>NC_082654.1:107060188-107660188 GCF_028023285.1 Balaenoptera ricei | reverse complement strand
GGCCCGCGCACCGCGATGAAGAGTGGCCTCCACTTGCCGCAACTAGAGAAAGCCCTCGCACAGAAACGAAGACCCAACACAGCCAAAAATAAATAAATAAATAAATAAAAATTAAAAACAAAACAAAACAAAACAACTCACATTATTTAAAAAAAAAAAAAAAAAAGAGTAAATCAGGGACTTCCCTGGCAGTCCAGTGATTAAGACTTCACCTTCCAATGCAGGGGGGTGTGGGTTCGATCCCTGATTGGGGAGTTAAGATCCAACATGCCTCATGGCCAAAAAACCAAAACATAAAATAGAAGCAGTATAGTAACAAATTCAATAAAGACTTTTTTTTTTTAAATTAATTTATTTATTTTTACTTTTGGCTGCGTTGGGTCTCTGTTGCTGCGTGTGGGCTTTCTCTAGTTGCGGTGAGCGGGCGCTACTCTTCATTGCAGTGCGCGGGCTTCAGTAGTTGCGGCACGCAGGCTCAGTAGCTGTGGTGCACGGGCTTAGTTGCTCCGTGGCATGTGGGAATCTCCCCAGACCAGGGCTCGAACCCGTGTCCCATGCATTGGCAGGCAGATTCTTAACCACTGCACCACCACGGAAGTCCCAATAAAGACTTTTAAAATGGACCACTTCAAAAAAAAAAAAAAATTAAAATGGAAGGGTAAATTAGATTCAGCATTAGTGACCCGGAAGGCAGGTTAGAAAAAGATACTCAGACTAAAACACAAAGAAACTTTTAGAAGGGGCCTCAGTGACATGCGGAATGTGGATAATTAGAACCTCAGAGGAAAAGAATATTTTATTTTCCAATTTTCGTCTTTATTTTCTCTTTTTGCCCTAATTTGTGAGAAATGTCTTCATCTTCCAACCTTCTACTGAGTTTTTCATTTCCTATCTGTTTTCATGTTTATTTTCCCTGAGCTCTCTTTTTGTCTGACTGTCCCCTTTATAGCGTGTCTTTTATCGCGCGGAGGCTATTAAGAATATGTGGTTTCCTTGTTGCCACTATGAAGGTGGCCCTCGGGCACACCCCAGGGTCTGGGTTCTCCATGCTGGCGCTCCTCACCCTGCCCCGCCTGGCGCCCTCGCCCCCACCCAGCGTCGATTTCTGGACTCAACAGTAGATGGAGTCCCGCAGGACAAACCGCTCCCCACTCCCCTGGCCCCAAGACCTTCTTTCTTTTCTGAAGAACTTCAGGGCCAGGTGCAGGAGGCGAGAGGCAGTGGGCAGGAAGCAGGCATCTCTCCCTCCCGCTCCTTTCTTGGGGCCCTGCTTCTTCCTGAAAATCCTATTTTCTGCCTTGGGTTTAAATCAGTGAAAACAAAAGCCAAAAAGCCTAAGAGGGAAACATTTTGCGGGTGATGTTTCTGCCTTCCACCCCACTGCTGACTTCCCCCAAGACAAGGAGGATGAAACTGGATGATGTGAGCGGTGAGAAAGGAAAAGAAAAAAACATATGGAGAAAAACGAGAACATCGAGAAATATTCATCCACAGGTGTATATAGCACATATGTATACTGGGTCTCACCAGGATGGTGATTTTAAATAAAGAATGAGAGAGAGAGAGAGAGAGAGAGAGAGAGAGAGAGAGAGAGGAAGGAGGTGATGGGTCTCGGTAATGACAGTAAAGCTGCCGTCCCAGCGGGAAGCCCTAGCAGCCTCCCCGTGGGAACCTGTCTCCACTCCAGGGCGATTCGGTCCTTAGCTGGGTCCCAGGGCATCTTAAGTGACCCACCCCTACCCCTTGGACCAGCAGTTTTGCTGCCCCAGGTCCCGCCCTGAGCAGCTCTGGGCCGTTGCCTGGGCTCCTGCAACTCCATCCCTTTGGCCTCTGGCCTGAGATTGGACGTTATCATCCTGTTAGCCCCTACTTGTTTCACGAAAAGCATTTGGGGAATGGAAACAGCAAATGGAAATGATTTAAGTCATCACGTCACGGCAGGTCTGTGCAGCTCGCTTTCCTCGTGGATAAAGAGAGGATGATCTTAACGGGCACGACCGCACGGTCGTCCTGAGGATCAAACGAGCTAACACTCGTCAGGCTCTCGTGACAGTGCCCGGCGCGGAGCTGGCCCCCTGTAAGCGCTGGCCAAGCAGAAGCAGTCAGGCCCGGGTTGTACCCCCGAGGGACCTGGCAGGGACACAGCAGCCCAACGAGGCCTCGCCCACGTCCCGACCTCAAGCCCTTCGGTTCAGAGGTTGCTGCACCTGACAAACAGCACAATGGGTTAAAGGAAGCTTCAGTTTTCTGAGCAGAACATTACCTTCGATTTCAGTTCATGAATTTGACACTTAAAGAGCGTGATCTCCTCCTCTGAGGCCAAGGGCAGCATGAGCCAGTGGAGATCCCACGAGCGTCCCACCAACAGGGATCCCGGGTAACCCGCATCCCTGGGGAGCGCTCTGCTGGCCGCGAGGGTCACTGCCCACAGGACAAGCTGGGGACGAGGGGGGCTCCCGGCCTGGGCAGCACCCACGTGTGAGCACAGACGAGGGCCAGCAACGACCTGCTGGGGTCAGGTATCTGACCCTTACTGGAGGCTCCCCGTGGGTTAATGCGCCCCGGGTGAAATGGGTACCCTGTCATCCTCACGGAACAGAGGAGGAAGCTGAGGCATCGGGGGGTGGGTACAGGGTGGCAGGCTCCCGAACAGCAGGCTTGGGCCTGGGTTGGCGCCCGGTCCAGCTGGGAACGGGCCGCACGGCTGCCCCACGGGCACGCGGACAGGAGGAGCGCAGCCGGCAGGGCCGCCTGGAGCGTGCTCTGTCCCGCTGCCCTCTGGGCCCCAAGAAGCAGGGGCCGGGGGCGGGCCGTGGCCCCGCTGCCCTCGCTGCCCCCCCCCCCCTCCCGGTCCTGGGGGAAGAGGCCGGAGGACTCCGAGGGCCCTTAGCCCAGCTCCAGCCCTGCCTGCCCTTCCTCGTCTCCTTCCCGGCGCCCACGCGGTCCTTTGCCCCAGGAGGGAGCTCTTTCCCCTGCTTTCTCCTCGCACGTGGAGTCTCCCCCCCCCCCCCCCACCCCACACCCCCGACCCCTCGCAGTCGTCACTGCTTTCGTCCTCAGCCGGCTCTCAGGGCCAGCTCCACGGTACAACGGCTGACTGACATCTGGTTCCTTGAGCTTCTCACTGTGTGAACTGGGGTGAGTGATTTAACCTCAGCCTGTTTGGTCAGCCACGCAGCGGAGTGATAGCAGCATACCGTCTGCAGGAGTAAAGGACACAACACACGTAAGGGATTTAGGACGGTGCCTGGCACACAGCAGGGGCTTAATATACGTTAGCTGCTACGATCACCGTTGGTCTTTAAGGGGCAGGCGGCGGCAGCCTGAATGGGTGCCCAGAACACCCGCGATGGGAGGCAAGGGGAGACGGGGCACTGAGCGGTCCAGCGTGGACGGGTCCTGTCCCCACCGAGTCGGCAGAGCACACACCAGGGTTCCTCTGGGCGCAGCACTGGTGCGGGCGGCTGGAAACCTGCAGAGGAACGTACACGGTACAGCTCTCCTGCCCTGAAACGGGACTGAGGTCTTCTAATTTCACACTCTTTAACGCGCTTCCGAAGGAGTCTAGTCCCAACTCACAAAAGAAGCATCGTGAACAGATAAGAAAGAAAAACAATGTCATTGAAAAAATGTAGACGTTGATACTGCTTTGCCCAGTAAAATTAAGTTAATAAGTGCTCCTGTTTCAGAGTATCATTTTTATTTATTTATTTATTTATTTATGGCTGTGTTGGGTCTTCGTTGCTGCACAAGGGCTTTCTCTAGTTGTGGCGAGCAGGGGCTGCTCTTCGTTGCGGTGCGCGGGCTTCTCATTGCGGTGGCTTCTCTTTGTTGCAGAGCTTGGGCTCTAGGCGCGTGGGCTTCAGCAGTTGTGGCACGTGGGCTCAGTAGTTGTGGCTTGCGGGCTCTAGAGAGCAGCCTCAGTAGTTGTGGCGCACGGGCTTTGTTGCTCTGCGGCATGTGGGATCTTCCCGGACCAGGGCTCGAACCCGTGTCCCCTGCATTGGCAGGCAGATTCTCAACCACTGCGCCACCAGGGAAGCCCGAGTATCATTTTTATTTATAGAGAATCCGCATCTGTTGCTGTCCCTGCCTGCTGGCAGGGTGCTACCTTCCTGGTTTGGCTAAGGCATCGTGAGTCCTGGCCCTGCCCCTCCTTGCATGGGGAAGCTCATCATGACCCGAGAACTGGCCACCTGGGGAACCTCGACTGGCTTCCGCCCAGTGTCCCCGAGATGCGTGCCTCCTTAGAGCCGTCAGATGTAGGTGCTGTGGTTGGAACGCCAAATCCACCCTGGTGGGGCGGCCTGAGAATCTGTGTGTTAAGCCAGCTCTCCAGGTGATTCTTAGGCAACTAACACATAAATACTGCTAATTACGACCATATGGATGTGGTCTGCTTTAACCGCCAAGCTTGCCTGAAGAAACTGATAAATCGTCCTACCTATGAGAGTTTCTCATGGGAAGAGGAAGCTGGACAAGTCGCTTTGTCTCTGCTTTGTCAAACTGAAGCAGCCAGAAAATCTCATTTTTTCATTTCCAGTTAATGCAGCTGAGGCAGGATCACACTTTCTAAGAAAAGTTCATTTTTATGTTAGCTATTTGTGGAATTGTTTCCTTTTTGTTCTCAGTATTTAAGGGCTCAATTCCCAAAGAAAACATAGGTTTCAAGCCCTGAGTCTACATAGAAGCAGCTAAGACTTTACTGGACCCCAAATCCATATTTTTCCCTGAGGTAATTGTAATCTTTCCTCTCAGCTCCCTCTTATTTCATAGTCAGTAACTTCTAATAGGTTTCTTGTTTCCTGATTACCGGGAGCAGCTCTCTATCTGGTTTGGTCCACACAAAGCAGCAGAAGATGCTACTTCAAGCTTCATGAACCTCCCAAGCCAGCAAGGTTTGGTCTCAGGGATACACCTGTTCACTAGCTCTTTGCAGATCAATATAAATAGGTACTTGGTGGCCCAGGGCCCCTCTAGACTGGCTCAGATCCTTCTGGTGTAGCCTGTGATGGAAACTTTCTCCCCACAGGGCAAACTGGTTTTACAGAAGATTACCTAATAAAAGTCACAATTAAAATGACAAAAAATTCAGAAGGGCCATTCTTTCACAAAGAGGTCATACGTATGCTTCCAATATGTATGCGCAAACATTTTTTTTTTTTCTGAAGTAGGCAGCTAAGAGAAATCTGGCTGAAAGATTGCAGGTTGAATGCTTGTAAACTGAAAGCCAACAGTTTGATGGTAACTGAGTAGGAGATCTGAGCCTTAACCTGCAGGAGATGAAGCCAAACAGTTTGTGCCATAGACCCTAGAGAGCAGGTCTTAATAGCTGAGACATAAAAGCAACCTACGTGTCCACTGATAAATGAATGGATAGAGAAACTGTGGTATACATATACAGTGGAATACTACTCAGCCATGAAAAGGAAGGAAATCTTGCTATTTGTGACAGCATGGTTGGACCTTCAGGGCATTATGCTAAGTGAAATAAGTCAGATGAGAAAAGATAAATACCATAAGATCTCACTTACTCTAAAGAAAAAAAAGAAAAAAACTGAGGTCATGGATATAGAGAACAGACTGATGGCTGCCTGAGGCAGGGGTTTGGAGGTGGATGACATGGGTCTGGGGTCAAAAGGCACAAACTTCCAGTTATAAACCGAGCAAGTCCTGGGGGTGTCATGTATAGGCTGGTGACGCTACTTAATAATACTGTATTGCATATTTGACAGTTGTTAAGACAGTAGGTCTTAAAAGTTCCCATCACAGGAAAAAAAGAATTCTGTTACTATATTTGGTGATGAGTAATAACTGGACTTATTGTGGCAATCATTTTTCAATGTATACAAATACCAAATTATTATATTTACACCTGAAACTAATATAATGTTACATCAATTATATCTCCAGTTTTTAAAAACGTGGAGAAGAGGGAGACAGAAGAGAGGACCAGGAGGACACGGTGTGAGGACACAGCCTGACACCACAGCTTTGAGGGAGCAGGAGCCAGTGAATGTGGGCCGCCTCTGGAAGCTGGGAAGGCGAGGGAACAGATTCCCACTAGAGCCCCCAGAAGGAGCGCGGCCCTACTGACCCCTGGATTTCAGCCCGCTGAGATTCCTTCCAGACTTCTGACCTCCTAAACAGTACAATAATACATTTGTTCAAGCCACAAAAACTCCCTGAGAACAAAGCACATCACCTGCAACTTTAGAACTGAGATTCTAAAGACTTTCTGAGAAAGCAGTTTACATTCAGGAATCAGAATGTTCTAGTCAACTTCAGAAACCAGAAGACAATGGAGAAATGCTTTTCAAAATTCTGAAGGAAAATTATTCCTAACCTAGAATTCTATGCTATTTTCTTTCTTTCTTTTTTAAAAAAATTTAATCTATTTTTTGGCTGCATTGGGTCTTTGTTGCTGCGTGCGGGCTTTCTCTAGTTGCGGCGAGTGGGGGCTACTCTTCGTTGCGGTGCACGGGCTTCTCATTGTGGTGGCTTCTCTTGTTGCAGAGCACAGACTCTAGGTGTGCGGGCTTCAGTAGTTGTGGCTCGCAGGCTCTAGAGCGCAGGCTCAGTAGTTGTGGTGCACAGGCTTAGTTGCTCTGCAGCATGTGGGATCTTCCCGGACCAGGGCTCAAACGCGTGTCCCCTGCATTGGCAGGCGGATTCTTAACCACTGCACCACCAGGGAAGTCTTCTAACCTAGAATTCTATACCCAGCTAAGCTATCAGACAACGATGAGAGTGGAAAAAAAGATATTTTTAAACAGGTGAAGTCTAAAATATTAATCCCTCATACCCCTGGAACATGGGCTTCACTGACATTAATAAACAAATAAACAAAAAGAAAGACATGGGATCCAAGAGGGAGGGGAATCCCATGCAGAAAAGTGAAGGGAACTGTTAAGGTCACAGTGACGGGAAACCCCAGGTTGACAGCTATACAGCAGGCCTCGAAAGCAACCAGCCCAGCCAGGGTGGGCTCTAGAAAAATGATGTGTGTGAACCTACTGAGGGGGATTCACACTTCTGTCAGAGTTGATAACTTTAATCTGGAAAAAAAAGAAGTAAAGATACGAACAAGTCAAAGAAGGCATCAAAATCTGTTTTCTACCCCACGTTGAAGGATTCCATTCTATTGGTGGGAGGAAGAAGGGATGTCGGGAAAAGCTGTGATTTCCACCAAGGCCCAGCTGGCCTTGGAAGATGGCAGGTGTCTGCGAGAGAGAGAGAGAGAGAGAGAGAGAGAGAGAGAGAGAGAGAGAGAGAGACAGAGAGAGAGAGACAGAGAGAGAGAGAGAGAGACAGAGAGAGAGAGAGAGACAGAGAGAGAGAGAGAGACAGAGAGAAGGAGGTAGAGATGGAGCAATGCACCACCCCATAATGCTGTTGGGCTGAACAGCTGGGCTGAGACCTGCTCTAAGTCAGGGATGCGAGTGCCTAGGGCCATACTGACCACTCCAGAAGCACCCAATCTCATTTACTCTGAGAAGCCAAGGAGGGTTTGTCCCCGTCAGGAGTAGCAGTAATAACAGGTTACACTTACTGCCAAGGACTGTTTCAAACATTTTACTGACACACGTTTCTCACAACTCAAGAGGTATTAGCATCATCCCCATTTTATGGATAAGGAAACTGAGGCTCTGAGAGTTTAAGCAAATCACATGTGAACACAGGGCTACTGTATGGCAGAGTTGGATTTCATAGCCAGTTGGGCTTTGGACCTTGCATTCTTAGCTGCTACATTATACTGTTTGGATGGGAGACTGTGCTGGAAAACCAGATGCTAAGGGTCTTTCTTTTTACTTACTTCAAAGCAGGGGCAGCTCCAGAATTTATAGATTGGGCGGGGGTGTGGAGGGGAAGGCCTTAGGAACAGCAGTGTGGCTTGCAACTGCGGTGTGTGCAGGAGCTTGTGTGCGGCAGGGTACAGGATACACGCTTTGAAGCTCTGTCGGCATACGAAGCGTGCTGTTCTTTGACTAAGACTTTAGGTTGACTTGGGTGACTTGGGAGGGTTTGAGGAGACTGAGAGGGGAAAAGTGGCCCCTGCCACCTCCCACAGCTGTCTCCCTCTGCTGCAAGGCCTCATTTGGTTTGGGTTGCACCCCGTTTTCCTGCCTCTCCTCTGTCTGCTTACTTGTGTGGTTCTGATGCCAGAGCTGGCCAGGAGACAAGTCTAGAGCCACGTGCACCCAAAACTCCAAGGTCTTTGTCCCCAAACCTGAAACGCATTACGAACAGGTCTCAAAGTAGATAAAAGTCACCTTAGTCTTCAACACATACACTCATGGCATGAGAAGAAAACAAGTAACCAAACTGGGTGTACAGGGATTCTTTGTAAGGCATGCCTACGCAGCTAGAATTGGCCAGGACCCCGCCTCCCCACTGCTCTGGTCTCCCTGGAGGGCAGCAGCTCAGTGCTGTTTGGCTGGCACGCCATACAGCCCTCAGCCAGGAACAGCCCAATTGACTCCTCAGCTCTTAGGCAGCCTCAACACACGCCAGTCTTCTCTGGCTTCCCAAACAAGCAGAGCCACACGGAGGGCCCCTCTGCCCCCCACACACGGACTAGAGCAATGGCTCTCCAATCCGAATGTGCAGCAGAAACAGTTTGGCCTCTGGGGAACAAACGCACATTCCAGGAATTTGCACACAGACAGTCCTACAACCACATGTCGAGAAACTTTTCAGCATTTCCCACGGCACTTATATTCCTGTTCAAATGTTTTACAGGAGTCTCTAAGCCACTACAGATGTTGAGCCCTGCTGCTATGGACTCAATGGTGGCCCCCAAATTCAGATATTGAAGCCCTAATCCCCAGTGTGACATTATCTGGAGATGAGCCTTTGGGAAGTAATTAGGGCTAGATGGGGTCAATGGGGGTGGGGCCCTCATCTGACGGGGTTAGTGCCCTTCTAAGAATAGACAGCAGAGAAGACTGTTCTGTCTCCGGGTGCACAAAGAGTTAATGTGAACACACAGCAAGACGGTGGCCTCCTACAAGCCCAGAACAGAGGCTTCATAATGAAACCTACCTTGCTGGCACCTTGGTCTTGGACTTCCGGCCTCCAGAACTGTGAGAAAACAAATTTCTGCTGTTTAAGCCACTCACTCTGTAGTATTTCATATGGCAGCCCAAGCAGACGAATACACCTGCCTTTCTTTTAAATTTCACTTCCCATTAACTCTTGTTTCAGCCACATTTCAGGTCCTTTGGAACCAATCCCAGGACATTTCGATCACTATTCTTTCTGCACACCCACCCGCCGTACCTCCTGTCACCTCAACCCCACACTTCGAGGACTGGCTCCTCTCACCCTAATTCTCAGCTTAAATGTCACTTCCAGTAGTGGCTAGCTGTCAAGTTTTTTGCTGTTCACCCACCTTATTTCAAACTTTTCTTCCCTTGAATTGTTAAGCCTATTTATGATACTTCTCCTAACTTCTCTTTGTTCCATGTACTTTCTCTAATTCAGTTTTATTGATTAAGGCCCTTAGGTGGCAAAATTTACTGTAAGCTAGCTACCATATTACAGATCTCTGTCAAACGTGCACTTGTTTGAGGAAACTTTAATTAAAGAAAGCCAGGAGAAGTCTAAGATATGCCCTTTCTAGTAGTTTTCTTTTGATGGCCAGAGCCTTTAGACTCGATGCTGCACTTTAATTCAGAAGTCAACGTAACAGTTTAATACATGTAATAAGTTAAAAAGTGTTAGTGAAATAGGAGCTGGGTTTTGTTTTTCCAAACATGTTTCCGAAAGCCTGTTTTATTTTAAAACACACACGGAGTTGGACACAAATGCCTTTTTAACCATCGTGGAGGAGATTTCACGGATTGCTTAAATTGGTCACTCTTCCTCTCTACTGAGCCCGCCGTTCTTGACACCTTATGAAGGACGAGAAGATGGGTCTCTTCCTTTGCTTCCCTCTTTGTTGTAATACGAGTCCTTGGATGACAGTAATTATACGACCAATTTTTCCGTAACCATTTGGCGATCACTAAAGCTTTGCAGTTGCCGGTTTTCCTACCGGTGTCTTACCACCTAAGGGAGAAAGACAGAGATGGCTCATGACATGATATTGAGTTTGCCCTTCCTTGTACAACTGTTTAGGCACTGGCAAAAGAGAAACACATGACACTTGTGCAGAGTTTTACAGACTGACAAAGCACCAATGGAGACAGCAGCGCCCTTCGCAGAAGAAGCAGCGGTGTCTCAGAGGCGATGGGCATGGCCAGCCCCACAGCCATGTTTCCTGAACTTCACGTCTAGCATGGTCTAGTACATTCACACTCACATATCTGCCTTCCGAGAGGAAGAACTCAATCCCGTCGTCCTCACGACGAGGGCTTCGGGGTTTGTTTTAGCTTTATGCCCCTCTCACCAAATTCAAAATTGAGTTTCAAGGTTACGTATTCCGAAAGTTCAGACATACTGTAAATAGAAGACTGGGGGGAAATTCCCTGGCGGTCCAGTGGTTAGGACTCCGCGCTTTCACTGCCGAGGGCCCAGGTTCATTCCCTGGTCAAGGAGCTAAGATCTCGCAAGTCACGGCGCGGCCAAAAAAAAGAAAAATGACTGGGATTTCAACCTACGTATTTTCTTCAACAAGAAATTAGTATTTTCACCTTCCCTATCTCTGTCAACTACACCTTTGCCCTCTATACTTTTTTCTTCAATGACTCTCCTTTAACCATATGCCTGCCCTGGTTTTCCCCTAATCCCAACAAACATCTATCTAAAGCTCTTCTGTACAGGTTTGACAAGTGTACTGAGTTACGATTAGGTACAAAAATACTACTTGTAAGAATATCCACTCAGTGAGCTAGTCCTTTTTCAATATAATCAGCAGACAACTATTTTTTTCAAAAGCTAACACCCTCCCCTTCTAAAGTCACCCCATCATTCCTATGAGAAGTGTTCTCTACCTCCTCTGACCTTTCAAATCTGTTTATATCAAAAGTCTTGACTCTTACTGTATACCATAAACAAATGGCCTCGCCTTTTGGGGCTGGACTATTTCTTTATAAGCTGATAGGACCTGCAGAAGAGTCTGGATTGGATTATTCTCCCAAGGATGTGCTATCAGCCCCCAATTTCAAGTTCAGAGTCTACATATGATGTGGACATTGACCCCGACCCCTCCCACGGGAAAGAAGAGATCTGAGGGTGGAGAGGGAGCAAATGAATCCAAGGACCAAAACGAGAGGAATTTTCTTGATGTTCACCAGGGCTAGATGTAAAGGGTCTAGATCTTGGACCCTGATTAGTTATGTTAGGAGCTGATCATTTTTATGCTGTATAAGACCGCCTATTTTATGCCTGTTGTGTCTTCTCTGTTAGTTTTCTCCTTAGTTTCCTTGAGAAAATTCTAGATGATAGAAATAGTTCTCTGCGTATACTAAAACTCTACTGCTGTTCATTTTGATCAAGTATTTAGTGCCATACTTTCTTGTTTTACTATATGTTGATAAATGCAATGTGCAAACCCATCATATTTTTATTAAACAGCACTTACCAAGCATTTCTTCTAACTTTGTTGTGGCAGGTTCATTCACAGTAAATATATAATCATTATTTCTAGGAGAAAAAGTAACAAGCTTTCTTATTGAATAAACTAAGAGGAAAAGACAACATTCATTATTTATATAGTAAGACTACTTTGAAACAGTCTTCCTCAGGGCTAGTTTTAAATAGTTGAAAGTTGTGTGTATATATATGTAAGATTATACATACATACACACACACACACACACACACAAACACTACATGCCCCGCCCCCCAACTTTTCTTATAATTAACCTATAAATTTCCATATTAGGTCGAAGCTAAAACGCTGGCCTAAAGCACTTTCTTTCTTTGCTTCAATATGGTTTTTATTCACACCCACAATAAAATTCGCATGGTAACTCAGAGTGACTTAGCTAATCAGGACATGGATAAGTGAAGCATGATGTAATGTTTCCTAGATCCTGCATTTCCGCATCTCTCTCTCGACTTGGTGCTCAACTGTTCTGAGCTGTCGCTGCCCCCTGAGCTCACGCTGGGCGCCGTGCACAGTTACTTACACCTTCTTCTTCTGCACCACACCGAGCCTCACAAAAGCTGCTAAGGCATTTTTTTGTACATCGGAGGATAATACATCGTAACACTGTGAGGCACCTAAGAGAGAGGGAAAGGGAGAGTTAGTGGCTTACTTTCTGTGCTCAACTAACAGAAGTTACCCCCCACAGAGGTGTGACTCACCTTGATCGAGAAGCTGACCTGTGAATTTTCTAACTTTCACCAAGTACTGTTTCTCAGTGAAGTAGTCTTCTTCTTCGTTCAAGAGGTATTTGCAAATTATCTGAGTTTTAAGAGGGAGGATGAGAGGAACAGGAAGTGAAAAAGAGCAGCCAAATACAGGAGAAGAGTAAATAATTTTACACTGCCCCTCTTAACAGAATGATACATTATATGAGAGCAGAATAAAGACCTCCCCCCGAACCCCGCCAAGAAAAGTTCTACCTTTCACCTGGGGAAGACACTTGCTCTTCAGACCAGAAACAAGCACAGGGTAGGAAAAAGTCTTAGTTATATCTGCTATGGGAGGATGAAGGAGAACTTGCGAAAGATTTACACACCTGGTAAGATTCCACAAAAGGTTTAAAGAGTCCTATTAAAAACTCTAACACAGTATTTCCTTTTTCTGTAACTAGGACGTCCCTTGTCGTCACTTGCACGGCCTCACTTTTACAAAGCAGGTAACAGCCTTCTTCAAAGTCCTGCAAGGGGAGGGGAGAAGACAGAATGCGTCCTCTAATTTGTAACTCAGGTCAGCGACCCACTGCTGGGCTCAGCACGTGCAGCCCTGTGCCCTCCGAACAAGGGAGACGCCAGCTAACTCTGCAAGCCTTCCCGGACTGTTGTGGCGGTCAGCCAGGAGCCCGCGCAGCACTGTTCCAGCACTCACAAGGCTGAACCTCAAGTACAGCAAACACCGAAAACCTGATGAGCCTCAGAAATCGTCACCTGGGCCACAGATTTGCCTTCGCTTTGCACTGACGAGCCATACTCCTTGCACTTGAATAGAAGTGCATGCAGCAAGTCCAAAAAGTACTGAGAGTCATGTTATGCTGAGAACGGCAGTCCTCATTTCCTACTGAATCAAACCTGTGGCCCTCAGCATAACGGACAGACACTTAAGCCAGTTGTCAATGCTGGCACTGCCCCCAGCCCAGCAAGCCAGAAGTCCAGCTCTGGGAGCCCGATCCTTCACCTGCTGTCTACACCACCAGGCAGGACCACTGTTGTCTAATCGCAAAGCAAAAGGCCCTACTCATTCTAACAAGTGGTGCTGGAAAACGTGTGCTGGTTGCTAAATTTTCTAACAAAACAGAGTTGGTTTATTTACAGTGGCTGCACTGATGGTTCAAAGATTTGGTTCCTCTCACCAAATAATCCCTACATTATTGATTAAACCTGACCAAGAATTAAAACAGAGTTTGTTGAACTGTGAGTGTCCATGTTTCTCTTTTGTTCTGCTGCACGTAGCCTTGAAGGGAGGGAAGACACACCCGTGAATCCAAGCCTAACATTTCCAGAACTCACACCGCAAACACACTTGCTCTTTGGCAGTAAGGATTTACCTTTAGTGCATTTCCTGGAAGAAAGATGAACTCATCTGAAAAAACATTGCATAGGAAGCGAAAGCAACTGTAGACATCCTCTGGAAATAAATTCATTACATAAAATTACAACTCTGCTTTTTAAACATTCAGGGAGTACCAAGAAGTCCATGATACTCCAAAATGCAGTATTTTAAAGGCATATTATTCATATACCAGGGACAAGAATTCCGGCCCCCAAAGGAAGCTATAACCAATCCAAATTTTACCTACAGAGAAACTATAGGCTAGCATAGTTTCAATGGTTGAGACTGAATTACAACCAGGTCTCTAACCGGTCAGTCTGGTAACGAGCAAGAGGCCACATTCCGCAGAAGCCGGGGTACCTCATTTCCCCTGTACGTGGTTCCCTAGCAGAGAAGGAGAGGAATGGCTTCCTTCATTCCCTTCCACACTCATATCTGCTGATGTCTCTACTGTACCCTTAGCGCTAGGACACACTGGCACACAATCATAGAGACTACTGTCTTAACCCTTGGGCGTGTGGGTCTGCCCTGCCCGTCGGCTATAGACCATCTTTCTGATGTGAATTTTCTCATTAGAAAAATATACATCCATATGGACACAAACGGTTGCCTCCAATTTCAGGGTGTTCACACTGAAACACTCTAGAAGACCACGTATGTGCCCCTCGGTTGTGGACAAATCCCAATGTAAGAAGCCTCAGACAGAACTAAGATCAAGCTTTGAGCTTTCTGTGTCCTGAACTAAGTTGTCTGACCTCTCTGGGACCCAGTTTCCTCATTCACAAAATGAGGGTGAACGCTGGACCTCTGAGGTTCCTTCCAAGGCTAAAGGTCTGTGGCTGAGCCCAGTGTTTCTCAACTCTGGCTTTTCCTTATAATTATCTACAGAGCTTTGAAAAGCAAAAAACAAAAACATCGATTTCTGGCCCACACCCCAGACCAGTTGCATCAGAAACCTTTGGGGATGGGACTCAGCCTCCAAAAATCCTAAGGTGCAGCCCGGGTAGAAAACCCCTGGCCTTGACTACAGGTTTCTGTGAAAAAAACCAGTTTTACTCATTATTATACTCCTCGGTGCGACCAGAATGCTACCGTGTGCTGAGCTGGACTGTTTACCCGCCCTGCCTGCTTCTGTCAGACGAGGGAAGTGACGTCAGAAAAAGAGCATCCGACCAGCAAATGGGGAGCTGTGCTCTAGTCCCAGATCCTTAAGAGACCAGGAATCTCTGGGCCTCATTTTCCTTATTTACAAAAGGAGAGGTTGAGATGAGATGATTTCTTAGGTCCCTTGCAATTCCCAAATTCTACGGCCAGGTATGTAGGGGAAAAAATCCTAACGAGCTCTGACTAGAGGTCCCATCCCTTGCTGGTGTGTGGGCTGCAGGCATGTGGCAGAGCATTATAATACAGGGCTTCAAGCGTTGCTCTCTATATGGAACTCAACGGCCAGGTCTCTTCCAAAACTCAAGACCACCTTCCCGCAAGTTACCTTTCCTGAACCCAGGCGTCATCTGCAATGCCACAGCTACTAAGGAAGGACGGACAAAAGCGTTGAGCAGCTGGTTCCTGTAAGCCGAGCACATGAGGAGAGTGACGTGCTGGAAAACAAGCCCGTCGACCACTTCTGCGTCTCCAGAGTCCACTTTCAGAGTCACCCGGTCTTTGGCGAGGCTGACGACGTTGGAGTGCAGCAGAAGGCTGGACTGGACCACTTCCTCAGCAAGTTCACTGTCTACATGCACACAAACAATCCGTTCAGGCAAATGGCGAAGAAACGGGGTGGTCACAGCTGGGAGTCTCAGGCCCAGCACGAACCAACGCTAGTGACCCGACACGCTTATTCTCAAGTGCCGCGGACGGGTTTTACGCTCCACCAATTGAGGTAATGATACCATGTGTGAAGGATATTGTAAAAGCACTATTTCATAAGTCAACTGCCTCTGAGGACATGTAACGTGCTTTCTTGTCTACCCCAAATCTGTCAGCCATTCTGAAACGCACATCAATTCCCACTCTGAAAACCAACGCTTCCTCAGGAACCAAGGTTTTGTAATTGCAAGTTACGTGACAAGAAAATCACATATATGGGAATGTAAGAATACTAACACAAGAAGACATGCTTCATACACACATACACACACCTCGCTTAGACCAATTCCGAGATGGCAAGGATATCGCTTTACAGCTTTGCACGTAAACCCAAGGGCAGCCCAGAGAGGCACTCTCCTATAGCTTCAGGTCTCTCTGAGCACAGAGGGATGCCGAGGAGATTTTTCTGGTTTTCCTACATCAAAGATAACTAAAGAGGCAGGCTCATAACAGTTCCTGGTAAGCCATCACCTGACACTACACCGGCCTAGAGATAGCCGAGGAGTTAGAATTGTAAGTACGATGAAGGGACGGTGATATTTAACAGCGTTCTCGATAAGGGAAATGCTTTTATCGCTCCCCTGGGCCAAAGAGCTGGTTGACAGGTGGGCTAGGCAGGCACACTTCTGGAGCTGGGCGACAGGCTCCGCCGCTGCTGCGTCACACGAGGGACAAGTGGGAGGTGTGGGTTTCCTTCCGGACTCGACCACATTCGCTTGGACTAATCTGCCTTGTCTCAGCCCGCGCAAGGTAAGGGTGCAGCACCTGATACCATATATATAATACAAGATGATTTATCTTACACATACAGTATAATGCTATGTATATCATAAAAAGGCCTAGATAGAATGCTTAAGAACATATGGGGTAATCTGGGTAAAAAAGCAAAAAGGAACCGAATACACGTAACACGTTCTAAATTAGGAATAGTGTTTGATAACTACATGATTTCTGGTACTTGGATACCAAGCGGCTCTCACTTTGTAACAACTGGAGTTGTCGTGGCAGCTGCACAGGTACTTTTCGCTGGGGACTGGCCACATATTTATCCCCTCTTGAAAAACCAACACCTCAGAAAGACAGGTGCCTCTGCTTTCACACGTTTCTGGGCCAAACATTCCTCTTTCACGACTTTCTGCCTTGTATTACAGTCGACATGTCCTTTGTTTCCCATCAGACTGTTAACAATACTGGGATTCGGATTCATCTTTACTTCCCTCCCGGTGACCAACGCTCAGCTGGCCAGCACTCCTGTTGGCAATTCTTCCCGGCCTCTCTCAGCCACACCGCCCTCTGCCGCTGCCTGGCTCGGCTTCCTGAGTTCTTACCTACGCACGGCAACCTTCTCGCTTGTCTCCCTGCCTCCAGTTTCTCCCCACTGTGGTCCATCTTTAAAACTGACATCAGGGGACCTCCCTGGTGGTCCAGTGGGTAAGACTCCGCGCTCCCAATGCAGGGGCCCCGGGTCTGATCCCCGGTCGGGGAACCAGATCCCGCATGCCACGGGGCAACTAAGCCCGTGCGCCACAACTACCGAGCACGGGAGCTGCAACTAAGAGCCTGTGTGCTGCAACTAAGACCCAGTGCAGCCAAAATAAATTAAAAAAACAAAAACATACCTCCTTATAAAAAAAAACACAAAACCTGACACCAGGCTGCTTGCTAAAGGCCAATCCGTCACACTTCCCTGCCTAAAACCCACGCCCGCGTCCTGTGACCTACAGACTCCAGTCCAGATCCCCAGGCAGCGGGCCTCTATGATCCAGCCTCTGTCCACATCTCCGTCTCCATCACTCCCTTCCCAGAGCCAGTGTTCTAATGTTACCAACCACCAGCAGGGCAAGGGATGCCCGGTGCTGTCACACCCGCCATCGCATGCTTCCTGATCCCTACATTAACAGCGCTCCTCGCCATCTGTCTTCCTGAAGCGCTCCTACCGTCCCACCAAGATGCGCTCAGTGACTTCTATGAAATCTTCCCTGCGCGTGGGCCCTTAACTACACAGCAGTCTCAGTAAGCCCCAGCAATGTGTCCATAGCTCTCTGTCTTTATGGCACCCAGCCCTCTCTACTAGTTTACACATTACTACCCACCCTGTCTTCTACACACCAGCAGAACCTCCAGAACGGGGTTGCATCTAGTTCATCTTTGTACCCCTGGTAGTTCCCAGCACGCACTAGGTACTCAGTATAGGTTTAATGAGTGGACAGTAAATACTTGACTATAAATAATTATCCGGTCTTAAAAAGACTGCATTTCCAATTGTAGTCAAAGAGATTGAAAACAACTTAAGCTAACTATTGTCATATACATCCCAAACTCCCAGCATAGTCTTCATAACTCCAATGAGGTTTTTACAAAGTTGTTATTATCAGAGAATTGTATACAGTTCTCCAAGATCAGCCCTTTAATCCTTACAATCCAGTGAGGCAAATGGGTTGCAAATATAATGTGGTAGAAAGAGGTGGGTGTAGGGGTTTCCCTGGTGTCGCAGTGGTTAAGAATCCACCTGCCAATGCAGGGGACATGGGGTCGAGCCGTGGTCCGGGAAGATCCCACAAGCTGCGGAGAGACTAGGCCCGTGCGCCACAACTACTGAGCCTGCACTCTAGAGCCCACGAGCCACAACTACTGAGCCCGCGTGCCACAACTACTGAAGCCCGCGTGCCTAGAGCCCGTGCTCCGCAACAAGAGAAGCCACTGCAGTGAGAAGCCCACACACTGCAATGAAGAGTAGCCCCCGCTCGCCTCAACTAGAGAAAGCCCGCGCGCAGCAACGAAGACCCAACGCAGCCAAAAATTAAAAAAAAATAAATAAAATTAAAAAAAAAAAGTTTAAAAGAGAAAAAAGAAAGAGGCGGGTGTAGAGGGAAGAATATGTGGAGTACAGAGTCATTGTTTAGTCTCCACTCTGCCAGGTAGCAAGGGCGGGTATTCTGGTCCTCTATCTACTCAGAGCCTCATAGGGAGAAATGACATGTAAACCGTTATTCTCAAATAATTGATATGCTACGTTCAATGTCCTAGAGTGATAAAAACAGATTAGGCTTTCTTTCTTTGAGCAATGCTTTGCTTAAAGTCCTATATGGGTTTTTTTCACGTCTAGGCTACAACGTTTCCAAATTAAGAGATAAAAAAACAAGCATTCTCACCACATATGTCCCACATACATACCAGGCCAAGTGAGAAAACCCCCGAAGGCCTGGGCTAAGCCTTTCAGCCATAAAGTCTTTTCCAACAGGGCATCGAAGTCCATGGATGGCCGGTTCTGAAGCAGAACAGCAACTATTAGTGGCCACGGGCTCAGAACCAGGTTTTGAATTTGCAGGAGCTGCATTCTATAGGCAACTTCAGTGACAAAGGCGTGCATGTCCTCTGACTGTTTCTGAGGAATATATCTAAAAGGAAGAAGACAGAACAACCAATTACAGTTCTGCTACTTAGACAATGTGAGTGGAGAAGGGAATGGGAGCAGACAGACCCTTTAGAAGGTTTCTCATACTTTCTGCCAACTGAATTCTCTCAGGTCACGCTGCAAAAATATACTTTCACTTTACTAGAGTGGGATCTGTCCATTCGTCTCTGGACTATGCTCTTGAGAGGTGCTTAAGAATACTCAAGGTAAGAGGGTTGGTTCTATTATCCCTGGTTCCAGGCCAAAACAAACAGACAAATAAACAGACAAAAAACACTTGCTGCTGCTTTGTAAGTGGCTGCATCACTTCTCCTGTGAAAACCGATGCCTCCTCCCGTGTACTGAACTGCTTTGTCTCCCGAGAATCCACGGTACTTTGAACACGTCTCTTGCAGAACACACCTAACAGGCGATGACATGATATGTATGGCAACTGCTCGTGCCTGTACTGACAGGCTGCACCGCTGGCCTGACTACTGCTACACCGCCCTTCCGAGCAGCTTCAGGGCACCTGCTAAGCACTGCCTCGGTCCTTGCCTGACAGATTCCTCATGCGTGGATCACCCGGCGTTGAGTCAGATGATATCCGGAACCTACCCAGAGCCGGCTGGAGCGAGGATGTATGCGTAGGACCTAACAGCAGCCACATGATAAGGTGGCTTAATGTGAAAGCTGTAGCCAATGAGCACTCCCTGGTAATGGATACAACCGGCCAATTTGAGATGGACAAAGTGAAAGCTCGTGGCTGCAGAAAGCTAACATCTGCTTCTGAGAGCTGACGAAGCTGCGAGTGCGGCTGCCGGCCGCTGTGGGGCCACTGGCGCTACAGATAAATTATGATGCTGCAGTCATGGAAGCCTGGCTGGGCAGGCGGTTTGTCCCCTTTACTCCTGCGGGTGTATTTCTCTACATTAAGAAAACCCAAATGTGTATCTGTACCTGCACCCTGAAAGAAGCTAACACAGTTCCTTGCCCACAAAACTATAACCTTCTTGAGAACAGGGACTCACTCCCATTCATTATTATCAAACAATCATTTCTAGGATCAAAAACAATACTTAGTACACACTTCGGCTGGCCTACCAATAGGAATTGTGCTCGACAATTCCCATACATGCACTTGTTAACACCAGCTTATTTCTTCACACTTTTAAGTCAGTAGGGTACTAGGGAGGGAGCTTGGGGAGAAGGAATCAAAAGAAGCATCTATTACTTTGAGAGTAGGCAATGGGTTTTGTCTTTTGTTTTGTTTGTTTGAGCATTGTCTGGCTTTGCATGCTTAATGTATATATCCTGCAGTTAAGTGTCTGGCGAACATACTAATTGAAGCTTTCTGCTTCTCCGGGGTGTGATCTCAGATAACCAAGTTTCAGTGCCAGAAGTGGTCAACTCAAGAATCGCAGTTTACACTTTCAGATTTTCATCCTTGTTTCTATGTCAGTTATGAAAACACAGGCCTTGCACCTTGGAACCAAGTTATATGGGCTCTGACGCATCCTCCCAGCTGCCAGAGATCGAAGCGACACAGGGTCTCCGAAGTACACATGAATGTTTCCAAACTTTTCAGAGAGAATCTTCCTGGCTTTCAACAATCCCTGAGAGTACCACAACAGGGGAAAAGAAAACAGGAATACATTCAGAAATCAGTTGGTGTATAAAGTACATCATAAATAAATATAAATTGAAAGAAATTTAATTTCTTTAAATGCCAGTACAATCAAGCTTGGCTACCCTTTACGTACAGTTGTAGATTCTTTCGGCTTAGGAACCCCTAGGAGCTCATAAGCATACAGAGTTTCTTCCAATATCCTGTCGTAACTGATGCTGATTGGAACAAGGTAGGTATCAAAAACTTCTCTTTTAAAAAACGGTTCCATCACAATATTCAGAAGACCTGTAAACGTAGGGAGAAATGATTGTTCAAACATATTGAAAAGGAGAGCAAACAAGGCCACAGGAACATACTAAAAGTATACATTATATACCAAGCCCATAAATAGAAAACAGTTGAACTTAAAGAAACAGTTATACTTATGAAGTAAAGAACATCTTGCAAAAAAAGTGTCAAGTTCTATTTAGCAGCTACGATGACACCACGCCTGAAGCCTCTGGGTTTGTGTTTTCCCTTCAGTCTGTAAGGAACCTACCAAATTTTGGAGTCAGTGTCTTGGCGGAGCGGCTTCTGGTCCCTTCGAGGAAAAATTCAACAGGAGCATAACCATTCTTTAAAGAGAAAACACAAACAAACACAACAAAACACAAAACCCATTGCCTACTCTCAAAGTGATAAATGCTTCTTTTGATTCCTTTTCCCGAGTTCCCTCCCCAGCCCTCTGAGCAAACACTGCTCACAGTGAAACTTAAACAAGAGAGTCACACAGAGTAAACAGATTGCGCAGGTTATGCACATTCCTTGAGGGGGAAAAACCAGCTAAGCAGTCCATTCAGAAGTTACGAATTTAGGGCTTCCCTGGTGGCACAGTGGATAAGAATCTGCCTGCCAATGCAGGGGACACAGGTTCGAGCCCTGGTCCGGGAAGATCCCACATGCCGCGCAGCAACTAAGCCCGTGTGCCGTTAACTACTGAGCCTGCGCTCTACAGCCCGTGAGCCACAACTACTGAAGCCTGCGCGCCTAGAGCCCCGTGTTCCGCAATGAGAGAAGCCACCGCACCACAACAAAGAGTAGCCCCCGCTCGCTGCAACTAAAAAGAAAGCCCGTGTGCAGCAATGAAGACCCAATGCAGCCAAAAATAAATAACTAAATAAATAAATTTATATAAAAAAGTCTATTAAAACAAAAACAACAAAAAAAAGAAGTCACGAATTTAAGTAAGACCTTAGAGCAAACTTCAGTGAAAAGAAAATACAGCTTGCAAGTACTCGGTAATTATTTGCACCTACCCGTAACATAGTTTTCACATATTGGGAGAACACCGCCCAGTAGAGTTTATTGCCACCAAAGGTCCGCCGCATGAAAAATGCCCCCGACATTCGCAGCAGCTCACTAACCATCTTCATTCCTAGGAAGTCTACGAAAGAAACAATGGTTAATGTTTATTTGCAGACCTTGAAGCTTTCTATAAATATCTCAACTCAGATGCTATTAAGATAGATTTCACGTATGTAAGACATCCCTAATCTTAAGAAGAAACATCTAATGGAATTAAGGAAAGAAGGGACTCTGTCAGCAGGTGCTGGCTGGGAGGTTACCTTGTGCACCCCACTCTCCATGCACCTCTGCATTTACAACCAGACCAGCTAGAGATGGGGGAAGAGCAGGCAATGGGACAGGCTTAACTACGCCTTCATGCCAATTTCCTTAGTCAGCACTGCTGCTGACCTCAGTGACAGACCAACATATATCCTCCATGCTCTGGACAGTCAGGGCAAACTAGCTCTCACCTTTCCTGTTTAACCATCAGGTAAAAATATCAATCTTCTTTTAGTGGCACAGATTAAAAAAGAAAAGCAAGTCCAGAATGAGAGAAAGAGTTCTACCACCAGTTTTAAAACAGTTCTTCTCATTTTTCCCTAATTTTCAAATAACTTCCTCACGTGTCTATATAGATGGAAATGCTTTCAAAGTGCTTAAGGTCCTGGCAGTTTTTACCTTACTGTTTACTGTGTTTATTAGCAAAGGTGTAGGCTTGAACCCCAGCTTTCCTGGCTAGCTTATAAGGGAGATGATAAACAATTTATTTGCCTTAGCAATCCTACTTTTTGGAATCAATCCTACAGAAATAAAAGCACTAATATGAAAATGTATTGAAAGCTTGTTTGTAACAGCAAAACTACCACATTATGATACATATACACTGCTGAATATTATATAGCAATGAAAATGTTAGACATGAAGTTGGAACCTTACCAAAAAAAATCACACCACATACAAAGATTAACTCAAAATGGATCAAGGACCTAAATATAATACCCAAGACGATAAAACTCTTAGAAGAAAATATAGGGGAAAAGCTTCATGACATTGGACTTCGCAATGATTTCTTGGATATGACACCAAAAGCACAGAAGATAAACAACAGATAAACTGGACTACAGCTGTCCCTGGGGTTGGGGGGAGTCTGTGGGGCATTAATTCCAGGACTCTCCACGGATACCAAAACACTTGGATGTTTAAGTCCTTTATATAAAAGGGAAGAGTATTTGTATATCACCTAGCACGTCCTCATACACTTTAAATCATCTCCAGATTACTTATAATTCCTAATACAATTGCTATGTAAACAGTTGTAAATACCATGTAACTGCTATGTAAATAGTTTCCTGTGAATGGCAAATTCAAGTATTGCTTTTTGGAACTTTCTGGAGTTTTTTTTCCTGAATATTTTTGATCAATGGTTGGTTGAATCCATGGATGCGGAACCCGTGGATACAGAGGGCCGACTGTACACCAAAATTAAAAACTTCTGCTCATCAAACGATACAATCAACAGAGTGAAATGGGAGAAAATACTTACAAATCACATATCTGATAAGGGGTTAATATCCAGAACATATAAAGAACTCCTTCAATTAAACAACAAAGAAAACAACCAACCAAAAGGACTTGAATACTCCTCCGAAGAAGATATAGAATTGGCCAACAAGAACATGAAAAGATGCTCAATATCACTAATCACCAGGGAAATGCAAATCAAACTCATGATGAGATACTACTTCACACCCATTAGGATGGCTATTATTAAAAACAACAAAAAAAACCCCTAAAAAAACAGAAAATAACAAGTGTTGGTGAGGTTGTGGAGAAACTGAACCCTTGTGCACTGTTGGTGTGATTGTAACATGGTGCAGTGACTGTGGAAAACAGTATGGCAGTTCCTCAAAAAATTAAAAATAAAATTACCATCTAACCCAGCAATTCTACTTCTGGGTGCATACCTAGAAGAATTGAAAGCAGAGACTCAAACAGGTATTTGTTCACCTATGCTCACTGCAGCACTAATCACAAGAGCCAAAAAGTGGAAGCAACCCAAGTGTCCAGGGACGGATCAATGCATAAACAAAATATGGTATATACATAGAGTGGAATATTATGCAGCCTTAAAAAAGGAGAATTCTGACAGACACTACAATACGGATGAACCCTGAGGACGTTATGCTGAGTGAAATAGGACAGCAACAGAAGGACAAATCCTGTTTGACTCCATGTACAGGAGGTATCTGGAGCCGACAGATTCATCGAAATAGAAAGGCGAATGCTGGGTGCCAGGGGCTGGAGGGAGAACAGAATGGGGGGTTAAGTGTTTAATGGAGACAGAATTTCAGTTGTGCAAGGTGAAAAGACTTCTGTGGATGGATGACAGGACAACAATGTGAACTTAATGCCACTGAATGTGCACTTAAAAATGCTGAAGATGGTAAATTTTATGTTTTGTGCATTTTACCACAATTGAAAAACATGGTAAAATAATTTAGATCTATTTACTGACCTACAGAGATAGCCACTGATATATTATCAAATAAAAATAACAACAGCAAGTAATACATCCAGGTCGTATAATCTCATTTTTCAACCTGAACCAAAAACCCTATGTGCATATATGCTTGCTGACGTCTGGGTAGGTGCAGTAAAGCGCAGTGCAGAGGACAGAATCCAAACTATTAAACACTGGGACTGGTAGAAAGAAGGGAGAGGGTTTCCCTGGTGGCGCAGTGGTTAAGAATCCGCCTGCCAATGCAGGGGACATGGGTTGGAGGCCTGGTCCGGGAAGATCCCACGTGCCGCGGAGCAACTAGGCCCGTGAGCCACAACTACTGAGCCTGAGTTCTAGAGCCCGTGAGCCACAACTACTGAAGCTCGCGTGCCTAGAGCCCGTGCTCCGCAACAAGAGAAGCCACCGCCATGAGAAGCCCGCGCACCGCAACAAAGAGTAGCCCCTGGTCGCCGCAACTAGAGAAAGCCCACGCACAGCAATGAAGACCCAACACAGCCAAAAATAAATAAATTAATTTAAAAAAAAAAAAGAAAGAAGGGAGAGGTTATTTTCATCATTTTCTTCAAATAACCTCGGCACTGTTAAAATCATTCCCGTGAATGCCTTAATTTTTATAATTAAAAAAAGGGAGAAAACCAATGCATACCCATTCCTGCTGCTATGACCGGCACAGGTAAGTCGTAGTTGTATAAAAGAAAAGACAGCATCAGAAAGTCAATGTAACTTCGATGACTGGGCAACAGAACAACAGGATGCTCCTGGATGGCTCGCTGTAGCTTTAAAACAAATGTTACACTTTGAATAATTTCAGCTTTCATATTATTAAAATCGTATCTTAAATCAGAAAATGGAAGAACGTGCGTATGTACAGAGGGAATACGAGTAACGTTTTTCTGTCTCCCTACCACGTACGCAGAACTTACTTCAGAGTTCTAGTTAAATAATCTCCCATAACGCAAGAACAGCAAAAAGATAAATTTTACGGATCGTAACAACGATGGTGATGATCACTAACACGTAGTAGTTGAGGAGCAGACTAAGCACTTTACAGGCGCTGTTTAATGCCACGTATTTGTACATAAGGCCTAAGCCTCAGCTTCCTCATCTGTGACGTGGCCACGCCTCTAACACATGGTGGAGCTAGGCCTGGATCTGTCAGTCTGAATGAAAGTCAACTGTCAGCCACTGCGCTAGACTGACTGCTAGTTTGTAGGAAGAGAAAACAAAACTCCTCTCAGGGAGATTAAAAACAATTACCAATTGTTAGGACCAAGGAAAGGACTGGTATTTCTCTATCTATGCACCGGGCTCACTGCCAGGGAGAGTGGGTGCCTCGTAGCAGGGAGGGAATGCATCCGAGCTCCCCGATCCACTCCTCGGGCTGTCAATCCCCAAAATACCCACTGTGTCAAGGTGTGTCTGTCTTCCTGAAATCTAAATATGTAACCCACTGAGGCAAGGTAGTCTGCGATCAGTTAAGACGTAGCCAGCAATATCCCCCGCTCCCAACACTGTAGCAAACGTTCTCCGACAGAGATGCAGACGGTTAAGTCAGCAATCTAGAAATCAGTCACGGCAGGAAGAAATACTTGGAAGCAAAGCAAATGACTGAATAAAAACAAAGCATTAAAAGGCATGAGGAGGAAGGCCGGTGAAGGTAAGCGCTTCCTAGTAAGAGAAAAAAGGTATTAAAAACAAATGAATAGAAATAATCTTCATAGGGAAAGCTCTGACTTTCAGAAAAAAGTAAACAATTAAATGACAGGAGTGATAGAATTAGAAAAAGCACCATTTGGCAATCGTAAGAGTAATAACTGATTCAAGCAAAAAACATCAGTGGCTGTAAAAACGAGTGGAGGAAAGTATGATAAAAAACAGGACACTGAAGCATCCTTAAAGCCTCTTGTCCCAAGATACTTATTAATTACAGGGGGACAAAGGGTAACTCTACAGTGGCAAAGAGCACTGCAGCCAACTGATGAACGTGAACATCACCAGGAACAGGCAGACAGAGGCCACGTGCTTCTGGGCTGATACACTGAGAAGGACACGGCCTGAGCCTAATCGAGAAGACATCCCAAACCCAAATCTAGGGACACTAGAATATAACTGGCCTGATGTCTTCAAAAGTAGTATCATGAAACACAAACAAAGACTCAGTAATTGTTCTAGATTAAAAGAGTCTAAAGAGATACAGAAGCTGACTGTAACACACGACGCAGGACTTTCTTTTGCCTAGACAGGACACAGCTGGGACAGCTGGTGAAACATGAATAAGATCTGTACTACCAGCACTGTGTCAATGTTCATTTGCTTATTTTGATAATTACATCGTAAGAGAATGTCCTTGTTTATAGGGAAAACACACCAGAAACGTGTGTGAGGAAAGGAAAAAGAACATGTTGTAGGGGCATCTTGGTGAAGAATATACAGAACTTCTTTGTACTACTTCTGTAACTCTGTGAACATCTGACATTAGGTTAGTCTGTAAAGTCTGTAACTAAGTGACTAAGTTAGTTTGTCTGAAGCCTGTAGATCTGAAGGTACGAGGAGAAAACACCCTGCAGAGAGGCGGAGTCTTTTCTGCTCAGGCTGGATGCCACCTGCTAACCAGGGCCTGCTCATCTAGTGCAAAGCGGGATGCCTTTGAGTTGAATAAATTGTCAGGGATTGAAGAAGAGGTTGCTTTTTTACAAGCAATACTCACTTTCTGAATACCTTCTTCATTTACACACACTTTCGAGAAAATTTGTTTAAATACTTTGCTCAGGGCAAAGGCACAGAACCGAATGGCTCCCAGACGCAGTTTGTGGTTCATTTCATCCAGGATCTCACAGGCTTCCTCTCGCAGGACCTCGGCAGATTGAAGGGATTCCCTGGAAAGCTACAAGAAAAGGGAAAGCAAGGATAAATTTCTGGAAAAAAAAAAAAGAAGTCAAAATTCTTTTTGCTCAAATCAGTAGGACCAGTTCCAAATGGACCAATGTTATTCTATAACTCAAAATGGTATGTTTTCTTCTTAATTTAAATTGATATAATTTAAGCTTACATCCAAATTCTCTAAAATAAGTTGTTGCTCAAGATCTAGTGTCCGAGAGCATACACTTAGTAGTTACTTTCAGTAGATTTTTGCAGCTGATTTTTTAAAAAATTTATTTTATTTATTTATTTTTGGCTGTGTTGGGTCTTCGTTGCTGCGCACAGGCTTCCTCTAGTTGCGGCGAGCGGGGGCTGCTCTTTCTTGCGGTGCACGGGCTTCTCACTGCGGTGGCTTCTCTTGTTGCGGAGCACGGGCTCTAGGCACGCGGGCTCAGTAGTTGTGGCCACGGGCTCTAGAGCACAGGCTCAGTAGTTGTGGCGCACAGGCTTAGTTGCTCCGTGGCATGTGGGATCTTCCCTGAGCAGGGATCAAACCTGCGTCTCCTGCATTGGCAGGCAGATTCTTCACCACTGCACCACCAGGGAAGTCCCACAGCCTACACATCTGAGGAATCAGGATCAGAAGGGAAAGAGAGCACTGGAGCATTGCCAGGAGAGGACCTTCCTCGAGACAGAAAATGCTCATGCCCGTCTGAGCCAGTTGAGAAGGCTGGGGAGTAGGAAAGACAAGACCCCTGGGGACAGGAAGGACCTGGATAGGTGAAGAACACAGGTGAAAAGGCCGGTTTGTTCAGAAGGCACTGGAGGAAAGCAGAGAAGAAGAGAATGACCCGGCCTCTTAACCTGTGCACCTGGGCTTCTCATCTGCCCAACTGATATGCTGTCCCTACAGATCCCTCTCCCTGGAAACCTGAGAGAAGCAACGGTCTTACAAGTCCTTGTCCCCAGTGATGTCCCTCTTCAGTCTCTTCTCCACGTCACAAACCTGAGCAGTCTCTTCAACGCAGAAGTCATCACATCCTTCCTTGGCTAAAGCCCCTTCAATGGCTGCTACTGCACTGTGCAAGATAAAGGCAGCCTGAGCTGGAGAAGCGGCAGCAGGGATGGGAAGAGGTAGACAAGTGCTATTTTTAGAAGGGTACGTCATTTTTAGCAGAGCACATCAGCAGCTCTTAGTGCCTGAGAGTGTGTGAGAGGAGAGTAAGAAGCTGAAGATGGCATCCAGAGTTTTGGTTCGAGCAACTAGCATATGAGGGGGGGGCATTCTTAGAGACAGGACAATCTGGGTGGGAGGGGGGAATATACACAGTACAGGGGTGGGGTGGATCCAAGACTTTGATTTAGACATCTTGAATGCTTTTGGAGTGCTTTTAGAATTTCCAAGTGGATACCCAATAAACTATAAAAATATATGTATGAAACTCAAAAGAGATCTGGGCTGAAGCAACAGATACTAATTATCTATATTACTTACAATAATATATTATTTTTGTATAGTAATATTATGATACGGAGACATTAGCATAAGGAAGGTACTTAAAATTCTGGCAATAAATAAAACTGCCCAGCGAGTGGGTAGATAAGAAGGGGCGAGAACAAAATCTTGAGGAACAGCAGCATTTAAAGAGACAGGCAAAGGAAGAGAAGCCCATAAAGACAACTGGGAAATAATCAAAAAGATGAGGTGGGCAAGCGGGAGAGTACGGTGTCAGGGAAAGGAGAGAGCGTGTACCAAAAGCTATCCAGGATTTGAATGAGGTTGATTTTAGCCACGAGGAAGGAGGTCATTCACCATCTTGGGAAGAGCTCCTACAGGGCGCTGGAAGACAGATTCCAGTGAGTTGAGTGGTACACGAAGGGTGAGAAAGTAGGGCAACGAGCATAGAAAACACAGCCAACTTCTTCAAAGAGCAGAGCAGAAGTGGGAAAGGAAGAGATGGGTAGTAAGTAGAGAAGGAATGTGGTCAAAGGAAGTCTAATTAAGTTGGAAGAGAAGTGAGCATGTTAAATGCTGATGGTAAAGAGCCGGTAACAAGGAAGAAGTTGAGACAACTGAGGGGACAGAGGACAGAGCAGAGTCCCCGAGGAGGAGGGGGGAGGTGGAATTCGGAGCAAAGGAGCAGGGTGGGGATTAAACTCGAACAGAAGGGGACCCCTGTTCCATTCTAGTAGGAGGGAGGAAGAAAATGATGGGTGTTAGATGCAGGTAAGTTAGGAGCCAGATCTCAGGGAGCTGAAACAGCCCTCACTTATATAATGGCTTACATTTTCTTTGTGAAGTAGGAAGAGAAGTCATCTGTCCAGAGTAAGCAGAGAAGGTAGGGTTGGAGGTTCAAGGAGAATGGGGCAACTGAAACTGCCGTTTTGGAGACAGGGAGAGAGTTTACTAGGGAGACAATCAATGACTGGGTAACACAGAGGGCCCAAGGGTGCTGCGTAACCGAGAATTTAAAATATTTCCAATCTACCTCGATTATATGATTCTTCTCAGCAGTACATTCAAGTCCGAAAAACACTGGCTTAAAACAGTCACACTTAACCTGGCTGTGCATTAGAATTACATGGGGAAACTTAAAAAAAAAAAAAGAAGAAGAAGAAAAGAGAAATGCCTGGGTCCTAACCTAGACCAATTAAACCAGAATCTCTGTGGATAGGACCAAAGTATTTTTTTTTTCATTCATTAATTCAAGAAATATTTATTGAATGTGTACTACGTGCTAGACACCAGGAATACAGCAATTTAAAAGAGAGAGAGAGAAACTTGACTTCACTTATGAAATAAGTTCAGTCAGACAAGATTAATAGATACCCCAAGATAGATCACAACAATATGATTAAGAGCATAGGTCATATGTCCGAATCAGAATAAAAGAGACAGCAAATAATAAAGATAATAAATAATTTTCCTGGGAGCTCCCCGGCGGTCCAGTGGCTAGGGCTCTGCGCTGTCACGGTCTGGGCCCGGGTTCCAACCCTGGTGCAAAACAGAGCACAGCTTCTCTCCCAAGCCCTCTTCTACGTCCCTATCTCAGTGAATGGCTCTAACAGCCTTGATTCTTCTTTCCTTCACTTCATTCACCCGACTGGTCATTTCTTAAGTCTGTCCACTTCTCTGTTTCTATAACCACTTGCCAGTCCAGGCAGCTACGATCCTACCAAGGGATTACTGCAGGAGCAGCACACACAGCCCTCCCGTCTCCTTTTTCGGCAGAACGGCGCCTCTAAAACATAAACTGATCGTGCCGCACTGCAACCGGAAACCCTTCCACGGCTTTGCACTGTATGTAGGATAAATCTAATTCCTTTGGACGGTTTACAAAGCCCTTCACGACACGGCCCCGGCTTTCCCCTCCAGTCCAACTCTTGTCACTGCCCTTCCTTTGCTCTCTTCAGTCTGGTTCCATCGAACACCTCTCAACATCATGAACATACACGCGCGCTTCTCCTTAAAATAAGCTGGTGGTTCCCAAACTTCACTATACTTGGGAATTGACTGGGCTTTTAAAAAACTTTGGACGCCTGGCTCCTCACTCCTGACATTCTGATTTAATTGGTGTGAGGGTGAGACGTAGGCACAGGGATTTTTAAAAGCTCCCTGAATAATTTTTTTTTAAACATTCCTTTTTTAAAAAAAATTTATTTATTTATTTATTTATTTTTGGCTGTGTTGGGTCTTCATTGCTGTGCGCAGGCTTTCTGTAGTTGCGGAGAGTGGGGGCTACTCTTTGCTGCGGTGCATGGGCTTCTCATTGCGGTGGTGTCTCTTGTTGTGGAGCACGGGCTCTAGGCGTGCGGGCTTCAGTAGTTGTGGCACGTGGGCTCAGTAGTTGTGGCACGCGGGCTCAGTAGTTGTGGCTCGCAGGCTCTAGAGCGCAGGCTCACTAGCTGTGGCGCACAGGCTTAGCTGCTCCGTGGCATGTGGGATCTTCCGGGACCAGGGCTCAAACCTGTGTCCCCTGCATTGGCAGGCGGATTCTTAGCCACTGTGCCACCAGGGAAGCCCCTCCCTGAATAATTTTAATGTGCCATGAGGTTTGAAAACCACAGGGATAAAGTTATTTGGTCTGCTAGGAACACTCTTCTTCACCACTTCACCTGGAAAACCCCCAAACATCTTTCAGGCCTCATTTATAAAATCACTTCTCTAACTCCCTACACAAAATTAGTTGCTCTTATAACTAATTAATGCCCCTGTACACTGGCCTCCCAGTAGCAATGTCTTGTATCATATTTCACTGTAATTGACTGCACAACTGTCATCACTCCCTATTAGACTATACACTTAAGAGGTCAAGAACACTGCTCAACTAGCTATTAGACACAAAGTCTAGCAAAGAGGCTAAGACGCATTACTGGGTACAATAAACATTTGATGAATGTGCTGAATATAGCAAAATCTAAAAAGATACATTAAAAATAGCAAAATAAATTCACAGAATCAAGAAGAGATAGAACATGCTGACAATGAACAATTCTGGCTATGGCTGAAGGGGGAATCACTTACCTGTTTAATGACATAATGAATCTCTTCAGAGTTGAGAACGCTACATTTAATCTCACTTGGCTTGCAAGGAGTAATTCCCTTGTAGACAAGAGGTGTGTAGCATTTCATGGCAAATTTCAGGTCGCTGACATGCCTCCTCTCCTCCAAAACATCTTCAAACTCATCCCACTTTTTGAGCTCCTTCTGTGGGTAAGGCAAATGAAAGAAAGTGATGCACATGCTGTAAAACTGCGTGGGTAAGGTTTCATCGTAGCCCAAATTCTTATTCTGTGACACAGAGTCAGAGCAGAGTGTTCTGATGTTAGGTTTTCATACAGTAAGAAAAAGAAATGTAGCTATTGGACTTCCCCGGTGGTTGAGAATCCACCTGCCAGTGCAGGGGACACGGGTTCGAGCCCTGGCCCGGGAGGATCCCACATGCCGCGGAGCAGCTAAGCCCACGTGCCACAGCTACTGAGCCTGCGCTCTAGAGCCCGCGAGGCACAACTACTGAGCCCTCGTGCCACAACTACTGAAGCCTGCGCCCTAGAGCCCATGCTCCACAACAAGAGAAGCCACCGCAATGAGAAGCCCGCACACTGCAACGAAGAGGAGCCCCCGCTCGCCGCAACTAGAGAAAGCCCGTGTGCAGCAACGAAGACCCAACGCAGCCAAAAATAAAAATAAAAAAAAGAATAAAATTACCAAAAAGAAAAAGAAATGTAGCTATTATTAGGATCAATGAATTGATGATATTGAATTATAATATTTTATTATCATATTTCTGATTGCTATCTTTATAAAGCCAGTGCCCCTTTATGAAAGTTAACAAACATAGCAAAGGTGGGACATTAGGCTCTAGAGTAATCTGATCAACTTTACAGGTTTCGTCAATCACACCAATAAACTTGTTTTGTCTGCCTCTCTCACTTAGTTTTAAAAATTAAAGCGTACATCAGAGAGTCAAGATTATGTCAAATCAAATAAAACTACATGGCTGCAAACCCAAGACAAACGTGCTCCCATATAAGCTACTGTGGAGCAGTCTGTATTTTGCTGTGTTACTTTCTTTTCTCCTTTCAACCCACTGCAATTCAGCTTCTATCCAACCAGCCCCTGAAACTGCTCGTTATTAGGCTACCAACGACTGCTGAATTGTTAATTCTTAAAAGTTTGTTTTCCTGATGATAAAAGTAATAGCAGTAATAATAAGTACAGCTAACACGCGTCGTTGCTTCCTAGGTGTCAGGCACTATCCTGAGAACGTTACCTGTATGAAGGGGCAATCAATTCTCACAACAAACCTATGAGGTAGTTGTCACCACTACCACGTTTCACAATGGGGAGATCAAGGCACAGAGAAGCGAAATAACTCAGCCAAGGTCCCACAGCTCTCAGAGGGCAGAGACATGATTCAAGCTGAAGCCTTATCGCTTCACAGACCCTTTTCCTAACCACTACCCTATACTACTCAGCATGCTAATTATGGAAGATTTGGAAACGTGGAGACATACAAGCAAAGATAAACTGCCCACAATGTTACACCCTGGGAATAACTACTCTTAACACTTACTAGTTCCCTTATTTTTTTCATTCATAGATACAAAAATACGTATTTTTAAATTTAAAACATGGACCCTACCAAATATAGTTTATCTTGCCTTATCAACTGTATTCTGAATACTTCCCTATATTAAATATTGTTTTAAAATATTTTAGTGGCTGCACCGTCACCTTTATATTCCCTAATTTCTTAATATAATTTTTTAATTACCAAAGTGATACATGTTCATTATAAAAATTGAGGAGATACAGAAAAACCCAAAGAAGAAAATTAAAATCAACTGTCTCCCAATGAGCCAGAGACCATTTCAGTGAATGCTTTTTTCTGTGCCTGTGAAAAGTCCCTCCCTCACCACACGTACATTTTGATTTGTCTCCTGATTTTTTTTTTACTTAATGTTATAAACGCTCCTCCATGTCATTTAAGTTTCTCCCACAATATTACTTTTAATGTTCGATATTTGGACTCTTTTTTTCATTCATTGCTACTATAAAAAGCGTAACAAACATTAATATTTCTTTCAAATCTAATCATTAGACCCTGGCCTCTTGCAAGTCTTTGTCCTCCTAGATCTCCCCACCGTGGGACACCATTCTCAAGCACTCCCTCCTTTTATTACCTACAACTATTCTGAAATGTTCCTACTGTGGTCTTTAATTCATGACTCTGTCACAGCAGAAAACCCACCTCATTTCTCTAATCCAGAGATTCTCAACCTGGGGGAAATTTTCCTCCCCCGGTTACAAATATGCGTTCTTTCCTCCCACTTCCTTTAATGTATGTTAACATCTCCATTCCTCTTTTCTTCACGCCACACGGTGCTGAGTACTCTCACCTACTCAACTGGTTTCAAATATTTATGCTTCTGAATCCCTTGCCCTGTCCTCCTCTCCCATCTGGCTTTTCCAAAACCGAACTCACTTCTCCTCTGCACAATCCTACACGCTGATTATTTTCCTGAAAGCTCAATCAATAACCCCACACCATCTACATCCCTCTGTCTACATCACTCTAGACCTTTCCTCCCTCACCCTTCACATCCAATCCGTTCCATCCTGCTAACACGGCCTTTAAGGATCCATCACGTCTACTCCTCATTCACATGCCCAGCCTGTGCTCTTTATCACAGCGGCTTCCTCACTGGTCTCCTTGCCTGTGCTTTGTCCCTTTGAATCAGTCTTCCATGGCACCATGCGCCCTTTTCAAAACACAATTCTGGCTTAAAATATTTACATGACACCCCTCACCTCCTTCAGAATAAGACCTAAGCCACTGCTGGCGTCATATGAGAACCTCTATGACCTGGCTTTTCCTTCTCACCACACTCATGGCCCACTCAACAGTGAGTGATTTGATTTCCCCAACACAGTCCATCGCTGACAGGCCTCGGGGCCTTTGCACGTGGCCATCTCTGCCTGGAATGCCCTTCTGTTCCTGTCATCCTTGCTTTGGCATCACTCTTCTGTGACAACTCTCCTTGACTTCCCCTGATGGAAAATGACTCTGCCTTCCTCATTAGGACTTCTTTACCTTCTACATACGTCTACTGTGGTATGTATCCCATAACATGTAATCGTTTGCATGTCTGTCTCCCTACTAAAATGCAATTACCTTGAGGGCAGGACAGTTTGTGTCCTCTTTGTATTTCCATCATCTAGCTGTGTTTGGAATATAGCACAATTGATCAATAACTGACCGACTAAATGTTAAGGTAATAAAAAAAAAACAAACAGAAAAACTGAGACCACCATTAGGCACAACGAGAATACAAATAGAAGCAAAGAGCATTTATATGGAGTTTAAGTGTAAAAGGATAGCATGTAAAACATGTGAAATACACAAACATGAACATTTTTATGCCTACATATATAAGTATAGAGAATATATGAGGGGAAAATATTCGAGCTTGGAATTCTGGTGTAAAACTGCAGTCGCTGTAACATATCGCATACTCCTGCTTATAAGGCTGAAGAACCTCAAATTTCACGGTTCTCATTAATGAAGTAATGGCATAAGTTATACAGGCTCAGACTTGGTAGAATGCCACAAATTACCATTATAAATGATATAATTTTAGGGACAAAAAAGATCTTAGAGACTTCCCATTTAGCGGTCCTGGGTGTGGGAACAGAAAAGGATCACAATCAGTTGGGGAGGTGTGTGTGGGGTGGAGGAGGTGGGGGGGGGAAGAGAAAGAGAGAGCGGAAGGGGAGGAGAGAGGAAAGGGGGAGAGGGGAGGGAGGGCGTCCTCAGAACAAGAACCTGCAAGGCAGAGCAGCACGTATGTACCCAGCAGGTATGTAACCTTGCCAGCTGTGATCATCTGCAATCCTTCCACGGTTCTGTTAACTGCAGGATCAAGCTCACACTTCTCACCACACGAGCCAGCTATACAAAGACCTAGTTGCCTAAACAAGCTATGACATCTCATGGCTCCCGCAGCTTTGTTCAAGTCACCTCTAAGAAGGGCATTCCTATCAAACACCTGAGCATCTGTTATATGCGTGCTATTGTGGTATGTGTTGGGGATATGTGTTGTCTAACCAAGACGGACACAGCCTCTTTTGTCAGTAACCCTGTGCATGGTGGTACCAGTTGTTGAGACAGGGCACTTACAAATGGCCATTCGCCACCGTTCACCTGGAAAACACTCAGCCATCAGCCACAGCTTTTCTGTACACCTCCTCTGTGTACCACTTCCAGATTCTCCCTTTAACGCAGGACCAAAATGGTCATCTTCTCCATTGAGTCTTTAGGGAATCCTCATTACATTTTCATCTAGAATACTTCAATAAACTTGTCTTTGGTGTCTCCCCTACAAGATTGTGAACTTCCTGTCATGTGTCTTATACATTTTTGTATTCCCAGTCCTTCAATCATTGTTTGTGGAATGAAGAAATAAATTACTAAATGAAGCCACTTCTTGAGCCCTGTTGATGACAGCTCTCCAACATTCACAGTCTAAAGCTCAAACTTCTCCCAATCTGGTCTAACTCAATGTCTAATCCAGTGGTTTTTAACCCAGGCTGCACATTAAAATAACTTGGGGAACTTAAAATATTGATGCCAAGGCCCCCCTAAAGATTCTTGATTAATTTGGTCTGGGAGGGGTACCTGGGTTATCAAAAGCATTTTTGAAAGTACTCTAAGTGATCCCTACATGCAGCCAGGGTTGAGTGTTACTGCTCATTAACTGGCCTTCCCTACGCCATGCTGGAGAAGTATTTACCATCATAAAATAAATACTCACCCAGGAGCACGATACAATGAGGAGGCCAAGTGAGAAGAATGAGGTGAACGATTTTCCCCCCATTGTTCGTCTTCCCTATCTTACTTTGCAGAGTGGGCCTCTCCTGATTGCCAGTTAAACAGGCCTCTCCTTGTACCTCCCTTTCAACTGCTCTGGTGGATCCATTCATTCAACAGTTACTGACAGCCCCAAACGTACCGGGCACCGTTCTACAGGCTAAGAACATGGCATGAACACGGTGGACAAGGAGCGTGCCCTGAGGGAGTTGAAGGAAAGGCGGACAACAAACAAACAAGGTAAGTTCGCTTAGGGATGCCACCGGTAGCATGCTGGTAAATGTGCAACTACGGGAGAGCCCTGGTTTATAGCACCTGCCAGTTTCTGGGGTACACACGCTCCCAGCGTGGCAGATTTCAAGCTACCAATACGACCTCACTGAATGTGGAGTTGGGAGGAGATGCAAGGAGCCACCGTTCTCCAGGATTTCCACCTTACAGTGTGACAGATGGAAATAACTTCAAGAGCGTGGATAACAGGAAAATTTAGTGAAATAATTAGGAAGTGCTGAGTTCTGAGTATTAACTATTTTTAACGGAATTTGTTTAATTGTAAATGTATATAACAACCTTTAATTTTTAATAATGGCAGTGTTTTAACAATAGGCTCATAAGCTTCATACAAATTTAACAGTCAGCTTTGAGAGCCAGTATAAGACTGCTGTAGCACAACACTGACAAGAGAATATAAACAAAATAGAGGAACTAATGAGGAAGAGTGATTGGAGAGCTACTTTCGATTGAGTGGTGGGGAAGGGCCTCTTTGAGCTGGGACCTCAATAATAAAAAAAATCAGCCAGCAATGCAAGGTTCTGGGAGAACAGAGCACACCACACAGAGAGGGCTACAAGCACTCCGAGAAGGAAGCATGCTTACTTCTGAGAAACGGAAGGCCAGTGCGGCTGGACCAGCGAGCAGGATTGGTCATACCAGAGACGGAACAATTACCTAATTACGTAGAGTCTTGTAGGACACGGTAAAGAGTCTAGACTTCCCATTCAGACTCCAACAGGGAGCCATCATTTGGGTTACGGGTACACCGGTGATTACGCAATCCCAGTCTGCTTTTCATCTGTGGTCTCATTGGAGGATTTCAAGCAGACGTATGGCTTCAGACACCACCTACTGGCGGAGGCTGCCATATCTGTATATTTAGGCCAGACCCTCCTCTTCTACTCTGGTACCGCATTTCTAACGCTCTTTGGAGGTCTCCCCAACACTTCGTGAGGTATCTGGTCCGTTAACAGGATAATCCACAAGTTAAAAATCATTAATTTTGCCTCTTTCACCTCAAACTCAACACATCCTAAGTTGAAATGACTGTTCTATTACCCCGACCAAATCTGCTCCTCTTCCTCTTTCTCATCAGTGAAAGGCATCGTCGTCCGCCCAGCTGCCAGATCGCAGAAACGGGGAGTCAACTTCAGACTGCGGCCTCTTCCCTAGCTACCACATTCAACTGCCCTGAATACCACACAAACTCACCCGCCTCCCTCCTCGCCAGACTCACGGCCACTGCCTCACTGCAGGCTTTCGTCACCTCCCTGGATTTACTGCGACAGCGTCCTAACTGACCTCCACGCTTCCGGTATCAGATTCCTTCTGCAACGAATTCTCTTTCTACAGCCTCTGCTTACACATCGATAAAAGAGGTTACCCACATAATCATGCCAGAAACCTAGTAGTCTTCTCAGACTTTCAAAAATACAAATCCTATCATCCTTAAATGGTGTCCCATAGAATGAAGATTTTATCCTGAAGGGCGTTTAAAAACATAAAATTCCTTTAGGAAATATCCTCTGCCTACTTCCTTAGTTTCGTTTCTCACGTCCCCTTTATTCTACCCTTACCTATCTTGGTTCCCCCAAACATGCCAAGGAGTGGTCTTCTTACACTGATGCCTAGGACAGTCTTCCTCTCCCTCACCTCCCGTTCATACCTCAAAATCTCAGCTCAGGTGTCACATTCTCTTAGAAGCCTCCTCCAAGTCCCCAGACAGGTCAGGTGCTCCTTCCCAGCCCTCCCACAATATACTGGGCACGCTTCAATCACTGGGCTTCTCTCACTTAACTGCGATTACTCCTTTATTCTCAGGACATCCTTTGAAGTCCTTAAAGGCAAGGGCTGGATCTTTAACTTCCATATCTTGCACATTGAGAATACTGACTAGGACACTGTTAAGTACCTACAGCTGCAACGTCTGCTGCAATCAGCAGTATCTTAACTATCTCTAAGACTAGATTAGAGTATTGCACAATAAGAGTGTGGCCCAGGAAAGAAACAAGGGCAGTCTGAAACAGTAAGACAAAGTTCAGGTTAACATGAAAGTTAAGACTGCCGTCACAAGAGGAGTGAGGGCGGCTGTCCAGCTTCAGAAGCAGTAACGGCTTACATGCAATTAACTGCTTTAGTTTTTCACGTGAAAAAGGTGACCAAAGTCTTATCATTGGTGAATGGGGAAATAAAAAACCAACTCTTTCCTTCAATACACATGTGGAAAATTGCTGTAATTCACAAACCAGTTTAGGGCTGAAAAAAACTACCCATGGGAAGTCAGAGCTACACAGCAACCCTCTTTCCCTACATTTCGAGGTTGAACTATTTCACCACTGCGCTGTGCGGTGAGGTCAACGAAGAGAGAGGTCCAAGTGATAAATCTTGGGAAAGTGGACAATTTAGCAGCAATCATAAGTCCAGAGCTCTTGACAGCAAGGGAACAGAAGTTTCCCCATGTTCCACTGGTCTCCCAATTTGAAGGTAGCCATAGGTATATACATTCTTTTCTGAAACTGAGTTTTTTATCTTGCTCTTTCGTGTTTTCCCTGTTATGACCTTCCTACATAAATTAACATTATATTTAAGCCAGAACATTGGTAACATGACTTTAAACTGCATTCTTTTATTTCCTCCTAAGGTAGATAAAAATTAATTTGGTTAAAAAAAAAAAAAAAAAAAGTCAGTTGCTCCAGGGTTGTGAAATACTTCCACCTGGTAATTCCTTCATGACAATTCTGAGTGACCAACATTCCGTCGGCCAAAAAGACCAGTTCAAATCAGAAGAGGGGGTTGTGGGGTGAAAGGGCCAACTGGAGAGAGGCCGGGGGGCATTAGCTCTCTTCCAAAATGACTTGTGGAAAAAGTACAATGATGGGCAGAAGACAGATACACAATACAAATTTCCAGGAACTCCAAATCTTCTTAGATGAGAAACGTAAAGTCTTAGAAACTCAATGCCCACAGACAAGCCAAATACTTTTTCTCCCGGGAATATCACAGCTGCGAAAGAGCGGGGTGGGTTGGGAGCCACGGGCTACCTCAGGCTGAGTCAGACCCGCAGATTCCTCGGGTTCGACCGAAAGGTAGCCCGACACGCCTCGCAAGAGATGGAAAGACTCCAATTCTCCCCGCCTCGTTCCCGTGTCAGGGGCGTTCTGAAGGCCCAACGCCTGGTGGAGGGGAAGAGAAGGAACGAGCGGGAAGGAACCAGTGGAACCATCACCAGGAGAAACTTCTAAAAGCACACGGACATGCCCACACGCAGCGATACAACGTTGCCCTAGAAACCAAATCAACCACCTACTCTCTCCTGGGGGCGGGGGGGGCGGGGGGGGCGGGGAGGCTCGGACCCACTCTTCTGGGCCCTGGGTCGCAGCCCGGAGGAACCCGGGACCAGGAGAAGGAGGTCCTCTCCCGCGGCCCCGCCCCAGCCTCGCTCCCCCGGGCGCATACCGAGTAGAGGAGCACGACAGCGCCGGGACTGGTGGAGCCGACGGAGAAGCAAGAGCTGGACGACCTGGAAGAATCCATGCTGCGGCCGCTGTCCCGGGCGTGGCCTGGGATTCTTAGCTAAGCGGTGGTTGGGGTGCTGCTGGGGGCGGTTCTTCCGCACGGGGCGGCCCGACCTCGCCTAGGGCGGCAGCACCCTCTACGGCCCCTCCGGAGGACCCCGGGAGCCGCCATCTTAACCAGGACGGAAGCCGCGCGGGGACCTGCAGCGCGCGCGTGCGCAGCACATCGGAACCCGGAAGCGGGCGCCGCGCGGACGGAGTCCCGCGCGCTCCGCGCTGTCCCGCCACGCGTGGCCGGGCCCCACGATGGCGCAGGAGCCCGGGTTAGCCGCCTCCGCACCTCCCGGTTCTCAGGCCCTTCTGGACGTTGTGCTCCAGAACCTCTACGACTTTGGTGAGTACGGGCCTTCGGAGCCCACGTGGAGAGCGGACTTGAGCAGCCCGGAACTGGGCCGGCCTCCGCTTTCAGGCTAAAGGTTCTTGAACGTCGAGCACCTCTCGGCTCGTCCGACCCGGTTCTGACAGTGGGTCCCCCACTCGCTTCCGTCGGAGATCACCCTCCCCCCCTCTCCCGTGACCGGAGTCTGTTGAGCGTTTTTTATGAATTAAACCTCCCAGCTCGTCCCTCGGTGGGGACCGGCTTGCGTGTCGGAAGCACCAAGGCTTTCAGACTTACCGGGGAGGTGTTCGCAGGACCTCGGGCTCTCGAAATAGCACCCCTTGTTCCCGAATCGCTTTCCGCCGGGAAGCCCCCTTTCCCCACGCACCCCCCAGACCCGCCTGACCCTCGGGCATTGGTGCCACCTTGTCACGTGGGGATCTCATCCTTCAGTGTGTCCCCTGCCAAGGACTTCGGAGGGCGGTTTCACAGGAAGCTTTTCATGACCTGTCATCCCTAAGTTGGCTGACTTATGCTCTCCTTCCTTTAACTTGACTGGGGAAGAGGAAGATAAAAGAGCTTACCGTTAAAGATTGGCAACTCCTGGCACTTCAGGAGGGAGACCGTTCCATGCACTCTGAAGAACTTGCCCCAGGGAAGGTGACATCCTTTGTTAATGCACCAAAGGTAATCGTTAGGCATTAGTGCCTTTAAAGGCCAAACGTATTTCTTAAATTTGTAGCGTGATGTTGCTATTTTATTTTGGAGCCATTGCTCAAAATTCTAAGCTCATTACACAGTAAAAATAATAGCTAAAAAAAAAAAAAAAAGCTAAAATCGTATTGAGAATTTACCATACACTCCATGCTTTACAGGTATATACTCGTTTAATTTTCACAACGATCCTATGAAATAGATGTTGTCATTAATACCATTATTACAAGACAAATCCCATTATTGTAGAAACAAGCACTAAAGGTTAAAAAACTTGAAGTTCACCCAGTTAGTAATTTGCAGAGCTTGGGTTCCAAGCCCTACACTCTCTGGCTCCAACCCCTGCACTTGTTATCGACTTGAACTGTGGACAGAGCATCTCTGTGCCCTTGGGAATGTCGGAAGACAGAGAAGACTTAGCCTCTGACCTTGAGAAGTCCTGGAGGAAAGGACTATTCTGCAAAATCCTAAATATAGTTCGTGTTAACACAGCCTGGAAATTATGCTTGGAGCTCTGAAGGCATGGGCTGTATCTACTCATTTGTATATGCCTAATGCCAAAGGTTAGTCGACTCAATACGTATTTACTGAATCAAAGACTGAGAAAATAGAAGCAAACATAAATAGCTGATGTTTGGAGAGCTCTGTGATATTCATACTGTCGATGAATCGTTAGGCCTAGAGTTCTCATCAGAACCTTCAGGTGACTGGTCGGAGTTTGAACAGCTGAAACAGAGGGGAGGTATGGAGATTTAGTTGAAAATAAAGGCATTCAAATTAAGCCAGTTGTCTTAGGTTCATCTTAATTCATAACCGCGAAAGGAAATAGGAAGACCACGGTCCCCACCTGTAACCCTAGAAAGTGTTAAAAAGAAACACCGGCTGCAGTGGCAGATGTACTAACATTTTCACTACGAAGTGTGAGCCAACGGGGATTACCAGTTTCTGGGGTATTGCGATGACGACACTTAAAGTCAGGACCAAGGTGAGGACTAAAGTAATTGTGCTAGTAAGAGTCAAAGACGTAAATATAGTTACCTGGGGAAAGATGACTGTGCACTTTGGATTCTATAACTTGTGCAAATACGACCCTCTCGGAAGAAAAATAGTTTTTGTCTTTGTGTGTACTTCTGCGTGTTTGTAGCTGTGACACACGTACACGTGCATTCGCATGATTTGGTACTGGTGATAGCTAAAACACAAAATATTGATTTTTCCTTTTGTGTTTGAACAAACAGGAGAGACGGAAGATGAAGCAGAGCAGAAAAGGATCAGAAAGAAAAGAGAGAAGAAAAGAGAGATGGGGACCCCAGCGGCCTTGGTAGCGGAGCCGGCTCTCCAACCTGGATCTCTTGTCAGAGGCCAGAGGAAGAGTGCTTCCGGCTTCTTCCAGGAACTCCAGGAGGAGCTGCAGGGTGTTCCCGCCGTGACCCCTGGTGGTTTCCCTTCAGGACCTGTAGTCTCTAGTGCTGCGGTAGCCCCCTCTCCCCCGAGGAGTGACAGGGAGCCAGTAGAAGTGGTGGAATTTCACAGCAGAAGTAGAAAAAGAAAACAGAAGCCCGATCAAGACGAGAACACAAAGGTAATGAACTGGCTTATGTGGTGAAAACCCCGACGTTGTCCTGCCACCGTTCTAGGCCCTGGGAACAAAAGGCAAAAACTGCTTTTTGTTCAAAAGGCATTGAACAAAAGGCAAAAACTGCTTTCTCTCAAGGACCTTACATTCTGATGGAAAGCAGTGTGACTTTGCTGAATAGCAATCTCAGGCTGACTCAGAATTCAGTCTATGAGAGAAGCATGGGTGCTTATCCAAACTTTTTTCACAAGTTTTTGTCCAATTCACTGCAAAAACCCAGACATTACATTTCTGTTACTTTCCCCATGTCCTGTACACTTTTGTCTGTCATAAAAAGAAAGAGGATTGTCTTAGTTTCCTGGGGCTGATGTACAGAAATGTATTCTTTCACATTTCTGGAGGCCAGAAGTCCGAATCATGTTGTTAGCTGGGCCACGCTCCCTCTGCAGGGGGAGGGTCCTTCCTTGCTGCTTCCAGCTTCTGGCGGCTGCAGAGCTCTGGGCTCTTCCTCTGTCTTCACAGGGACTTCTTCCTAGTGTCTGAGTCTCAAATCTCCTGCCTTTCTCTTAGAAGGACACCTGTCATGGGATTTAGGGCCACCCTAAATCTAGGATGGATCTTATCGTGAGATCCTTAACTTAATTACACTCCAAAGATGCTTTTTCCAAATCAGGTCACATTCGCAGATTCCCGGGGATTAGTGCATGGACATATCTTTTTGGAGACCACGATTCAGTCCACTACAAAGACAGTTAGGCTTGCGTATTCTTGATGAACATGTGAACACGTGCTAGTGACTGGTGTTTACCACATCTTTTCTAGAATTTAGGTAGTACTTTATGTCAAGCTCACCAGCATCTCTTCCTCAAAGATTATTAATGCATTCTGTAACCATATCTACCTTTATTTTAGGATTCTAGGTCAGCTTTCCAATTCTTACAGTATCCAAATACTGGGGCAACGGGAACTGTTACAGGCAGACCAAGAAATGGACTCCTTTGGCCCTTGCAGCCAGAGCCCCCAAGCCGGCCAGCCAGGGAGCTTCCAAAAAGACTGGTATTACCACAGTGTACCGCAGTGAGCCAGACGTATATTAGTATTTTCTCTGTGTGCCACGATGTGAAGAAGGTTGGAAAGCACTATTGTGCAATACAATTACGTGTTTGGAGAATTTAACTGACATAAAGCATCTAGGCACCCTCCCTTGTTTCCTCAAAGGTCTCGGTCTTCAGTTTCTTCTTACACTCACTTGTGTTCATCTTTCTGGAATAGAGAGTTTTCTTTCTAATAGAAAGGACAAAAAAGTTGGCATTGAATGAGTCTGCATCTCCCTGTCTCCTAATAATGGAACATGTTTAGCAGGCTGTTATTCTTCTTTTTTCTGCTCCAAAGAATCCCTTTTCCTTGTAGTTGGCTTTTCTCAGGAACCTCAGCTCGTTTTACATTTTGGACTTCCTCAACTTGATGAAATTTTTAGCTTCCTTGGTGGTTCTCCCCTTTTCTTTCTTTCTTTTTTTTTTTTTTAACTGGAGTATAATTGCTTTACAATGTTGTGTTAGTTTCTGCTGCACAGCCAAGTGAAACAGCCACACCCATACACACATCCCCTGCCTCTTGGACCTCCTCCCCCCCGCCATCCCATCCCACTAGGCCATCACAGAGCACTGGTCTGAGCTCCCAGTGCATTACAGCAGGTTCCCACTAGCTATCTATTTTACACATGGTAGTGTATTTATGTCAAACCTAATCTCCCAGTTCTTCCCACCCTCTCCTTCCCCCCATATGTCCACACGTCCATTCTCTACATCTCCCTTTCTATTCCTGCCCTGCAAATAGGTTCATCTGTACCATTTTTCTAGATTCCACATATATGCATTAATATACGATATTTGTTTTTCTCTTTCTGACTTACTTTACTCTGTATGACAGACACTAGGTCCATCCACATCTCTACAAATGACCCAATTTCATTTCTTTTTATGGCTGAGTAATATTCCATTGTATACATGTGCCACATCTTCTTTATCCATTCATCTGTCGATGGACATTTAGGTTGTTTCCATGTCCTGGCTATTGTAAATAGTGCTGCAGTGAACATGGGGGTACCTGTGTCTTTTTGAATTACGGTTTTCTCAGTAGTGGGATTGCTAGGTCATATGCTAGTTCTATGTTTAGTTTCTTAAGGAACCTCCATACTGTTCTCCACAGTGGCTGTATCAATTTACATTCCCAACAGTGCAAGAGGGTTCTCTTTTCTTTTTTTTTTTTTTTTTTTTAGAGGGTTCTCTTTTCTCCACACCCTCTCCAGCATTTGTTGCTTGTAGATTTTTTGATGATGGTCATTCTGACCGGTGTGAGGTGATACCTTATTGTAGTTTTGATTTACATTTCTCTAATAATTAGGGATGTTGAGCATCTTTTCATGTGCCTCTTGACCATCTGTATGTCTTCTTTGCTGAAATGTCTATTTAGGTCTTCCGCCCATTTTTTCATTGGGTTCTTTGTTTTTTTGATATTGAGCTGCATGAGCTGTTTGTATATTTTGGAGATTAATCCTTTGTCTGTTGCTTCATTTGCAAATATTTTCTCCCATTCCTTGGGTTGTCTTTTCATCTTGTTTATGGTTTCCTTTGCTGTGCAAAAGCTTTTAAGTTTAATTAGGTCCCATTTGCTTATTTTTGTTTTTATTTTCAGTACTCTAGGAGGTGGGTCATAAAAGATCTTGCTGTGATTTATATCAAAGAGTGTTTTTCCTATGTTTTCCTCTAAGAGTTTTATAGTGTCCAGTCTTACATTTAGGTCTCTAATCCATTTTGAGTTTATTTTTGTGTATGGTGTTAGGGAGTGTTCTAATTTCATTCTTTTACATGTAGCTGTCCAGTTTTCCCAGCACCATTTATTGAAGAGGCTGTCTTGTCTCCATTGTATATTCCTTTGTCATAGATTAGGTGACCATAGGTGTGTGGGTTTATCTCTGGGCCTTCTGTCCTGTACCATTGATCTATATTTCTGTTTTTGTGCCAGTACCATACTGTCTTGATTACTGTAGCTTTGTAGTATAGTCTGAAGTTGGGGAGCTTGATTCCTCCAGCTCTGTTTTTCTTTCTCAAGATTGCTTTGGCTGTTCGGGGTCTTTTGTGTTGCCACACAAATTGTATAACTTTTTGTTCTAATTCTGTGAAAAATGCCATTGGTAATTTGACAGGGATTGCATTGAACCTGTAGACTGCTTTGGGTAGTATAGTCATTTTCACAGTCTCAATTCTTCCAATCCAGGGGCATGGTATATCTCTCCATCTATTTGTGTCATCTTTTATTTCTTTCATCATTGTTTTATAGTTTTCTGAGTACAGGTCTTTTGCCTCCTTAGGTAAGTTTATTCCTAGGTATTTCATTCTTTTTGTTGTGATGATAAATGGGATTGTTTCCTTAATTTCTCTTTCTCATATTTCGTTGTTACTGTATAGGAATGCAAGAGATTTCTGTACATTAATTTTGTATCCTGCAACCTTACGAGATTCATTGATTAGTTCTAGTAGTTTTTTGGTGGCATCTTTAGGATTCTCTATGTATAGTATCATGTCATCTGCAAACAGTGACAGTTTTACTTCTTCTTTTCCAATTTGGATTCCTTTTATTTCTTTTTCTTCTCTGATTGCCATGGCTAGGACTTCCAATACCATCTTGAATAATAGTGGCGAGAGTGGACATCCTTGTCTTGTTCCTGATCTTAGAGGAAATGCTTTCAGTTTTTCACCATTGAGAATGATGTTTGCTGTGGGTTTGTCATATATGGCCTTTATTATGTTGAGGTAGGTTCCCTCTGTGCCCATTTTCTGGAGAGTTTTTATCATAAATGGGTGTTGAATTTTTTCAAAAGCTTTTTTTGCATCTATGGAGATGATCATATGGTTTCTATTCTTCAGTTTGTTAATATGGTGTATCACATTGATTGATTTGCGTATATTGAAGAATCCTTGCGTCCCTGGGATAAATCCCACTTGATCATGGTGTATGATCCTTTTAATGTGTTGTTGGATTCTGTTTGCTAGTACTTTGTTGAGGATTTTTGCATCTATGTTCATCAGTGATATTGGTCTGTAATTTTCTTTTTTGTGGTATCTTTGCCTGGTTTTGGTATCAGGGTGATGGTGGCCTTGTAGAACGAGTTTGGGAATGTTCCTCCCTCTGCAATTTTTTGGAAGAGATTGAGAAGGACAGGTGTTAACTCTTCTCTAAATGTTTGATAGAATTCACCTGTGAAACCATCTGGTCCTGACTTTTTGTTTGTTGGAAGATTTTTAATTACAGTTTCAATTTCATTACCTGTTCATTGGTCTGTTTATATTTTCTAATTATTCCTCGTTCAGTCTTGGAAAGTTGTACCTTCCAAGAATTTGTCCATTTCTTCCAGGTTGTCCATTTTATTGGCATAGAGTTGTTTGTAGTAGTCTCTTATGATCCTTTGCATTTCTGCGGTGTCAGTTGTAATCTCTCCTTTTTCATTTCTAATTTTATTGATTTGAGTCCTCTCCCTTTTTTTTCTTGATGAGTCTGGCTAAAGGCTTATCAATTTTGTTTATCTTCTCAAAGAACCAACTTTTAGTTTTATTGATCTTTGCTATTGTTTTCTTTGTTTCTGTTTCATTTATTTCTGCTCTGATCTTTATGATTTCTTTCCTTCTACTAACTTTGGGTTTTCTTTGTTCTTTTTTTTCTAGTTGCCTTAGATGTAAGGTTAGATTGTTTATTTGAGATTTTTCCTGTTTCTTGAGGTGAGCTTGAATTGCTATAAGCTTCCCTCTTAGAACTGCTTTTGCTGCCTCCCATAGGTTTTGGATCGTCGTGTTTTCGTTGTCATTTGTTTCTAGGTATTTTTTAATTTCTCCTTTGATTTCTTCTGTAATCTCTTGGTTATTTAGCAGCACACTGTTTAGCTTCCATGTGTTTGTGTTTTTTACAGTTTTTTTCCTGTAACTGATTTCTAATCTCATAGAGTTCGTCGGAAAAGATGGTTGGTACGATTTCAATTTTCTTAAATTTTCCAAGGCTTGATTTGTGACCCAAGATGTGATCTATTCTGGAGAACATTCGGTGTGCACTTGAGAAGAAAGTGTATTCTTCGGCTTTTGGGTGGAATATCCTATAAGTGTCAATTAAGTCTATCTGGTCTATTGTGTCACTTAAAGCTTGTGTTTCCTTATTTATTTTCTGTCTGGATGATCTGTCTATTGGTGTAAGTGGGGTGTTAAAGTCCCCTCACTATTACTTTGTTACTGTTGATTTCCCCTATTATGGCTGTTAGCATTTGCCTTATGTATTGAAGTGCTCCTATGTTCGGTGCATAAATATGTATAATTGTTATGTTTTCTTCTTGTATTGATCCCTTGATCATTATGTAGTGTCCTTCCTTATCTCTTGCAACAGTCTTTATTTTAAAGTCTATTTTATCTGATATGAGTATTGCTACTGCAGCTTTCTTGTGATTTCCATTTGCATGGAATATCTTTTTCCATCCCCTCACTTTCAGTCTGTATGTGTCCCTAGGTCTGAAGTGGGTCTCTTGTAGACAGCATATATGTGGGTCTTGTTTTTGTATCCATTCAGCCAGTCTGTGTCTTTTGGTTGGAGCATTTAATCCATTTACATTCAAGGTGATTATCGATATGTATGTTCCTATTACCATTTTCTTAACTGATTTGGGTTTGTTTTTGTGGGTCTTTTTCTTCTCTTGTGTTTCCTGCTTAGAGAAGTCCCTTTAGCATTTGTTGTAAAGCTGGTTTGGTGTTGAATTCTCATAGCTTTTGCTCATTTGTAAAGCTTTTGAGTTCTCCGTGGAATCTGAATGAGATCCTTGCTGGGTAGAGTAATCTTGGTTGTAGGTTTTTCCCTTTCATCACCGTAAATATATCCTGCCACTCCCTTCTGGCCTGCAGAGTTTCTGCTGTGAAATCAGCTGATAACCTTATGGGGATTCCCTTGTATGTTATTTGTTGCTTTTCCTTGCTGCTTTAATATTTTTTCTTTGAATTTAATTTTTGTTCATTTGCTTAATGTGTGTCTTGGTGTGTTTCTCCTAGGGTTTATCCTGTATGCAACTCTCTGTGCTTCCTGGACTTGTGTGACTATTTCGTTTCCCATGTTAGGGAAGTTTTTGACTATAATCTCTTCAAATATTTTCTCAGACCCTTTCTCTTTCTCTTCTTCTTCTGGTACCCCTATAATTCGAATGTTGGTGCGTTTAATGTTGTCCCAGAGGTCTCCGACACTGTCCTCAATTCTTTTTATTCTTTTTTCTTTGTTCTGCTCCATGGCAGTTATTTCCACCATTTTATCTTCCAGCTCACTTAACTGTTCTTCTGACTCAGTTATTCTGCTATTGATTCCTTCTAGAGTATTTTTAATTTCAGTTATTTTGTTGTTCATCACTGTTGGTTTGCTCTTTAGTTCTTCTGGGTTCTTGTTAAACGTTTCTTGTATTTTCTCCATTCTGTTTCTGAGATTTTGGATCATCTTTACTGTCATTACTCTGTATTGTTTTTCAGGTAGGTTGCCTATTTCCTCTTCATTTATTTGGTTTTGTAGGTTTTTACTTGCACCTTCATCTGTAACATATTTTTTGTTGTCTCATTTTTATTGATGGGTGGGGCTGTGTTCCCGTCTTACTGGTTGTTTGGCCTGAGGCGTCCAGCACTGGAGTTTGCAGGTAGTTGGGTAGAACTGGGTCTTGGAGCTGAGACGAGGACCTCTGTCTCTGGGAGGCTTCACTCCAGTTAATATTTCCTGGCGTCTGAGGTTCTCTGTTAGTCCAGCGGTTTGGGCTCGGCCCTCCCACCACAGGAACTCAGGCCTGACCCCCAGCCTGGGAACCAAGATCCTGCAAACTGTGTGGCACGGCAAAAGAAAAGAATAAAAAAGGAGCGGTACAATAACAAAGAATAAAAAATAAAATAAAATTAGAAAGATAAAAAATACATTAGGAAAAATAAAAGTAGAATTGAAACAGCTACAACAAGGTAAAACAGAACCGCAAGAGAAAAAAGAAAAAACAAAGAGGAAAAAAAGAAAGGCCGGGAAGGGCCTTGGCTGTGGGGGGCAGCGCTTAGGCGGGGGAGGGGTTTAGGGTGGGGCGGGGCCTCGGCTTCGCACCTGCACCTGCGCGCTGCTGGGGGAGAGGCAGCGTGGCCCGAGGGGGCCTCCGGAGTGTGCAGTTCCGGGGTTTGGAGGTTGGGCCCTCGGTGAGGGTGTGTGGGTGGGCTTAGGCCCAGTGTAGCTGGAGGGGGTCTTGGAGTGGGTGTAGAGGCGGGGCCCCGGGTGGGGGGCAGGGGCGGGGCTTGGGCTCTGCGCTGCTGAGGGAGCCTCGGAGGGTGGGGGATTAGGCCCTGGAGCGCAACAGGCTCCCTGGTGCCCGAGTGGGCAGGGAGAGCACTGGCTGTGCTCCCTTCCGTGCCTCCGCTCCCCTGAGGGTCTCCCCTGCCGCCGCTGAACCCCTAACCGTGGGTGGGCTCCGTGGAGGGGAGGAGGGGAGAAGGTATGAGAACTCCTCCCCTCCCCCAGCCGCCCCTCAGGGGTGCCGGTCCCGGAGGTCCGACCTTTACTTCTGCTCCCCCTTTCCCCACCCCGCCCCCAGGACCCGCGCGGCTGGAGGGGGCCTCGGTGGGCAGAGGATCAGGCCCGGGATCTCAGCAGGCTCCCCGGGGCCCAAGTGGGCAGGGGAAACGCTGGCCACACGCCCTTCTGACCCTCTGCCCTCCCAACGGTCCCTCCCCTTTCCCTCTCTGGGCGTGGGATCCCTTCCCCTCCCCCAGCCGCCCCACCCCGTCCTGCCTCCACTTCTCCTCCTTCACTTCCCCACGTGCCCCACGTCCTACCCACTCGCTGGGGGTTCCTCCCGTCCCCTTAGGTGTCCGTGGTCCCCCACCGGGGCCTGGTAGGTGCCCTAGTTGTGCGGAGATGCAAACTCCGCGTCCTCCTAGTCCACCATCTTGACCCTTTTCTCCTTTTTAAAGTTTATCTTCTGAACATGTGAATGTGTGTGGCTAAGGAGACAGTATATGTGAACACAGTAAAAACACATACGCCCATAAAAAGACTTCAGAATGTTGACATTGCAACATATAAATAACTGCAAATTAATATAGAGCTAGTTTTTGTGGCATATCCTGGGTATAGGGCATGCCAGGCAAAGGATAGACCATTGGAGTAATTAAGACACATAGTGCTATGCTAAGAGTTTGTGCAACATGGGAGCATGTACATGTGGCCCCTGCTCTCTGAAGACTTACAAGTCACTGCAGGACAGTGCAGACAGACATGGGGTCCGCAAAAATACGTGATCAGATAATGATAGCCTCCATTGACAGTCGTGCAATCAGCTGGCCATCTTTGAAGTTTTCTTTTTATTTCTGTTTTCCTTTTATTTTTCCATTTATGTGGCTCCCCCCACTAGTCGAGTCTCCATGTGAGTTCCTGTTGCCCTCTGTTGTCTGAAGTATTCTTGAGAACACAAGAGGTACTGGCAAGTAAATGACCTTCTTTTCCCAGAATTTAGGCTTGTGCAATAAATAATGATTAAACTACATAGTGTATTGAAACAGATTTTCATGGGTGTGACATGATGATTTATAATAAGAAATATTAAATATTTGTCCCTGTTTCTAGCACAGAGCTCCTAAAACCCTTGGAATTTCTTAAGAGATGAGAGCAGTAAAGGTGTCTTTTGTTGTGTTAGTGAAGTGACTTGGAAAGCGTCCTTGAATGGGGACTGGTTGCCAGGAGAACCAACCTTGTGATTAGAGAACCTATGCCCTGACTTCTGGGGAGGGCAAAGGGGCTAGAGGTTAAATCAGTTGCCAGTGGCCAATGATTTACTCAATTATGCCTGTGTGATGAAACCTCTGAAACTCCAGAAGGACGGGGTTTGGTTTGGAGAGCTTCCAGGTTGGGAGAGTGGAGCCTGGAGAGGGTGTGGAAGTTCCTCGCCCCTTCCCATGAGCCTTGCCCTCTGCATCTCCTCCATCTGGCTGTCCCTGAGTTAACTCCTTTTAGAATAAGCTGGTGATCTAGGAAGTAAACGGGTTTCTTGAGTTCTATGATCCGCTCTAGCAAATTAGTTGAACCCAAGGAGGGGGTCATGAGAACTTCCAGTCTGTAGGCAGTCTGTCAGAAGTACTACAGGTAACAACCTGGGCTTGCATTTGGTCTCTGAAGTGGGGACAGTATTGTAGGACTGAGCCCCTTCACCTGCGGAACCTGTGCCGTCTCTGGTAGATAGTGTCAGAATAGCACTGAACTGTAGAACACCTGGCTGTGTGGGACCGTTGCTCCCATGTGTGGGAAACTCTCCCCCCTGCATCAGAGTTGGTGACCAGAACCCCTTTTAATGGACTTATCTGGGAACTTGGTCAACATTTGTTTAATATTTTACCCATTCCAGATAGCTGACCCATAAATGAACTTCCTGATCATGTCCCATTTGTAAAGCTCTATAGATGTAGTCTGCCCAGAAATCTTATTCATTCATTTATTCCACAAATAATTGGGTGCCTACTTTGCCAGGCCCAGGAGATCCCACAGTAAACAAGGTACAGTCCTCTGCTCTCATGGAGTATATGGTTTACTGGTGGGTTAGGCAAACCCTGAATAAATTAATACCAATAATATACTTAAGGACTTCCCTGGTGGCACAGTGGTTGAGAATCCGTACGCCAATGCAGGGCACATGGGTTCGAGCCCTGGTCCGGGAAGATCCCACATGCTGCAGAGCAGCTAAGCCCGTGTGCCACAACTACTGAGCCCACGCACCTAGAGCCCATGCTCTGCAACAAGAGAAGCCACCGCAATGAGAAGCCCGCACACCGCAACGAAGAGTAGCCCCCGCTCACCGCAACTAGAGAGAGCCCGTCAGCAGCAACGAAGACCCAACGCAGCCAAAAATAATTAAATTTATTTTAAAAAAAAAATTAAATACTTAAAAAGAGCTATAAACCCTCTGAAGGAAAGATACAGGGTCCTGAGAGTAACAGGGAGAACTTCCTTTAGAGCCAGTGGTCAGAGGTGTCCGAGGAGGTGACTTTAGGCTGATGCTCTGTTGCAGAGTGCTGGGAAAGGAGGGAACAGAGTAATGCAGGCGGAGGGAAGCTGCCTTGTAAATGCTCTGAGCTGTAGAGAGGCCTGCTGGGTTCCAGGAGCTGCTGGAAGACGAAGGGGAGGGGGACGGAGGGGGGAAGGTGTGGGCTGTTGGAGAGACAGGCTGAGGCCGGCCCGCACCAGGCCCCGGAGACATAGAGCCTTTGGAGTTAGTTTAAAGCACATGGAAAGCCACCAGAGAATTTAAGCAAGGGCACGAAGTGATCTGATTTATATTTTAAAAAGATGGCTCTGGCCCCTGCATGGTAAATGGATTATAGGTGAGCAGTAGCCAGAGGCATGAGGGGACTGAGTGAGGAGTTTACTGCAGGGGTCCAGGTTCAAAACAGGGTGGCCTGGACTTGTGATTTGAGGATTGAGTGGATGAACTCACTCTTTAATGAGTGCAAGGCTGCCTATAAGGAAGAAAATTCCTATGCTCTTAAGAAATGAAAGGGTCAAGTGTAGCTTAAAATGATTCAAGTATTGTCTGGCCTTCAGAGGTGTGTCTGATCAATGTGATTTTTCCACCTCTAACACTGGTCCATCTCATGAACCTTATGGCCTCCACAGAAAAGAGACAAGAAAGATACAGTAGAAGTAATAGAACAGTGTACTGTAGGTCAGAAGCGACGCCTGGATCCTGTGGCCTGGACTGAGGTACACATACACTGCTTCTGAACGTGTAAGGAATTGCTGAGCAAAGATTTACCAGTATTTCCTGAGTGCTTACTGTGTACTAACCGTGATTATTTACATTCATTAACTAGTTCAGTATCTCATTAGGTCTTCACAGCGTGACCTGTCTTCATTTCCTAGAAGAGGTTGATGCCTAGAGAGGCTGAACTATTTGCCTGCATTTAAGCAGGTACCCCACCATCCCATATCTGCAGTTCCAAAACCCCAGAGCTTTGGAAACCACAAGTTAGGTTGTTTTTTTAAGTTTGACGCAAATTTATTTGGCAGTAAAACCCAACCTGAACTGAAGTGAGGCTTAAGAGTTATTTCTGTTGGTTCCATTGGGTGTGAATATTCATAGGCATTGCTGCAGAAACGTGAATATGCTTAATTACGGGTTGCTGTCTTGGACAGTATTCAGTATATTCACAGCATTACCATCTGAATTGTCTCAGAATTCCAGATAAAGGATTGTGGATGTGAAATAAGTGCTAGAGCTCAGGTTCAGACCCCAGGCTTTTGGGCTTAAAAGCTGTGTGCCCAACTACTACACAAGCGAGAGGGAATGTAGGTTAGTTAGGCTGTTTGTCTCTTGAGGAACACAAGTGTACCGCACCAGAAGCTTCACTAGACATAAAGACATTCTGTCAAGTTATTGCCCCAGGTTCTTTTTTTTTTTTAATGTTTATTTTATTTTTTATTATTTATTTATTTATTTTTGGCCACGCCCCATGGCACATGGGATCTTAGTTCCCCGACCAGGGATCCAGCCTGCGCCCTCTGCATTGGAAGCACGGAGTGTTAACCGCTGGACTGTCAGGGAAGTCCCTGCCCCAGGTTCTTACTGCCCTCATAATCTCTGCAGTATCCCAGGGCTGCCCTGAAGTCCATCACCCTTTAGCTGTACCATGTCCCCTACTCTTTAGTACATCCAGTGTCAGATAGGTATTAAGAAGAAAGTAATCTAGTTGAAATAATTTACGCTCAAGAAGATATGAAAAAATTTCTCAATATTCCCAGAACTGCTGGCATAATTAAAAAGAGAGTGTTTATTTACCTAACTCTTCTCTAATTGGACAAAGTTTGGACAGTGTAACTAATAGAAGAAAAATCTTACCAGTGCAGGAGAAAATACTTTTGGTCAGCAAGTCAGCCCATGAGAAAGTTCCCTGAGTCTGGTACTCAGTCTGAGTCTGCTTCTTATAGCTTGCTTTCTTCTTCACTACCTAACAGACAGGTTCTCACAATCTCCAAACGTTTCTCTCTCCCGTGTGTGGGACAGTGAGGCTTTATCAGTCAAGAGAGGGGAGACAGGGTTCCATAACCAGTAGTCCCTACGTCTCAGTGGTTTAAAGGCAGAAGTTAATCTTGTTCTCGTGTTACATGTTCATCAGGATTGTCAGGGCAGTCGGCTGTGATTCACACCATCCTAATCTAGGGACCCAGGGTGATAGGGGCTCCACCATTTGGTGGAGAAGGGGAGGTGATGAAGCCTTTTTAAATTTTTTTATTATTTTTTTACTTTTTTGTTTTTTGGCTGTGTTGGGTCTTCGTTGCTGCGTGCGGGCTTTCTCTAGTTGCAGTGAGTAGGGGCTACTCTTTGTTGTGGTGCGCGGACTTCTCATGGCGGTGGCTTCTCTTGTTGTGGAGCATGTGCTCTAGGTGCACGGGCTTCAGTAGTTGTGGCTCGCGGGCTCAGTAGTTGTGGCTCGCGGGCTCTAGAGCGCAGGCTCAGTAGCTGTGGCGCCCGGGCTTCGTTGCTCCGCGGCATGTGGGGTCTTCCCGGACCAGGGCTCGAGCCCGTGTCCCCTGCACTGGCAGGCTGATTCTTAACCACTGCGCCACCAGGGAAGCCCCCGTGAAGGCTCTTAGAGGTTTCACGTGGAAGGGGCACGCTTCCCTCTGCTCACACTTTGGCCAAAACAAATGATGTAGCCGTGCCTAACTTCAGGTCGGCAGCAGAGCCCAGTTCTCCTGGGAGCCTAGAGGTGGAGGAGGACCCGGTATTGCCTGTGGGCAGTAGTGCCCCCTCCCACAGTGAGGGCAGGGGAAAGAAAACAGGGGAGACCACTGATTATTTCTAAACGCAGGTGATGCATTGTGAATGTATACTAAAGTGGTTTTAAAGCTAAAAGTAGAAATTAAAGTTAAGGTAGTGGTGGGGGTCATGCTAATAGACTCAGCATCATGATAATTAGGCAAGAATTTTTTTCCAAATGTTTGCTTTTATTATAAAGAAGGATCTGTTACCGAACCAGGTCCATTTGCCTGACGTGCAGCAAGCCAGACGCCGAGATGCCGAGGTTTACAGTTTATTCATGAGGCAGCCAAGTGAGGAGATGGGAGAACAAGTCTGAGATCACCTCCCAACAGCGAGGGGGCTGGGCTCTTTACGGGATGAGCACGGTGGTCTTAGGCGTGGGGAAGGGTGATGGGAGGAAGGGGAGGAGGTGAGGTAATCGGTGTTCTGCGCAGGCGTATCTGGGTTACAGGCATCTGTGTTCACAATGCGGTGGTGCTCAGCACGATCGGAGCTTCCTGGCCCCTGACCTCAGAAGGCCCTTCCTCGGACACCCGCGCAGGCCCAGCTTTAGGGCTGATGACCCGGCCAGCCTTAGCCAGCTCGCACGGGGCAGGAGCTGACTCCAAATTCCTGCAAAACACCTGGGCTACGAGAAGTTGGGTAGGTATGCAGTTAAAAAGAGGGGAAAGGAAAGAAAAAAATAACTAAAGCGAGCTTCATCAGTGAAGGCAGGTTACAAGCAGAAGGGTTTTAACAAGCCATTCCCCTGTCCGTTGCTCTCCGCACAGACTCTGCCCTGCTGAGCCGGAGGCCAGGACTGCTTTTCTAGATGCTGCATGGCTGGGATGGCCCGAGGTTGAGTAGAGACCGCTGTCCTTGGCCAGATTTGACAGTAGTTTCCTTGAAGTCTCAAACTTCTGGTCAATTCTATGGATTGGTAACCACAGCCAGGGGATATATTGATGTAAAGAGTCACATATTTTGATGGCATTTCCAGTATCATTATTTTCTGTGGGGAATTATAAACCCAGTCTCCATCATTTCTAGAAATCTGATGTTCCTGAAAGAAATTTTCGACTCAAGAGAGTTTAAGAGAGTTAGCCATTATTCCAGTGGCTGGATAGGAGGGAAGAAAAGAGGGAATTCTTTCTCTCTCTCTCCCTCCCTCCCTTCCTTCCCCTCGCAGCTTGTGGGATCTTAGTTCCGCGACCAGGGATTGAACCCTGGGCCATGGCAGTGAAAGCGCCAAGTCCTAACCACTGGACCGCCAGGGAATTCCCGAGAATTATTTAAATATGACCTTTTTACCCTCTAAAATTCTGCTCAGTTATCCTTTTCTAAACCCCCCACCATACAGAGTTTCCCACATTTGGTGTGTGAGATACAGACATTGGTCTCTCTCTTACTCTCTTTTCTTTTTTCTTAGTTTCTCGTCAGTCTTTTCTTAAACTTTGAAACCTTAAATTTATTTTCTCCATTTTTCTTCCATTAGCTGTTAATTAGGCTTCTGTGCAACAAGCATGTGTTATTGTTTGTTATTTAGGCATCTGGGCCAGTTTCAAGGCTTTTAAAAACATGAGTGTGCTCTTGGTGTGATGGATACTATAAGGAACAGATGACCTTAATAAAGAATGTTTTCTTTTCCTTTTCAGACCAAAACTAGTATCCTCGAGAAAGATGTGGATATACAAGAGTTTAACTTAGAAAAGGTATGTGCTTTGAAATTATTAATTTTTTCAGCTTTGTAATACCAGAAATGAATATGTTTACATGTTGTCCAATGGTTGGGGAAATGGTGAAGCAGATCACACTACATTTACTTGATTGAACAGTGTGCAGTCCTTTAAAACATGTCGGTTTTGTGACTACAGTGTCAGCGATACAATGGTAAGTAGGAGAAGCAGGGATGTGTGTGTCCTGTGGCTGTAACTAGGTTTTAAAAATGTGCGAGAGAGACTTCCCTGGTGGTGCAGTGGTTAAGACTCCACCCTCCCAATGCAGGGGGCCCGGGTTCGAGCCCTGGTCGGGGAACTAGATCCCACGTGTATGCCGCAACTAAGAGTCCACGTGCTGCAGCGAAGGTCCCACGTGCCGCAACTAAGACCTGGCGCAGCCAAAATAATACATAAATAAATAAATAATTTTAAAAAAATTTAAAAAAATGTGTGAGAAAAAAGGAAGTAATTCAGCTGCCAAGAGTGGGTATTGGTGACTTTTTCTCTTCTACAATATGTTTTTAAAGAAAGAACATGGACCTGTGTTTGAAGCTGCTGTGATAAAGGGTTTCCACGTGTGAGTAGATGTGTTTGGGAAGGTACTTTTAGTTGTTGCCTTTATGGATAGTAGCTTGTTTTAGGGCACATCCTAAAGTACGGCAGAGCTCTGTGGGTCACCCTCGTTTTGTCACTCACTTGTGTGGAGATAAGTCTTTGCTTCGACTGCCCGCATTCAGTGTGGGAGAATGGCGTGGGGAGGTTATGGACCTTTGTGAGAGACTCCACAAAGCTGCTTAAACCACACCGTGACAGCACTCTTGCGAGCTGTAGCCCCTGCAGGTCCTCCATAAAAGTGCTGGGCGTGTAGCCCATCGCGTCTGGCAGGCAGCACTCCTAGGGCTGTGTTTCCTCTGTGGAGTTTCTGGAAGGCACTTGGGCCTGACTGTGCTTTGTGTCTGCAGGCTCGTTTGGAAGTGCACCGGTTTGGGATCACAGGTTATGGAAAAGGAAAGGAGAGAGTCCTGGAGCAGGGACGCGCCATTATGCTGGGCGCTAAGGTGAGGGCTGCTTCTGCCTCCCACCCCCAGACGGGGTACAGCAAAGGGGGGCGGCCCAGGCAAGGCAGGGCGGGGGCAAAGGCAAAGTCAAAAATGATGCTGAGTGTCCTTTCTCATTTCAGCCTCCCAAAAATAGTTATGTGAATTACAAGGTTTTGCAGGAGCAAATCAAAGAAAAAAAGTCAGCAAAGGAAAAAGAAAAGAGAACGGTAGGTGTGATAGCCTTTTCTTAAACTGGAACAGAAAGGTGGTTGCAATTTGCTGGACCCCGCTGCTTGGAAAGCAGTCTAGACAGCAACAAATCTAGAGTTAGGTGAATGTTCTTCCCCTCTGTTCAAGTCAGCTACATTTTGTGATACCAGCCACGTAATCTGACTTATTTACCTGAAAGGTTTGCTTTGAGATAGCAAACTCCTGTTCAGGTACTGTGAGCTACTTTGACCTTTTCCCTATATGCAGTCATTTTTTTTTTTTGCCTTTTACATTGTATAGAACACACGGGCTTCTGAAAAACCACAAGGGGAATAGATGTTACACTCCCTCCCTTTCGCCTAAAATGGAAGATTTGACATTTCTACTGTCCATTTTCTCTGAATGGCCTTTCACAGTCTTGAAAGGGTTTTAGGATGAAACTTTGTATAATTAACATGCCTACTTGAAAAAAATATTAAAAGTAAATGGTATCTCTGGCTTTTGGTCACAAACCTCTTGCCTTTTTTTGAATCTCCGTTATCCATTACTGATACGTATGTTTTCTTTAATTGTGAAATCAGGCCCAGGACGCAGATATTTTCAAGAAAAAAAATAGGAAAGGACAGGAAGACAGGTGAGTGATACCATCAGGTACTCGGGTGGAATGATTTGGATAAACCTATTGGTTAGTTCTGAACATAGTACCTTGAATTGATGTGGTGTTTCTAGCCTGTTACAGTGCTGCACTGTCTCTCCTGAACCTAAATCAAGCCCTTGAGGGGGGAGACAGGATTCAGTAAATTGTCCAAGATCAGACAACTCCCTCAGAATTGAACTAGGAACCTTCTCCAGTCTCCCATTTTCAAAGACCAGACATGCGCAGTGACTAGTGGAAAAGCTGAGATTGACGTTTCCAGCAAGACCTCTGTCCCCTCCTAAGAGAGCCTGTGCTGCCTGCACTTCCATGACCACATGAGGGAGAGCACCGTGGTTTGAGTAATGGAGCATTGATTTTGTGCCTTTCTGCTTGTTTCTTAGCTTTTGTTCAAGTACCTTTTTCTCTCTCCTCAAATTACTGTTTCAAAATCTACTTTTGTCTTGAGCTTTTTCTTGGAGCCCTAGTGAGCTTGCGCATGCTGGAAGGTGGTCATCTGTTCTGGTTGTGTGGTCTGTCAAGGGCCCACTGTGCGCTGGGCACATAGGTGTCTAGGTGTTGGGCTTACAGCCATGATCACACTGAGGGTCCCCGCCCTGGAGGAGCTTACATTTTAGGGAGGGAAACACACCAAAACATCTAAACAGATAAGTAAGGGCATGTCAGGTCCTGGCAGGTTTCGTGAGGAGGTTGAAACAGTGCATCGTGAGAGAACGTCACTGAGGGTGGGCTGGTGTGTCGTTCTAAGGAGGCCACATCTGAGTCGAGAACTGAGTGGGGAAGATCCAGACAGATCTGGTAGCAGATATTCAACGTGGAAGAAACCAGTGCAAAGGCCCTGGGGCAGGAGGCAGTTGGCATGTTCAGGGATGCAGGAAGCTAGTGGTGCTGCAGTGGGGCGGGGGCCTTGCATGGGAGGGGCCGGGAGGTTGCAGGGCCAGACCTCGGTGGCCTGGTTGGTGGTGCTGAAATCCTTTTGTATAAGCTTAATTATAGTACCTTCCTCTCACTTTAAATGTAGGAAATCCAAAAAGAAGAAATCGGCTCCCAGTATTTTGTCAAGTAGACGGATTGGACAGGTTGGAAAATTCAAAAATGGGACACTGATTCTGAGCCAAGTTGATATCAAAAAAATAAATTCTTCCAGAGTGGCTAAATGAAGTACTTTATAAAATAAAGAGAGAAGTGGGAAAGTGCCAACGTACTGAAACTGGACCCCTACAAGACTTCCAGATTATTCTTATTTATTTCATATTTCATAGACTGCTCTTTTATTTTAGGGAACAAAATCAAATTGAAATAATAAAATTTCTATCTGCTGAAGTGTCTGATTTTTTTTTCTTTTTGGTGATAACCGTGTTGGGCCAACTGTGATGTGAATCTGAAGTAAAACTGAAACCGTGTAACTCACTCAGATTGGGACTTGAACTCATGGTCTTTTAACTGAGATCACACACCTGGTCTTAGGACTTAATGAAGCTCAGGTTCTGGATGTCTCATCACAGAAAGAATTCAGCGAGAGACAAAGTGATAGGTTTATTTAGAGAGAAATACACTCCACAGACAGAGTGCGGGCCATCTCAGAAGGCGGAAGTGGCACCAGGGTTTGGGGTTGTCCGTTCTTATAGGGGTGGGTAATTTCACAGGCTAAGGAGTGGGAGGAGTATTCCAGATGTTTTGGGGAAGGGGCGGGGATTTCCAGGAATTGGGCCGCCGCCCTCTTTTGGACCCTTGTGGTCGCTCTTGGAACTGTCCTGGCACCTGTGGGTGTGTCATTTAGCTTGCTGATGTGTTACTGTGAGTGTATACTGAGGCTCAAGGTCTAGTGGAAGTCGACTCGTCCGCCATCCTGGACCCATTTGGTTCTAATCCGTTTATGTCGTGTCCTCCGGCTGTGTCATTCTTTCAGAGGTTGTGCCCTGCCCCCTTCCCTCCTGTTTCAAAACTATTGAGAAGGATGTTTTAATATTCTCCATCAAGGTTCACTCGAGTTTCACTTTCACTGGTGTTCTGTGCATTTGCTTGTAGATATTTCATAATTTTATGGATTTGTAGATGCTAATAATTAGCTTAAAATTGTTTTTTAATTTTCTAAAAATGATTTAATGTTACTATATCATGAAAGAACTAAGAATGTGATCATTTGTCAGTTTTGTGGGAAAAGCATTTTCGATTTTCAGCCAAAGTGTATAAAATCTACTTTGTAAGAATGTGTATAAATAAAATACAACTTTTGTGGTAAAAATGACCATGACTATTAAATAACACAACAGATGAGTTAAGCAAATGTTATCTCCTTCTAAGTCATCACCTGGGGTAATCATACATATATTTTTAAATAATATTGCCCATGTTGAAAGTGTCTGGAACTTCTCAAAGCTTGTGGAACTTTAAAAAAAAAGGTCTTCAATTTTGTTTTGTTTTGTTTTTCATTGCCAAAAAATTCAGATCCAAGCCTAACAAATAATAAAGTTTTGGTGAAAACAGAGGGGTACTTCTCACTGCTGGCTGACTTTCTTAAGTGACTCATACATTGACTCTGAAGGCATTGCCATTGTTCAAAATATGCTTTAAATTGAAGCAAAATTGGAAATGTTTTATTAAATTAAAACACTGTAATTGTTTTACTTTTCAGGTTCATTTTGAAAGGCAGTATTCGTTAGGGTGTATATTTTGGCAGTTTTTAAGAGGGACTTTTTAAGAAGGTGTAGAAGATCCCAAATATGGCAAAAGCCCTAGGAAAAATCTCAGGAGCTGGAAATAACCTACTGGAGTGGACACCGGACCCGTTTAACTCCCTTTCTTTATCTGCAGGGAGCCAGGAAACCTAGCGGCTCCACCTCACCCCACCTCCCATGAGCTTCAGTGGCTCAGATAACTGAGCACTTGGCCCGACTCTGGACCAGAGCCCCAGGCTAGTCAATTCTGGAAAAGCATGCAAATTCCTAGTATAAATTGCTTACCTCGTTTTTGTTTAACCTTTTAAATATTTACCGAGCAGTTTTGTGACCACTGGGTGCTCTGGAACCACCCAGAGGTCTAGAGGCTACAAGCAACCTGCACGGTAAGGACTGATGATCACGCATAAGACTGTTCTTTTATCTCCCCCTTGATGAGGCTCCTTCCAGCCAGGATAGAAGCGGAGAGAAGTGACAACGGAAAAGGTTCTTCGTGGAAGACAAGGGGCGTCTCGCTGCAGCCACAGAGGGAGGAGCCCTGGCCTGGGTGCGCTGGGTAAGAGCTTCGTCGCGGTCTCTTCCATACTCACCGCCCTCCCCCCTTCGCAGAGCGTCTCCCCGGTCGTGGACACATCGCGTGGATCGGTCCTGGTGCCACGCGACACTCCCGCCTGCCCTTGCTCCCGGTGGCCCGCTTAGGGAACTTGAGGTTCCCGTCCCCAGAACCCTTGGCCTTGTGGACCTAGAGCCCCTACTTTGCAAAGAGGGAAGCAGAGAGCACAGCTGTGTCCCCCTGAACTGAGGCTGTTGCCTGCGCGAGAAGAGACACCACCTCGCGGGGGTGATTGGGCCTGACCAGCGAGAGCAGGTGGGGCTGCCGGCACCCAGGGGCCAGGGAGGAGTCAGTCTGCGCCCAGGTGGTCACCCAGGCGTCTCTAGTACTCCCTGTCCCCAGTGTCGGTGGTGAACAGACAAGTGCCGGAACCCTGGACTGCGAAGGGCCCGGAGAGCTGAGGGTCAGATCCTCCCCGCCCGCCCGCAGAAGGTGAGGGTCTGAAGCAGGTGCTGGGCGAGGGCGGAGGGGGTCTAGGATGAGGAGGAGAGGGCGCTGACGGTGAGTGTCTGGGCAGCGCCAGGCCCGGTGAGGCTTCCTTGGCGCAGCTCCCCTCGCTGGGACTCTTCAGGGAGGCGCAGATGTATGGCACGGGGGGTGGGCCGGTGGGCCCTGCGATGTCCCCCGCAGACCCCCCGTCGGGAGTAAGGACTTGGTCCCTCTGCTGGCCTGAGCGCTGAGCACACAGCCTTCGGCGGCCAGCGCTCTTCAGGGACTGCCCGCCCCCTTCCCGTGGTGGCCACGGGCAGCGATGATTGACCTGAGGGTATTATTTTTCTTATTTTTAAATATTTATTTATTTTTTATTTATTTGGCCGCACGGGGTCTTAGTTGCGGCATGCAGACTCTTAGTTGCGGCACGCGTGTGGGATCTAGTTCCCCGACCAGGGATTGAACCGGGCTCCTCTGCATTGGGAGCGCGGAGCCCTAGCCACTGGACCACCAGGGAAGTCCTGATGTGAGGGTGTTCAAGCCCAGGCTTGTCATCCCAACTCTGGACGACTCCAGTTGAGGTGTGAGGCCCTCGCTGAGTCTCCCTTGGCCTGATTCCGCTTCCTTCTCTTTGTGTTGATGCCAAGAGCTCTCTCCAAGGGACGTCCTGCCCTCTGCTCTCAGAGTCTGCAACTGCCCCCGACCCTGCTGAACCACTCGGTGGTCTGGCAGGCGACTGATGGCTGAGGCCAGGTCCTGGGCTGGGGGAGGGGGGCATGGGAGATGGCTGCTCTTGGGGAGCATAATTTGAGGAAAGTTAAGAAGGGACAGAGTTTTCAGTCAGACACCAGGCTCGGTCTGTGGGTGAAGGGACCGGTCAGTCTCCTTCATGCTCCCAGGTCACTTAGGACATTTCCCCCAAATCTTAGCTTCCACTGTAACCCATGATCGATTTTTCATATGTGAATTTATCTTTAACCATATGTTAACTGTTACCAATTTCCAGCCTTATTACCTCTTGCAAAAATGAATTCCATGGACTGCTTGAGATGGTACCTTATAAAAGAGAGTCAAATGTAATCACTTCACGATTTCCTGGGTCACGCCGCAGAAGCACATTGACCTTGGGGTCCCTCCACCCCGCCCCACAGTCTCTGCCCCATCCAGCTGGCACTTAGGCCGCTTTGGAGAGAGGCAGACCTTGCCGCTGAGCAGTAATCACAGACCATACCTTGTCTTTCAGCTGTTGGCAGTGTCAAAAGAATTTATTTCAAATCTGCTTAAGACTGTGGTAAAACTCAGGTTTTCCAAAAGGCAATACACGAAGTTCAACCAACCCCCAAGGACCAGAAAACACAGTGTCTGCAATTCAAAAAATACAAACGCTTGGGATACCAATACAAAAATTAGAAAAAAGTTGCATACCTTCCCCCCACTTCCCTCCTCCGTGTTTCCAGTTGAACGTGAACACCGACGGGACCAAGAGCTGCCACCAAATGCCAACAGCTCCCAACAGAAAGTGGATGCGGTGGGGGAGGGACGGGGGGAGGGAGAGAGCGGGGTAAAGAAAGACAGGAGGATGGAGGTTCTGTCGACAGCCGAAACAAGGACACAAAGCTTTTTGTTACTCTTAAAATTCCGTTGCCAACGTTAAACACACATCTCTCATGCTTGATACAACAGTTCAGTGCGAAAGCAGCAATTCTACATCATGCATTTCACGTTTTCTGCTTTGCTCGTTCTGCACTTCCTCTTGGTGCTGAGCAACCCCGGGGTCTGGGCCGTCCGGCCACCAGGTGAGGAGTCGCAAAGGCCCTCCCCAGGCCGCAGCCTCCCCCAGGAAGCATCCGCCACGCTCCTGCGTCCACAGCCGCAAGCAGTCACTTTTCCGCACCTGAAGCCTGTCTTGGACTCTCCTCGGAGGCTTCCTGAGGGCCTGGCCTGGGGACCAGTGCCCACCTTGCTGGCCCGAGAGTCCCCTGGGTCTCCCGGGACCCGGCCAGGCAGCCCCCGCCCTGTGGGAGCCGCGCCCTTTGAGAGAAGGCGATGCCTCCCGCGGCTTAGAGATTTGCCTGGACTCTCAGCTCCCACCTCCTGACTCAAGGCGTCATGGTTCATCGCGAAAGCCAGGAGCCCCCCTTACCGGGTAGCGCAAGTGAGTCCCAGCCTGTGATGAGAGCAGCCCCGCCGCCTAACCGGCCTTCCACGCTTAGACGCTGGCTTTCAAAGCCGCTCCCTCTGCTGAGATCTTTGGGAACAGAGGAGACACATCATCGGCTGGGGGACCCCTTAGATACTAGAACTAAGGTAACCAAGGAGGCAGGAAGGCGGTCACTCTCCTTGCGTGTTTCAAGGGGGTCTCTGCCTGCAGACGCCCTTGGGGACACTGCCGCGTAGCCTGCTGACGGCTCCTCTGCTCTGACAGTGGGAACAGCTGCTGTGTTGCTCTCTCTGTGCTCACGTGCAGCCGGTTTTACCCCCTCGCGGCCAGGCAGCTGTGTAATCAACACGTGCTCCTGATCGCAAGAGGCTTGGGTGGAAGACCCTGGTCAGAGAATGCTCGGGAAGGTCACCGCACGTCCTCTGAATGTGAGCTCTTAGCCTGGACTCCATAGACGAAAGGCGCCACTTTCTTCTGTAAGGAGCGTTCTCCTGTGTTCCTCACAGCACACCAGACGAGGTAGGTTAGTGTGGCCGCTCCCACGTTCAGGCGGGGAGACTGAGGCACAGAAACACTGAAGAGATTTGGCCGCACCGGTACCAGGTTAAAGGAGAGGCGTTTCTGAGGGCTGAGCCTGGTCTCCCGCCCCAGACCGACTCTTCACTGTCTTAGAGTCCGTTTAAAGTTAAAGCTGTGGATCAAGGAATGTGACCAATGAATAGCTCCTGGCTCACTTGCAGAAGAAAAGCCGAGATTTCCCAGGACCTGCATAGGCCTTGAATAGCTTTTTTTTAACATCTTTATTGGAGTATAATTGCTTTACAATGGTGTGTTAGTTTCTGCTGTATAACAAAGTGAATCAGTTATACGCCTTGAATAGCTTTTTGATGATATCTGATGAGATTTTTTTTGACTAGCTGAAGGCCACACCCCTCCGAAGTTCCTTCCAGTCAAAAGTGGAAGGCAAAAAGCGCGCAGGCAAAAACACGGGTAAGGAGTTTTGCTTTCTAGGCATGGGGGTGGGTTGGGGACGTTTGGGGAATACAGAGTGGGACCTGACGGATTGGCTTCTGTGAGAGGCCCCCCTCATTTTACCGACCTGCCCCACCTGGCAGGACACTGCAGACCTGGGAAAGCCTGCTCGTGGGTGTCGAGATGAAGCCCCCAGCCTCGCGGTACAGGCTTTCCGGGGACCCCAGCGTGGACACCTCACGCGTCACTCTACGTATGGACGCGTGACAGACTGCCAGCATAACCCGGTGGTTCCCAGCCAGGGAGTCTGCAGACGCTTCTACCTGTCACGACTAATTTGGGGCGTTACTGGCATCTAGTGAGTCAGGGCCGCTTCTCAACATCCTGTAGTGCACAGGGCAGGAGCCCACAACAGAGAAATATCCCTGTCACCCTCGCCCACCGTGCCAAATGTCAATAGTGCTGAGGCTGAGAACTCCTGGCATCGCCCACGGTCTTGGGATGGTGTTTTTCAGCATTTGCAGGCTGAGTCCCCTGGGGCTGTATCCACGCTCCCGACCTCACAGCCAGCAGGCGCCCTGGGACCAGCGGCAGCTTCCTGTACGAGCGGCCTGCTCGCCTGCTCTGAAACCCGCCTTCTCAGGGGACCAAGCCTTTCAGTTGCAACTAGAATTAAGGCTTAAAAGCAAATATCCCTGGAAGAAGCACACATAGATCCTGCATCCTGGTCGTTTCCTGAGTGCTCTGGTAGGCAGAGGGCAGGGGCACCAGAGACGTGGGGCAGTCCTGGGCGCTAAGAGCAAGGAGGATGGGTGTGTCGCCATCGCTCTCTGAACCCCTGTTCTGCCCAGGCTCGCGCCGTAAGCATGACCCTCCCCAGTGTCGGCGGGCCACAGGGCGCCTGAGGTTGCTGTCCAAAACTACAGATACGTACGTATAGGGCTGAAGGCTCAGCCTATAACCATCTACAGTTTTATAGTTTTTAGGTGAGTCACTTTGTGGGTCAGGATGACGGATGCCCGCTTTAATTGGAATCGTTGTTTTCCCAAACAGGACAGGGGGAAGCCGGGCTGTGTGTAATGTCTTACCTTGCTTTGAATTAGGAGCTAGGATGTTATGCAGTGAAATGCTATTGGATAATTTTTAAAGAGATTAATTCTAAAAGGAAAGGCATACACTTGGACCAGACTGGCTCACTAGCAAAGAACAAACTGCAGAACTACGTTGCCGGGGGGTGCGTTATTTACAATGTAATGGAACTTGACACTTTAAATTACTTTGAATTCCTTTCTCACCGAGACCGCTTGATAGACGAATACCAAGGTATCCGTCAGCCAGCCCGACCAAAGCATCATCTTGATATCATTTTTATGTACAAACACGTCACCGCATTGTAAAGGAACGGGGAATTCGATGGCAGATGAGAAGCCCGTGACCTGTCGCTTCTACTCTGAATCCCAGGCCTCTCGAGAGGGTGACCCAAGGCCACGAGTTGTTGACGAGTCCCTTCTTCAGTCTGCTGGTTCCTCGAGAACACAAGTGTGCAGCACGGACCTGCCTTCTCCCTGAGGTCCGTTCTGGTTCCTAGAAGGTGTTTTGTGCTGAGGACAGGAGAGGTGGCTGTAGGACAGCCTGACGCGGTCCCCAGTATCAGCCGTATTGCTTCTGGGCCCCTGGAGGAGCTGGGAAAGGCACGTGCTCACCGGTTCCGCACTCACAGCCCCTCTGGGCCGCCGCGGCCATGGGGAGAGAGTCCCGGCGGCTTCTCTCTGAGCCGCAGGTCATGTTCTCCCTAAAGAGGCCTCCCGTCTCCCTTTCCCATCTCCCTCTGACCCAGGTGCTGGCTCTCCCGAGGCTGGTACCAAGTCCAGGCTGATGCCCAGGAGATCCTCCCCAAAGATGCAGGGCCAGGGCCGCATGGTCACCCGGCTTCCGTGATTCTGGGAGCTCCCCAGCCTTTCACCCAGACTCCACCGAAAAGAGCCACTTCCGCCGGCCGGTCCCACGAGCTCATCTTTCCCAAAAGACATTTCCCAAAGCCGACGCATCTGGCCCTGCCGGCCACGGCTCCCTCAGCCCTGGGAAGGCTGTGCCTCCTCTGGTTCCTCCAACCTTCAGGAACCTTCCGCACCCTCCAAGCCGAGGCCACCGGGGCCATGGCCCAGGAATGAGATGGAAGGGCAGTGGCAGCGGAGACGGGACAGGCGGCTGGGCGGATGGGGACCCGGCAGCCGGGGCGCCGGGCCATGCGCATCACCTGCTGGGCTCCTGCCGGGGCTTCGGGTCGGGATGCGGAGCACCTCGGGGTGCCCTGGGAACCACCCGCTGGACAAAGAGGATGGGGCAAGACCTCGACTCCACCGAGCAGGTGGTTGCCAGGATCTGGGCGGCAGGGGCTTGAACACAGCACCAGGCGGCTCCTGCAGACGCGGGGCAGCCGGCCTCGCAGGCCACCCCTGCGGGCGTGGCCGGACAGGCAGCCTTCCGTCCGGGAGCGGGGGCTTGAGGTAGGATTGTCGGATCTGCTGAATAGAGGGTAGGATTTGCACAGCACTGGCCGGGCTGACTCGGAAAGCAAGTGCAGTGTCTAAACAAGCAGGTAGAACTGAGTAAACACAGTTGGTGCCGGTTTCCGGGCTGAGTTTTATAAAAATCCAATCCAGCAAATAGACAAGTTACCCCTCGACCTCAAAAATAATGCTTGATAAAATATATTCTTTTAAAAAGGAGAGAGAAAGGCGTACTACGAGTTGGAGATGGAGGCGGTGGAGGACAAGGAAGAAGACACGGGGGAGGAGGGGGAAGGGCTCCGGGGCCAGGACGGCGGCCGCTCCGGGCTCGGACCCTGCGGCGGGCTCTGTCTGAGACGCGGACTCAAGGCAGAAGGTTAGCGTTCCCAGCAGGCAGGGGACAGCTCACCCCAGAGCCCCGCCCTGGCCACGTGGGCTCTGCACACCCAGGCTGGCGGACAAGCAGGGAGGCCAGGAACACGATGTTGTCATCTGTTTCCTGCCTTCTGCAGAGTCCTGCCCGCCCCGTCAGGGCAGAGCCTCCCCTGCCATCGGGGCCACTTCTTGCTCTCATGATGCTTTCACGTTGACAGTAGATGGTCTCAAAGTGAAGGTGGACTGAGTATGAGAGACTTCCCCAGGGTCTCCCATCTCACACGCTCGTGAGTCTGAGAGCCTCCGAGCTCGGAAGAGTAACTCAGGTTTGCAGCTAACTTCGTGGGGAGTCAGCTCCCGAAAAAAGCCATCACCACGTGGAGACTCATCACATAGTGATTCAGATTCCAGTGTTTTCTTTTGTGTTTAAGAACTGAGTGAATGAATTGTAGCAGACTGGTGTGTGTGTGTGTGTGTGTGTGTGTGTGTGAAAGAGAGAGAGAGAGACAAAGACAGAGAGAGAGGTTGGTGGATTAATGAAGGACCTAAGGAAACCATTTTAAAAAGTTCTCAACAGTTCAACGAGAGCGGCAAAGATCATGATGAATGATTAACATCCCTCTCTATCCACCCTGGATTAGGTCTGCAAGTGGCATAACGTACTGAAGTCTCCAGAACCGAAAAGCTAAAGGATAACAACGTTTCCTGGCAAAGATGGGAACCTGCACCCTTGGTTCTCTGAAGGAGCGGAGTCCAGCAAAGACTTGATGCTGAGGCCACGAGATTCCCGAGCGTCCCCCTGCCGCCTGCTCTCAGGATTCACATCTCAGAGCCTGCTCTCCTCTTGCCGCCCCCAAAAGACAAACTTTGAAATCGGAAGGCAGGAAACAAAATGAAACCCCGAACGCTTCCTTGCTCCCTTGAGAAAGGTCCCTCTTCGTATCTGCGACGGCGGGTGGAATGAGGGGAAACACACACCCGTGTTCACCACCGACAGGGGCCGCAGTGAGCACAGACTGCAGATCATTCTCCGTCCCCCAAAGAAAGCGGGTCTCTAAGATGCTCAATGGCTGCTGGGTTGCACCCAAGTTGTGGCTGTGCTGCCCTCGGGGTTATGTGAGTGCAGTGAGGGACAGCCGTGCAGAGCACGGCCTGGGAGGCTAGTTGCCCGACAGCTTTGGCCGCCCCAGGTTGGTTGGCACTTCCAATCCCGTGTGCAGGGTGACCTGGAAAAGAAGGTGCGGTGAGCGAGGGCAGGAGCTGCCGCCCGTGAACCCTGAGCGCCGAGAGCTCAGCAGCTGCGCCGGCCTCTGCTCCGGGGTCCCCACGGGCAGCAGCCCGCCTTCTCCGTGCTGTCGAGTCTGCTGTTTATCATGCTCAGCCTCACTAACATCCGGCCCAGGAGTCTGCCCCGAGGGGCTGGTCTTTGCCTCCTTCCTCACACCGCCCCAGCTGCCAGGAGCCCCGGCGAGGCTGACGCTCTTTTACAGTCGGGGGACTGGGGCTCCGGGTTTATACTCGTTTCTGCTTTCTTTCCATGGCCCTCTTGCCTTTCCTGCATCTGTTCTATTAACCCTGTGGAAGAGCAGCCCATATTTCAGGCTGCCCCAAAGCCCTTTTGCAAGGACTGGATGTACAAATCAATAAGTGACAGTATTCAGGGTGAGTGGGCACCACGAAGCAGGCCTCTGCCCCCCCACCCCATATACCTGCCGGGGGGAGGAGCAGCGTGCCAGAAACAAAGGCTGGCACCCTGCTCCACGCTGCCCTCCAAGCTTCCCTCACACCCTCACCGGGCTCCCATTTTGCCTCTGTATGTGTCGGGCCTCCTGGGCCGGCGGTACCCACCCCAGCCCCCAGGACTGGGCCTGGCCCTGAGGGCCTGCCTGCTTCACGCAGGAGCCGGAGGGGCAGGGAGGGTGAGAGGGAACCCTTAGGAGAGGTCTCGCCTCAGTTCGGTCTCTCCTCTCGGGGGAAAGCCACATGGAGACCCAGCACACCCCGGGCCATCAGGGCCCACGCCGGGCAGGGGCACCGACCTTCCTCTCTCCCAGAACATGGAAGCAGGACTTGCCTCCCTCCTCCACCCTCCCTGGCCCTCTCCACCCTGCCTGTCACCCGCCCCCCTTCGCACCCCGCCCCGAAGCCGCCACCTAGAGCCTCTGCTCGTTTCAAGCGGACAAGCAAGTAAACATCATGCCGGAGAGGGGCGTCTCCAGGGGATGGGCCGGTAGGTAAGCTCCCTGCCTGGGCGGCACCGCGGGCGTCTCCTTTAGAGCCCCCTTTGCCCGGCGCACTTCGGAGGCCCACGGGCAGCGGGGCCGGGGCCGGGGGGCGGCAGACGGGCCCCGGCCCGGAGGGCGCGTGGTACCTGCACGTTGCGGTTGAGGCTGAGGGCCGGCATGAAGACCCCGTCCACGTGGCTGAAGGCCGTAGGGCCCTGCTGCTGCCCGTTGATGAAGAAGGTCAGGGTGTGCTCGTTCAGGTCCAGCAGCACGCCCACGGTGGCCCCCTTGCACACGCCGCCTTCCGTCCTGGGAAGAGGAGCCCGGCACGCAGGTGAGGACGCGAGATCACCGAAACGATGCTGGGGATACCCTCGCCTAGAAACACAGCCCCCGCGGCGGGGCAGGGCGCTGGCCGCCCCACGGTGACCCGCGGCGGGGCACAGGGCGTGCGTCCTGACGCTCCTGGCACCTGCTGCGAGGCTCCGTTTCGTGGTGGCTGGGATTCGCCTCCACCGGGCGGGGCCGGTCCTCAGGCGGGCAGCACCAGGGGCGGGCAGCACCAGGCGGCCGTCGGACCGTCCCGTCCCGTGGTTGGGGCTGAGGTCGGCCGGCCTTGACACTGGCTGCTCTGCTCGGATCACCAAACCATCCTTGTCCTTTCCTGACTGGGCATGAGCTGGTCAGCTGGAGGCTGATGGTGGGCTGGGAGCACGGGAAACGGCGAGGAGCGCTCGCTGGGTGTTTTCAGAGGGCAGGTTTCCCGGAGGGTGAGCCGGGGCCCAGGGCAGGAGCCCGCCGGTGGGGAAGGGAACCGGCAGCGGGCCCGTTGGTGCTGTTCAGATGCTGACCACCAGGTGGCGGTAGTGACCCGCCTGAGGCACCGGCGTGAGTCCCGCCCAAGCGGCAGCCTCCCCCCGGGTCCCCCGGCCCACCCCCCGCCCGCTCCGCCTCGCCCCTGCCCCCCGGAACTGGAGCCGGCATCCTGAGTTAAGCCCTGACACCGCCTCTAATGAGCCCTGTGACTTGGGCGTCAACCTTAAGCCCCAATCTCATAACGTGCAAAATGGCGATCACACTCGCACTTTCCCGGGGCCCAGATGGAATCGTAGGAGCCAGGGGCTTCCCGCAGCATGGGGCACGAAGAGAAAGCTCCGCACCTGCCCCCTCTTGTTACGCCCGTCCCAGTGTATCTGGGCGCCTGCGTGGCCTAAGCAAGTAGAGACGGAGCTGGTGGGCCTGGCCTCGGCCCCTGCGCGGTCCGTGAGCAGGCAGCCCGCAGCGCCCGCGCAGAGCTGCCTCTGGAGAGACGGCCACTGCCAGTGAAAAGGCAGATGCGAGGGGTCCGATCGGCCTCCATCCCCCACCCCCCCGAGGATCCTCAGGCAAGTCCCTGCCCCAGACCAGGACCCCTGGGGCCATTTGCAGGAGCTGCAGATGGGCCCAGAGCACCGAGAGCCCCCAGAGCTGACCTTGCCCAGCGCTGGCGTGCAGGGAGGTCGGCCTCTCGGGGCCCTTCGCCTCTGCCCGCTGGGGAGAAGGCCCTCAGCAGACTGGGAAGGAAACCCCACAGCAGGGAGGCAGCTCCGAGGGTCACAGCCCTCCACTTGTGGGTTCCTTGGCCAGGGCAGCCCCAGAGGGCCCGTCCCCCCAGCATGGGAGTTTCCCGTGTCCAGCCTGGTGACACCACTGCCAGGGCCGGGCTCAGGGTGAGGCAGTGCTGGGGGTGCCCGGGACAGAGCCACCAGCAAGGAGTGCCCCAAGGGTGCCGCACCACCCGCCAGGCTGATTCGCAGCCCTGCTGGGCTGACGGGTGTGGAGGAAAGCAGAGCCAAGGCCGGAGGAGAACCAGAGCCGAGGGGCGGCCTGCACACCCGCTGGCTCTGCTCTGCTCTAGACTCTGTCCAATTCCCCCCTCTGCGCTGCGGGCCAGCACTCGCTTCTCCCTGGAAGCTGGACGCCAAAGTGGCCGAAGACACTGCCCGCCATCCCGACCCCGGAACGTGGGAACAGCAGGAAGACCCTCAGCCCTAAGCCCCGCGACGGGGAGGCCGGGGGCTCGCGCACCTGTTGGTGCGGGAGCTCCTCCCTCAGCCCTAAGCGCCGCGACGGGGAGGCTGGGGGCTCGCGCACCTGTTGGTGTGGGAGCTGCAGTGCATGAACCAGCTGCGCTTGCTGTCCACGTACATGGCCCAGGCCTTGTCGTCCTTGCCCAGCATCGTGTCCTTGACCACGCTGGCCCGGGCCACCCCGAAGGCGGGGTCCGGGTGGTTGTCGTAGCGGTCCACGTGCAGTTCCCAGTAGTGCACGCCCTTGGAGAAGGCCGCCGTGCCCAGCACCACCCGGTCATCGTAGCTGCTGCAGGTGGCCGTCTGGTTGTCGTTGGATAAAATGATGTCCCGGTGCCCAGAGTTGGGGTCAAACGTGAACCAGGCCACTGGAAAGGAAGGGGCGAGAGGGGCAGGGTGAGTGGTAGCCTGTGACCTGGGCTCGGAGACACAGACTCACCGGCATCTCTCAGGAAGCGGGCACCCGGTGTCGAGTGTCCTTCCCTGTGCGATTCACTCACATACACACACACACACACACACACACACTCACACTCACGTTCCCTCCTCTGTGTTCATCCAAGATCCCAATCCCATGAACCCAACCTCACCAAGGAGCACAGACATTCAGGCCCCCAGTCTACGTGCTTTCGTGGAATCTTGGTTTCTAAGCCCCTTCTGCACGCTTCGGGCACTGTTACGAGTGAGGGGGAGTAGATATCCAGACCCCACCTCGTGGGAGGGGGATTTGAGACGCAGAGGGGTGAAGTGAGGTCACCAAAGGCCCAGAGCTCCAGGCTCTGCTTCACAGCCCGCTGGCAGGTGAGGGCCCCCCATGGGCACCCAGCTGGTGAGCCCATCCCGGGGCAAAAAGCATCATCTGCTCCCATCCTTGGGTGACAGCCCAGGCTGTCACGTGTTCCTCAGGGTGGTCAGAGGATGTGCTGGGATAAACAGTGACACTGAACACAGGGCTGGCACCGTCCTGGGACCCCTACATCATCCCTCAATGCTAAGGACTCAGATGATCAAAATCCCCGGAATGTCAACGTGCTCTTGTTGCCTGAAACCTGAAAGGATGAAGCGCGGCGGGCACGCCTCAGATCTGAGCTCTCGCGCTGGGTATTCGAGGGGTAGGTTCCTCCCTGGCAGCCGCGTGCCTTCTCTTCTCTGGGACCGTCCTACCCGCTCTCGGCCCCTCGGAAGTGGAGTTTAGCCTCCCTGTGCCTCTCAACTCCTAGCCTCCCTTCCCAGCTCCAGCAAATGGGGTGAAGGAGTGTCTCTTTCCTTCGTGGCTGGGGGGCAGGGAGGTGAGGCGTGGAGCCAGGTGAGTGGAGCAGGGGTGGGGCTGGAAGACACAGACTCACCTCTTTCCCCCACTCCCTCACGCTCCCTCAGGAGCAGCTCACAGATTTCCCTTGTCTGTCTGCCGGTCTGTGGGATGAAATGTGGGTTGGGCCTGAATCTGTTTCCCCCGAGACACCCCAGGGCTCACCGTCGGACGTCTGCAGGACGACGGTCTTACTGTAGGGCCCGACGCCAGAGGAGTTGAAAGCCTTGACCCTGGCATTGTAGGTGCTGTTGAAGTGAAGGCCGTCGATGGTGCACAGGGTCTCCTTGCCGACGTATACCTCCTGGAAGAGACCCAGATGGCTCGTCAGGCGCCTCCGTTATGTGGAAAACTTCTCTTAGCCACACGGTGAGGGCAAGAGTGCTAGCATCCCAATGGAGTTATTAATAAGGAGATTTTGGACACGTGGTGGCCGAGCCTCAGGCCACGTCCAAGTTGGACACAAACCCTTCCTACTGGCTGATGGGCCCTCTCCTGTGAAGGTATGAGGTGCAGTAGCGGGGATGCTGCCCGAGACGGTCCTGCCTCCGCAGAGGAGAGGCCGGACGGACAGGACTCCGGAGCCCGGGATTGGGGCTGCAGAAAACCCCACGTCCTTCTCGGTTGGAGCAAGAGGAGATGATTGGTTTCCAGTGGGAAATTAAGTTAGAAAACATGGGCTAAGCATCTAAATAAACAAAACAAAAGATATTTGAAAGGGAAGGGTCATCACACATGATGGGAAAAAGCAGATGGAGGAAGGGCGTGGCCAGGCGCAGGTGGTTCAAGTTGATTTGGCCATTTCTGGAGTAAGATGGGCACTCCACCTCCTTCCCCGCTTCTCCCACCGCTGAGGCTGCCATCTTCCTACTCCTTGGGACTCCTGGAGCTGCTTTTTTCCTGGCCTCCCCAGAGGGTGGGACATTTCTGCATCGGACCCCAAAGATCCTTTTCTAGAACATTTACTTTGTTTCCCGTTTACTTCAAACTTACTCTGTCCTATTAACTTCCCCCAAATGCAGAGCCTTACACCTCACCTATGTCATTACATTCAGCTTAGTTTGTCTAAAACATCTTTCCTGCTTGATTACTCAGGGGTGTTTCTCTTCATTTGTTTTTCCAAGTTATTGATAATAATAGCTGTGTGCCAGGCATTGTATAAGGCATCTTTTAAAAAAATGTTTATTTATGTTATTATTATTTTGGCTGCACCAGGGTCTTAGTTGCGGCACACAGGATCTTCGTTGCGGCCTGCGGACTTCTTAGTTGCGGCATGCATGCAGGATCTAGGGATTGAACCCGGGACCCCTGCACTGGGAGCACGGAGTCTTACCCACTGGACCGCCAGGAAAGTCCCTGTATAAGACATCTTAATCCTCATACAACCCTGGGACACTGCTATTATTTTCGTTATTTTATTCACAAGGATACTCAGAGAAGGTAGGCAACTTGCCCAAGATCTCAGTTAATCCATTTAGAAGCCAGTGTTCAAATCCAGGTCTGTCTGCATTCAGCGTCCATGCTTTCCCCACTATAACACATGGTTCCTCATAAATTCTAGCCCTTGGGTGGAGCTTTTGTTAGTGGTCATGCTTCAAAGGGGAGAAGCCATCTTCAGTTGAGCCCTGTGGCTGCTTCTTTTATTTTTATTTTTTAAAGATTTATTTATTTATTTTATATTTATTTTTGGCTGCGTTGGGTCTTCGTTGCTGCGTGCGGGCTTTCTCTAGTTGCGGCGAGTGGGGCTACTCTTGGTTGCGGTGTGCGGGCTTCTCATTGCCGTGGCTTCTCTTGTTGTGGAGCACGGACTCTAGGCGTGCGGCTTCAGTAGTTGCGGCACGTGGGCTTCAGTAGCTGTGGCATGTGGGCTCAGCAGTTGTGGCTCGCGGGCTCTAGAGGGCTTAGTTGCTCCACAGCATGTGGGATCTTCCCGGATCAGGGCTCGAACCTGTGTCCCCTGCATTGGCAGGCGGATTCTTAACCACTGCGCCACCAGGGAAGTACTGGCTGCTATTTAATATCTCCTCTTTCTTCCCATTTCAAAACCATAAGCTCTCCTCCTGGTTTCTGGTTAGTCAGGGAGCTCTGTCAGTTCCTAGCTCATTTGCACGACCGGAACGGCTGAGGTTCTGGACCCGGTGTATGACCCGCTATTCCTGGCCAAAGCGACCTCAGCTTCTCACTAAAGAGCCCATATCCCCAGGGACTCAAATTATTCCCAAGGGAGTACTGCTGTGATTTCCCCAACTCTGAAATTCTTGAAACAAAGAAAAGAAAAGACATAGGCATCAATCCAGTTGAGGGAAGCAAAGAGAATATTGATCGTTGGCAAGAGACGTTGAATGGGTGCCACTTCCCAGGAGAAGAAGTATGAGAGTTGTTAATGACTGCGCTGGTTTGTTAGAACGAGTCTTTATTTGGTCTCTCGGGGACAGAAAGGTGGCGCTCTCAGCAGACCCAGAGTTTGTGCTCCCTGGTGTTCCTGTCAACACAACAGCTGGACGGGAGCCTGAACTTCACTGTGTGACGTCTCACGGTAGAGATGTGTTAGGGGGCTGGCTTGGGGTGGGGAGCCATCCAGGTTTGCTACCACGGGCCGAGACTAGAAGATGCACTTGTGACTCACTAAGGATATTTACTGTCCGCACAGACTTCCATCACTGGGGACATGAATGTAGACGGTCACCCCAACCCAACAAACATTTCTCAGGTGTCTTCCCACCTTGCCAGGTGAGCTAAGCACTGAGCCGGGCAAGGCAGCTGTGAAGGAACCTCAAGGGGATGGGGAGCGGCTTTGGGGTGCTGGGTGGGAGGGTGCTGACCAGATACCACTGCGCTGCTGGGCCGACTGGAAAGTGGGTACTGCGGGGGACACCTTTTCGGAGCTCTACCTCGGCCTCCGACCTGTGTCAGTCTTCACAGAAAAACCATCCAGAACTTTCTGTGGCCGCCGCCTCTGCCTGCCCAGACCCAGCCCTTGGTAGGGAAGCCCCACGTCCCGTGAGCCCAGGCCCACTGGCTCTGTGTCCTGGGGGCCGATGCCCTCGCTGGTGGCATCACAGCTAAGGGCAGCCCCCCGGGCTGGTGCAGAGGCTGGGACAGCGCGAGTTCCCCCCGGCAAGCAGCGGGGCCTCACCCGGAACTGGCCCCCATCTCCGTCGTCCAGCTCCAGGATGTAGCCGTCCACGGTGCTGTGGGTGAAGGGCGGCGTCCTCCAGGCCAGCGTGACGCTGTTGTTCCGGGTGCAGCACTTCTCCAGCTGCAGCAGGGGCACGGGCGGCACTGTGGTGGGGACAGATGTGCTTTAGTGCACAGACCCCTGCAGGGCACAGGGCAGCCGCGTGGACCCGGCCGCCCCCCAGGAGGAAAGGTGGCCACCCTGCGTCACTCCACCCCTCTGGGTCCGGAGCCCTGAGGAAGAGCTGCCCCCTGCCCACCTGCCCACTGAGAATCACTGGTTTTGACTCGGCCCCACGAGCAGCTGGGGAGGACTTGCAGCCCGGCCTCTGTGGACCCTCTGCACAGGGCAGCAAGCAGCTCGCACCTGGGGCCCTAAGGTGCTCTCGGGGCGGGGAAGGGCAAAATGCAAAGACCCACTGAAACCTTTGTCTGGAAGCATGTTAAAGGCCCAGGGAACTAGATCCCGGAAGGAGAGGCAATCTTACAGTATCAGACAGTCAGTCCGTGGAATTAGGGATTTGAGTCAAGTGTATCATAAATTCTATGAAGGTGAGATTGGGAGAATGTTTTTATTCTCTAGTTATGTTCAGGCTCAAGAGGTTTTAGAAATAGTCCGTGCTGACATTTTCCAAAGGGAAAACTGCAACGTTAGTTTTTGGAAAAACTACAGGTTTCAGTTTGGGCCCAAATGTTAGGTCACCATCTTCCACATTCGGTTGACAGTTTAGCTGGGTGTCACCCCTGCCTTTGTCCCGGAGGGCTGGCTCGGTGCAGGCTGGTTCCCGGGGGGACCTCGGGTGATGAGCGTGGAGGAGCCCTCTCTCCATCCCTGGGCTCTGCTGCTTGCTCTCCCGCTTCCTCTGTGAATTCCACCACCCCGTCCCTTCGGGAGCAGCTCCAAGCCGCCGACTTTCCAGAGGCCTCCACCTCTGCCAGGCTCCCTCCGCTCCCAGCACCACGCCTCATTCACACCTGGGGCAGGTGGCATTTCCAAACCTCACCTGAGGTGCAAATGGGAAGGTGCTCTCGGGGGCAGGGAAGGGCAAAATGCAAAGACCCACTGAAACCTTTGTCTGGAAGCATGTTAAAGGCCCAGGGAACTAGATCCCGGAAGGAGAGGCGATCTTACAGTATTGGGCAGTCAATCCGTGGAATTAGGGATTTGAGTCAAGTGTATCATAAGTTCTATTAAGGTGAGATTGGAAGGTGAAAACTGAGTATGGGAGAAAGCACAGAGATGCACAAGAGACTGGGTGTCTCTGGTTTAAAAATGGCCACGTATTTTGCAAGTAAGGATTTTCCTGAGTTCACAGATTCTGTAGGTGTGGCACTCAGCCCTTGGATATATCGGTCGTAAAAAACCAAAGAGCTTCATTCCCTCTCCTGAACGTACCCTTAATGTCTCTGGAGAGGCAGGGTGACGTCACTTGCTAATTTTGTAACCTGGGGAAAGTTATGCAAACTTTACTTAACCCTTAGCTCGTGTCCCCCGTGGGTCTCTGAACTCACTGCTACGATCCACCACCTTCTCCCGTCTGCTCTCACCTCTGACCTTCTCGCTCTTCTTGGAACATAGAACACTTATACCTGCCTTGGGGCCTTTGCACTCACCACCCCTCGGCCTTCTGGAATGTTCTTCCCTTACAGTACATCTCTTTCCTCCTCACCTCAAAATACCTCCCCCCCCCAACCCATGTCTACTAATGCCCCCTTCTCAAAAGGCACCTTGTTTGTCCCACCTGCCACTATCAGTTTACATTATACTCTCTGTTGTATTGTATTATCGATGTGTTATCTATTTCCTTCTCTAAATATCAGCTCAGTCTAGTGAGGGAGTCTGTAGACTTGCTCACGGCTGTGTCCTGAGCACCTAGGATGGTGCCTGGCACGTGGTAGACACTCGATAGGTGTCTCTGAATGAACAAATGATCCTCTTTCACAAAGGGGAAAAGTCTGGCTCAGGCTGGGTGCTACCCACAGAGGTCACCCAGCTCGCGGGTGGCTGAGCTGGGACCTGAACCCAGGTCTGTGACTCAGGAGTCCCTCCCTCCCACTCTGCGTCACACCAGTGTCACAGGTCTTCTGATGGCCCTAAGCTGCGCCGCAGAGTGCATGCCTCTTCCATAAGAAGCATCAACTGAACTGGGCCGACCACGGCTCACCCCTACATTTCATCTGGACGAAGTCCAGCTGGTGGATGGCCTGCAGCAGGGGCTCGCTGTCCAAGGTCAGTTCAAACTCTGCAGACACCTTGGGCTCCAGGGCACCTTTGACCCACTGCTCTTGAGACACCTGGACACGCTTGATCAGGGCGTCCGAGATCTTAAAGGAAGCACAGAGTTTAGGGTTTCCGCGTGCAAAGGGGAAATAACGTAGCAGGGGGTAAGGAAGGGGCAGGGACTTTGTGGGCTCAGGGGGCTGCGGTGGCTAAGCACGCCCACTCAAGCCCTGGCAGAGATCATCTTTTTTTTTTTTTTTTTAACATCTTTATTGGAGTATAATTGCTTTACAATGGTGTGTTAGTTTCTGCTTTATAACAAAGTGAATCAGTTATACATATACATATATCCCCATATCTCCTCCCTCTTGCATCTCCCTCCCTCCCACCCTCCCTATCCCACCCCTCTAGGTGGTCACAAAGCACCGAGCTGATCTCCCTGTGCTATGCGGCTGCTTCCCACTAGCTATCTATTTTACGTTTGGTAGTGTATATATGTCCATGCCACTCTCTCACCCTGTCACATCTTACCCCTCCCCCTCCCCATATCCTCAAGTCCATTCTCTAGTAGGTCTGTGTCTTTATTCCCGTCTTGCCACTAGGTTCTTCATGACCTTTTTTTTCCCCCTTAGATTCCATATATATGTGTTAGCATACTGTATTTATTTTTCTCTTTCTGACTTACTTCACTCTGTATGACAGACTGTAACTCCATCCACCTCACTACAAATAACTCAATTTCATTTCTTTTTATGGCTGAGTAATATTCCATTGTATATATGTGCCACATCTTCTTTATCCATTCATCGAGATCATCTTTTAACAGCTTAGCCATGTTAAATGTAAAGAAGCACTTGCTGTTTTAGGCTAAACCCTTTTGTGAAGCAAATGATACTTTTTAAAAGAATTTTTTTACTTTATTTATTTATTTTGGCTGCACTGCGCGTCATGCGGGATCTTCCCCGACCAGGGATCAAAACCACGCCCCCTGCAGTGGAAGCGCGGAGTCCTAACCACCGGACCACTAGGGAAGTCCAGTACTTTTAAAATATACAAAGACAGTCTTCACTCTACCTCTTTTGCTAGATCTAGCACTTTGCAAAGTGAAACATACGAGTGGTTTGTCCCAGGGTCTGAAAGCATCTCCTTCATCCGCAGGAGCGTGAAGCTCCCTCCCTCCCACTGTGTTTCCTCCACGGTGTTCTGCAGTTTCTGCTCCAAACTCTCACTGCATCAAACCCACAGCTCTGTTCCCCTCTGCTGGAAAGCCCTGCTCATTCAGACATTTGCACGTGTCCCTGTAGAGCCATGACCCCATGCACCCTTCCTGGGGACCGATCCAGGAGATTCATCATGTCCCCCAGAGACGGAGGACACAGCTTCCGTCCGAATCACAGACATGATCCCAAGAGGTGCTCGTGACCCCGAGTCAGACTGGCTGCTGGAAGGATACCCAACAAGGCTGCACTGGCTTGGCAGGCAGCGGTCACGTGTCCAGACCTGCCGGACTCCGCACCCTGAGGGAACGGGTCCTGTGGGTTTTGCTGACTCACTCCTCCCTGTGCCATCTTTCCAGCTTGATTGGCAAAGACCGTCTTTTCTCATCTGTGGGGAATATGTTGAATTGGGGTTTCAAGTCGAGGCACGAAAGCACGGCATTTCAGCCCTAGAGATTATGATGTTTGATCTCCTCCTTTAAGGATGACACAGAGCCAGGGTCACAGCTAGCGAGACGCAGAGCCAAGATGAGAACCTAGGTCTTCTGGAATCGCTGAGCACAGGAGATTCTGCTCAAGTCCAAGCCGCTGGGGGGGACCTTCCTAGAACCTCGGCTAGTCTGGGGCATGGCAGTGGATTGGGAGGAACAATGCCCAGCCCGCTCACCTGCAGAAACCCGGAGGGGTCGTTCTCCTTGATGACCTCCAGGCAGTACTCCATCAGCCCGGTGGACTGGCGCAGCTTCAGCGTGCAGTGGTTGATCTGGTCCCAAACCATCTGCCACGAGAAGTATCCCTAGTAACCGTCTCATCGAGGAACAGCAGTCGCCTGCAGCGGCAAGCGGCATTGGTCCCACCTGCCTTGCCCCCTCCCCTGCTGCTGCTCTGTTCCTGAGCTCCACGCGCCCCTCCACGCGCCCTCCTTACGGGGGCGGTAAATGGACCCACTTCCCAACAAGCAGGGTCGCCACACCCAACAGGGCAAACTTCCTGAACTCTGGATAGAAAAGCAGAGAACGTGCACCCTCTGAAGCCCTCCTGGTGACCGGTCCGTGCCCCAGTCTCACTCGTTGGGTGGAAACTCAAGGGGCTCGGCTGCTTTGCGTGTAAACCATGGATCAAACCCAACACTCACTCCTTCTTTCCTTGAAAGTAACATTTTCTGTTTCAGCTGGGAAATGTCTGTAGAACAGATCGAGCCCAGACAATGAGGTGAGTGGTTTCTGTCAAGGCGGGGTGTTCACGGGGCACCTGCCTGGCCCGGGGACCCAGTGCCGAGTGAGGGGAAGCCTCCCCCTCCCGCCGTGGCCACCTCTGCTCTGCAAGATGAGAACAGGCAGTGTCCCTTCGACAGAAAACAGGGGCCGGGAGAAGATGGGAGAGGGTGGCCTTCTGAATGAAAGCAGCAGGATTCAGGCATCTCCCTCCAGCTTTGGAGGGGAGCAGGGGTGCTGATTGCTTCAGGGAAAGTGACATGAGCGTAAGTAGGTCCCGGGCCAACTTGCTCAGCCCTTCCTCTCCCCATTCGTTCATTCGTTCGTTCTTTCACTCATTCGTTCGTTCATTTGTTCATTCGTTTATTCATTTGTTCGTTCATTTATTCATTTGTTCATTCGTTCATTCGTTCATTCATTCGTTTGTTCATTCGTTCGTTCATTTGTTCGTTCATTCATTCGTTCATTCATTCGTTTGTTCATTCATTCATTCGTTCGTTCATTCATTCATTCGTTCATTCGCTCATTCATTTGTTCATTCATTCGTTCATTCATTCGTTCGCTCACTCAGCTAACACCGACCCAGAGCCCACGCTGCGTGCTTCCCCAGGCTCGGCTCGGAGGCCGCAATGGGACCGAGGGCGTCGGCCGCGGGGACGCACCTTCAGCTTGTGTTCCCTCTCTTTGGTGACCTTGGTGAGCAGCTTGGCCTTCTGTCGGGTTAGCGCGTCCACCAGCGCGTCGCACTGGGCCACCAGGCAGGCCTCGTAGTCCAGGCCGTTCTCCTGCGGGACGCAGAGAGCTTTAGCGAGAAGACGCTCAGAAACGCGGCCAGCACCAGACACACGGGGGCCCACCAGCAAGCTCGCCCCGGCGTGAGCTGTCCCGTTATTAGACTGGAAACAGTGCACACGTGCGTCTCAGCACATCTATAGGATGGAGTGAATATTCAGAGTCATCCAAACCATGAGGGTTTGTGAGGGTTTTCAATGTCATGGGAAAAGCTCATGAGAGAGACCTAAGAAGAAGAAGAGCGGCTGCAAGTGTGTGCAGCGTAATCGCACACTGTACGTGCATGTGTGTGTGTAGAGTAGTGGAACAACATGTCAAAGTGATGAGGGGGTCACCTCAGGGGCTGAGATATTGGTGAACCTTTCCTACTTCAGTCTGTTATTCTCTACCTTTCAAAATTTCTGTAACATACTTTTGCTTTCTCTAATCAGAAAACAGTAAAACAAACAAAACCCACTGTTCTTGCTGTAGGATCTGTCTCTCTCAGTTCTAAAAAAAAAAAAAAAAAGACTTTCAATGTAACTCAGGTCGGCCTGGATTCCAACCTCGTGTCATGGGCCGATGGTGTTCAGCCCTCCCACCCCTGCCCCAAGTTCCTATTTGAAGTCCTACCCCCCATGACCTCAGAATGGGACTGTGTTTGGAGACAGGGCCTTGAAAGAAGTCAGTTAAATGAGGTCATCAGGCTGGGCCCTGATCCAATCTGACTGGTGTCCTTACAAGAGGAGATCAGGACACAGACACACACAGAGGGAGGACGGTGTGAGGACACAGGGAGAAGACGGCCGTCTACATGCCAAGGAGAGAGACCTCAGGAGAAACCACCTCTGCCAACACCTTGATCTTGGACTTCCAGCCTCCAGAACTATGAGAAAATAAGTTACTGTTGTGGAAGCCACTCAGTTAATGGTACCTTGTAACAGCAGCCCCATCAAACGGATACCTCCGGTGTCCCTGAAAACATCAGAACCAGGACAGGAAATGCCTGGCGGCTGAATTCTGTGCTTTCACTTATTAGGATGGTTTTTATTGGCTGGTTAAGAATTCAGTGCCCTGAGTCCTCTTTCCCATCCAGACACCGGAATGCTCTACGGTCCGTGATCTGTGTGAAAGTTCCTCCACACGTGCATGTATTTATTCGCTCTCTCCCCGACAGACAGAGCTCCTGGGGACAGAGGCTGTGCCTTATTGATCTGCGCCGGGCTTGTATGTGACACAGCATGGGTGCTCATTAAATACATTTGTTTAGTAAATGATGCTTTTATATTTTGATGTGTTGGTACAAAAGCACCGTATACAGATACCGCCTAGGGCTACGTGGCCACGCAGAGTGCTGCATTATTTCCGCCCAGCTCTCTTTCTAGGATTCTCTCTGAGTTCATGCAAAATCCCTTTCCTATCAGATGTCACAGGGGTGTCAGTGGATTGAGTGGGTGATGTCCTCAACACCTGAGGCAGTGCAGTGGGACAATTAGGCCTTCTCATGTTCAGCACTGAAAAGCGCCTGCCATGGGGCCTTTCCTTTCCTCTGCTAAGCTTCACGTACCTCCTGCAGGGACTCCCCTCCCAGCGGGAGCTATGCTCACCTGGATCTGCTGCAGAATGTTCTTCAGCTGAACTAGAAACTCCTTGGCTTCTTTTGCCTTATCGGAAACTCCATTTAAGGCCTGAGACAGTTGGGCCTAAAAGATATCACAGGTTGAAAAGGAAAATTAGTTGTTAAAGGCACTTGGTCTGCACTTCATCATAAAGGCTCGTGTTTATAAGAGGGTGGAACCCAGGAACCGTCGTCACTTATGAAGGGACCGCTGTTGACTCCCGGACTCTATTGCATGTGCTTATTTTTCCAGCAATGGTTGATAAAGTGTTGGTTGACCAACACTCTTCTGTCTGGACCCCAAAGCTGGGTAGAAGTAAGGAGCATTCAGCTAATTGGTTCAGGCTGACAGGACCCAGGACAAGAAGGCAAGTAGAGCCTTGGCCGGGTCTGGCCCCCTCCCTGCTGTAGCAGTTGTACCCCCCATCAGTAGGACACTCAGACACTTCTGCGAGGGAATCCCAGGTGCCAAGCCACGCTCTGCCCACCCCACCCCTGCACAGGCGCCTTTTGGCCTGAGCGGGATGGGCGGGAAAGGGACCTGGAAGTGAGCCTGAGCCATATGGACCAGGGGTCCCAAGGCATCATGCGGAAGGGGATGATGGTGACCTCCTCCTTAGCACTAGGGATTCCTCACCCTGCCCAGTTGCTGGGACCCAAAGGCAGAGCTGCAGGCTGGGGTCAAATCTACGGCCTTTAGCCTCAGGCTTCTTTTGAATGAAACACATACACACACCATCGAATTTGTCTTCAAAATCTTGCTATTGAATAGACTGGTGCCCTTGATTTTTAACACGACTCTCATGTTTCAGAGTAAAAAGCTGAAGGCAGAGCAAAAACGGGGCCAGAAAGGCTGGGGCGTACCTGCTCTCCACTTTCTTTTTTTTTTTTTTTTTAATTGGAGCATAATAGCTTTACAATGTTGTTTCTGCCGTACAATGAAGTGAATCAGCTATATGTATACATATACCCCCCCCCAGGGACCTTCCTCCCTCCCACCCCGCATCCCACCCATCTAGGTCATCACAGAGCACCGATCTGAGCTTCCCGTGCTATACAGCAGGCTCCCACTAGCTATCTATTTCACACATGGTAGTGTATTTATGTCAAACCTAATCTCCCACTTCGTCCCACCCTCCCCTTCCCCCGCTGTGTCCACACATCTGTTCGCTATGTCTGCATCTCTATTCCTGCCCTGCAAATAGGTTCATCTGTACCGTTTTTTCTAGATTCCACATATATGCGTTAATATACAATATTTGTTTTTCTCTTTCTGACTTACCTCACTCTGTATGTCAGACTCTAGGTCCATCGACATCTCTACAAATGACCCCATTTCGTTCCTTTTTATGGCTGAGTAATATTCCATTAGGTCTCTGCTCAGATATGATGTCAGTGAGGCCTCTTCCTTTGCCCTGCTCTATTCTTCTTCATAACGTTCATCACCACCCAACACAGGTTTGTTTCCTGTCTGTCTCTCCTCCCGAAAATGCAGGCTCCCCAGAACCGGGACCTTGCCTGGTTGCTCACATGCAGAGAGAGCACCATGCCCATGGCAGCATGAAAGAAATATTTGTTGAATGAATGCATCAATGAATGTGATTCTCTGGACCATATCCATGGCTTTCAAAGTGTGGTTCTTGGACTGACGGCACCAGCATCGTCCAGGAATTTGTTAGAAACACAAATTCTCTGGCCTCACCCCAGTCTTACTGATCAGAAACTGGGGGTGAAGCCCAGGAATCCGTCTTTTAACAAGCTCTCCAGGGGGTTCCGATGCAGTTTGCGATCCACTGGATGGTACAAACATAGCCACGGAGTGGAGGAGGAGACACAGGGAGAAGGAAGGGGGCCTCAGACCAGGGTCACCGACGTTCAAGGTGAGGTCAAGGTGAGGTCTGGGCTCTGTCCTGCTGGGAGACGGCTGGGAGCCTGAGGTGTGGCTCAGCAGAGGCAGATTCTGGAGAAGCTCTTCCTTCCTCCACTGGCTTCCCCATGCCCCTCACCTCAGCTGGTGTAGGCCCCCCCCTCCACAGGCACCCGGCGTGGACCACTTTCTGTTGCAATTATCCACGCAGGAAGAATATCCAGTAGACCTTACAGGAACAGCAGAGCGTTCTGTGTCTGCTCTAATACAGCTGCCACCAGCCTGGGCGGCTCTGAGCACTTGAAAGGTGGCTAATGTAACTGAGGGACTGGATTTAAATTTTATTTCAAGTTTTCGGCCACCACGGTTGGCCAGCGGCTGCTGTTCTGGGCAGCACAGATCTTTTTTTAATTTTTATTTTTAATATTTATTGATTTATTTGGCCGTGTTGGGTCTTAGTTGCGGCGCGTGGGCTCAGTTGCCCCGCGGCACGTGGGATCTTAGTTCCCCGACCAGGGATCGAACCCCCGTCCCCTGCACCGGGAGGCAGATTCTTAACCGCTGGACCACCAGGGAAGTCCCTGGGTAGCACAGATCTTTGCACCCATCCTTAGAGGGGTCCAGGTCCTCGGGAAGCTCAGCCTGTCCCTGATGGCTGTGCTCAGGAGGAACCGGAGAAGTCAGCATCACTCGGGCCCGTCATCGGCGCCCAGAAAAGAGTGGCACCTCCCTCCCCACGACAGTCACCCAGAGCAGAGGGCCCACTGAGGCTGCACCCCTTCCCTCCCCAACAAGGGACCGATTCCCAGGAACCTATACAATCCTTCATGGCGGGGACTTTGTTTTTTTGTCTTTGCCTTTCTAGCCAGGCACTGGCACAAAGCAGGGGCTCAAAAACTGCTCACTGGCTGAATAAAAAGCAAAGCAATTGCTCCACTAGAAGCGGATGCTAAGGTAAGATGGGTCCCTGTAGATCCATCACCACGGCGACCACCTTTTCCGGAGAGAGGCTGCATTAGTGAGAGTCCCCTTCCCTCCACCCGGGGAACTGGAGCCAGCGGGGCTCTGTCCCCATCAGCCCCGGCCTCCCCGCGGCCCGTCCCACCCCAGGGCCTGTGGACCTGCTTCCTGCTTGGCAAGTAGACCCAGGACCTTGGCAAGGAGCCCAGAACACAGTGATCTTTGAAGGCCTCCAGGGACCTTAGGCAAACGCCCAGCTGAAAGGGGAATGATCTCACAGCTCAGTAGACACGGCTCCGGCCCCACCAGACTTGCCCTTGATCTTGCCCTCTGCTTTCTCTTGACGCCGTCCGGCCCCGGCCCAGCAGGGTGCTCGCCTGCACAAAGACCTGTGCCCGGTCTGCTGGTCGCCGGGAAGAGCCCAGACACCCATGTGAGGTCTGGTCGCCATCGAGGGATGTCCCGACAAGCACACACTTGAACCTTTCTTGACCCCAGTTCCTTCCTGTGTGATGTGGCCACGAGACACCTCTCCTTGCCCAGGTGACAACACTGTGGAAACTGGACCTGGTTATTCCAGTGGCAAAGGAGTCAGGGTTTGGGCGGTGAAGGTGGAAACCATTTCTCAAGGGACAAGTGGTTCACTTATTGGCAACGTGTTATGGGTTCACGGCATATTGTATTTGGCTTCAGTTTTTTGAAATATGCTCTTCCTCTTTTCCACAGGGACTGCCTAGAGGCCAGCAGGGGACACTGAAAATTGTGTCTTTCTGGTCTGAGAGAAGAGCCTGCCGTCTGAGAAATGAGAATGGATTGTTATGTCTCTGTGGATGTTGGTTATACTATCCTCTTGGAAAGAAAGGAAATATCCAGACTGAAGATAAATTTTTTAAAATGACTGAATGGATTTTAACTTGAATCAAACGTTGTATTTTATGCCTTTTTATTCCTCTAAGGTTAGAACTACATTGCTGCAGAGTCTCTAAGTTTAGACAGACAGCTTAAAAATGTATTTCCAAGTGGGCCAAACCACCTGCTTCCTGACCTAGCATCACATCTTTGCCTGCATCCCAAAAGAGTGGCTTCTGGGTACATGGGGTAGCTTTCTGCCTTTTCCCTCCCATTCTGGATGGTGTTATAGGGCCTCATACTGCATTAAGCAAGAGAACTCTGGGCCAGTACAGTCAAATCTTGGCTCTGTCATTCATTAGCTGTGCATCTTGGGAAGGTTCTTCGTCTCTTTGTTCTGTACGGTCCTCCCCTGTAAGGTGGGAATAACAACCCCTACCTCATACGAGTTCTTACTATTATGCTTAGAAATATAGCCCAAGCTTTCCCGAAATCCTCTTAATTGTTCAGTCTGGGTCTATCATATATGGGTTGTTACGGACTGAATGTGTGCTCCCCAAATCCATATGTTGAAACCTTAACCTGCAGTATGATGGTATTAGGAGATGGGACCTTTGGGAGGCAATTAGGTCACATAGGTGGAGCCCCATGATGGGATCAGTGCCCTTAAAGAAAAGACATGGGAGAGCTCTTTCCCTCTCTCCTCCCACTGCACCGAGGAGAGGCCCCGTGAGGACACGGTGAGAAGGTAGCTGTCCGCAAGGCCCGAAGAGAGCCTCACCAAGAGCTAAGCTGGCCGGCAGCCGGATCTGGGATGTCCAGCTTTCAGAACTGTGAGAAAGAAATCTCTGTTGTTTTATGGGATTTGCTTACAGCAGCCCAAACAGACTAAGACATGAATTATCTAAATTACCCAACTAAGACCTTTCAGAGATAATTCTCATGTTTGCCACAGGCTCTGTGGAGAAGCCCCTAAGTTGTCTCCTTTTATTTATTTTAAAAAATTAATTAATTAATTAATTTGTGGCTGCGTTGGATCTTCATTGCTGCGCGCGGGCTTTCTCTAGTTGCGGCGAGCGGGGGCTACTCTTCGTTGCGGTGCGTGGGCTTTTCACTGCGGTGGCTTATCTTGTTGCAGAGCAGGGGCTCTAGGCGCGTGGGCTTCAGTAGTTGTGGCATGTGGGCTCAGTTGCTCCGCGGCATGTGGGATCTTCCCAGACCAGGGATCGAACCCATGTCCCCTGCATTGGCAGGCGGATTCTTAACCACTGCGTCACCAGAGAAGTCCCAAGTTGCCTCCTTTTAAACTTGGTCTTTGTTCTCTGACATCAGGATTACCCAGTAGAAGTGCAGAGATTAGGCACCAAGGATCTAGACATGACTGCCAAATGCCACCTCCTCTTGATGCTTTGCTCCCCTCCCCAAATGGAACGTGCCCTTGGCACTCCTTCCAGGGCGTGTCTCACTCTCCTTGAGACGGGCAGCCCGGGGGAAATGCATCCGCTCCCCTGTCCTGTCGGCCGCCCTGCAAGCCTGTCCTGTGCACCTCTGTGCAGGCAGTGTGGGCCTCACACCTAGAATGTGCTCCGCAGAGATCCAGTCAGTGGATGGATTCTGTTCTAGATTTTGGCTGACTAGCTGCCCCAAGCTAGTCACGTCTCAATCCTCTTACACGCTGGGCTTAATTAAAATGGCCATGTGGCCACTCTGGACCCGCCATTTCTAGGGCATGAAGCCCCATCTGGTCCTGGGCACTGGCAGTCCAACCCTACCCCGCGGATCAAAACTCTTTTCATGACTTCTGGGTATTAACTGTTTCTAGTTAACCGCTGGCACGGATCCTGCCCCAGTTTAGTCCTACTTGACAGAACCTCCGACGCCCTCCCTCTCCCTGCGTCTGCTGGAAGACCAGAGGGTTCCTCCACCTAGGCCTGCTTCCCCTTTCCTGATCCACCTGCCAACGGCTGCAAAAGCCCCGCTGAAGCGCTGGAAAAGCCCTTCGCCAAGAGGCCAGCAACCAAGATAAATGTGACTGCCCTGGTGGTCAGCCTAAAGTGAGGTTCAGCGACACGGCAGGGGGCCTTGGGTGCCCTTACTACTGAAGCATATGCAGTGACAAGGCTGGAGACTGCATGCGAGAGTACTGTCCCACCCACAGGGACCACACCTGGGGACAGGAGAAGGTGGGTGAGACGGGCACATGGAGGGGCTGAGGGGAGGACCCATACAGGGTGCATGAGACCCCAGCCCTACAGGATCCCCCTTCCCAGTCTGCCCCCATCCAAGGGTCCAGGTTGTAAAGGATGTGTCACACAAGGTGTGAAGGACTGATGTTAGGGCTCCAGCGGAGCAGGGTGGGCCTCGGGTAGAAGTCTACCTAGAGAGCGATCAGATGAATATTTGCCGGGTGGCAGGCCCCTTCCATGGTAGACTGTGGGTCCCAGGCTGAGGGCCCCCCAGAAGCAGAAAGGCTTGTTGGCAGGAGAACTAGGATCCAGGGGCGATGCAAGCAGCCTCTCTCTTCAGCGGATGTGACCTGGATTTGGGGGGGTGCCCTGAGGCAAAACAGCTCAGAGGATCAGCTCCTGTCCCGCTGGCCCCCCGTGTTTCTGGCCACTGAGCCAGTAAGGAGAGGTGGTGTTTGAATGGGGGTCTCCAGACGCTAATCCAGTGCTCTGTTCTGTGCACTGAAGCCACCTCCAACCCCCAGAACCTCCATATGGAGGCCGCTACCATGACTGCCAGCACTGAGACGTGTTGTCTATGAGGACTCCATGGCCCCTGAGTCCCCCCCCAGGACTGATACTCCGAGAGGGTCTACCTTCCCTTGACTCCCCAGACTCATTCGGCCCCCGCATTGTGGGTTCTCATGGTATATTAGCTTCTTGTTGCTGCTATCAAGAATTACCATAAACTCAGTGACGTTTATTCTTTTATAGTCCTGGAGGCCAGAAGTCCAAAGTGAGTCTTACAGGCCAAAACCAAGCTGTCAGCAGGCCTGCTTCCCTCTGGAGGCTCTAAAGAGGGACCCTTTTCTTTTAAAAAAACATGCCCTTGGCTTTATTTATTTATTTTAAAAATATTTATTTATTTTGGCTCCACTGGGTCTTAGTTGTGGCACGTGGGGTCTTTGTTGCCGTAGGTGGGCTTCCCAGTTGTGGCTTGCATGTGGGGATCCTAGTTCCCCAACCAGGGATTGAACCCAGGCTCCCTGCATTGCAAGTGTGGAGTCTTACACACTGGACCACCAGGGAAGCCCCGAGAGACCCCTTTTCTTGTCTTTTCCATCTTCTAGAGGTTACCTACATCCCTTGACTCTTGGCCCCTTCCTTGCATCACTCAGCCTCTCACTTCTGTCCTCGTATCTCCTACGACTATGGCCTTCCTGCCTCCCTCTTACAGGGGCCCTTGTGATGCCCTTAAACCAGCTGAGCAATTAAGGATAAGCTCCTCACCTCAAGGTCCTTAATATAATCACACCTGCAAAGTCCATTTTGCCACGTAAGGTGACATGGTCACAAATTCTGGAGGTTGGGACGTGCACGTCCTTGGGGGCCTTTATTCAGCCTGCCATACCTGGCAACTGAATTGATCTTTTCTAGTCTCATTTCACAGGTGACGGATGAACTGTTCAACGTCTGCTACTTCAGAGGCCTGTGCGCTGGATGAAGTCGTATTGCGCGTACGCAGTGCCGTATTCCCAGCTCGGGCCAGGTGCCAGGCACACGGTAGGGACCAGAAACCATGCCCCATTGAAGGTCTGTCTCCACCTGGATCCTCAGCTCCTTACTGAGGATGCAGGACAGGTATCAGGATAGGAACCGCCCATAGAACTAACATCTACCCCACAAAGACCCTCCCCTAAGGCCAGAATAGGGTGCTTCTTGTGCCACGGGGTAAAACGCAGGCTGCCTGGACCCGGCTGCAACCTGGCACTGTGGCCTCCCCTCTCTTGCCCTGGTACGGCTCTCTGATGCTGATGACCCCGGTCAATAGCTACGGTGATGATGGTAGATGGCATTCACTAAATGCTGACACTAAATTACGTGTCTAATGTTGTTGGTTTCTCACAGCCTGCCAGGGGGGTGCTAGCATTTTCCTCATTTTACAGAAGAGGGGACCGAGGCTCAAGGTCACACAGCTAGAAGCTGGTGGTTGGAGCCAAGGCTCCGACCAAGGTTTCTCTGAACCCAAAGCCATTGCTCCTAGCACTGGGCTGCCTTTCAGATACTCAACCAAGACAGAGGAAGGAGAAACCCTGATTTCCAGCCAAACCCTCCGCAGGCGGGCTGATGGGGAGGGACAGTCCATCCTCTCCTGGCGGCATCTTTACTGTCCCTCACATGCTTCCCGTTCAGGTGGGGCTGCCTCTCCATCGAGTGACTTTCCGCATCTCCCCTCCATTAAAGTTTCAAATGTGCAGCAGCCTAGGGAACCAGAGAAACTTCCGAAGTGTCAAAGCAAGGCCGCCTTCAGCCTGGGTGAGGTGGTGGTACAGCAGTGAGGCGTAGCCTCCCGCCCCCCGCCCGCAAGGAGGGGGTGCCGTCAGGACTCCCGCTCCAGCCCTGCGCGGAGGCAGCCAGCTGGGGCAGGCAGGACCCAGAGGGCGAGTCCTGATGCAGCTGAGGGGTGGGAGGGGTTTATGCGGACAGCCACAGGACACAGAGCTCAAAAAGACGTTTCTCTTTGCGAGTCTGACGCCAGTTTCAACGTGTGGGTTCTTTTCCCCACACCAGGCGATTCTCCAGTGCCAGCTGGCCGTCCTACAATTCAACTCAGTTCGGACACTTTCTATCTGGAAAGAGCGTCAGATCCCGCAGGTTAAGGGCTCAGCCCACAGGTCTGTCTCCCCTTCAGCCAATCGCAACTCCAGGTTGTCACCTGTGCTTCCTGCCGAGTGCCCAGAGATAGGATGTTCCCACATCTCCTTCTTGGGTTTGATGACTTTGCCAGAACTCAGAAACACTTTACTTACTAGATCACCAGTTTGTTATAAAAGGATGTAACTAGGAACAACCAGACAGAGGAGATGCAGGGGGCAAGGTCTGGGGAAGGGCACAGAGCTTCCCTGCCCTCTCCCCACACCTCTGCGTGTTCCCAGCCCGGAACCTCTCAGGACCCCATCCTCTCGGGGTTTTATGGAGGCTTCATTCCATAGGCATGATTGATTAAGTCATTGGTCATCAGTGATTGATTGAGCTGCCAGCCCTTCTCTCCTCCCCAGAGGTTGGGAGGAGGGGTGAGTGGGGGACTGAAAGCTCCAGCCCCTACTCACATGGCCGTTCCCCTGGCAACGAGTCCATCCTTAGGTTACCTGAGGCTTTCCAACAATCACCTCATTATAAAAGATATTATATCGCTCTCATCATTTAGGAAATTCCTAGAGGTTTAGGAGCTCTGTGCCAGGAACCGAGATGAAGACCAAATATATATTTTATTATAAATCACAGTATGACACTATTACACTGGGAGGCTGTGTAATGCAAGAATGGAGAGGTCGGGGGAACATGTAAGCAGCTACACTCTGGGGGAGAATAAAAGGAGGGTTTGCTTTTATCTGCGGAGGGTATGCCCAGCGATTCACTCTCTCTGCTGCCCTTAAAGCTAGATACCCTGTCCCTCAGCCTAACTGCCTTCCCAGGGCTCCGGGGGGAGCGATTGGGAGCCTCTGTGCATCTGCTCACCGGGAGAGCTAGCCGCCCTGCTCCCGCGCTTCTGGGGCACACGGTGAAGGACAGCCGAATTTTCACCGAGTGTCTGGCACGCTCACTCAGCACAGAGGAAGAGGCTGTGAAATGGGGCCACGGGGCATTTCCTCTCCCCTTTTCCTCCTCCACTCACTAATAGGTGTTGGTTTTTTAAATTCGTGGCTGATGATAATCCCTAAAATGAATTTAAAATGTCCTAATCCTTTGACAGAACAGCAGGAATAAAAGAGTGATGTGGAGAACTCGTTTAAGAAAATCAAAAGTCAGGGGCTCCTGGATAAGCAGAGAAGCTACCTTTGAAGCACCCTCCTGAGAGGCCTGAGTGCTGCAACCACTCACTTTCCACCCAAGCAGGTGGCCACCGCACCCTCCCATGATAAGTCCCCCTCCCCGCTGGGGAAGTCTGAATCGATGGAGGCAGATATTCTCCCTGCATCTTCTCAAATGCTCCCTCCTGCCAAGGGGTCCCAAGGACCCAGCCCCTGGGACACCAACAGCTAACCCAGCGGTGACCTCCTGGCCTTGTCACGTGCCCGGGGAGCTTCTGAGCTTTCCTCTCTTAGGTTTATCTTCTGTTTAAGACTCATATGCCTGTTAAGATGAGCAGCCCAACTGGCCCTGCTGATTCGGCAGACGTGGACGTCATGGGCGTGTGTAGGTACAGGCATCTGGCAGGAGGAGAGAAGCAAAGCGGCCAGAGTGCTACCTCTCTATCATCCAGCCCTTCCCAACTCAAGGCTGCACCCTGGGCAGCCTCAAGGGGAGGTGTCATGGGTTGAATTATGGCCGCCTCAAAAGACATGTCAGAGTCCCAACTCTTAGGACCTCAGAATGTGACCTTATTTGGAGACGGTGTCTTTACAGAGGTACGCAAGTTAAAATTTGGTCATTAGGGTGGGTCCTAATCCAATGCGGCTGGTGTGCTTCTAAAAAGGGGAAATGTGGACACAGAGACAGATGTCCACAGAGGAAAAACGCCACGTGGAGATTGGAGTTATGCTACCACAAACCAAGGAACTGCCAGAGGCTGGGAGAGAGGCCTGGAATAGATCCTTCCCTAGAGACTTCAGGGCCCTGTGACACCTTGATCTCAGACTTGGCCTCCAGAACTGTCCCTCATAAAATGGTGTAGTATTTGCATGTAACCCACACACGTCCTCTCACATACTTTAAATCTCTAGATTACTTCAAATACCTAATACCATGTAAATGCTATGAAAAGGGTTGCCAACATGTGCCTAATTCAAATTTTGCTTTTTGGAACTTTCTGGAATTTTTTTCCTCACTAATTTTGATCCACAGTTGGTTGAATCCTCGGATACAGCGGGGCAACTGTACCTTGATACACTCATATCACACACTAATACAAAAGGGTTTAAAGTGGGAGGTTCCCAGTTGTCTTGCTTAAATCATAAACCAGGATAGACCCTGATCTGTTCTGTCCTGCCTGGAAATGCACTCCTCCTTCAGTAAGAAATTCTGTCTTTGCTGGAATCTCTCTCCTCCTGGCCCCTGGGGCTCAAGGTCTCCTCTCCTGTGGCTCTTGCTGAACAAGGTGGGAACCCTTCAGCCTGGCCGTCAAGACCTTCACCCAGTCACTGGGTGATTCGTCAACAGGCACCTGTTGGCCACCTACAGCTGAAGAGGCCCAGTGGTGTGCCGGGGGGGTCAGCACCTCCGCCCTCCCTGGGGCTTTTGAACCCAGACCCCGCCTTCCGGCAGATGCGCTCCCCTTGCTTCCCCCCCCCCCTGCATTGTGAGCCTTCTCCCAGCCGTCACTTGCCCTCACAACACCCACCTGGAGCCCTGGATCAGCCTGCCCAAGGCCAGGTGCACTTCTCCTTTTCCGTGAAGTCTTCCCGAACTCCATGAGACTGTGGGACCCTCCTCTCCTCTGCTCCCCCTTGGCCTCTTGCTTACCCCCAATTTTAGTCCTTGTCACCGTCCGTCTGGCATCTAGTTACTTGTCCACTGGCCCTCGCTGGAGCGAGGCTCCCCCAGTGAGACGTGAATTCATCCGCGTGCCCAGCGCGGGGCCTGCACACAACAGGTGCTCGTTGGCTCGAGTGGCTTGTGAATCGACTGAGTTTAGTGCCGTGTGCTCTGGGGCAGCAGAGAAGCAGGGGTGAGTCTTGGCTCCCTCGGGCGGGGTCCCGGGGTGCAGCTGGAGGCGTCTAGCTTGACTTCTGGGGGCTCCGACGCCTGGCGCCTGTGGCGACCCCGCCTCACCGCCTGGCCCATCCGGCCCATCCTGCTGGGCCTGGGACCTCCTCCCGGGGCTTCTCCCTGGGGGGCCTGCCCTGGTGGGATCTCCTGAGCACCACTCCTTCCCCACTTCACTTGAGTAAAAATAGAGCTGGATACCCTCTGACTTTTCCTCCCTTGGTCCCTCCAAAGTGGTGGGTGGGACGCAGGGTGGTCCAGGGGATGGAGGTTTGAGATCACAGAGTTGTGAATCCTTACAACGGGGGAAGAGGGCCAGGAGTGGACGAGGTGCGACTACACGGTGGCTGGTTTGACATCCCCCGTTTCCCACCCCCGAGCCAGCCACTCAGGCTTTGGCGGACGGGAGGCGGTGACGGGGGCAAAGCTCCCCAGAAGCTCAGCTCAGCCTCCCACTAACCAGGCCGGAGAGTGGACTAAGCTCCTGGACCTGCCAGCCGCGTGCCCGGAAGCCTTGCCGTGTGCGGACTGGACTGTGGAGTCAAGGGCTGAACTCAAACCCTGATTCTATGTGACCAAGTTTCTTTGTGAGCCTTTGTGTCCTCGCTGTTGAGATGGGGGCAATGCTATGCACCCCAAGGGCTATTGCAAGGTTTAAGAGAGAGCCTGCATGGAGAGCCCTGGGCTCAGGGGCTGGCACTCTAGTGACGGGGGTTCTGAGCATAATGAGGTCCCAGAGGGGGCTTTTCCAGACCATCACAGCCACCGCTGCTTCCCTGCTGTTGGCCGTCCATTATCCTTCCTAACGGTACTTTTGTTTTGCTTTGAGAAATTGCCTCTTTCCCTCTAGGTACCATCTGGTAGGACTGAGATCATGACTCCAATACCACTGTCGTCACCCAGCAAGGGGCAGGCACATGCCTTGCTCTAGCTGGGAGTATGCCAGCTCCCTGGAACTCAAAACTGAGAAAGGGGCAAAGAAACGCAGAAATACAGGCAGTTGTGCTATAGGTCCCTGACCAGACTCCTGGGAGTAGACCATTCTTGTAGCTCCTGCTTCTTAGGGCTCGAGAAAGCCTTTGGAACCAGAATGCCAGGTTTGGATCCCAACTCACATCCTCTGTGTCCTTGGGTGAATTGTTTAATCTCTTCCTGCAGGAGGTACCTTGTGGTGTTATTGTGGGATTAAGTGAGTTGCTACATGTGAGGTGCTGAGAACAGAGGCTAGCAAACATGCAGGGCTGTATGTGATCCCTGTTGTAATTTTGAACATGGCTCTCAAAGCTCCCTCGGATTCGGTAAATGCTTAGAAACAAGTATTATTTTTCCAATAAATTTTCTTCAATTCAAGTGAACCAGAGTTGGTTTCTTTTGCTCTAACTGGCTAGGAGGCTAAGCAAACACAGAGATATCTATGCTGTAATTAGTGATTCATGCTGCAGCTGCATAAGCTCAGTCCCTCTGGAGACGGTTGATGGCGACAGGCCTCTCCTCCTCCCTGGCCACAGCTCAGCTTCAGACTCCGATTCCCCAAAATGCTGACAGCTTAGGAGTTCTCGGTGAGCTCCTGCCCCAGGTGTGCAGGGGGAGCAGTTCAGCTTGTCAACAGGGACTTTTAAGCTGCCAGTATTGATCTGTCAGAGCCACCAACCAAACTTCCTTGGTTAGGACTTAACGCTGAGGTCAAAAATGAGGCAGACCTGAAGGGAACTGGCTGCATCACTGCATGTACCCGTGGGCACACGGTTGCTTCCCATTCTGATAAGAGGGTCAGTTAGTGCCAAATGACCCTCAAGAGGGACTTCCCTGGTGGCACAGTGGTTAAGAATCCACCTGCCAATGCAGGGGACACGGGTTCGAGCCCTGGTCTGGGAAGATCCCACGTGCCGCGGAGCAACTAAGCCCGTGCGCCACAACTACTGAGCCTGCGCTCCTAGAGCCTGTCAACGAGAAGCCCGCGTGCAGCAAGGAAGACCCAACGCAGCCAAAAATAAATAAATAAATAAATAAATAAATAAATAAATAAATAAATAAATAATAAATTTACAAGTGACCCTCAAGAGCGCACATGTGCAGGAACCAGACCCAGAATAATTGGAAATTCCACGTCCCCCCCCCAGGGCGTGGGCTTGTCAGTTCCTGTTGGAATGAACAGGCAAGGGCAGCAGCCTGTACCACCTTCAAGACACAAGCCACCTCAGCACGACCTGCCAGGCGGCTCCATCCCTCGACACCCTTGCATCTCTGTTCACCTGCCTGATGCGGTCTCCCCCTTGCTTTGCCAGCACCCACAAGTCATCATTCGAAACTCAGCTCAGACGTCCCTCCCTCATGCTGCTTCCCCTCCCTGCCACCCCCTCAAGGCTGGTGGAGATGCTCCTCTTCTGGGCCCCCGTGCCACCCCACACCTCATTATAGTGTACCGTCATCATGCATTTACCCTTTCTTCTGCTCAGTTGTGTGGTCTTACAGGATGGGTACCCTGGTCTGCTTCATCTCTGTGTGAGCTATCGGTGTATAGTCAATAAGTATTTGCTGAACAGATGCATTAATTAGTTGTTTTTTTATTGGACAATATGGCGGAGAAGTTTATAAAATGAACCAAGGAACAGAAGCAAGGACCAGAGCTCCATTTCTGCTTTGTATCCAACATGCAATGTAACGTTAGACTGGTCATGGAATTTCACTTCTTACACTTTGGGGGTAACTTACTGTCAAAAAGGATTATATAGCCCTCATTTGTCACTAACCATGTAGAGATATCAGGAGGAAAACAAGCTTGCGAGGTACACTACGTGTCTCGCACTGTCACTTTCAAACTTGCTCAGGAAGTGCTAGATTTATGTTTCTCTCAAAAGAGAACACATGGATTTGAAGCAAAATGAAACTATCCAGAAAAAGGTTCAGAGTAAAGACAAGGAGTTCAGAGAAGACCCAAGTAATCAAAAAGGCATCCTTTAGTCACCTCCACACAGCATGCCCGATTCCAGGAGCTGTATGTGTCACAGGGAACGCCTGTCTCTCTATGGTTGAGGGATCATGGAAAAAGCCCAAATTAAAAAAAAAAAAATCAAGTATGAAAGAAATCTAGGTATGGATCTAGTAGAGAACACTGCTAAATTTAAAAAAGTGTTTCGGGACTTTCCTGGTGGCGCAGTGGTTAAGAATCGCCTGCCAATGCAGGGGACACGGGTTCGATCCCTGGTCTGGGAAGATCCCACATGCCGCAGAGCAACTAAGCCAGCGAGCCCCAACTACTGAGCCCGCATGCTGCAACTACTGAAGCCCGTGAGCTTATGGTGAGGGCTAGTCCTCCTCTGTCTGTCAGGCACGGCTGCTCCAGGCACCTTCTGAGACATTCCTCCCAAAAATCTGCTCCATGGACCAAGAGACCCAGAGACCTTCAGCATCCTCTAAAGGAACTTGGTGTCCTTCCCAACCAGTATTCTTTGGCTCCACAACACAGCCCACAAGCACCGCACCCCATGCCCATCCCCTACCCAGTCCTCAGGAAGACACTCCTCTCCCTGCCTCCAGATGGGTTACTTCCTTCAGCTCACAGCCCTGGCCTCCATCTTCTATCAGGGCTGGGACAATCTGCCTTAATCTCCATGAAGAGGCCAAAAATGCAAAAGCTATTTATTTGGTTCCTGGAAGTTGTATGAAGCAAGGCCAGCAGTGTTGGTCTGGTTGTAAAAAGAGAAGACACACTGGTCTTTTATTTCTTATAAATCGCTGTTCTCTAGGTGTTGCTTTCTCCTGGATATTTACAAGAAGAAGCCTGCTCCATGGGACCCACAGCTCCCTCTGCTTGTCTCTGTCTGCAGAAATCTCCCTACGCTGGCATCCCCAGAAGCCTTTGCAGCCTCCTCTCCTTCTCGTGTGGCTCCGCAACAAGAGAAGCCACCACAATGAGAAGCCCATGCACCACAACAAAGAGTAGCCCCCTCTCACTGCAACTAGCAAAAGCCCGCGTGCAGCAACGAAGACCTAAATCAGCCAAAGATAAATAAATTTAAAAAAAAACCTGTTTCCTCATTCTTCTGCAACCAAAGGAAAAGATAGAAATATTTTGACCAATAACCAGGGCATGGCTCAGGCAAGAGACACAAGACAGTGAAATGGAAAGAGTGTGGTTGTATTAGACAGCCTCAGCTTGGTAAGCTGCAGTAACAAACATCCCCCACCAACTCAGAAGCTTCCAACAACAAAGGTTTACTTCTTGCTCACACTGGATGCCCATTGCAGGTCACATGCCCTCTTTGCTTCAGGATCCAAGCTAAAGGAGCATATCCCATATTTGAGACATCCTGGCCTCATAGCAGAGGAAAAGGAGCTATGGCAGAAACACACCTTGGCTGTTAAAGCTTCTCCTGGGAGGTAGCACACATCACTTCCTCTATCATTCATTTGCCCGAGCAAGTTACACGGCCCAGCCTTATATCAATGGAGAAAGAAGTACAGCTCTCCCACAAGGAGAGCAGAAAATATTTTGAACAAATAATTAAATCTAGCAAAACGGTCTCTGGAGTCAGGCAGACTTTGGCTTTCCTTTTCTAGTCATGTGCTCTTGGGCGAGTTCTTACTCTCTTATTAGAATCTACATGCTGGGGATTATACTACCTACTTAGTAGTGACAATTCAAATCAAATAACACATTAAAACACGTGACTTTTTTCTTCCTTCCCCTGGGTCACCCAACCCCTCCTTCTACCATTGCCTTCTCTCTCCGTCCTGCTGCCGACGCCAGTGCGATAGGTTTGGCAGGAGAGTGTTTGCGAGAGGGGCAGGAGAGGAAGATGGCACTCGGGGAGACATGGAGCAGTTGAGAATTGCTTCTTATTTATGTATTTATTTGGCTGTGCTGGGTCTTTAGTTGCAGCACTTGGGATCTTCAGTTGCAGCATGTGAACTCTTAGTTGCGACTTGTGAACTCTTAGCTGCAGCATGTGGGATCTAGTTCCCTGACCAGGGATCGAACCCAGGCCCCTGCATTGGGAGCGTGGAGTCCTAGCCACTGGACCACCAGGGAAGTCCCAAGAATTGCTTCCTAAAGACAAGATCCTGGCTTCATATTTCAGGGAGAGGTAAGAAATAAATCCCTAAAATGTTTTGATGTTTGTATAGGACTTTATCCTAAAGGGAATAATAGGATAAGCATCCAAAGATGTATGTACAAGAGCGGTCATCGCATTATTAAAAATAGTAAAAATTTGTACATGATCTTAAATGTTCAGGAATAATGATTAAATCAGTGATGCTTTATCCACATAAATGAATACCCAGCATCCATTAAAATGGCAACGTGTTTCTATATTGATGTAGAACAATCTCCATAATAGATTGTTCAATGGGAAGAAAAACATTATACCAAAAGCACATGTAAGAAGAGCTCATTTATTAAAAAATTATATACATATATATATGTGGTATATATATGATCACTATTAAGGTAATTATATAAATGTGTGTGTGTATCACACATGTAAGAATTGTAAGAGTATAGGTGATTTTTCACATTTTTCTTTGCATCTCCTCTGTATTGTCTGAATGTTTAAAAATAATGCATATTATTCTTTTATAATTAGAAAAAACAATAAAGTTACTTTCATTAAAAAAATTCATACGTTACTAAGATCTCATTTGAAATTTCTACCCTGGGCAGCTAAGCAATTTTACAACTGAAAGCAGTCACATGCTCTTTCCCCAAATGCCCTCTGATTCAGGACATGTGAACTTCAGAACAATGTCTTGATGCAAAAATACTGTTTCTTATTATAACCCTGGATGGCTAATATTTTCAACATAATTGATTGTGGTCATCTTCATGAGGGCTCAGGGAAAAGTCGCAAGGATGACAAGGCGCCCTTTGAGAGCCCCCTCTCTCCTCCACCCCCTCTCCTGCTCTCCACCCAGAGTCTCCAGGGCCCTCGCTGCCCACCCAACACCACAGCCCCTCTCCCACCTCAAAACCTTCATTCTCCCCGACCCACGACCGGAATCTGAACTCCCACTCGCCTTAGTGTGCCTAGCCTCTGCTCGAAAACAATTCAAATTCAATCCAGCCAAACATTTTCACAGGGTACAAGGAGACAACCAGCTTCCTCTGCCTGGTTGGTAACTTGCAATTGTCTTTCACTGTCCTGATCCTCAGTGCCTCCGAATGTGACTTATAGGGTCACTGCAGGTGTAGTTAGCTAAGATGAGGTCATAGTGGGGTAGAGTGGTCCCTCATCCAGTATGACTAATGTTTTTAGAAAAAGGGAAATTTGGACACAGACACACACACACAGGGGGAAGATTGGAGGTATGTAGCCACAAGCCAAGGCACCGCCTAAAGCCAGGAGAGAGGCCTGGATCAATGCTTCCCAGAGCCTTCAGAGGGAGCACGGCCCTGTGACACCTTGATCTCTGACTTCCAGCCTCCAGAGCTGTGAGACAACAAATTTTGGTTGTTTTAAGCCACCCAGTTTGTGATAATTTGTTACAGCAGCCCCAGGAAACTAGTACACTATGCACAGTTTTTATTCCTATTCTAACACGTGTTCTTTCATATATATTCACTAAATGGAATCATATTACACATAGTCTTTCTCTACACCATAAAATAGGCTTTGGGTTCTTTAGAGAAGAGGGGACACGGCCACGCTGCTTGTACCTTCAGGAAAGAAGTCGGGGGTTACAATAAACTGAGTGCCCTGCAGCTACCATGCGTACCTTTACTTCATCTCTCTTTGTCCTCATACCTTTCAAGTGTGGAAACGGAGGCTGAGAGACATTAAGAGACCTATCTCAAGACATAGCTCCAAACTGAACCCAGAGCTTTTGATTTCAATCCAAATCCTTCCCATGATATCAGTCAGTGATGACCAGAAGATTGGTGCGGGCAGTCCTAGGATAGATCTCTCTAGCACCTGTTCACGTGGTGTGGTGAAGAGGCCCCACCAAGGGGACAACTGCATCATTAGGGTGATGGCTGTGTCTCAGCCCTCCCACAAGAGGGCTCGGGAACAACCTCAGACCCTGAGACAGTCGCCTCTTCTTCCCCACCGTGCTTGGCCTTGACACTCACAATAATCACGATGATGGGGCTGATTATGATTTTGGCTTTCTTTCACTGAGCACTTACTATGTGGTGTGCGCTGCCATGAGTTCTTTTTGTTTATTTATTTGGTTGTGCTGGGTCTTAGTTGTGGCAGGTGGGCTCCTTAGCTGCAGCTCGCGGGCTCCTTAGTCGCGCAAACTCTTAGTTGCGGCATACATGTGGAATCTAGTTCCCTGACCAGGGATCGAACCCGGGCCCCTTGCGTTGGGAGCACGGAGTCTTAACCACTGTGCCACCAGGGAAGTCCCCTGTCATGAGTTCTTAAAATGCATGATCTCATTCCCTGGCAGGTGGTAGAGTTTTAGGAGAGTTGTCTCTAAAATGAACTTTCTTATTCGGTGCATTCTGCTACCTCTGGAGCACTAAAGAGCTCGGGAGTGGCAGTCTAGTAAACTGAGACTCAATCTGTTCTCTGGACAAGATGCAACAGCTAACATCTGGGAAAAATCCCACCAATATTTCCAGCTGGCTTCTGTCATCCCACGAGATCAGCCGATTGTTTCCAGAACCATTAGCTCATCTAATGGGGGAGGGGTGCACCATGCTAATGAGTGTGAATGGCTTTCTTCAATAAGGGGCCCAGAAAAATGCATAATTCCTCCTGCCCTCATTTTCCACACTGTTCCCTGGAGTGCCCCCTCCTGCATGAATCACTCTGTTCCATGAAGCTAAAAGGGACCCCACCGGAATAGTCATTTACGGTGTTGATATTAGAATACATTTTGGTGTTGTCACCATTCACTTATTAAATAGATGCTTCTTGTGGCTTACTGGGTGCCAGCTGCTCTGCTGGGTACTGGGAGTACAAAGGCTTCCCTGGTGGTGCAGTGGTTAAGAATCCACCTGCCAATGCAGGGGACATGGGTTGGAGCCCTGGTCCGGGAGGATCCCACATGCCGCGGAGCAAATAAGCCCGTGCGCCACAACTACTGAGCCTGCACTCTAGAGCCCATGAGCCACAACTACTGAAGCCCGCACGCCTAGAGCCCGTGCTCCGCAACAAGAGAAGCCACCTCAATGAGAAGCCTGCGCACTGCAATGAAGAGTAGCCCTCGCTCGCCGCAACTAGAGAAAAGCCTGCGCGCAGCAACGAAGACGCAACGCAGCCAAAAATAAATAAATAAAATAAGTTTATAAAAAAAAAAAAGGAAACTGAAAGCAGGATCTCAAAGAGGTATTTGCAAAAAAAAAAACAAAAAACAAAGAGTCATTCAGATCATGTTCCAGTGGTAGCAAACCAGCCTGGGATAGGATGGTAGGCGCACAAAGCCCCCGGACCAGAATCCTGACTTTGTCCTTGTACAAAGGCCATTCACGGGGCAAAGCCACGTGATGTTTTTTTTATCACCCGTAACCCAAACTGCCTCTTCATTGGGATCAGGCCAACCGCAGTCACTGGCAACCATAATAGGATGGTTTTTGTGACAGTCATGTCTGATGAGGACTTGTCTCAGAGTTTTCTATCCATGGTCAAATTACAAAAAAGGACACTCTCCTTTTTGTTTGGATACCTCCCTCCTTTCACCTCTCCAAATCCTCCCAGCACTTTGAAACCCAACTCAGCTCCATCCAATGCCCTCCGTGCAGCCTGCCGTCGATCTGACTCTGCTCTGCGCCCGTTTACACTTAGGGTTTAGCCCCAGTTACCTGCGCTCTGGTACTGTTCTTTATTTCTTGTGAGGAAATGGACAGACAGGCCTTCCTGTCTATCTAAAAGGCTAGAGCTAATGACCAGTGCAAAACCGCCGTCTTTATCAACCTTTTCCCAAGTTCCTTCCGCCGCTGCCTTGCTCCTTCTTTTCCCATACAGTTTCCTCACTTCTTTTTTGGCCCCCTTCTCCTCTTAACTTAGCAAAGCAAATTGAGATGTTCAAAAGGGTTTTGCTGCCAGGTTTTACTGGCAAACAGGATAAATATAACAACCTGGGAAAAGAATGCAAATTTACAAGAACTCCAAAAGGATTATAGCCAGGCTATCCCTGTTCTTCACTGAAATTTAAATGAAGCCAACGTTTAATATTTCTTAGGCTCTCAAGCTAGCTGTCCCTTTAAAGGTGGCTTCTGGAATCCACTTCTTCCATCGTTCTCTCACCACTCTCTCCAGATCCCGAATGTTTTCTGTGAGTCTCAGATGCTAAAGGATGGGTAATTCAAGTTCCCTCACTTTTATCAGAAGTGGTGTCACAGTTCTCAAGGTCCCTCTGCTTCGTGTGAATATACGTTCATCCCTGGTGCTCGACCAGCAGATAATAAGCTGTTTGAAAGGAGGAGCTCGATTTTCAATATCTTTTTTAACATCTCACACAATGCCGTACCTTTAAGTCTCTCCTTTCTTTCCCAACTAATAAAACTCCTACCCATCATTCACGACCCCAGCTCAAACACTATCTTCTCCTTAATCGCCCGCTCACTACCCTTTCCACTTCCCCTTCCAAATCTCCAGGCGGAATTAACTGCCTTCTCCTCTCTCGTCCCTCATCAGTTTATTCACATGACAAATATGGCACTTATTCCACTTTTTTATATTGTCTGTACAAACATTAGGTTGGAGTAAAATCATCCTCTCCAGTCGTCTGTGAGCTCCCTGCAGCCTGTTTCAAGTGTATCCACAGCCCTTGGCACAGCCTGTGGGTTACAGTAGGTGCCCAAGGCATGCTTGTCCAGTGGAATGTTTCAGTTGCATCATACAGAGTCATGAGATGCTGTCTGTCTTCCACGTGCTAGAGGAGACACAAATGGACTCAGGAATGAAAGCCCCCTTAGCTGTCCTCATACTTCCTGTGGCCCACACCACAGACATTCCACCACCTTCCTCACCACCATCACCATCACACCATCCAGGAAAACCCCGAGGTCTGTGTACCCCAACCGAAGCAAGGAGTTCGCAGAACCAGAGGAGCTTGGAGAAGTTACCCATAATGTATACAAGCAGAAATCACTTGAGGAACTACCTGCATTTTGATTTAATCTTCCTGTTGGAAGATAACTTTGGTCTCTTGGGTTTTTACAAGTGTTGTCAGCGAGGCACTGATTGCTCTTTGTTCTGGCTATCTTTCCAAAGATGTCTGCATAAACGACCTTGGAAACTGGACTTGCTGTCTCCCTCTGGAGCAAAGAGCTCGGTGCTTACTGCATTTTACAAAAGATTCAGCTTCCCTGAGCTCAGGTTCCTCTTCCGTAATGCAACCTACTGTGTGTGTGGGTGTCATCTGGCTCTCTTCACATCACCCTGGGGGAACTGGGCTCGGGGAACTGGCACAGACGTGCTGATTCTCTGACTGCTGCTGCTGCTGTGAGTGATAAAACCGTCCTCCAACTCTGACCCAGGAGTCTCACGTCTCCTGCCCACATCCATGAACTGTGGCAAGAGCATGTGTTAGCTTGCACACAGGCAAAAATCTCAAAGCTCTTGTGGTTCCTGACACCCCTCAGCAGGGTCTTCTGGCCTTAACGTGCCCTGACTTCCCTTCTGAACATCTTCATATTCCCAACAAGCTACAGGGGTGGAACCCTGCTGGGCTGTGTGAAGGACAAATATTCATCAGTGATAAGCTGCAAATACGTGTACAGGAAGCCGGTTTGAGAGGTGATAATCACACCCTCAAAACAAACTGAGGTATGTGGTGATATTCACATGAAAGATGTGAACCAGGACACATGATCCTGCTGTGAAGACCAGACACAGTCATTTTGGAGTTTCTTTATTATAAGGGACTAAAAGGGAGAAGGGAGCAGTCATGTGTCCCAGTGACTGGGAAAGCCCCTGTTTCTTGATCTGAACATTTCAAACAGTATTTAGCTTTTGTAACAGTGATCGGGCACTGCTCAGAAGTAGGGGACTATCTTTCTTTTTATTATTGTTATTTGTTTATTTATTTTGGCTGCGCCGGGTCTTAGCTGCGGCACTCAGGATTTTCGTTGCAGCATGCGGACTCTTAGTTGTGGCATGCGTGTGGGATCTAGTTCCTCAACCAGGGATCAAACCCAGGCCCCCTGCATTGGGAGTGCAGAGTCTTACCCACTGGACCAACATGGAAGTCCCAGTAGGGGACTATTTTAATGAGGTTTTCCAGAAGTTTCTTGTTCCCTGTGGTTTTATTCAAGCAGGCGACTCATTTATTTATTAACCTAGTTAGTTCAAAAGGGATTTAAGGCAGCTTGCAAGGGTCTATAGAATTCAAGATTGCATAACTTAAAAGAAAGAAAAACAAGGGTGGGAGCATAAAATGGAGGCAGAAATGAGGCTCAAAATTTATAACATAATTACATCCATCGTGCACACACAAAATATTTGGCTCTAAGCATTTTAGCGGCCAAAGAGAAAAGTGAAACCTGACCATTTGCACAATCTAAAGTGTCTATGAGGTTAAAAAAGGGAAACATTTGCATCCCAGAGCTGGCTTGAAGGAGAGATGTGACAGTCACCACAGGAAAGTACAAAGCCCTACCAGGACCCTTATCCCCTCCAGAACAAAAACCTTAAGCCACTGGGGACAAGCAGCAAATCCTGTCCCTCCCCCCTCCCTGCCGAGCAAAGTGAAGACCCCACGTGGCTGGAGATAGGGAAAAGAAAAAACCCAATCTTCCCGGAGAAGATGCAGGAAACACTCATGGGTCCAGACCATTCAAGGCTTCCTATTGCTGGGGAAGGGGCAGGACAACGGAGAAGATGGAAAGGGACTAATCTGTTGACTTGACACAGCCTAGGAAAGAATCAGTGAACTTAAAGAGAGGTCAATAGAAATGAATGAAACTGTAACAGAGACAAAAGGAATGACTACAGGAAAAAGAACAGAGCATCCAAGAACGGTGGAACAATATCAAACAATGTAACATACGTGTAATTGGAATCCCAGAAGTATGAGAGAGAGAGGGCAGAGCAAAAGAATCATCGGAGGAGATAATAGATGAAAAGTTTCCAAAAATAATAAAAGACATCAGACCACAGTCCAAGAAGCTCAGAGAACCCCAAGCAGCATGTGAATGCATACACTTCTCTCCATTCCTGCTGCTTCCCTCCTAGTTCAAGTCCCCGTCTTTATAGCCCAAGTGACTCTCATAGCCTAGGAAGTGGTCTTTCTTCCCCTACTCTTGTCCCCCTACCACACATTTTCCAACTGCAGTCAAAAAGATCTTTTAAAAAATAGGGGACTTCCCTGGTGCCACAGTGGTTAAGACTCCACGCTCCCAATGCTGGGGGCCCAGGTTCGATCCCTGGTCAGGGAACTAGATCTCACATGCGTGCTGCAACCAAGAGTTTGCATGCCACAACTAAGGAGCCCACGTGCCACAACTAAGACCCAGTGCAACCAAATAAATAAATTTAAAATATATATATATATATAAAAAAATAAACATCGCTCCCCAGCTTAAAGTCCTCTAGTCACCTCTCTTTGCATTTACCATAAAATCCCATCTGTTCCCTGTGGCCTGCCAGGCCCTGTGTCCTCTGGACCCTGCCTGTGTCTCTGCTCCTGCACCTTATCCACCTTTTTCATTGTCCTCCAAAGGCACGTTTCTGTCCTTCAAACACAGTGGGTGTCCCCCAACTCTCGTTCTCGGTTCTTGCTCTCCCTGTGAAGCGAGCTGCCTTCAGAACTGTGCTGGGCTGGTTACTTCTCAGCCAATCTTCAAGTCTTGCTTTTCCAACCTTCCCCCTGAAGAAGTCTGCCCAACTGCTTTTTATCACATTATTTTACTTCCATTGTAGTACTTATTACTATCAGAAATTCTCCAGTTTATTTACTTGTTTATGCACGTGTTGATTTTCTCTCTCTTGTGACTAGATCTCTGTTCTTTGAGGGAAAAGAACATGCCCTTCCATGGCCTTGGTGCTTACAATGGTGCCTGGTAGGATACCGGCATTGAAGATTTAAGTGTTGACTGAATAAGGAATTAGGTCGATTGAAGAATAAATACTCATTAGCGGCACAAGCTCAGGGAAATGACTTACAGGTCAAGAGACATCATCAGTTTTTAAGTTATCCTCAGTGAGTGCTAGACCTGACTTTTAGTCATGTGGGTATACAGCTCAGCTGATAGGTTGCCAGACATTTGGTAACACGTTATTTATGGAGAGATGTAAGCCACAATTCTCTGCTTTAAAGAGAACTGTCATTTATGATTATTCATATTTTATTGGTTTCTTGGTTTTATAGATATCACCCAGAATCAAACGATTAGGAAGAACTGGGAGATTGGATAAGCACAAATATTTGCCAAAATTTCCTAACACAACCTTGACCTATTTTTTTTAAACTATGCACAGTCTGGATAGATTTTTCAGATGACATGTGACCAAGGCCCAGACCCTCCTGCTGGAGGGGTCCAGATTCCAGTCTGTTACATCTGTCATTTAGACCCCTTCCAACTCCCTCACCTCCCTCCTTCTGTCCCTTGTGGATCCTTGCCTACCCTTCCCTGCAAACCACTTCTTCCCTCTGCAGCCACATGAAAAATGAAGAGACAGAGCTATTTGATCTTTTAGATTCCCTCCAGCACTCAAGTTCTTTTATCCTATTTGCTCCAAACAAGATGAATTGTGTCCTCCTCACCCTTTTATCTCCTTTTCTGCTGCCCATCTCAGATGAATAAGGGAGGGGTTGTTGCCCCACTCTCTGTCCCCACTTTCTAGACTAGGTGTCCGCTAATCCTATATTTTTTTCATTCCTAATTACTCTTTAGGGAATGCTGTAGGCACCTGTTTTTGTTCAGATACACAGAGCATTCTGTTATTTTTATAGTTAATCAAAACGTACAAGGGAAGAATCGATCATGTTTTTACGGAATCATTTCACAAATTGCAGTGCAACTGTAGCAAGCCCCTTGGCCTCATGTTCCTCACCTGCAAAAGGAAGATGCTGAGATTTACGATCTCTGTTAGGAAACAGGCTACCCTAGGAAGGGCAAGTGCCAAGCAGGGAGGGGTGAATTCATGAGAGCCCCGCAATATCTGCCTGGATTTTCTCCTGCTCCTTTAGGTCTCATGGCTCTGAGAGTTCCAATCTCCTCCACCCTCGGGCCAGGACCTTTAAAACTGCCTAAAGAGTGGACAGAGCGCCCGCTTTGCTTCTTTATAGAACGACGAAGACACAAACCCAAAGGAAACCCAGAGATACAAACAGCAGTATATACGTTTCTGTTTAAACCCAGGGAAGCAGCAAAGAGCACCTGTCCACAATTCCCTTCTCATGAGTCACCTACACTCTGGCCCAGGAGGGCTCAGACAGCACCACCACCCCTCAGAGGTTCCTGCCCATCTCTGGGTCAGGTGGTCTTTGAGCACCATATTGCCTCCCAGCACCCAGAATTTGGTGAACCCGAAGATTCCCAGAGTAATTAAGACTCTGGTTCAAACCTCCGGGACCCCCTAGAGTCCACTTCACACTGCTGTAGATGACTTGCACAGTTACACTGTTGGGCCCAGCGCCCTGGAGCCCCCAAAGCATTCCCATCAAGGTTTCTCAAACTTTAACGTCCATCTGAATCAACTAGGGATCTTGCTAAATTCAAATCGTGAGTCGGTAGGACTGTGGCGGGTCTCAAGGGTCCGCATGTGCAGCGAGCTCCCGGCACTGCTGCTGTTGTTCTTCGGACCACACTTTGAGTCACGAGGTCCTAGTCTAGAAGTCGGCACTTTTATTTTTCTTTTTTTCCCCGTAAAGAACCAGAGAGTAAATATTTTCGGCTTCGCAGGCTGCCGATCTCTGGTCCCAACTACTCAACTCTACCGAAAGCAACCATAGCCAAAAGCAGCCATAGGCAAAATGTAAACAAAGGAGGACGGCTGTGTTCCAGTAAAACTTTATTTACAGAAACAGGCGGTGTGTCAGCTTGCTGACCCCTCTACGCAGTCTCAGAGATTGAGAGATCCCTCTCCTCTAGAACAGTCCATTTCATTGACATCCACAAGTAAGGTCCCATCCACCAAGAATCTCGACCCAGATAAAGGATCTCCCACTGCAGGCTAAAAATAGAACACCTTAGCCGTGGAGTGACCACCAGAGCGTATACGAGGAAACACATTCTTCAGTAGTAACATGGGGTTGTCCTTTCACAACCTCTAAGGTCCTCCTCAATTCTGAACCCTGATACTCCATAAATAATCTTCAAAGAGAAGAGAAAAGCAATTCAAGTTATGGGTTCTTGCCTTCTGTCAAACCCACTTTTTGTTTTCCAGATGTGTGGGACGATGAGGAAAGCATGTACTTCAAAGCTTGTAACATAGGGGTTCTTTCTAATAGTTGTTCCTGAATTACTGAGCTCCTTGGAATTAAATCCAAGCACAAGGCAGGCTACAGCCCCGGTGGCTTTAAAGACAGTGGTGATGTTAACACAGAGGGTGGTTTCAGAAGATGCGGCAGCCTCTACTTATTGGAGTCAGCTTATGTTTCTAGGGGTCTAAGCAGAATTGCCATTGGTTCTCAGGGGCAGACGGAACAGAAGTCAGCCTATGCACTTCATTGCCCAGAGCTTCAGAGTTGGTGAAGGATTCAACATCTCAAAAAAATCCAGGCTTCCACTCAGATTGTGCATATTTCCATGCCACATGCTCTGAGGGCCCTGATGGATTTGCTTAGCAACTCTCGGCTTGCAGCGATTAGCCAGAGATGGAGACTTCAGACCTTCCAGAAGATTTTTGCCAAACATTTCTCTCTACCTAACCCTCTTTTTCCCCGTTCAAACCCCACTCAAAAGTGCCTTAGGGCCTTCCCTGGTGGCCCAGTGATTACGAATCCCCCCGCCAATGCAGGGGACACGGGTTCAAGCCCTGGTCTGGGAAGATCCCACATGCCAAGGAGCAACTAAGCCCGCGTGCCACAACTACTGAGCCCGCGCACCTAGAGCCCGTGCTCTGCAACAACAGAAGCCACCGCAATGAGAAGCCCGCCCACCCCTGCTCGACGCAACTAGAGACAGCCTGTGCGCAGCAATGAAGATCCAATGCAGCCAAAAATAAAAATAAAGAAATAAAAAAATTTTTTAAAAAGTGCCTTAGATGGGCCCTGAAAGCTTGGTCTTTTCAGGGGCCTTAAAATCCAAAAGGGGCTATTTAGGCACTAGTTACGCCTATTAAACCAATTTTTGAGGGAAGGCAGATCACTAACTGGTAGTTAAAAATATAAAAATCTAGATACTTGTGATCCTCTTTTTAAAAATAGTTCTAACAATAATGTAATGAAAGTAGCAAACAGTTATTACTAGAAACAAGGCAACCCACCTTATTGTTTTCCCCAATGGTCCCTGTTTACATGAATTTTTAATTTTTTATATAATTTTGCTCTTGGGAGAAAAAATAGGTATAAACGTTTTGGGAGGCAATTTGGCAACGTTAATCAGACTGTCAGAAAGACAGTTCTCCTTTGATATAGCAACTCCATATTCAGAAACTTAACCTGAGGAGATTATTAAGAATAAAGGCATGGATTTAACTTGAAAAATGCTCCTAACAGCAAAAGACTGAAAACACCTAGATGAAGTCCAGCATCAGGGTGTGGATCAAGTAAAATAAAAAATCCTTACAATGGAATGGCATGCAGCCATCCAAAATGATGTTCATTAATTGACATGAAAGATATTTGTACTGTATTATTAAAGGAAAAAAAGAAAGACAGTTACAAAATAAATATACAATAGAATTCTAGAAGAAAAAACTCCAAAATGTTAGAAATGTTTTTTCTCTGCAAACTGGAATTTGGGGATGATATTTAATTTCTACATCTCTACCTCTGTAATTCTAATTCTTCACAAAGAGCATCTATTCCCTGTGTTATAATGTACTACAAATATTCGAATAAGTATACTTATGATCGTATACAGTTATGATTACACGTTCTGCTTTGGGCATTTATGTGTTATCTCTTTTAATGGAGGAAGTCTTTCCTCTGAGGCTTTAAAGGCTAAAAGCCTTTCTTTATCTCTTTGATAAAATAAGGTAGGACCAGGCTGCTGAGAAGCCAAGTGTCCTTTGGCAGATCCCTGGGGCATGGGAGTAACCTGAAGTCCTGGCTTTCCCGTGATTTTCAGACCTCACTATCTCCTTTGCTCTTGTGAAGTGCTGACTCATTGGGAACAGTAATCTTGGGGTACAATGAGATTTTTGTTTTGATTCTATTCTATTGTCCATGGTTCTCAAAAGACTTTTGAAGAAAGGCTTATCGAGCTGTCCCTTCCTCAGTTCAAGAATCAACTTTTAACCGTTTTTAATTCAGAGTCCTGCACCCAGCAGGAATTACAGTGGTTGCTGACATTCTGTGACATGTCACACTAGGAAGAGGTACATCCCACAGTGACCCTCTCCTTCTGGTTTCAGGAAAATTGGAATTCCACAATCAATAGGCAAAAAGACAAAAGCACTCATGGAAAGCTTCCCTTCCCTGTCCTACCTTTCACAACGTATAGTTTCTTCACATCAGAAATTCTTTGAAATTATTAATCCTCTTCCAGGAGAATCATCTAAAAATGTGTTTAGCCAAGACCTAAAGTGTTTACACTGTTTTTTTTTTAAACTTTTTATTTTATATTGGAGTATAGCTAATTAACAATGTTGTGATAGTTTCAGGTGCACAGCAAAAGAACTCAGCCATACATATACATGTATCCATTCTCCCCCAAACTCCCCTCCCATCCAGGCTGCCACATAACATTGAGCAGAGTTCCCTGTGCTGTACAGTAGGTCTTTGTTGGTTACCCATTTTAAATATAGCAGTGTGTTTACACTTTTTTTGAAAAGTGATAATCAATCTTGTTTCAAAGCAGATTTCAGTGTCACTTACATGTCTCTCTCCCCAAGAATCACTAATTAGATGGCAAGCTCCAGTCACGCTAGAGAAGAATTAAAGCTTTGTTTAAGGCTTCTCCAGTCATAGGGATGTTAGGGAAATATTTCTGTCCTGATTCTCGTTCTGGTAGTGTACCAAGCTTTGTCATGGCTCCTGGGATTTTTAGACGACGACAATGACAACAACAACAAAATCCAGAGACTTTTAAGTTTTACTAAAGAACTTAAACTGCCCTGGTGGGAGTGTGAAATTGAGTGCTCTAGTTTATCTTTCAAAAGTAGTCACCTTCACAGCTCACAATGGTGGTCTAGACGCCTGCCCACAAAGCAAGACCAAACGGTCCATCAAGGCTCCCTCTGTTTTTTTTTTTTTTTTTTTATAGCTACTTTATTTATTTATTTTATTTTATTTTTGGCTGTGTTGGGTCTTCGGTTCATGCGAGGGCTTTCTCTAGTTGAGGCAAGTGGGGGCCACTCTTCATCGCGGTGCAGGGACCGCTCTTCATCGCGGTGCGCGGGCCTTTCACTATCGCGGCCCCTCCCGTCGCAGGGCACAGGCTCCAGACGCGCAGGCTCAGTAGTTGTGGCTCACGGGCCCAGCTGCTCCGTGGCATGTGGGATCTTCCCAGACCAGGGCTCGAACCCGTGTCCCCTGCATTAGCAGGCAGATTCTCAACCACTGCGCCACCAGGGAAGCCCCCTCTGTTATCTTTTGATCTGAGCCCCTAGTTGAGATGCTCATTAAGAAGCACTGAATGATTTCCCTTTCTGTAGAAAAACAGCACCTGCTGAAAGAGAACAGCAGAACTTCTTCTCACTCTTGAAAACAGCTTTTCACAAAAGTATCTCAGAGAATTCCTTCTGGACCTAGGAGGATGTCTTAGTTCCCTGAAGATGTGGCATTAAATTGAGACATTTAGATTCTGCATAGCTGTGTTTCCCACAGATATGTTTCCCACACTCTACTGAGCAAATATCACATATCTTTCCATATTTCCTCAGATAGAAATGTTATAAAACTGCTGTGGACACCAAATCAAGGATGACCAATGTTTTCCCTGCATGATCTTGGTTCCTGAAACCATTTGGTCATTATCCAACTCACTTTTCCAGGTAAGAGGCTTAATCTCTTTTAAGACTGCAAACTCATCTCAACTCGTTTTGGTTTCCACTCTTTGCTAAGTCTAAAAGTTTGGGTGGCAACACCCAGAATTAGTTCTAGCCTTCTAGGCTGTGAAAATTTACCAGCTCGGAAACTCTGAATGTGAACCTTGTCTTGGTAATTGATCACAGCCTCTTTGCAAAAGAGTTCTTTATTTGTAAAACGACTCTCTTCACTTGAAAGATGAAATAAGCAAGGCAGCTACAATTACCCTGAAGCAATATGCAACAAAATGTCATATGAATGTTAACTCACTCAGCAGACATTCTCATTTAGCTCCAAGCTATTTTAGGACTCAACATAAACACTACCACCTCCTGTGTTCTCCAGGTTACCAAGTCCCTGAGGTCAAATAAGTGCTCTTTGCTGCTGCCCTATAGCTTTCTGCAAGTTTGGTGGTGTTAAGTATTAGGACTATAATAATAATAATGATAAATAATACATATTGGTTACTGTGAGTTGGGTACTGTGCTAGAGGCTAAACATACAGCATTATACTTACGCCCAACAACAATTATCTGAGTTAGATATTATTCAGTGGGCTTAAAATTGTGCCTCAACGCTTACAGCAAGTAAATTACGAATGCTGAGATTTGGATCCAGGTCTGTGTAACTTACAACAGGGTTTCTGTCAGAGGCACTGTTGATATTTTTCTGGGTTATTGTTTTGCTGGAGGTTTTCTGTGCCCTGTAGCAGCCTCCTTGGCCTCTACCCCTAGATGCCAGTAGCAACTCCTAAGTGGGATAACCAAAGTTGTCTCCAGACATTGGCAATGTCCTGGAGGGGGAGTGAAATTGTTCCCAAATGAGAACCACTGTTCTAGAATTAGGGATTTGACTCCAGATCGCCCTTTTCTGACCTACTATGCAAATTTCCCTCTCCAGGGTGATTTCTGAAGTGTTCCTCATTTGTTCTTTCCTAATTTTTTTGTTTGAAAATGTTGAGTTACAGTAACAACAGGCATGTTGTAGCAGAAATTATACAGTAACTGTATGTAATAAATCTATAGTATGAATGGTTGGTCCCTTCTTCTCCTCCCATCTATGCTCCCCTTTTTGTCCGTTTCCAGTTGGATGATATGCTCTCATATGGCAAGTTGCCTTACTTTCCCGTGTCTTTCCTCCTCAGTCGGAATACATACTTCCTGTTGGGCTCTTTGGAGATCTCCTGCCTCTTTGTGGGGTTAAGAGTTTACTGGAAAGAGGATACTGAATGATAAGCGTCCAAATTTGCAGTTGGAGTTCTTGAACAAGGGACCCGGATCACTGACCTCGGTAGTGAGTCCAGTTGCACGGCCTGGCCTTTGATTAGGAAATCAAGGTGAATGTTAGAAAAGCTGACCCCACTCTTGCCTTGGGGTCTGATCGAGGGCCTGACCTGATTTTGAAGGTTTCTCTCCTTCTGGGTCAGCTATGAGGATACACTGGCAACCACAGGTGTGTGCGAGTTGCCTGTAGCAGCTGTTCCTTCCCACTTGGGAGGTGGCACCTCCAGGCAAGTCCCTGGAAAGATGGCCCACAGCAGCCTGCAGCAGATGAGTGCGCCCGGCTGCCTTACTAGGTGCTTACTCCACCACACTCCTGCCACCCGGAGTGCCAGTAAGAGAAGGTCTCTCAGGGGGAATGATGTTCCCTTCTTAACAGGGCACATGCCTTAAGTCTCAGATAAGGCGCATGAAGAATTACATCTTCCCTTTAAGCTGAGAGGCATTCTGGGGTTAGAAAGTGCCAGAGACTAGCTGAGAGAGTAGGAAACTTTCTGCTTTAGAAGCTGATGGGAATTCTGCTCTAATGGAGATAGTGTATCCCTTCACTGAGGGTTGGGATAGAACCCTTCCTGCCTTCAGAGAAGATTAACCAAGCATGGGTGGCATCAGACATTTTCCTGCAAGCAGGTGGTAACACTTGCACTTATAAAAAAAGAAAAGAAAAAAAAAATATATGAACTTTTTAGAGGGAGGAAGGGGGCCCTGGGTGTCATAAATCCAGAGGGGCCCTCAAGGTAATTTATTGGTCAATTTTGGGAGTGCAAGAGTCCTGCTTCTGCATTCTAGACCACTTTTGCGTGGAATCATAAAGCCTCAGGCGGGAGGGGACCTAGGGTGTCATCCTTCCATGCCCTTCCCATCTCCAACGCTCAGCTCAGAGTACTTGGAGCTTATTTAACGAAGGGGAGCGCCCTTTTCTTTGCGTCCGCGCCCCACGCCCTGCCCAGCGGGCGCTCACCTTGTGCTGTTTCCACATGGCCCCCAGCGGCTTCACCTCGTGCTTGCCGTGCCGGCCCTCCTCCAGGCACAGATAGCACACCGGGGCTCGGCAGCTCACGCAGTACATGCTGTAGTTCTCCATTTCGTGGTCAGGGCACGTAGGGTACTTGCGGGCCGCGCCGCCCCCCGCCGCTCCGGCGCCGCTGGCACCCGGGCTCTTGCAGCTTCCGCCGGCGCTGGGGGCGCCCTGGGCGGCGCCTGGAGACGCAGAGGCGGCCTCGGCGGGCGCGCGCGGCGGCTGCGGCGGCGGCGGCACCAGGCGGTGCTTGGCGAAGGGTCCCCGGGATGGATGGCACTTGAGCTGGCAGGCAGCGCAGTAGAGCACGTCGCACTGCTCGCAGAGCGTGACGGCCGGCTCGGGCGGGGTGCGGTCGCACAACTGGCACACGGCCACGGCAGCGGCTGCGGACGCCCCCTGCACGGCCCCGCGGCCCTGCTGATACCGCTGCACGATGGCCTCGAGCAGTCGGTTGCGCCGGAAGCCGCGCAGGCCGCGGTGGTCCAGGGAGGCGCTGCGGTGGCACTGCGGGCACGTGATGGAGCTCGAGGAGGCCGAGGAGAGCGAGGAGCAGGCGGCGCCCCGGGCGGCGGCGGCCGAGGAGCCGGGCGGCGCGGGCACCATGGGCAGCACACGAACCCCGTTGGGGGACTTGAGGCTCGGGGTGTACGAGCCGTAACCGCTGTCTGTCTCACTGTACAAGCTCAGCTTGTCCGCGTGGTCGCCGCCGGCTGCGCTCCCGCCGCCGCCGCCGCCGCCGCCGCAGGCCGGGCCAGCCGGCGTCTCGTGGTCCGGAGCGGGCGCGGCGGCGGCGGCGGCGCCTGCGGGCAGCGCTGAGCCCCGGGAGTGCAGGAGCGGCGGGGGCAGGTGCTGCTCACCGTCCGGGGTCTGCACCGCGATGGTACGGGCGCAAGGCAGGCAGACGTTGTGGGAGCACGGCAAGATGATGGGCTCCCGAAACAGCGAGCCGCACACGGGGCACTTCAGCTCCTCCTCCATCGCTGCGCCGGCGGAGAGAGCGGCTCGGGGCGGAGGGTGGAACGGCCCAAGCCCCGGAGACGGGCAGAGGCGAACAAGCGTGCTTAGCGCCAGTGAGAGGGGAGGCGGGCGCATCACACGGTCATGACTGCTTCCCAAGCCGGGGGCACGCCCCTCTCTCTGTCCCGGGGCCACCGCCCACAGACGACTGGGGGCAAGAGGAAGGAGGGCGGGTCCTCACCTCCTGCCCGCGAGGCTCCTGCACCAGCGGCTTCAACCTGCGGCCAGAGTCCGGAGCTGGTCGGCTGCCCTCGCGGTGGCCTGCGAGATGCTTTAGGGGATGAATCAGCACCAGCGCCGCCGCCGGCTGCTGCGCGCGTCTCCCCTCCACATCAGGACCGGCTGCCAGGCTGAGGTTCGCTGGCTCTCCTGTTTCAGCCCCTCGGTTGCAGTGGGCAGCTGCCCAGGGGCCCCTTTTGCCCTGGCCGGTGGCCACCCCCAGTCCGGGCGATCTGTAGGTGAGACGGCCGGCGACCAGGCCTCTTGGCCGTGGGGCTGGGTTCAGCACCACGAGGCGGCGGACAGCGCCTGGCAGCCGAAGCGGGAGCCCGATCTCCGCCCTCGCGGGCCCGGGGGCCTTCACCTGCCCGGGCCTCTGCTCCCGCGGCTACCTCGGGGGGCCCCGCCGGCCCGGAGACCTTCTCTCGCCTCCCTCTCCGGCCGCTGCCGACGCGGGCCGAACGCGCCCTGGGGCCTTCTTTCCGCGGCCAGGACGGCCCCGCTGCTCCGGTTCGCCGCTGCGGCTCCCGCGGCGCCTCTGACCTTGGCCGCGCGACGCGGCAGCCCGCGGGCGGAGGGCGAGCGCCCGGCTGGCTCGGGAATGCCCTCCGGTCCCCGTGCCGCCGCCGCCGCCGCCTCCTCCCGGCGCCGCGCGCCGAGGAGTTGTAATTTCCAGGGCCGAGAGTAGTGGTGGGGCGGAAGGAAGGCGGAGCGAGGAGGGGCCCGCTCGGCGAATGAGGGCTCGCCTCTCGCTGCTAGGGGAGTCCTGGGGCGATGTTAAGGGTTCGCAGAGAGGATCACTGTTAAAAGCAAGCTGTTATTTGGATGGAGACTGCATCCTGAATTAGCACAGCGACCTGTCCCGCCCCGCCCCTGCCAGCATCTCTCCCGCCCACTCCCCTGCTTCCACCTACCACCATAAAAGGGGAACAACAGGGACCTAGAAAGTCGGTTGTTTACAAAGGGAGAGGTAGCACAATTGGCCGTCGCTCCAAAAAGTGCAAGCCACAAAATGTCGGACAGCCTGAAGTCAAAGGGTGAGGTTTTATTTGTGGGTTGAACCACAAGCCATCTCGTCTCTTCAGTCGAGAGTGCCCCTCCGCGATCCATGTCAGTCGTCTCTGCAGAGGGAGGACACGACACGGGGTTTATAAAATGGGGCTTCCCGGCGGAACGCGAAAACGGGCCACTTTAGGCCCGTTGGCCCTCGGAGCAGATTCCCGGGACCCAGGCCTGCCCGGCCGCGGATGGGGCGGCGTGAGGCCGGCGGGAAGGCAGCGAGCGGGGATGTTCGTTTTATGAATGAAAAAGATCTCCACATTCCGCCACGCCAGGCACGAGGAGAGCCTCCCACCCGCGGCCCTGGCTGCTTGGTGTGCGGGGAAGGGTGGGTGGGGAGGCCGCGCGCGCCCAGGGAAGCGCTCGCAGCGCAGCCGGCTCTGCCTACGGACGCTTCACGCCGGCGTCAGACAGACACAGGTTAGGCAATCGCTTGCTTAAAAACCACAGGAATATTGAAGTCACGCCTCTCTCTGTTCTCGGGCTCTCCGGCACTCAAACAAAGGCCAGGGAGGCGCCGCCGCGCCGGGCGCGGAGCCGCAGCCCTGGGGAGGCCCCAGGGCCCCTGGGGACGGGGCCGCGCGCAGGGGGACCCCTGGGGGAGAGGCGTGCTGACGCGGCCCTGACAGAACTCTGCGAGGCAGGATCCCGGGTGGGAATCTCAGCTCCTTCACGAACCAGTCCCCCCACCCTGAGCGGTCTGACTGCGCTTTCCTAGTCTCTGATCCTGCATCTGTCAGCGAGGGTTGCAATGATACTTCTGTGTTGAGAACTCAACGAAGCCGCAGTAAACACAGATTGCAGACCCGGCTTCCTGCTCTAAAATCCTGTGACTGTTCAGTTCAGCTTTGCCCACTGTTGGGCAGCCTGTTTCCAGTTTGTCCTGAAGTTGAAGAGCAGGCCAACCGCGTGCCAGATAGAGCAACACAGAGTTAAAAGACCTGACCGGACTTCTCGTCATCTGCAGGGAGCTTAGAACAATGATGTAACCAGGCGTCAGTATCCCCAGATGGCGGATGGTGACAACCCCGTCCTAATCTGCCTTCTATAGATAAAGCCACAATATGCTGCATCCTGCCTGCGGTGCTTTGATAAGCCTTCAAGAGAGCTGCTATAGCGTTGCTACACTGCTGAGGAGGGCCGGGGTGGGGGGAGGGGTGGGGGGACACATGGGTGTAGGTAGGTATGTGATTGAATCATTCACAAATGCACTTCTTGTGATGCTAGCAGTGTCGTCACTCACCCCAGCCCAACTCAGCGTTCCTGGTGACTACAAAGAAAATAATAACCTCTTATGGTTCTACTGTGAACAGACATGCCTCACTCCCCACCCCAACCAGTGGTCATGTGTCTGAGAGACCTCCTCTGCTTTGTCATTTTCAGACTGCTTGGGGGGTGGGGGTGGTGAGGTGAGGGTGGGGAAGGGCTCCTGGAGGGGGATGGAAATACCCCTGTACAGAAGGACCGACAATTCCAGCAACTCTGTCGCTCAGGCTGAGCATGATTTTGTTTCCCATGGGGAGGAAGCTAATCTAATACTTAAGAATTCTCCACCTATGCCTTTCCCACCTGCCCCCATCCCATCCTCCCCAATCTCATCCCCCTAAATCATCCCCAATCCCCCTAAATCAGCTTAACCTTGTACCGCACTGTTGCTAAGGCATTGCTCACTGGGGGGATTGGCATCCTTCAGCTGCTGTGTAGGAGCTGAGGTTACATAGCAATTCCAATAGTTCACCATAGCCATAATCACAAATGGTTGTCAACATCGTCCATAAAAAGCCCTCTTTCTGTCCCAACTGAGTCATGTACCATATGTATACAGAAAAGCAATCTTACTTCTCTGATCCTCAGTTTTTTTCTATTATAAAATTTAAGGATAGAATTCATTGAACTATAAATTTCCTTTTAGTTCTAAAAGTCTCTGCATATTAGTAGTTGTTAAGAATGATAGGGCTTCCCTGGTGGCGCAGTGGTTGAGTATCTGCCTGCTAATGCAGGGGACACGGGTTTGAGCCCTGGTCTCGGAAGATCCCACATGCCGCGGAGCAACTAGGCCCGTGAGCCACAACTACTGAGCCTGCGCGTCTGCAGCCTGTGCTCCACAACAAGAGAGGCCACGATAGTGAGAAGCCTGCGCACCGCGATGAAGAGTGGCCCCCACTTGCCGCAACTAGAGGAAGCCCTCACACAGAAATGAAGACCCAACACAGCCAAAAATAAATAAATAATTAAATAAAATTAAAAAAAAAAAAAAGAATGATATAACCTCCTTAATAAAAATGACTCTCACAAAGAAATTTGATCCCAAGATTGAATGGCATATCCATTTTTCCAAGTCATTAGTATTTTATTAATGTCTGGGCCTCATGGAGATGGTGAGGCAAGTAATAATACTTCCATCGTAGGACTTGACAGTGTGTCCTCATCTGTTCAGGCTGCTATAACAAAAATGTCATAGACCGGGTGGCTTAAACAACTGAATTTACTTCTCACAGTTCTAGAGGCTGAGAAGTCTATGATCAAGGCACTGGCAGGTCTGGTGTCTGGTGAGAACACACTTCCTCGGTGCCAGACAGCTGCCTTCTTTATGTATCCTCACGTGGAGAGAGGGAGGGCAGAGCAAGCTCTCCTGTCTCTCCTTACAAGGGCACTAATCCCACTCACAAGGGAGCCACCCTCATGACCTAAGGACCCCCCAAAGGCCCCCCTTCCTAATATATTACAGTGGTGGTTAGGATTTCTATATATGAATTTTGGGGGATGCAGACATTCAGTCCACAGCACAGTGTGAAATTATATTCTTGTATATAATCTCATTTAATCCTCACAACAACTCTGGAAGATCACCGTATTTTCTTAATTTTATGATGTACGTATTTTTACATTTTAATGTTGCTGAAATCGGGACGTATACTACAATTGACACATACTTCTCTCTCCATGCTTACCTTGAAAATTTCTTATTAAATTGATAATGCAGCTTCCAATCACTTAGAATCATGGAAATATTTTATTATTTCCAATTTACAGACAAGGAAACTGAGATGAGGAAGTTCAAGATCTTACAGCTTTTAATGGTGGATCTAGAACTGGTCTGACTTCAAGTTCAAAACATTTTCCTTTAAACCACAGTTGCTAATGAGGACTTCCCTCACAGTTACTGGTGGACAGTCTAGGGGAGCTCAGGAATGCAGAAGTCCATGCTCCCTTTCTGTAACAGGGAAGAACAAAATCTGACTCCATGTTGGATCTGTTTCTTTTACTTTAACCTTTGCTCTTCATTGCTTTTTGTTACTATAATCACTAAAAGGATATTGTCTATAGCTATTGGCATACATAATGGCCTGCCTCAGGGAACCCTGCCCCTCCACCTGAATGTTACTAAAGTGGCTCTGTTCAGCTCACAGGGAGACAATCAGACCCTGTCCACCTGTGGATGCCTGCAGAAAAGAAGAAATTAACATATCCCCTCCCCGAGGGTGGCCATTCCAGGAGATATTTTGCAAGACTAATGGCCTTTTTACTTTACTTCCTCACTTCCTCCCCCTCTCTGTTCTATAAAAGAAGCTGGCATCCAGACCCCAATGAGATGGTTCTTTGGAGACACTAGTCTGCCGTCTTCTCAGTCTGCTGGCTTTCCGAATAAAGTCGTATTCCTTGCCTCAACACCTCATCTCCGATTATTGGCCTGTCATGCGGTGAGCAGAGCAAGCTTGGATTCAGTAACATTTTCTCACCCAGGGCCATTGGACATGCAATTCTCTGCCTTCCCAGGCTCCCCCACCCTCCAGGTTAGCTCCTGGAAGTACCCTGTATTATTCCTCTGTAGCCCTATCATTGACCGCTATTTTTGTTTATGTATCTCTCTCCTTTAGACAAGAAGCGCCTCAAGGATTGGGATCGTGTCTATCTTGTTTCCCGGGTGTTTTTCCTCTGCCATTGTCTGGCTCTGACTAAGTTATCCATTTTTGTGGACCAACTGACTGGTTTTCAGTTCAAGAATATCCATCCCCATAAACTTCCTTGAAAAATTCTGGTGGAAGTAATTTTTTTTTTTTCCTGTAGAGGATGTCAACAGGTCCACAGGGAAATTTTCTCTGTTTAATTCTGAGGTTCAAATATGTTATTTAGTTTTTGTTCTTCGGGGTGTGTGTGTGTGTGCACACACGCACACACACCCTTGCATGTCTTCTCTTAATATCCTTTATTTATTCTTTTTTTTTTCAGATTTAATTTTATTTATTTTTGGCTGTGTTGGGTCGTTTTTGCTGCGTGCAGGCTTTCTCTAGTTGTGGTGAGTTGGGGCTACTCTTCATTGCGGTGCGTGGGCTTCTCATTGTGGTGGCTTCTCTTGTTGCAGAGCATGGGCTCTAGCTGTGCGGGCTTCAGTAGTTGTGGCACACGGGCTCAGTAGTTGTGGCTCGTGGGCTTAGTTGTTCCGCGGCATGTGGGATCTTCCTGGACCAAGGATGGAACCCACGTCCCCTGTATTGGCCGGCGGATTCTTATCCACTGCGCCACCAGGGAAGTCCCTTTTATTTATTCTTGATCTTCTTACTGTTTAACCTGATTATTCCTACTTGGTTCTTTCCTCCTTGATCACCTCCATCTCTATTCTGAACTACTTACAGATCTCAGAAAAGTGGCCCAATATTTAATTTCTAGTGTCACCCCAGTTACTCCATTTTCCATGGCCATTTTTCTTTTAAAAGGGAAGCATTTGGACACATCTGAACAACACATTAATAATTAAAATTCTGTGATGCACTCTCATCAAGGCAGAGAAAAACACTGTGTCATGAGTTACTTTATGCTCTAGCATGGTTTTTCTGCTTAAAGTCCCAGAAACACTCAAGACATAAGATGTTACCTCTCTTCCTCAAAAAGCACAAAGAAGTTAAACAATTTACTCTGGGCAACACAGCAAGTTACAAGTAAAACAATCAATCTACTTTGACCTTTGAATTTTAAGTGTAAAATAGAGTGGAATTTAAGGCTTTATCAGCTAAAAATAGATGCTGTGATCTCAAGCGTAAGAATCCCTGAAACACATTTTTAAATGAAAGCTTATGATATTTTTCTTTTGAGTTACCTTTTGTTTGTTTATTTGTTTGTTTTTTTTACAATGGAAGAGGAGTCAGGAAATTTAATAATAAAAATCTACAGCCCAAGAACCATATGGTCTAAAATAATTAGCATTTAACTAGAAGAAAGCAGGCACATCTACCTCTATGCACAGCACACCGCTTCTTTATGGCCAAGTTAATGAGGAACAATTATCACTAGCAACACAAAGCATCCTCTCCAGGGTGTACAACTGGCTTCTTTTCTGGAAGGTAGATTCTATAGAGGAAACTTAAAATCCAGCCACTTTCCCCTTCAGACATCCTTGACTGGTGCTTAACAGTTTCCTCTGTTAACGTTTTGGATGCCAAATAATGACTGTCTCTGTGTCTCTCCCTGCCCACTCCAATTCTAGACTTTTCTTCTCTATAAATCAGGAGACCTGTTCTTGGAAAGCCTGCCCTTCTCTCACTGCATCCTTTGCAAGCAAAAGGTTTAGAATAAAATCTCAAAAGAAAAAAAAAAAGAATCTCAGAAGAAACAAATTGATTCCAATTTACAGGACTCTGTATATCTAGGGAATCTTTATAATGCATGGAAACTAATATTATTACCACAAAAGCAATTTGGGCTTCAAATATTTCCTTATGGTTACACATTTCAGCCATGAAAATTGTAACAGTACTTTCCATTTTCATGGCACCTTTTCATATATATTCTCTAATCTGATCCTTACAGCAACACAGACTGGCCTGGGAGATGGTAAAACTGAAGGAGGGGCCCAACCCCCATAGTAGGTTCTCACCAGCCATGTTACTACAACTAGACCCCAAACTTAGGCACAATTGTTTAGTCCAAGGGTAGTACCTGACCAGACTAGGCCAATCAGAGAATCTTTTCTTCCTGAAATGTAAAATTGAAATCCAGAGAGAGAGTCTGGATGGGCCTCTAACACCCAAGTTAAAGAGTGCTGTGGTCCTAGAGAAAGCAATAGAAACAGTGAAGAATAAAGCAGAAATGCAGAGACAGCAAAGAGAGAGGGCCTCTGAGGGTCCCACATCCTTGCACGCTTCTGAGACCCAGCTATACTCATGCTGTTGGGTTCCATAAAACACCCCTCTACCCTAATGATATTATGATACTGTATTTTCCTTTCAGAAAAGATAGGGGTTCCGAAAGGAGTTCAGAAACAAAAGATTGGGTTGACCCATGTGCTTATTCAAAGGACTGAGGTAATGTCCTTGTTTAATTGGATACTTCAGTCACCTCTTTTTGGGTGTTGAAATTGTTCTGCTCTCATTCTATTGGATTCTGGCCTTGACTGTTCATTGGTTTTGCTCTTTTCATTCCTGCATGCTGTTTTCTTCCCACGGCTTGACCTTTCCAGTCTGCTAAGCTTCTGCTCCCCCTTTGCCCTCACCCTGACTACCACTGTACTGGGCCATTGCTTTCCCTTTGGGGAGCCCCCAGCTTCCTCTCCCTGACTATGACAGGAGCCATGGCTCTGTGATGTTATTGCTCTCTCCACTTGATATTCTCAGACTGAAAACCAATGGGATGTTAGAATGTACTTGGTGGTAACTGTAAGTCCAATAACCTCCCATAGTGAGACAGAGGGCAGACCCTTAGGCTGGTAAATGGTAAAGTGCTGTGCGTGGAATAATAAGTTGGTTACTTGGTGGGAATAAGAGAGATCAGAAAAAGTTGTGGAATATTATGGGGAAGGGATTTCAAACTCTGATAGCTTTATTCACCCAACGTCTCAGCAAGGACACACCACCAAGGAGAAGGAACTCATAAGCCTCCAGGAAGGGCTGCTTCCCTATGGCGGGGTGCTGAAGACCAGCCAAAACAATATTGCTGTCCAACTCACTTGCCCAAAGCATTACTTTTGTCAGGAAAGTCACTACACACTTAAGCAGACAGTAGCTTCCTAACATCAGTCATATTTGACTTAGTTCTACCTAAGTATCCCTCGAGTTTCGGTAGAAATTTGACAAACCTCCTGGGGTCTGAGGCAGTGTGGACATTAGGAGTGTGGGTTTTGGAGCTTGACTGGATGGGCTGGAATCATGGCTGTAGCCGGGGTAACTTTGGCAAGATGCCTAACCTCTCAGAGACTTGTACTCCTCAGCTGTAAAATGGAAATAATAACAGTATATGCCTTAAAGAGTTGGGACAACTTAATGAAATGCATATAAAACACTAAGAAAAGTGGGCAATGCTTAGTGCTCAACAAACATGACATATTACTACTCTACTACTTTTCTGCCTCCCAACAAATGTCATATGGTTGATTCCCAATAGATATTCATGAATAAATGAACTGCAAGTAGACGATTTTGCCTGGAGTCTAGGGTTGTATTTGTGGATAGTGGGAAAAGGGAGCCGTATATCTTGCAGGAGTTAGAGGAGGAGAGGGGAGAGCTGTCAGAACCAATCTATCAGGAAATGAATGTAGTTCCTGGGAAAAATACAGCCTCTGCTCCAGAGGAGAGCCTAATACCTAAGGCAGATGTCACAGTCAGGGCAAAGAAAACACAGAAGCAGTAAGCTTGCTAAAAATAGACAACAAGGGTTTTTTAAAATACAAAAGAAACAAGGAGAGACTTTTAAGTATTTACACTATTCATAGGTTAAGGGTTGAACGTTGATTTTAAAACTTTTAGTGAAACAATGCTAAATAAAGAAATTGTGACCAGCTTTTATACTTGTCCATCTTTCATATACATGTAACTGGATAGTATTTCAAGACACTCACCAAAATAGTCTCAATAATTTTTTCTTCAGTCATTTCTCTTTATCTCCAGGTCCTCTTATTGAAACTCTGTACCCACTGCCAAGGGATGATTCTCATAGTAGAACCAGAGAGTAAGAAGAGTCAGGTCTTGGCCTGTGACTCCCAAATAAGGTTTTGAACTCAGGGCAAAGATGGTATTTTAAGAGAAAAAAATTAAATTTCAGAGTTTGAACATAAAAAAAAATTCTGAGTTCTAAATAATGCGGGACACATATTTTATGTCATAAATAATAGTTTTAGAAGACTATAAGATCGGTTAGTTTTTCCCGCCTCAGGATAAAACGAAAATCAATCAAAGAAAGCACCCCTTAGGGGACGAGGGGACAGTGTTAGAAGGAGAGCTGAGATACTGGCTTGTCACCAGGAGGGCGCCACAGATCCCTGCCCTCATACTGGCCCTGCAGGAAGGGATAAGGGATCACAGGCACTTCATACGTGTCAGGGGACCTGAGAGCAGGGCGAGTCAGCGCGTTGATTCCTGGGAGAAGACAGAACGCTGCAAGCTTTGCAGAGGGCCTGGTGGGTGAAAAGGCAGTGGAGCTGAAATGTGTCTAGACAGACAGGCCAAGGCAGCCCAGCTGGGTCCTGCACTCCCCGCAAGTGCTCCAGAGGCACTAGAATGTTTTATTCGTGTGTGGCTTATTGCGACTCACGTCCACCCCAGAACACTGGCAAAGCTAAAGCGACCTAGTAGGCAGAATCAACAAGAACCGTATGACCAGAAGCCAAGCTGGAAATCTGCTGTCTCAGCAGATGTCAATGTGTGTGAGGATGACAGTTACGTGAGACTAATTGCTTAGTGCCCCGGTGCAGACACACACTCTCATGATGGAAAGCCCTTCAGGACTCAAGTTCACCCCAGGGAGGAGAGGAGGCAGGGGAAGGTGTTTGCCTGGAAATGACTGCGAGAACACCTAATAGACAGACAACAAATTTCCATCGCCAGCAGAACCGTGGTTGAAATAAGAACTGAATTCACTCAGAGAGACTCTAAAACTTCTGGAGTTTTCTAAATGCTCACCCTTCTCTCTCTCCAACTCGAGCTAAGAGTTTGATCAAAGACTTGAGTCCTTTGGACATGTGCTTTGCAGTCTGGCTGAACATCTACTCTGAACTTCTGACCTGCCCAAAGGGGTCAAATCCTGGTGCTACTATGGATGGACTACTCTTTTCATCCTCGTCCACTCCATCTTCATGTGAACGAGCTTGCCAAAGAGTCTAGAAGCAGGTGATGTGGCCCTAAGAGCTGTGGGATAAATTCAAATGATCTAACATACAGGTAATTGTTATGGGAGGAAGAGAGAGAGAGAACAGGACAGAGTGTGATAACTTAAAGGTATATATTGTAAAACCTAGGGCAATCATTAAAAATAAAATAAAGTGGAATAACTAAGTCAATAGTGGAGGTCAATGGAATTATTTAAAAATTCTCAATTCAAAAGAAGACTGAAAGAGGAAAAAGGATTAAAGAGCAGATGTGATAAATAAAAAACAAGTAGAAGGATGGTAGATTTAACCCCAGTCATATTAACAATTACATTAAATGTCAATGTTCTAATCACTTCAGTTAAAAAGCAAAGATTGTCAGATTGGATTTTATTTATTTATTTTAAAAATTTATTTATTTATTTTTGGCTGCATTGGGTCTTCACTGCTGTGCCTGGGCTTTCTCTAGTTGCGGTGAGCTCTAGGCACGTGGGCTTCAGTAGTTGTGGCTCACGGGCTTAGTTGCTCCGCGGCAAGTGGGATCTTCCTGGACCAGGGCTCGAGCCCGTGTTCCCTGTATTGGCAGGTGGATTCTTAACCACTGCACCACCAGGAAAGTCCCAGATTGTATTTTAAAAAGCAAGAAATCTACTTTAAATTTAAAGGCACACAAATAGGTGAAAATGTAAAATTATGTAAAAAGATATTCTGTGTTAATACTTATCAAAAGAAAGCTAGAGGGACTATACATTCAAAGTACATTCAAAATGAGAAATGTTGGCAGAAATAAAGAGGAATATTATATAGTTAGAAAGGGGTACTTTTTTTTTTTTGGCCATACCTTGTGGCATGGGGGATCTTAGTTCCTTGACCAGGGATCAAACCTGTGCCCCCTGCATTGGGAGCATGGAGTCTTAACCACTGGACCACCAGGGAAGTCCCAGAAAGGGGTAAGTTTAAGAAAACATAACAATCCCAAATGTGTATGCAGAGTGTATTAACAGAGCTTTGAAATATATAAAGAAAAAAATGGAAAGCGTTGAAAAAGAAAAAGTCAAGTCTGTAATTATAGTTGGAAACTTCAACACTTCCCTCCAATGGTTAAGGCAAATAGACAAAAAAATCAGAGATGCTATATAAGACCTGAGCAACATCACTAACCAACTTGATCTAATTGACAGTTATAGAACATTCCATCCAACATCAGCAGAATACACAGTCTTTTCAATTGCACATAAAACATTTACTAAAGTAGTCTACACTGTGGGCTACAAACAAACAAAAACAAAAAACCCTCAATAAATTTAAAAAGATTCTCATCATTAAAACTATGTCTTCTGACCACAATGAAAGAGCAAAGCATGACCAAAGTCAGCATAAGAAGGGAAATAATGAAGATCAGAGCAGAAATCAGTGAAATAGAAAACAGAAAAATGACAGAGGAAGTTAATAAATCCAAAAGTTGGTTCTTTAAAGATCAATACAGTTGATAAATTCCTAGCAAAACTAATCAGCAAAAAAAGAGAAGAAACAAATTACCAATATCCGGAATTAGGGGACATCACTATAGAGCCCTAGTCACTAAAAAATAAAAAATAATAAGAATTATGAGCAATTTCATGCCAGTAAATTTTATAACTTAGATGAAATGGATTAATTCTTTAAAAGACACAAGCTACTCAAGAAGAAATAGATAAGCTGATTAGTCCTTATCTGTTAAATAAAATGAACTCATAGTTAAAAACCTTCTCACAAAGACTACTCCAGGCCCAGGTGGCTTCACTGGTAAATTCTACCAAAAATTTAAGAAATTTTACCAAAAATTTAAAAAATAATAGCAATTTTTGGGGAATTCCCTGGTGGTCCAGTGGTGAGGACTCCACGCTTTCACTGCTGTGGGCCTGAGTTCGATCCCTGGTCAGGGAACTAAGATTCTGCAAGCCGCGTGGTGCAGCCAAAAATAAAATAAAATAAAATAAAAAGAGTTCAAATAGGGATATGCACCTTTAAAAAAAATAGCTATTTTACATAAGCTTCTCCAGAAAATATGAGAAGGCAACACTTTTCAACTTGTATTACCAGCATTACCCTGATGCCAAAACAAGGCAAAGATCTTACAAGAAAAGAAAGCTACAGACCAATGTCCCTATGAACACAGCAGCCAAAATCCTTAACAAAATTTTAACAACTCAAATCCTTCAATACATAAAAAAGATAGTACTTTATGACCAAGTGGGGTTTTTCCCAAAAATACAAGTCTGTTTCAGCATTAGAAAATTAATTAATATAATTTGGCCTATTGATACACTAAAAAAGAAAAAAAAAACCTATGATATGATCATGTCAATAGATGAAGAAATAGCATGAGACAAAATTTAAGATCGATTCTTTGTTAAAAACTTTGCACAGACTAAGAATAGCAGGAACTTCCTTAACCTGATGAAGAGCATTTACTGAAAACCTATAGCTAACAGCATACTTAATGGTGAAAAACTGAATGCTTTCCCCTTAAGCTCAAGAACACTGCAAGGAATGCCTTCTACTACTTCTAGTAAATATTTTTCTTGTGGTCCCAGTCAGTGCAATAAGTCAGGAAAAAGAAATTAAAGTCCTACATATTAGAAAGGAAAAAGTAAAACTGTATTTGCATACGACATAATTTTCGGCATAGAAAATCCCAGAGAATTTACCAAAAAGGTACTAGAACTAAGTGGGTTTAGCAATGTTGAAAAGGTCAAGATTACAAAAATTAACTGTATTTATATATGCTAACAATGAATAATTGGACATAAAAATTTAAATACCATTGTATAAGCATCAACAAATTAAATATTTAGGGAAAATATTAGCAAAATATGTGTAAGGCCTATGCACTGAAACATATAAAACGTTGTTATCAGGAATTAAGGAAGACCTAAATAAATGGAGAGATATGTTGTGTTCATGGATGGGAAAACTCAATATTGTTAAGGTTTCATTTCTTCCCAAATTAGTCCATAGGTTCAGTGCAATTCCAATCAAAATCCGTGAAGGTTTTTTTCATAGAAATTGACAAGCCGACTCTAAAATTTACATAGAAATGCAAAGGATCTAGAATAGCCAAAAGGATTTTAGAAAGCAAACAAACAAAAAAAAAAGTTGAAAGACTCACAGTACATGATTTCAAGACTTACTATAATACTACTGTAACCAAGATAGAAGTATGGCTTAAAAAAAAAAAGATATATATATATATATATATACATACATACATATATGGGCAAATAGAGCAGAATAGATTCACATGTACATGGTCAATTGATTTTTTTTTACAAAGATGCAAAGGCAGTTCAATGGAGAAAGGACACTCTTACTAAGTGATTCTGGAACAACTGGATATTCATAAGCAAAAATCAAGCCCTTACCATTACCATGCATCATATACAATACATTAATTTCAAATTGACCATAAACTTAAATATAAGAGCTACTTTGATAAAACTATTAGAAGAAAAGCTTTGTGACCTTTATTTAGGCAAAGCTTTTTAGATATGACAGAAAAGGCACAAACCATTTAAAAAGTTGATAAATTGGTCTTCTTTGAAATTAAAATTTTCTGCCCTTCAAATGACACTGTTAAGGAAATGAAAAGACAAGCCACAGACTGCAAGAAAATATTTGCAAAATGCAGAGCTGATAGAGGACTTGTATCCAGAACATTAAAAAAATATATATGGGTGAATGATTTGCACAGACCCTTTACCCAAGAACATACACAGATGACAAATAAGCCCATGAAAAGAAGCTTCACAACATTAGTCATTAGGGAAATACAAATTAAAATCTCATGGGGCTTCCCTGATGGCACGGTGGTTAAGAATCCGCCTGCCAATGCAGGGGACACGGGTTCCAGCCCTGGTCTGGGAAGATCCCACATGCCACGGAGCAACTAAGCCCATGTGCCACAACTACTGAGCCTGTGCTCTAGAGCCCGTGAGCCACAACTACTGAAGCCCGTGCACCTAGAGCCCCGTGTTTCGCAACAAGAGAAGCCACCGTGATGAGAAGCCCACGCACCACAATGAAGAGTAGCCCCCGCTCGCCGCAACTAGAGAAAGCCCGCACGCAGCAACGAAGACCCAACGCAGACAATAAATAAATTAAAAAAAAAAATCTCATGAGATACTACTGCATACTCACATGAATGGTTAACATTTAAAAGTCTGATAATGGGAAGCGTTGATGAAGATGTGGAATAGCTGAAACCCGCATCCATCTCTGGTAACAATGTGAAATGGAACAGCCACTTTGGAAAACACAAATATATCACAGAGTCCACACAGATATTTACGAAGAGAAATAAAAATACATTGCACAAAGACATATTTCATGCAAATATTCAGAGAAGCTTTACTCATAATAGCCGACAACTGAAAACAATCCAAACCTACATCACAGGTGAAGAGATAAATTATGATACATACAAGGGAATATTACTCAACAATAAACGACTGACCTAATACATGCAACATCACAGAGGAATCTCAAAAGCATTGCATTAAGTGAAATAAATCAAACACAAAAGGCTACCTACTTTATGTTCCATTTATATGACATTCCAGAAGAGGAAAAAAAAAAAAAAAGATAGCAGAAACAGTTCAGGGACTGGGGACTGAGGCAGAGAACTGAATGCAGAGGGAGCTTTTGGAGTGATGGAAATGTTCTGTATGTTGATTATGATGGTAAGTGCATCAAAAACTTTATGAAAACTCACTGAGCTGACCACTTAAAAGTGAATTTATTTTATGCAAGTTATATCTGTTAGTTTTCGATTGCTAACAAATCACCGTAAACTCACCCACTGAGCTCACAGCTCCGTGTGTTGAAGTCGGGCGTGCTGTGGCTGGGTTCCAAGTTCGGGGTAACACAAGGCTGAAACCAAGGAGTCAGCCAGCCGAGTTCTCGTCTGGATACTCTGGAGAAAAATCTGTTTCCAAGCTCATTCTCGTCATTGACAGAATTTAATTCCTTGCAGCTGTAGGAATAAGGTCCCTATTTCCTTGCTGGCTGTCAGGCAGGTCACCTCTCGGGTCCTAGAGGCCACCTGTTCTCCTTGCCAGTGGCCTCTCCATCTTAAAGCCAGCAGAGGCAGGTCAGACCTCTGACTTCCTCCTCTGCCGCCAGCCAGAGAAAACTCTCCACTTTAAGAGGCTTATGTGAGGGGACTTCCCTGCTGGTCCAGGGGTTAAGAATCCGCCTTCCAATGCAGGGGACACGGGTTCCAACCCTGGTGGGGGAACTAAGATCCCACATGCTGCGGAGCAACGAAGCCCGCGTGCTGCAACTAGTGAGCCCGTGCGCTGACACAGCCAAGAATAAATAGATAAATCAATAAAAATTAAAAAAAAAAAAAAAAGGCTTTGTGAAAAGGGCAGGCACACCTGGATAAGATCCCTGGTTTAAGGAATTCCTGGGGGCCAACATAGAATTCTGCCTGCCACAATACCTGAATAACTCTTTCTTTAAAAATTAAATTTCATGTAATTATACATTTAAAATGTTACCTTTTTGAAAATGATAAAACGATTTACATTTGGGACTGTCCCAGAAAATCTGGTACATATTGCTGCCATATGATGTAGTTACTTTCCTGCTGCATACGTTAGGATAGGACAGAGGGGGACTAAGCTAACATATTTTGAATGCCTACCATATGCCAGACACATGCTAGACATTTTACATAAATAAAGCATCAAAGGGCTGCTGATTCAAAGGGAATGGGAGGAGGAGGGGGAGATGGACACGACTTCCAATCAGAGTTGAGAGAGTGGAAATGTCGGAATGCAAAGCTGGGTCATTCTGGGATTCTGTCCCCAACAAGGCTGAGAAGAAGGGAACCAGAATGAAGGGCTGATAGAGGTAGAGCCACAAGTAGCCCCCATCTAGGTGTCTTGGGGCACAGAGCTTCCCAGTGGAGGGTCTTGAATGGATTACGGGTTTTAGGGGCTGGGGAAGCCAGGGTAGCCTCCTCTGTTTACCCTGCAAGCTGTACCAATGTCATCATTTTCAAAATGTGCTATCAGGGGCTTCCCTTGTGGTGCAGTGGTTGAGAATCTGCCTGCCAATGCAGGGGACACGGGTTCGAACCCTGGTCTGGGAAGATCCCACATGCCGTGGAGCAACTAGGCCCGTGAGCCACAGCTACTGAGCCTGCGTGCCTGGAGCCTGTGCTCCGCAACAAGAGAGGCTGCGACAGTGAGAGGCCTGCGCACCGCGATGAACAGCGGCCTCCGCTCGCCGCAACTAGAGAAAGCCCTCGCAGAGAAACGGAGACCCAACACAGCCAAAAATAAGTAAATAAATAAATAAATTTATTTTTAAAAAAATATGTGCTATCAGGTAAAAAAGCTTGAGAAGAGCTGGTCTGGGGTAGAAGACAAGCTTCCTGCAGAAGCGAGAAAGAGCACAGAAGACCTAGGCAGAACAGAATCATGTTGCATAAGGAAGGGTTCTGGGGTGGGGATCTGTTCCTCAGTCCCACGGAAGTGCTGGCACATCTTTTCTAAGCTATAAGGCAGCAGAAAGATCTGGGATTTAGGCGCTGGAGGACCAAGGGTTATTGATATGCTCTCCCGACTGCAGACCACAGAGGAAGGAACAGGACAGGCCCTGTGAGAGACTGGGAAGCAGGTTGAATGGTGAGCTGCCTGCTACGGCTGCTGCCTGCCCACTGTCCCCAAGGGCCCCCCAGCACTAAGGCCTTGGCACATACAACGAGCCCAGCCCAGTCCTGAGCTGAGCCAGCCCAGGTGAGGCACTGCGGTGGAAGGGCCAAGGATTCTGGAGGGAGACTCACCTGAGGTCCCCTCCTGATTCCACTGCTTCCCAGCTTTGAGCTCCCAGCAGAGGCCACCACTGCTCTGAGGCTGGGTCCACATCTACAGAATGGGGCTCAGGGGGTGGTGAGCATGACACGAAGTTGCTGTCTGCCTCAACGCTTGGCAAGTGGTGGGCATTCCGTGAACGGGAGCTTGGATCCACCTGATGGAGAGGCCTGGTGTTATGGTGGCCTGGGGGTGCGGTGCCTTTTGGAGATGGGAGAGACCACATACCTGTCCTCTGCTGGGTTGATCCAGTCTGCATATCGGGACTTTCTTCCCTGCCCAACTCTTGCTTTTCTCCTTTCCTCTCCCTTTGGGGGTTGGACCCCGTCCCTTGTCCTTGTGGCTGCATATCAATGTTCTTCTTCCAGTAAGACCATTGCTCAGGACCACAAGGAAGCTGCACCTTGACCTTCCTCCATCTCTGGTTTAGATCCCTCAGTTCCAAGGTTGGGCTTTTCCATACATCTTGAGGCTTGTTGGAGTCTGCTGGACACTGTGCATTTGGAGGCCTTTCCTCTACAGGATTAGCTCCCCTGGCCCTGTTTGTTTCCCTCCTTTTCCATCCCACACTGCCAGATCTCTGAATGGTTTAGTCTGTCTGTGTGCTGACAGCTGAGGGTCAAGAAGCAAGTAAAGGTGACACGAACATGCACGGGTCCCCTCCTCACCCTGGAGAGAGGGCTTGCTGGGAAGGAGCATTGCGTGGTGAAGAGGGAGGGAAGAGGCTTCCCAGGGGTGGAGCCGCTCAGGCCAGGTGCCTGGGAGGACGGGAAGCTTTGGGGTGGGGTGGGTAGAGACACCCACCGCAGAGAGCCACTGCTGACTTGTATCTCAGCTTTCCTCCCCCAAACTGTCCTGTCCCCCGTTACTGCTTTGCTAAGATATATTCCTACCCCCAAGCTTTTCTGTATCAGAAAGTTGCACTGCGACTTCCCTGGTGGTCCAGTGGGTAAGACTCTGTGCTCCCAGTACAGGGGGCCCGGGTTCCATCCCTGGCCGGGGAACTAGATCCCGCATGCCTGCCGCAACTAAGAAGTCCACATGCCACAACTAAGAGTTCGCATGCCGCAACTAAAGATCCCGTGTGCCGCAGCTAAGACCCGGGGCAGCCAAAATAAATAAATAAATATTAAAAAAAAAAAATAGGAAAGGAAAGTTGCACCGTCAGCCACCCAGTTGCCTAAGGAAAAACCCAGCGCTCACCTTGGATTCCTCACATTTATCTCACATCCCGGTTCACCACCAAGTCCTGTTGGTTCTGCTTGTAAAACTGATCCGCAGTCAGCCCTGCCTCACCCAGCTCCATCCTCCCTTCTCTAGTTCAGGCCACCATCGTCTTTCCCCTGGACTATTCCAGTACCTTCGTAGCTGATCTCATTTAGTTTACTCTTGCCTCCTTCCTCCCATCACTATTCAGTAGCCATAGTGACTTAAAGCACACACACTCTCACGCTGTAGCACCCTTACCACGGCTGGAAATACTTCTGGTGCCTCCCCTGCTCTTGTGATAAATTTCAGCTTCCCAGTAGGGCCTCACCCCTGTGAAGACAGAGACCCTCCCATTTCATCTCCTGTCCTTCTCCCCTTCGCTCCCCGGCTCCTGCCCCACTGGCCTCCTTGCAGCTCCCAGGACCCTGCAAGCCCTTCCTACCTCCTGCCCTGCAAGGAGGAGCCCCTGCTGGGAATTTCCTCCACTGTCACCTGCTCCTGGAGAGCCTTCTCTGACCAGCCCCTACTTTATTTATCCTGGGTTTGTTTTTTTGGTTTTTGGCTTGCCTTGTTTTGTTTTTAGTTAAAGAACTTTTCACAATCTGCAATTCTCTTGCTTTCTGTTTATTGACTTTTCTGTGGTTTGCTTCCTGGGTGAAAGCACGGTCTGGAGAGAAGAGACCACGCCTGCCTTGTTTACTGTTCTCTCTGCAGAGCCTAGCACAGTGTGTGGTACATAGTAGGTCCTAAATGACATTTGTTATTTTATTTATTTATTTATATTAATTTTTATTGGGGTAGAATTGCTTTACAACGTTGTGTTAGTTTCTGCGGTACAGCAAAGTGAATCGGCTATACGTATACATATATCTTCTCTTTTTTGGATTTCCTTCCCATTTAGGTCACCACAGAGCTGAGCAGAGTTGAGCTGAGTTTCCTGTGCTATACAGTAGGTTCTCATTTGTTATCTATTTTATACATAATATCAGTAGTGTGTATATGTCAATCCCCATCTCCCAATTCATCCCAGCCCCCCTTCCCCCTTGACATTTGTTATTGACGGAGGCCGGCATTACCACAGATAAGTAGGTGGGATGAAGTGCTGGCCCTGGGGTCTTTCTCAGGACGTGTGTCATCTACATTCTTGAACACAAGGGGGAGGCTGGGGCATGGTCTGGGAGGAAGGAAAGCCTCATACAGGTAAGCACCAGGGCTGTGCACGCGCCCAACCTTCAGGGGGGCACGGTGTCCTCCCGAGCCCGCAAATGGGTCCCCTGCCCCACGTCGTGCTTCCCGGCTGTGGAGATGGTGCAGAGGCTGAGTTACCCAGGCAGCCTGCAGACTCACACATGGCGGAGATTAGAGCAGAGCCCCGCGGGGCCCACTAAGCAGCTTAAACCCCAAATCTGCCTCTGCTGTTTGCCAGACATTCCAGTACATTCCGCTCACCCTTCTCTCCGGCCTCCAGCAGAGGCAAACTCATAAAGACCTCTTTCACCATACACACATGCATTGTGTGTACCAGCTTCGGGCTATTTCAGCAAGACCTAGAACTGGCTGTATTTCAAAGATGAAGGGATTCTGGTATTTATAGCTTTAGTGATGGTTTGGGGCCTTTTGGTTGGAAAGCACAAGTAAACTTCAGCTCTCGGAGTTCAGTTCTCTATGAGGTTACTGAATAAAAAGTACAGTTTAACAGCAGTTCTGACTGCAACCCTTGCAGAAAAGGTTATAACTTGCTCTCTGTGGTCAGCACACAGCTCCTTCCCCAAGACACACTGTGAGGGCATTCTCAGGATTCATGCTTTGTGTTTCTTATTTCCAAGGAAAGGGACAAATTCCTGTTAAGTGGAAGAGTGTGTTGCCCAAAACCAAGAGTGGAATTTGTGGATTTACCACTGTCTTCTTCCTTTTTCCCTTAAGAAAAATTTTATCACTGTTGCTGGTGATTTTAAGGTTCCTTCTTCGTCGTGAAAGAATTCAGACATGAAGTGATAGGTGAGAATCAGATTTATTTAGAGAGGAAGCACACTCCACAGACAGAGTGTGGGCCATCTCAGAAGGCGAGAAGCAAGAGGCCTCAAAATACGGCGTGCTTAGTTTTTATGAGCTGGGTAATTTCATAGGCTAATGAGTGGGAGGATTATTCCAACTATATTGGGGAAGGGGTGAGGATTTCCAGGAATTGGGCCAACCACCCACTTTTTGACCTTTTATGGTTGGCCTCAGAACTGTCATGGCCCTGGTGGGTGTGTCACTTAGTGTGCTAGTATATTACAATGAGCGTATAATGAGGCTCAGGGTCTTCTGGAAGTCGAATATTCCACCATCTTGGACCTAGTTGGTTCTCACTAGTTTTCGTCATGTACTATGGCTATGTCATTCTTTTAAAGGTTGTGTCCTGCCCCCTTCCCTCCGTTTCATCACCACTATGAATCTAGTTACTCTGTCTGCATGCTGGGTCCAGAAATGATCTGCCTGGAGCTATTGTGAAAAATGGGGGAAAACATTCCTAAAAATGCTAGGTATCTCCACCAGCAATGCTCTGGTCACTGAACTTGCCAAAAAAGAAGAAAAGGAAGAGAAAGAATTCAGGAAACGGGTTGAGGCCACTGAGGGGAGCCAAAAGACAAGGATATTTGAAATGTCAATGGCCGGAGGTATTTAGAAGGGAGCTGCAAAAAGGAATCAATAACTCATAGGGGAATGAAAATTCCTTGTGGGCCAGAACATAAAGTCACAGGATGACTCGCTGATGGTCTTAATGCTTCTAGAATATTTATAACAAAGAAAAGAAATCAGTAATTTGGCTAAAAGGCTGCACATGAAGCCTCTGTCTAAGGTTGGGGAGCAGGCTGTGTTTGAGATGGGAGGCCCAACTGTGGGGCAGAGGGCCATACATGCTGCCATTAATGAAAAGCTCAGGATGTCTGGGAGTGTTACATCTCTTATCTTATCTAAACATTACAAACACCTCTAGAAAGTGGGCACCATCATCCCTATTCTACAGATGCACAAACTGAGGTTCAGAAATGGTTAAATCTTTTTTTGTGTGTGTGAAGTTACAGAGCTCATGTTTGGTAGCCCACATTTTCCTTTCTTGACCCCGCTGTAGAATAAGAAGAAGCAGCCTGGTGTAGTGAACATGGCATGAATTCTGGAACCAAACAGGCTCAGGTTTGAACCCCAGCTCCAAACACCTACTAGAGGAGTAGCTGTAGAGAAATTGTCTCACCTCTTCAGAGTTTAATTTCCTCATCTGTAAAAATTGGGGCAGTTTTTAAATAAAACACTAGCAAACAGAATTCAACAACACATTAAAGGATTATACCCCATGACCAAATGGAATTTATTCCTGGAATGCAAGAACTGTACAACATACAAAAGTCAATCAGTATACCACATTAACAGAATGAAGGGGGGAGAACACACTATCATCTCAATTGATGTAGAAAAAAGCATTTGACAAAATTCAACACCTTCTTGTGTTAAAAACACTGAACAAACTAGGAATATAAGGAAACTACCTCAACATAATAAAGGTCATATATGAAAAGGCCACAGCTAACTTCATACTCAATAGTGAAAGACTGAAAGCTTTTCCTTTAAGATGAAGACAATGACGCCCACTTTCCCCACTTCCATTTAACACAGTACTGGAAGTCCTAGACAGAGGAACTAGGCAAGAAAAATAAAAATAAAGGCATCCAAATTGGAAAGGAAGAAGTAAAATTATCTCTGTTCACAGATGATGTGATCTTATATGTAGAAAACCTTAAAGATTACTTATAACACACACACACATGCACACACACACACACACAAAACTGTTAAATTAATAAATTAATTGAGAAAAGTTTCAGTATACAAAATCAGCACACACAAGTCAATTGCATTTCTATACACTAAAAATAAGCAACCCAAAAAAGAAATTAAGGAGACAATTCCATTTACAATAACATCAAAAAGAATGAAATGCTTAAGAATAAACTTAACCGAGGAAGTGAAAGACTTGTACACTGAAAACTAGAAAATGTTGAAAGAAATTTCAAAACATACAAATAAAAGGAGAGATATCCCATATTCATGGATTGGAAGACTTAATATTTTTAAGATGTCAGCACTACCCAAAGCTATCTAAGATTGAATGCCAACCCCATCAAAATCCCAATAGTAGTTTTTGAAGAAATGGAAAGATTCATCCTAAAATTGATATGGAATCTCAAGGGACCATGAATAGCCAAAATAATCTTGAAAAAGAAATACAAAGTTGGAGGACTCACACTTTCTGATTTCAAAGCATACTACAAAGCTATAGTAATCAAAACAGTGTGGTGTTGGCATTTGACAGACATGCAGACAAAGAAATAGACTAGAGAGCTCAGAAATAAACTCTCACATATATGGTCAAAGGATTTTCAACAAGGGTGCCAATACAATTCAATGGGGGAAAGGACAGTCTTCTCAACAATTAGTGCTGGGATAACTGGATATCCACATGCAAAAGAATAAAGTTGGACCCTTACCTTATGCCACATACATGAATTAACTCAAAATGGATTGAAGACCTAAACTTAACAGCTAAAACAATAAAGCTCGTAGAAGAAAACAGAGAGGAAAAGCTTCATGACATTAGATTTGGTAATGATTGTTTTGGGTATGACATCAAAAGCACAGGCAACAAAAGCAAAACTAGACAATTGGATTGTATCAAAATTTAAAATAGTTGTGTATCAAAGGACACAATAACAGAATGAAAAGGCAACCAATGGGATGGGAGACAATATTTGAAAATCATATATCTGATAATGAGTTAAAATCCAGAATGTATAAAGAACTATTACAACTCAAGAAAAACAAAAACCAAACAACTCCATTAAAAATGGGCAAAGGCCTTGAATAGACATTTCTCCACAGAAGATATACAAGTGGTCAATAAGCACAAGAAAAGATGCTCAATGTTAATAGACATCAGGGAAATGCAAATTAAAACCACAATGAGATACTACCTCACACCTATTAGGATGGCTATTGTCAAAAAACAAAGCAAAACAAAACAGAAACCCAGAAAATAATAAGTGCTAAGGAGGAAGGGGAAAAACTGGAACCCTTGTGTACTGTTGGTGGGAATGCAAAATGTTGCAGCCACAATGGATGTAGTATGATGGTACCTCAAAAAATTAAACATAGAATTATCATATGATTTAGCAATTACATTCCTATGTGTACATGCCACAGAGCTGAAAGCAGGAACTCAGATATTTGTAGAGCCATCGTCATAGCAGCACCAAAGCCAAAAAGTGGAAAAACCCCAAGTATCCATCAATAGAGGAATGGATAAAGAAAATGTGACATATCCATACAATGGAATATTATTCCACCTTAAAATAGGAGGGATTTCTGACACATGCTACAACATGGATGAACCTGGAGGTCATTAAGCTAAGTGAAATAAGCTGGTCACAAAAAGACAAATACCAGATGATTCTACTTATATGAAGTACCTGGAATAGTCAAATTCATGGAGACATAAAGCAGAATGGTGGTTTCCATGGCCTGGGGGGAGAAGGGAACAGGGAGATTCAGTTTGGGATGAGGAAAAGAGTTCTAAATATGGTGGTGATGGTTGCACAATAACGTGAATGTACTTAATGCCACAGAGCTTTACACTTAAAAATGGTTAAGATGGCAAATTTTGTTATGTGTATTCTACCACAATTAAAAATATTGATTAAAACATGGGGATAGTGACCTGTACCTTGCAGGACTGTTGTAAGAATTAAATAACCTGTGGGGAAAGGCTTAACTCACTCGCTGGCACATAATAGGCTTTTGGCACATGCTAAGTTACAGTCTTTTCTTCCAGCAGTGAACATAGAACTCACCTGGAGCCCACGCTTCTCAACAACATGATATTCAAGAAAAATCACTCGTTTTCTTCACTGTTTGTGTTGGTAGCTTTCCCATGTGGCCCACGTCTGTGTCTCAAGGGAGTACTCCATGTTGAGGAGGACCAGAATGTGCAGATGACAGCCGAGGCTGCTCAGACTCTGCTCGCGCTGCGTGGGTGTTGAGTGGCATCCACTGGACTGGAGTAGCTGCCGTTGAGACAAGAGCCAAGCTGGCAGCAGCCGAGCCCGGTGCTTCTCAGCCAAGACCAAAACTCCTCAGACGGAGCTGAGGTGAGCTAACTGGGGGTGGGGGGGGGGTGGCGCTGAATTGCCTGGATCAAAGTCCAGGGATTTGGTTGTTTGTCTTTCTTATTTTATTTTATTTTTATTGGAGTATAATTGCTTTACAACGCTGTGTTAGTTTCTGCTGTACAGTGAAGTGAATCAGCTATATGTATACATATATCCCCTCCCTCTTGGACCTCCCCCGCCCATCCCACCCCTCTAGGTGATCACAGAGCCCTGAGCTGAGCTCCCTGTGCTGTACAGCCGGTTCCCACTAGCTATCTATTTTACACATGGTAGTGTATTTATGCCAAACCTAATCTCCCAATTCATTCCACCCTCCCCTTCTCCCCCTATGTCCACACGTCTGTTCTCTATGTCTGTGTTTCTATTCCTGCCCTGCAAATGGGTTCATCTGTACCATTTTTCTAGATTCCACATATGGTTGTTTGTCTTTCTGCTGGAGGAGGGCTTTGGAGTTGTGACACCTGAGACTGAAGTCTCAGCCAGCATATAGAGACTATTTCTCTACAAGAAAGATGGAGGCCACCAAGAGGGAGGCCAACAGAAACCTTTTCCCATGAGATTTTCTTGGGTGTGTTTTCCAGGAGTATTGGACAAAGGAGTGTGGTTTTTTGTCATATTGCTTTTATTGACAGCTGGAGCTGCTGTGACAAAGTACTGTAGACTGGGGGGCTTAATCAACAGACATTTATTTCTCACAGTTCTGGAGCTGTGGAGTCCAAGATCAAGATATGTTCATTTTGAGGCTTCTTCTCTTGGAGGTGGCTGCCATCTCACTGTGAGCTCACACGACCTGTTCTTTGTGCACGTGTTGAGAGGGTGAAGGAGCAAGGCACTGGTGTCTCTTCTTACAAGGGTGCTAATCCCTTTGGACTAGGGCTCCACCCTATGGCCTCATGTAACCTTAATTTCTTCCTTAGAGGCCCCATCTCCAAATATAGCCAGACTGGGGGTTAGGGCATCAACACATGAATTTTGTTGGGGGCGGGGGCACAAACATTCAGTCCATAACAGTTGGCAACTTGAGGAACACCTAGAAAAGCCCTGGCTCCCTGGGGGGAATGTACTCTCCTCACTGATAACAGGAGGGCCATGTAGACCAACAGAAGCTCTTCTGCAAATGACATGTGTGAGGCTCTGGCTTATGGATGCCCTTTACCAGAAGGTAATTGATACTGAGAGAAGTAGCAGAAGAAGCCTGGAATTCAGAGTCCAAAGACCTGCTTCACAATATACTAACTTTGGACACAACCTAAATCTTCAGAACCTTAGTATCCTCATCTCTAGAAGAGATGAAATTACATCTGCCCTGTTCTTGGTCACTGGGGTTAGATGAGATGTCGGACATGAAAGGCTCTATAAGTTTAAAAACCTGTACAAAATTTCAGGCAATTTTTATTGTGGTATAATATATATAACATAAAATTTACCATTTTAACCATTTCTAAGTATATAATTTAGAGGCATTAAGTACAACCATATTGTTCTGAAACCATCACCTCTACCTGTTCCCAGAACTTTTTCATCATCCCAAACTGAAACTGTATTCATTGAACACTAACTCCCCATCCCCCCTTCCTCACAGTTTCTGGCAGCAACAATTCTACATTTTGTCTCTATGCATATGACTGTTCTAGATACTTCATGTATTTGTATTTGTCTTTTTATGACTGGCTTACATCGTGTAGTATAATGTCCTCAAGGTACATCCATGTTGTAGCATGTGTCAGAATTTCTTTCCTTTTTATGGCTGAATAATATTCCATTGTAAGGATGAACCACATTTTGTTTATCCATTCACCTGTCAATGGATACATGAGTTGTTTTTACCTTTTGGCTATTGTAAATAATGCTGCCATGAACATGGGTATACAAATATCTGTTTGAGTTCTTGCTGTCAATTCTTTGGGGTATATACCTAGGAGTGGAATTCCTAGATCATAGGGTAGTTCTATGCTTAATATTTTGAAGAACCTCCATACAGTTTTCCATAGGGACTGCAATGTTTTACATTCCCACCAACATACAAGGGTTCCAGTTTCTCCACATCCTCCCTAACACATCTTTTTTTTTCAGGTTTTTGTTTGGTTTTTTTGTTTGATAAAAGACATCCTAATGGATGTGAGGTGATATCTCATTGTGGTTTTGATTTGCATTTCCCTGATGTATAATAATGTTAAGCATCTTTTCATGTGTTTACTGAAAGACACGTGTTTCTTCTTTGGAGAAATATCTATTCAAGTCCTTTGCCCATTTTTGAATGGGGTTGTTTTGTTATTGTTGTTGATTTCAGGCATTTTAAAATTCAACAAATGCTTAGTATTTATCATGCAAGAACCCACTTAAGTCAGCAGGCAATACAAAGATGAATGAGACAGTGTCTCCCATGCAACTTACCACTGTGGTTCACACTGTGTGGGGAAAGGAGGGTGAACAGCTCACTCAGGAGAGACAGTACAGGGTAATGTGGAGCTCCCAAGGTACAGGGGGGTAAGGGGCCAGGGGAACAGGCAGGTTGCATGTAAAAGAAGATGGCATTTGACTTGGTGGTGAAAGTAAATGGGATTTCAACAGATAGAGATGGAGCAAGGAAATGGCCCAGAGAACATATGAGCAAAGGAACAGCCTAGAACAGATTCGGTTGTGTTTATTTATTAGTTGGAATGTTTGATGGAAACATTCAACTCAAGGGCTTAAGTAAAATGGGAATTTATTGGCTCATGTAATTAAAAAGCCCAGAAGTAACTGGCCTCAGATATTGCTGGCTGTGGGCACGCAAAAGAGATTATCAAGGCTCTCTCTTGGACAGGCTCTCTTGATGAGAAGAGCATGAATCCCGGCCTTACATTTCACTAATTTTGCAAGTCCTCTCAGGGAGGACTTGACTGGCTGGGCTTGCTCCCCTGTCCATTGTCCTGTCAACTGCTGGACCCCCGGGCTGGGGCAGTGGGCTGGATAGGGATTCCTGACTCACTTGCCCGTGGAGTGGTACTTAAGACATCCCCATCGAGACTGTGGCTCCTCGCATTAAAGTGAGAGCCTATTGTAAGAAGGAGGAGGAAGGGACTTCCCTGGTGGTCCAGTGGCTAAGACTCTGCGCTCCCAATGCAGGGGGCCGGGGTTCGATCCCTGGTCGGGGGACCAGATCCCACATGCACGCCGCAACTAAGAGTCTGCATGCCGCAACTAAGACCCAACTCAGCCTAAATAAAGAAATAATTATTTTAAAAAAAGAAGTAGGAGGAAGAAATGCTGAGGATGTGTGAACATCAAATGTTCACTACAGACTAGCCCGTTGGATGGCTTACAGTGAGTTTTCCTAAAAGAAGCTGAAATGAAATATTCTCAGCTTGTGTAGGGACAGACAGGAAGAGAAATCTGCCCTCTTCTGGTATTAAGTGATGCCCAGGCCATGCCCCAGTTCCTGAGACCTGTCTGTTTCCTGCCATCACCCCCCTGTACAAACACACACATGTACACATGCATACCCACTTGCATGTGCACACACAGGTCCACTTGCATGTGCACACACAGGCACAGGCATGCACACATGGAGGTTTGTCCCAGGTAGTCCTGCACCTCCAGGGTTCCTGGGCTGCACTGATTGTCTGGGGTGGGGCTCAGCCCATCACCATCCCCTTCCACCTTCTCCTCTACATCACACAAGGGAAGCTTGGGACGACATTTTCCAGAATCCCCCTCCACGTAGTGTTCTGGTCAGAGTTTCCCAATAAGAGGCACTCCTGAGACGTAGCAGCCGGAAGAGAAGGAGAAGTGATTCTTGTCTGGAGGGATCTGTAGGCAGACCTGAGGTTTGCAGCAGTTTCTGGGCAAGCTCCTGTGAATCACCCATTTTCAGGGTACAGGCAGCTGAGGGAGCTGGCAGCTGCTTCTGAGAATTGCTCATCTGTGCTGCAGGCTAACGCAGAGCGAGTGGGAGCTTCCAGGAGGTTCTTGGTCATTGGAGCAGCTCCTGGGTGAACTTCTTGAGAATCGCCCCATTGCGGACTGAGATAGGTGGGAGAGTAACCCCAGACTTCATGAGATTTGCAGTGGTTTCGGGGTGGATTCTTGAAAACCACTGCTTGGCTGTGCAGGCTGAGAGGAGGGCTGTTGTTTGTCTGACTGTCCATCCTCCATTCTCTCCAATGGCTCTGTGACCTCCTAGCCCATTTAATCAACCCTTCATCCCTGCATACATGGAAGGTTCTGCTTCCCTGACCCAGCCTCAACTGATGAGACGGCCTCTCCCAAAGGACCAGGGGCGCCGATCCCAGCCAGAAGAGAGCCCACCTGCGCATAGACTGAGCCAGCACTTCTCTTTCCTGGGAATTTACAATTGGACAAAAGGATTCCTAGTGGTTGGTGGAACGGAAATGAGAGAACATTAAGAGGACTGCACGAGCCTTGTTCTTCTAGAAGGAAAGAAATTGAGTTTGTGGAGAGAAAAATCAGGTAGATGCTTAGAGAGAAGCAGAGATGAGAGGCCAAAAACTTCCAAAAAGAAACAGAAAGGAACTGTCTCTGGCTTCCCAGGTGCTGGTTCCAGTACCATGTGAAGCCCAGCATCTTGCACTTGGTTCCGTGAATGTTCCTGCATCTTTTCACTTCATTCTCTTCTTTTTGTTTAAGATAGTTTGAGTGAGTTTCCATGACTGGCAACCAAAATAGCTTTGACTACAACTAGAGGAGGTCCAGGGTCATTCTTTTGGATCATGAATTGACACAGTCCCTGGCATACGAGGGCTTAAAAATATTGAAGAATTATTTAATTAAAGCCCAACCACACTCCTGGACAAGGCACAACAACTGAAATAGTTTATCTTTGGGAAGTAGCCTGTGAAGTAAACACCTATTGCCAAATCTTTTTTTTTTTTTTTTTTTTTTAAGAGGACTCATTCTCACGAATAAAACTTCTTTCAGGGTCATAATTCATCACACAATGGCACAGTTATGGGAACAGAAGCAAGAGGCTTAGAAATAACTTGGATTGGAACCTTAGCACTTGGAGTAAATAAGCGTTGTGACATGGCGCAGGCTAATAAAACCATCCTAACTAGGGTGGCAGCTTGCCATCTCTGTGCTCCCATGGCCTCAGGGTGGTTTGGGATTTTCTCTTTAAAGCAGAGGTGGGCTGCTTGAAGAGGTCTCTTATTTTTGGTCCATGTCAAGTCTCCTGAGAAGGACACTAGCTCTCACAGTTGGAAACGTGTCTCCTTAAGCTTTGAGCTGCCCCTCCCATGGGACACATGACTATCAAACTCAGCCCAGATCAGGCCCAGGATTTCCCGACACAGCCTTGGAAAGGATATTTTTAAATGGCATTCATTATTTAAGGAGCAAGTGTTTTTTTTTTTTTTGTAGGCATGTCTTCAGAGTAGGCAAGTTTCATAATCATATTAATTAGCTATTCTTCATTTACCATTGAAGCTAGGAGGGATAGTCCGTTCTTCATATGGAGAAAAAATTTTTGAGACTACCACCTCCCTCCCCTGCCAAAGAGGTTGAACGACTTATTCAGATTATACAGTGAGTTAGTGACAGAGCTATCTACTCTGGAGGAGAGTCATTGAGCCATTTATGTTTTATGTGTAACACAATAACATGTCCTGGCCAAAGTCAGCTTTTCATTGAAAACTTTTATCTTGGTGGGCATTTAAAGTGTCTAGTATATACTCAGAGAATTTTCAGACTTGCCTAGCAGAATGAGTGAATCCTTAATAAAGTACATAGCTGAATCTGTAGGCATTCATTAATTTTTTAATAAATAATATCTGAGTACCTACTACATGATGGCACTGCGGATACTGCAAGAAAAACAACAATCAGACATTTCCTTACCTTGTGAAATTTATAGTTTAATGGGAGGTAGATTTTAAACAAAGAATCATACCAACCAACGTATGTGTACAGGTTTCTTTCTTAGAAAGAGAAAAAGGCTCCTCATTTTCCAAAGCCACCTGCTGGATCTTGGAGAAAATTTTAAACTGGATTCCAATCTGTTAAACTCAGTCCAATCCAGTACTTCAAATCAGTTCCCTTTGGAGAATTCATTTCCTCACCCTGCACTGACTTCTTTCCAAAACGGCGTCTGGGTATGTAGGGGTTTGTGTAACCACCTTGAGTGGAGGGAAGGGGCCAAACAGGCACCAGTGCCTGGGTGTCACTGACTGGGGTGTGATTAGTGGGGTCATCTGCAGCTGAGGTCATACTCTCTCAGCCTCTCTGTAGCGCTTGGCTCTGGTGTCACGGTGCCTCAGTCTCCACCTTTGTCCCATCCTCCTTTCTGGCCAGCTCCCCCGAAAGTCTCAGGAGAGGATGGGGACCTCTGTGTGGCTCAGGGCCCTGCATGTGTATGCAGGAGGCTCGCTCTGCCTGCCCGGGCAGCTGCCCCAGGCTGAGCAAGGACCTCTCCTCCCAGAGTCCCAGATGGGAACCTGGGCACATTCCCTCTGCTTTCTGCTTCGTCTTCATTCCGTGCTGTAGCCTGCTTCCCCACCCTGGGACTTCGCCCAGAAAAGGAGGCCGAGGACTTCCCTGGTGGCACAGTGGTTAAGAATCCGCCTGCCAATGCAGGGGACATGGGTTCGAGCCCTGGTCCGGGAAGATCCCACATGCCGCGGAGCAACAAAGCCTGCAAGACACAACTACTGAGCCCACGTGCCACAACTACTGAAGCCCACATGCCTAGAGCCTGTGCTCCGCAACAAGAGAAGGCACCGCAGTGAAAAGCCCACGCACTGCAATGAAGAGTAGCTCCCACTTGCTGCAACTAGAGAAAGCCCGCACGCAGCAACGAAGACCCAATGCAGCCAAAAATAAATAAATAAATTTATTTTAAAAAAAAGGAAAAGAAAAGGAGGCCAAGACACATGTGTCTCCACACGCTTCCTTCCCCACAGTCCGTGGGAACAAAAGCAGTGATATCTCACCTTTCCCATCTGTTGCATCGTCTTGATCCCCTACGTTTTATTCTCCTTTTGGAAGTACTAGCAGCCTTCCCACCTTCACTGGAGAGAGAGCAGAGAGCAGGGTGCCAGGATAGAAAAACGGCTTACCCATAAGAAAACCTAAACTGAGAAGCACTTCAAAAGCATTAGCCCCCTAATTCTAAATTGTGAAAATTGTGAGGACGTTTGGGGCATTACCATGAGAGCGTTTAACAGAGAAGTGTAGACAAGACGATTGAGGAAGGTTTGTTTGAGTGAAGAATGTTTAAGCAGAGACTTAAAAGCTGAGGGAGAAGAGAGGGGAAGAGGGAGGTTCCTGTGACTGCAGTCAGGTAGCCTGAGGGATCCTTGTGATGGATCCTTGTTCTGTGTCTTGACTGTGGTGATGGTCACATGAATCTATACATGTGATAAAATTGTACAGAACTAAATACACACACAGGATTCCACGTAAACTGGTGAAATCTGAATGTTGATGAATTGCGTACACGTCAGTCTCCCGGTTGTGATATTGTGCCATGGTTATGCAGGGTGTTATCGTTGGGGGAGACTGGGTGAAGGGTAAAGGGGTCTCTCTGTATTATCCCTTACAACTGCGTATGAATCTAGAATTTCCTCAAAATGAAAAGTTTATTTTAAAACAAAGAAGAAAGGTGATTAAGCAGTTAGCCTTGTGAAGAATATTCCAGGCAAAGGGAATCACATGCCTGGAGGTGGGGAAAGGGCTTGACAACTTGAGGGAACTAAAGGAGAGAGTGGTCAGAGCTCGGACAGCAAGCAGGCGTGTGGGCAGCGATGAGGTTGGGGAGGAAGATAGGGCTTACCACGTGGGTTTTATGGCGCTCTCAGCTCTTTGGGATTTTTATCTTAAGTGCAATTGAAGGATTTGAAGCAGGACAGTGATGTGATCAGATCTGTTCTTTAGAACCATCTCTGACTTCATGGAGAATGGCTGGGAAGTAGATGAGAGTGGAAGAGGGGAGACTTCTGCAAAGGTCCAGGTGAGCGAGGATGTTGACCTGGACTATAATAGATGGGGGTGATTTGGGGAGATATGGACACTTTTTAGAGGTATTTTGCAGGTAGAATTTGCACAGTATAGTAATGAAATGTATGGTGAGGGATAAAGAATAGGGATGTGTCAAAGAAGAACTCTATGTCTCTGAAATGAGCAACGGGGTGGATAGAGGTGCTTTACTGAGATGGGGAAGATGGAGAAGAGTATTTGGAGGGACACCAAGATGGGCTGATTCTCACACCAATACCACATGGTTCTAAATCCAGAGCTTTTAAATACGTTTGGTATCTGTGGGACAATTCCCCCAACTTCACTTTTCGTTTTTCAGATTTTCCCTGGCTTTCAGTACCCTTTTATTTTTCCATGTGATTAGAATCAGTTTATCTAGTTTAAAAAGTTCATGTTGGCATTTTTACTGGGATTACAGGAAATATGTAAATTAACTTAGAGGTAATTGGTATCTTTATGAGGTTAACTTCCTCTTCGGGGACATAATATACCTTGCCATATGTCTAAGTCTTCTTTGGAGGGACCTCAATAATATTTTCAAGTTTTCTATAATTCTTGTACTTTTCCTATTAAGCTTATTTCTAGTTAATTCTTTTTTTTATTGCTATTGTAATGAGGTCTTTTCTTCCGTTGTATCTTCTAACTGGGTATTATTTGTACTTTTGAAGGCTGTCGATTTATCTTTATGATTTTCTATCTACCTTACTGATTTCTCTGATTGATCTAGTTTTTGGATTATTTTTTGAGGCTTCCTAGGTATAAAATACTGTGTGCAAATAATGATGATTTTACTTTCTCCTTTCTAATTTTTATACCTCTTATTTCTTCTGCTAACATCTTGGCCTTGGCTAGTATCTCAAACACTGCTAAATAATAGTGAGGGTAATGGACATTTCTGCCTTGCTCCTCACTTTAATAGGACATTTTTAGCTTTTTTCTATAAGCATTATAGTAGTTTAGGTGGGACAGATACTTTTTAAAATTCATGCTAAGGAATTACTTTGTAATTTTTTTATCTATTCAGAATCTTTATCAAGAATGGATGTTTAGGGCTTCCCTGGTGGCGCAGTGGTTGAGAATCTGCCTGCTAATGCAGGGGACACGGGTTCGAGCCCTGGTCTGGGAAGATCCCACATGCCGCGGAGCAACTAGGCCCGTGAGCCACAACTACTGAGCCTGCACGTCTGGAGCCTGTGCTCCGCAACAAGAGAGGCCACGATAGTGAGAGGCCCGTGCACCGGGATGAAGAGTGGCCCCCGCTCGCCGCAACTAGAGAAAGCCCTCACACAGAAACGAAGATCCAACACAGCCAAAAATAAATAAATAAATAAATAAATTAAAAAAAAAAAAAAGAATGGATGTTTATAAATGGATGAATCATAAGTATATTATTTTTCTTTTGAGGGAATTGCTTTAATATTGAATATCTTTACTGAACTATCCTTGCATTCCCAAAATAAACTCCACTTGGTTAAAAGATTACTCTTTCAACATTTGCTGGATTCTGTTTGTTAATATTTTATTCAGGATTTTTGTATCAATGTTTATAACTAAATTTGGTCTGTAGTTTTCTTTTTGTGCTATGGTTGTCAGGTTTGGGTTTGCTAGCTTTGCACAAAGAATTTAAAAGGTTTTCTTCTTTGTCTATGCACGGAAACATTAGCAATTGCATTGCAGTCATCTGCTCCTTAGAGGTTTGGTGGAACCTCCTGTAAAATCTTTGCGCCTGGTTCTTTGGGGGTTACAAGTGTTAGAAACAAAACAACAGGCCCAAAATGGAGTTGCTTATGCTAAGCCCCATATCACCAAACCGAGACTTAATTACAACTTCTGCTCTCCCTGAAATGGAATCTTAAACCAGTCAGTCAGGAATCGCTTGATCAGCACTAGTGAGGTCACCTGTCCGATAGACCCCTGCCCTCCTCTAAAGGAAAGCCACCTTACAATAACCAATCCTATTTTTACTTAGAATAACTTCCTTGTTCCTGCTCCCTTCTGCCTATAAAAGTCTTTTACTTTGTACGGCTCCTCGGAGCTCCTTTCTATCTGCCTGGTTGGATGCTGTCCAACTTGCAAATTGTTGAGTAAAGCCAATAAGATCTTTCAAATTTATTCAGTTGATTTTTACCGAGAGAGAGATGATAGTTAGCAAGAAGCTCTTGGACAAATTCCTGTTCCTTCTATGGTAATTGATGTGTTTATACTTCCCTTCTCTCCTAAGATCCGTTTCATTTTCCTGGAGAATAGTCCACTTTATCTAGGAATTCAGATTTATTTGCATATAATTAAGAAAAATAATCTTTCATTATTCTTTTAATTTCCTCTATAACTGTGATTGTTTCTCCCTTTTCATTTCTTATTTTGTGAATTTGTGCTTTCTCTTCTTTTCATGATTAGGTTAGCTATTTCTCTATTTTATTGATTTTTTTAAAAGAAACTGTTATATATGTATTGTTTTCCTTTTTTCTGTTTTAATTTCTACTTTATTTCTTCTTTCTTTGACTTCATTTTACTGTTCTTTTTCTAACTTACTGAGGCAGATACTTTATTAATTAGTTTTCACTCTAAGATTAAGTAATTATTTCAGCTACAAATTTTGGTTCTAAAATGTGATATGTTCACTATCATTATTTTATTTATTTCAGTTTTACTTCCCTCTTTGACCTAAGACATGCTTGAAACAAAGTTTTAAAATTTCCAAGTGGAAGGGTATTTTGTTTGTTTTATTTATTTTTGTCATTTAGTTTTATATTAATTTCTAGTTTACTTTGAATTATGATTAGAGATTATACTAGTTATATTTTTTAGAATTTATTGAGATTTTCCTTGTGGCTTAATGTGTGGTCCGTTTGTGTGAATGCCCCATGGGCATTTGAAAAATAAGATGAATGTCTCTTTTCAGGGTGGACTTGTATATCTTCACTTATTTTTAATCCACTTGATCTGTTAGAATCTAAGAGAGATGAGTTAAGGTCTCCTACTTCTAATGTGTTTCTATTTCTCTTTATAGTTCCTGTAGTTCTTCCTTTATGAATATTGACAAAATTATTTGCTATATATAGATATTTTAAATTGTTACATTTTCACTGTGGATTGCATCATCTATCATTAAAAATAGGCCTTCACTTTCTCCTTTCATTTTTTTGCCCTAACTTCAACCTTCTGTGATATTTAAGAATATATCTTAATATATTTTAAATATATATATTTTTATATTTTATATGTTTAAATATATTTTAAATATATATTTTAAAAAATATATATTTTAAATATATTTTAAATATATTTAAAAATCTGTCAATCCATGATTGACAGATTTTTATGATTTCTTTCTTTTGATTTGCCTGATATTCTTTTATCTATGTCTTATTTTGAAAGTCACTTTAAAACTAATTCTGAGTCCTTTGTTGTGGGTTTATCTTTTTTTTTTTATGAAGTTTTTTCTGTAGCTTCTTTTATGAGCTTATTTTATTTATTTATTTATTTATTTTTGGCTGTGTTGGGTCTTCATTTTTGTGCGAGGGCTTTCTCTAGTTGCGGCAAGCGGGGGCCACTCTTCATCGCGGTGCGCGGGCCTCTCACTGTCGCGGCCTCTCTTGTTGCGGAGCACAGGCTCCAGACGCGCAGGCTCAGTAGTTGTGACGCACGGGCCTAGTTGCTCCGCGGCATGTGGGATCTTCCCAGACCAGGGCTCGAACCCGTGTCCCCTGCATTGGCAGGCAGATTCTCAACTGCTGCGCCACCAGGGAAGCCCGGGTTTATCTTTTTGATACAGAAAATGTTATGTTTTGCCTTGTGATACAACATGGTTGGCCACTTTAATAGGTGAGTTTAGTCCCTTTACGTTGATTGATATTACAGATGTGGCTGGCCTAATCTTGGCATCTCTATTAGACCTGTGTTTTCTGCCTTCATTTACCTTTAAAATGTCTTCTACTATGTGGTCTGCCTTTGCTTGTTTAGGTAGGAGTTTTATCTGATAATTTGGACATTTAAAGTTTTTGTTCTGGTGATGTCCTCTATAACTTTATGGAATATATTTGACCCTCTAGGCCCTCAGACAGCATATTGTGACTTGTGACTGTGAGATGAGAGCAGTGTGTGTCCATGTTTCCCCTCCTGCCACTCTACCACACAAGGCTTTTGATTTTATTTTTCTTACGCATTTTACCTTTGCATTTTTACATACATTTATTCTTCTGTCACTTTTTTTTTTTTTGGCCACGCCATGCAGCTTGTGGAATCTTAGTTCCTCAACCAGGGATTGAACCTGGGTCCTCAGCAGTGAAAGCACTGAGTCCTAACCACTGGACCGCCAGGGAACTCCCACTTCTGTTACTTAATGTGTCAGCTTTACATGGTTTCTTTTGATTCCCTCTAAGAAATTGTCTAACTTATACAACCTCTATATGCTAGATAGAAATGTCTTTGTTGATAATAATACTCTTGAACTTGAAATAATTTTTGTGTGATATTAATATAGCCACTTCAGCTTTCTTCTGATTAGAACTTTCATGAAATATCCTTTTTTAAAAAAATTAATTAATTAATTAATTTATTTTTGGCTGTGTTGGGTCTTCGTTTCTGTGCGAGGGCTTTCTCTAGTTGTGGCAAGAGGGGGCTACTCTTCATCGCAGTGCGCGGGCCTCTCACTATCGCGGCCTCTCTTGTTGCGGAGCACAGGCTCCAGACGCGCAGTCTCAGTAATTGTGGCTCATGGGCCTAGTTGCTCTGTGGCATGTGGGATCTTCCCAGACCAGGGCTCGAACCTGTGTCCCCTGCATTGGCAGGCAGATTCTCAACCACTGCGCCACCAGGGAAGCTCTCATGAAATATCTTTTCCCATCATTTTAACTTCACTCTATTTGTGTCTTTGTATTTCAAAAGTGTGACTCTTATACACAGCATACAGTTGGCTCTTGGTTTTTGTTGTTTTTTATTTTTTAACCCAATCTGACTATTTCGACCTTTTGATTGAGTGCTTAGTCCATCTACCTTTAATATAATTTTTGATAAAGTAGGATTTGATCTGCCACTTTGCTTTTCGTTTTCTATTTGTCTCATCTGATTTTTTTCCAGTTCCTCCTTTTGTGCCTTCTTTTTTGAATCAGCTATTTCTTAGTCCAAATTTTACTTTCCTTATTGGCTTATAAAGTTATATCATTTTGCCTTGCGTTTATATAACTGCCTCTTTTTTTTTTTTTTTTTTTTGGTAGTATCTTGATATCAGTCTTGTGATTTTTCTTTTTGAAACCTATCTTTGAATGAACTGAGTGCAGGAGGTTCATCTGGGAGGGGGGTCAGAGTAATTTTACTTATCTTACTGCACTGAGCATGTGAATGATTTTTTTAACGACACATTCCCTCTCAGCAACTGAGAGTGATGGCTGAGGGTGGTCACAGTGCGATCTTTCTCCTTCATCCCGGCACATGGACAGAATGCTCCTTAAAAGTGTGGCTTGTCTATATGATGCCTTGTTCAGCCTCCGTGTCCTCTGCTTTGCTTTAGAGCCAAACTGAACCCACCAGAGTTCCTACCAGTGGTCTATGCCCACGTTTCACTTTGCAGGTCACTTCCTAAAAATCTGCATCTTTGAGTGTGCTCTGCATTTTCTTTCACTCCTATTTGACCTTCACTGTTAAACAGCCCTTCCTACTACCTTTTGCTTTGGGGTTTCTAATGTTTCCTAGTTTTGTCAGGGATGGTGTTGGCATGCCTGTTTCTTGTTCTCTTTGTTGCTATGGGTTGATTTCCTAGAGGAACCGAAGGAAATCCTGAACTGAATATATCATGTAAAACCAGAAGCAACCACTAAATTTTTTTTTATTATTTTTTTAATAAACAAGCTTCCTATTTTCTTTCAAAATATATATATTTATTTATTTGCACCAGGTCTTAGTTGCGACAGGCAGGCTCCTGAGTTGTGGCAGGTGGACTCCTGAGTTGCGGCATGCATGTGGATCTAGTTCCCTGACCAGGGATCGAACCCAATTTGGGTTGTTTTTCCCTTAAGGTAAAGTCCTATTTTTCTTATGCTGTTTTTAAGACTTCCCTTTGTCTTTAGTTTTCAGAAGTTTGCCATGATGTGTCTTGGTGTGGATTACTTTGGGTTTAAGCTGTTTGGTGTTAGCTTAGCTTCTTGAATCTGCAGGTTTATGTCTTTTGCCAAATTTGGAATGTTTTCAGCCATTATTTGTTCTAGTAGTTTTTCAACCCTGTTGTTCTCCTCTCCTTCTGAGATTCTGATGACACACACATAAGGTCTTTTGTTATTAGTCCCACAGGTCCCTTTGGCTCTATTCTTTTTTTTTTTTTTTCAGGTCGGATAATTTCTGTTATTCTATCTTCCAGTTCACTGATTCTTTCCTCTGTCCCCTCCATCCTTCCGGTGAGCCCATCCACTGAGGTTTTTTTTTTTGGTCATTGTATTTTTCACTACTAAAATTTCCATTTGGTTCTTCTCTGTATCTTGTATTCTTTGCTGAGACTTTCCATTTGTTTCAAACTTGTTTGTAATTGCTTACTGAAGCATTTTTATAACTGCTTAAAAAAATCTTTGTCAGGTAATTCTAACACCTCTACTTCTTGGTGCTGGTATCTATTGATAATCTTTTTTTATTCAATTTGAGATCTTCTTGGTACTTGGTATGCTGAGTGATTTCCTATTGAAAACCAAACATTTTAACATTCATTATAAGACTCTAAATCTTATTTAAACCTGATTTAGCTGGCTTTCTCTGGCGTTATTATGGGAGGGGTGAAGGAGAATGCCAGGTTGCCCGGTTAACTTCTGTTGAAACCTGAAGGTTTATTCTGGTTTCTTCCAGTTCCTCATTAGGCCTCCACTGCTACCTTCATGGGTGGGAGGGCTAGGAGTGTCTTGTTACTGCTTTCCATGTGGCCTCCAATGACACCATGAGGAGGGGAAGGTTGTTAAGGCCCTTCAGGAATGCCAAGGATGAAAGCTCCTGCTCTCTTCTCAGCTTTCTTTTATACAACCCCAGGGTGGGGACTGGGGTGCCTCATTATAGTCTGGTAAGGGTAGGAGTCTAGGCTCCTCATTTGGCCTTTGTTGGCATGGGTATGGGTGGGGCCATAGTTTTTTTCTATGGAGATTGGCTGAAGTAGAGCTGTTATTGTCTAAAAATCTTCTGTCGTGTTAGGCTGTCCCCTTCCTTGTCCTTTGCCTAGAGAGAGCAGGCTTTTGTTTTGTTTTTTTGTTTGTTTGTTTGTTTTTTGTCTGTACTCATCAGTGTTTCCAGGTTGCTGACTTCCTAAGCCCCAAGTCTAGAATATATGAGGCAAAAAGAAAACCCAAGGAACTCAACAGTGTGTAATTCCTTGGTATATTAGTTTGTTAGGGCTGCAATAAGAAGTACCACAGACTGAGTGGCATACACAATATAAAATAATTTTCTTACAATTCTGGAGGCCAGAAGTCCAAGATCAAGGTGTCTGGAGGGTTTCTCCGATGGTCTCTTTCCTTGGCTTGTAGATGACTGCATTCTCACTGTGTCTTCCTATAGCTGTGCATGTGTACCTCTGGTGTCTACATGTCCAAATTTTCTCTTCTTATAAGGACACTAGTTATATTGGATTAGAGCCTATCCTAATGACCTCATTTGACCCGAATTACCTCCTTGAAGACCCTATCTCCAAATATAGTCACATTTGGAGGAATTAGGGGTTAAGACTTCAACATTTGCATTTAGGGGATTTGGAACATGACACTTGGGTCCCAAGGTCCCTGGCCTATCTGCCTTCCCTCCACCTTTCAGAGTCTTTTATGTTTGTTTTATATATAATGTCCAGGGTTTTTAGCTGTCCTTAGTGGGAGGAATAGGGAAGAGTATGTGTACTTTTTCTTCCCAGAAGCAAAGCCAGAGCACTAAAACACAGCTGATGACTTATGTAGGGTCTGGACTAAGGCCATGGAGCAGAGCTCCTTGCATCGGAGCCCTCAGTTCTCAGACAATGGAGCTCCTGAGAGGGCACCCAGCATAAAGGAAAAGATTGACAAAAAAAAAAAAAAAAAAAAATCAGAACTAAGGTCCAAGAGCCTAGGGAGTATTTTAGTAATAATGTTGCAAAAAGTGAAGTATGAGGTGGCTTATGAGATAAAACTAGACTTAGAGAGACTTCAACTAGCCAGAGAATCAAGGAAGGCTTGGTTCTAAGCACAGTACTAGAACTCATTCAAGACACCCATCCCAGGGTGTGGGCTCACCTTGGGAAATGGCTCTAGAGTGAATCTGAGTAACCATAATACCTTGGGAGGAGGACTACTTTTGCTGAGGATAGGCACCCCAATATAGAGTGTGACACAGAGAGGAAGCCACCTCCCATCTGACTGAAGGGTTGTTGTCTTAGCAAGCTGACAGGGGTCTGCACCCAGGCCAGCAGGGTCCATGCAGCAACACCTGTGGCAATGGCAGATGTCCTGCTGCACTGGCCAAAGGAACTGCAGACCACAGGGCCCTGAAGTAGATGCTCATGAAGCCGAGGTCGGCAGACACCGGAGTCGCCACTGGAGTGGTGCTCTGATGGCTGTAGGGCAGGTCCAAGCTGCCCCCACCTTCACCCCTCCTCGGGCAGCAGCAGACTCTTATGAGCATGCCTGGGATTTCTCATGTATCTCTGAGAGAGTTTATCCCCTGGAAAAAGCTGCTTTTCTTATTAGTCATGTAGGTGGCTATAGAAGCATCAAGATTTGTGATACTGGTGTAGAAATGACCTGACTTGTAGTTAGCAGATACATTAAGGGAAGCACATTAGTCATTACTATAGCCCTTGTCTGAGTTTCTGGGCTGCAGCCAGGAGGGGAAATGTGGGTTTTAGAAATGAAAACATCATTTTTATGCAGGAAGTACTCCAACACCTCCTGTTTCTTCACAGTCCTTCAGCCCGTCTGGTTGCTGCCTTGTCATCCCATTTGAGTTAGGCTAGTGCAGCATGCTAGAGAAAACAGAAAGCCTGTCTGGAGCTCAAGGATCTCCACTGGGGTAGGCAAAACATAGCATGATTCCCACCTTCATCTTCTGGGAGCAAAAGGAGAGCTGGGTCTTTGAATGTTCTGCAGACACACCCGTCACCGACCCTGGAATACGCATGTCTCCTGTTCGTGAGCGTCAGCTCTCTAGTTCCTGATTTCAACTGAGTACCTACTGGAGATCAAGAGTGGAATTTCTCCTTCATTTATTGCCTCAAAAAAGCTCTCCCCAGGGAATTAGGGGTGGGCCGGGGGTGGGGGAGAACTACACTTTATGGACCCAAGACCTCTAACAAGATGAAAAGAAGTAACACCATTGCTTCCTGCTATCTTGGACAGATTCCTTAGGAAGAGGAAAGTGTGCCATTTTGGTGGGAGTAAACAGGAGCCATATAGAGTCACAGAGTAACATCTTTGATTTTATATAAAACTCAGGTCATTTTTAGTTCTGATTTTCTCTCCTAAGGGCTGTCTCTTTCAGTTACGGCCCATAGCTTGAAGCCAGGACCCCATGGAGGAGACTTACAATCCTGCATTCCATCTTGCAGTAATTATGCTATGTTCAAGCAATAATGTCTTTAGCGTTTAGAGTGATCTTTCTACAGTGCAAATCTGATCTTGTCAGGCAGGGTTAAATGCCTGACCTCTGTGCCCTTGTGACGTATATACCTTTATCACACGGTATTAAAATCCTGGTGTACTTACCTGTCTTCTCTACTTGGCTGTGAACTTAAGGATGGGGACTGCCTATTACTCATCTTACAATTCCGAAACGTGGCAAAAAACCTGAAACATAGGTGGCCCTCAATAAATATGTGTTAGTTAAGTGAAAGGTTGACTAAATGAATGAATGAATGACTAATCCATGACTTTTTATTCGGAAGGACAGTTCAACATGGTATCACTTGCTTACTTCCTAAGTGTTCAGGCATAAAGATTCATTAAACTCAGTATTTATAGGACACTTCCTTATGTGCCAGCCCAGTAGTAGCACTGGAGGTACAAAGATTAAGAAGCACGGTGCCAGGAAGCCTCAGGTAGTTCCCAATCTGGAAAGTGATGCCTAGAGTAGATAAATACCACAGGCTAAAATAGCCTTACATCAGACCAGGTCCGTTCTTCCAACAGAAGGATTCAGGTCAGGTCGTCCTGCTGAGTAAATGAGTTATGAAGACTATAGCTGGCCTTCTCCACTCGCGCTCCCAGACCAGGAAGCAGGTCTGGGCTGAACACTGCAGCTGTGGGTGTCCTGCCACAGAGCTGCAATGACCCTGGGACAAATGCAGAAGTGGTCTCGTTGCAGGAAGGGGGACGCCTTCCAGGGCCCGAGAGTGGGCTCTTGTCTAACACTCGGAAATGGATGGTCCCAGGAGACACACGTGCTGACAAAGCAAGAGACTTTATTGGGAAGGGGTGCCGGGGCGGAGAGCAGCAACGTAAGGGAACCCAGGAGAACTGCTCTGCCACGTGGCTCGCAGCCTCGGGTTTTATGGTGATGGGGTTAGTTTCCGGGTTGTTTCTGGTCCTTCATCTTGCTTGGCCCATATTTGGTCTGACTCAGGGTCCTTCCTGGTGGCACACGCATCTCTCAGCCAAGACGGATACCAGCGTGAGGGCTTCTGGGAGGTTGGCAGGACTCCTCCCTCCTCCTTTCGGCCCCTCCTGAATTCTCCCGGTTAGTTGTCATGGGCAGCCCTGCATTCTCTATCGGGACCTCCTGTTGTGAGACAATTCAGGCAAGTTGTTAGCAACATGCCTGGCCAAGCTGGGCGGTTTTGGTCAATGGTTCCCTAACGGTCTGGCTGGAAGGGACCGGGGAGGGCTGGTGGAGAGGATGGGATTTGTGAAGCTGCGTTTCCCTCCAAGCTCTAACTTAGATAGTGTGGATATTAGGAAGGACTTCTGGTGAGTCTTTTAGAGGGGTGTTGATAGAATTATGGGAATGCCAAAACCTCCAAAGCCACCAGCAGTGTCACCACTGGACTGAATGAAGGCTTTGTTCCCTACTAAAGTTTCACCATGTGCCTGTGATAGGGGTAGGACAGTGAGAATTTGGAGACATAAGACCCATCCTGGTATCTCAAAAATCACAGAGTGAAAGGATATTGACTAGAAAGGGTCTTTTCCATTTTTGTTATTGCTTCAGAAGCTAGTAAAAGCTATTACAGAGTTAGACTTAATAAGGAAGATGGGAAAACTATTAGTCCACTCAGTTGCTTTCAGTGTTTTAGTCTTAAATACATAGCTCCATTTCTCTGTCACAGTTTCTCAGTCCTTCATCAACCATCACAAAGGTCAGGAAAGAAGGTAAATAGCCTTATGTCTGGAGAGCCAGACATAAGCTCAGCTCTGGCTGGGGCATTTAGTCCCAGATGGGAGAGTGACCAGGGGTTGAGACCCCATTTCTGGTCTAAACATGTAGAAGCTCCTCACTGCCTTCCCTTTGCAAGAGGTTTTGATAGAGCAGGTGCACATATGATGAAAGGGGGGTAGGAGGTGAGAGTGAGGGGAGCTCTTTGGAAGCCTGGTATGATTCTGTCATGTTACATCATCATTACAAAGAGACCAAATCTGAAGTAAAAAATGGCAAAGACTCAAAGAAAATAAGTCATGCAGATTCGGTAATGACCTAATTAAAAAGCTACTCTATCTGCTGCCACATTCTATTTCTAGCTGAAATAGGAGCATTCCTGACAGGAAATATAAATTGTACCAAACCTAAGATTTTAAGGTGGTAGGCTCAGGTTTGCTTAATAAATCATCCCTGTGTTCATGAGGTTGGATATTTTTATTCATATGATTTTTCCATTTTAATGAAATTGTTAGTTCAATTCTCTTTTCTGCACGAGATGACATTCACGGGATATATTTGCTATTCAGGGATGGTGGAGAGAGAAGGAAAAGGGTCCTTTTGTATAAAACCTTTTGCTAAATACACATGAACTTCATACACACACCATTACCCTCAATACACCTTAATGCTTGTTCTCAATGCTGGCTTTTCAGGTTATATTGTAGCAGGTATTTTTTTTCCCCAGAAATCACCATAAATAACTTTATTATGTTTCACTGAAATCATCACAAAAACGAAACCAATAAGAAAAACAAAATCTTTTAACAAGAAGGATCTAGAGCCTTATACTAAATGTTAAGAGAAAAAAGCAGAATACATATTGTGTGAGTAATCAGGCCCACATTTCTGAAACCCTGGTATCCAGGACCTGGATGGACATGCCAGCAAATCCCTCACTGTTTCAGGAGCAGGGGCAGAATTAATCTTTCATGGAAGACTGCTTTTTAGTTTTAGGGAAGAAGTCTTTAACAGGTCTTTCAGTTCTATAAAGTGTTCTGTAACCTGAGGATAATTCAGATGTTTTTGAAAAAAAGGATGTACAGACCCCTCCCCACACCCCGGTGCTGATTTAAAGTGTTTTTTTTACAGTTCTATAAAAATAGGTATTTAAAACAAGGTTCGAAGTCTTGATCTTTGTGGCTCTTGTATAACTCTAAAACCAAAAGAAGTTGTGATGTTTAATTTTACTTGTCAACTTGGCTAGGCCACAGTGCCTACATATGTAGTCAAAGTCTAGTCTAAATGTCCTGTGAAAGATTTTTTAGATGAGATTAATACTTAGATCAGTAGACTCTGAATAAAGCAGTTTACCCTCCATAATGTGGGTGGGCCTCATCTAATCACTTGAAGGCCTTAGGAGAAAAGACTGAGGTCCCCGAGGAAAAGGGAATTCTGCTTTCAGACTGCCTCTGGACTCAAGTTGCAACATCAGCTCTTCCCTGGGTCTCCAGCCTGCCAGCCCATCCTGCAGCTTTTAGATACCAGCTCCCATAATCTCACGAATTCCTTAAAATTCTCTCTCTCTGTTTCTGTCTGTGTTTCTCTCTCCCTCCCCCCACCACACAGACACACAGACACACAGACACACACACAGACACACACACACTTATAGCCTGTTGGTTCTGTTTCTCTGGAGAACTCTAATACACAGATCCTCCACAAGTTAAATACCCCCAAGCTACAAAACCAATGAAATTGAAATGAACAACTCTAACATAATGTGACAGATGTCTGGTAGTCTCTGATGTTGGGTTTCATGGTGGAAATGTGGCTTCTCGGGATTATTTTAAGTTTTCATCTGTTTCTATATTTGACTTTAAAAACACTAATGCCAAGAAACATTGCTTATATTAATGCATTGTAGAAAACAATATAAATAACTTTAAGCTTTTATTTTTGCAAGTCCTGGAAAATTAGACCTTATATTTAATTAAAATTTTAACAATAAGCAATCTACAAATAATAATTCTATAAAGCGGTTTAATTCATTGGCACGTAAGAGAAAAACTCTTCAGAAAGTGGGCATAGAGGGAACATACCTCAACATAATAAAGGCCATATATGACAAACCCACAGCTAACATCATATTCAACAGTGAAAAGCTGAAAACATTTCTTGTAAGATCAGGAACAAGACAAGGATGTCCACTCTTGCCACTTTTATTCAACATAGCCACAGCAATCAGAGAAGAAAAAATAAATAAATAAAAGGAATCCAAATTGGAAAAGAAGTAAAACTGTCACTATCCGCAGATGACATGATACTATACATAGAAAATCCTAAAGATGCTACCAGAAACCTACTAGAGCTCATCAATGAATTTGGTAAAATTGCAGGATATGAAATTAATACACAGAAATCTGTTGCATTTCTACACACCAACAATGAAAGATCAGAAAGAGAAATTAAAGAAACAATCCCATTTACCATCACATCAAAAAAGAATGAAATACCTAGGAATAAGCCTACTTAAGGAGGCAAAAGACCTGTACTCTGAAAACTATAATCTGCTGATGAAAGAAATCGAAGATGACACAAACAGATGGAAAGATTTACCATGTTCTTGGATTGGAAGAATCAATATTGTCAAAATGACTCTACTACCCAAGGTAAGCTATAGATTCAATGCAATCCCTATCAAATTACCAATGACATTTTTCACAGAACTAGAACAAAAAATCTTAAAATTTTTACGGAGGCCCAAAAGACCCTGAATAGCCAAAAGCAATCTGGAGAAAGAAAAACGGAGCAATCAGGCTCCCTGGCTTCAGACTATACTACAAAGCTACAGTCATCAAAACAGTATGGTACTGGCACAAAAACAGAAATATAGATCAATGGAACAGAATAGAAAGCCCAGAAATAAACCCACACATCTACAGTCAATTAATCTATGACAAAGGAGGCAAGATTATAGAATGGAGGAAAGACAGTCTCTTCAATAAATGGTGCTGGGAAAACTGGACAGCTACATGTGAAAAAAAAATGAAATTAGAACATTCTTTAACACCATATACAAAAATAGACTCAAAATGGATTAAAGACCTAAAAATGTAAGACTGGATACTATAAAACTCTTAGAGGAAAACATAGGCAGAACACCCTGTGACATAAATTGCAGCAATATCTTTTTTGATCCATCTCCTAGAGTGATGGGAATACAAACAAAAATAAACAAATGGGACCTAATTAAACTCAAAAGCTTTTGCACAGCAAAGGAAACCATAAACCAAATGAAAAGACAACCCATAGAATGGGAGAAAATATTTGCAAATGATGCAGCTGACAAGCGATTAATCTCCAAAATTTACAAACAACTCAAGTGTCTCAATATCAAAAAAACAAACAACCCAATCAAAAAAAGGGCATTTCTCCAAAGAAGACATACAGATGGCCCAGAGGCACATGTAGAGATGCTCAACATCCCTAATTATTAAAGAAATGCAAATCAAAACTATCGATACAATGAGATATCACCTATACCAGTCAGGGTGGCCATCATCAAAAAGTCTACAAACAGTAAATGCTGGAGAAGGTGTGGAGAAAAAGGAACACTCCTACACTTTTGGTGGGAATGTGAATTGGTGCAGCCACTATGGAGAACAGTATGGAGGTTCCTTAAAAAAACTAAAAATAGAGCTACCACGTGATCCAGCAATCCCACTCCTGGGCGTATATCTGGAGGAAAACATGGTTCAAAAAGATACATGCACCCCAAGTTTATTGCAGTACTGCTTACAATAGCCAAGACATGGAAGCAAACTAAATGTCCATCGACAGAGGAATGGATAAAGAAGATGTGGTACATATATACAATGGAATGTTACTCAGCCATAAAAAAGAACAAATAATGCCATTCGCAGCAACATGGATGGACCTGGAGATTATCATATTAAGTGAAGTAAGTCAGACAGAGAAAGACAAATATCATATGATCTCCCTTATATGCAGAATCTAAAAAAAAAAAAAAGACACACAAGTGAACTTATTTACAAAACAGAAATTCACAGACTTAGAGAACTAACTTGTGGTTACAGGGCAGGGGGGTTGGGGGAAGAGTCGGGGGGTGGGGGAGGGATAGTTAGAGAGTTTGGGATTGACATGTGCACACTGCTATATTTAAAATGGATAACCAACAAGGACCTACAGTATAACACAGGGAACTCTGCTCAATATAATGTAACAACCTAAATGGGAAAGGAATTTGAAAAAGAATAGATACATGTATATGTATAACTGAATCAATTTTCTGTACACCTGAAATTCTCACTACATTGTTAATCAACTGTACTCCAATATAAAATAAAAAGTTAAAAAAGAATCTATTTAACTGTAAAAAAAGAAAATTTGAAAAAGAATAGATACACGTATATGTAAAAAAATAATTAATTAATTTAAAAATAATTCTATAAAGCTGTTTAATTCATTGGAAGGTAAGATTAGAGGTACAGTATTACTTAAATCTATATTAAGTGTTATCTAATTCAATGATTGCTGGAACTGGGAAGAAAATAAACTGCTTTAGTTCATGCATATAAATACCGGACACTCATTGCAACCACTCTGAAATATGAATATGGTGCTCACTGCCAGAAAGCAGGATCTTTGTAAGCAGCATGCTTGTATCATCATATGCGCAAGCTGTTTCTATTCTTCTAGCACTGACTTCAAGCTGTTACAAATCCTTCATTAGTACAGTGTGCCATGATAGCATGTGGGCTTCAGCTCACAAGCTTCACAAGTGCAAATGCAAGCACTAAACATTCTTGCCAGTCCTCATTTACAATCTAGTCCACCAGATAATCCAGAATATACTTTTATTTTTTAAGTTATCATTGAGAAGAAAGTACAATATATTTAAAATAATCGTATCTCTCTATATGTAAAGAGCTCTTAAATATTAGTAAAGAAAGATAAGTAATCTTATCGACAAATAGAGAAAGAGCATGAATAGGTAGGCCACAAAAAAGTGAAATTAAAATGGCATGTAGGGGACTTCCCTGGTGGCGCAGTGGTTAAGAATCTGCTTGCCAATGCAGGGCACACGGGTTCGAGCCCTGGTCCAGGAAGATCCCACATGCCGCGGAGCAACTAAGCCCACACGCCACAACTATTGAGCCTGCGCTCTAGAGCCCACGAGACACCACTACCGAGCCCACGTGCCACAACTACTGAAGCCCGCGCACCTAGAGCCCGTGCTCCGCAACAAGAGAAGTCACCGCAATGAGAAGCCCACGCAACTCAACAAAGAGTAGCCCCCGCTCCCCGCAACTAGAGAAAGCCCGCACGCAGCAACGAAGACCCAACGCAGCCAAAAATAAATAAATAAATAAATTTATATAAAAAGTGGCATGTAAACAAATGAAAAGACTTCTGCTTAAGCATGGCAAATTAAACACACACATTTCCCTTCGCTCCCTCCTATACTCTGCTAACGTTGCAGAAAGAAATGAAAAAGCACAACTCCACTGGGAAAGGAATGAGAGAAGATGAGTAACATGCATGTCATTTTGGAAACTGGGAAGCAAGTGCATGAGTGGCTCTTGACTTAGCAGTCAGAGTGGAACCTGAGACCACAAGAGTGGGGAGTAAGGAGGGCACGGAAGCAAGAAGCAGCAAGCCAGTTCTCACTGCAACCCCCCGAGGGCACAGGAATTGGAGGTTCCAGGTACCTCTGAAAACAGGTTCCAGGTACCTCTGAAATTCATTAATTAAATGAATTAATTAATTTGGCATGGGGCACACCAAATATAGGAAAACCTGTTGGAAGTGATAAAAAGGAGTAGTTATACTTCAGATCCTCTCTCCTTTGCTGCATTGCTAAGCAGCTGCCCTCACCCTGCCCCAGCAGAAAGCCAGAGGTTGACTCTCCCCTTCTGAATGTGGAAGCACGAGGTACAACTAAACTGGGGAGTAAATAAACAACCACATACTGAGTGGTAACTCCCCTCCCCCCAGTTTCTTCCCCATCTTGTGTTCAGAGTATTAATAGGCAGGAGATTGGAGGGGTTTTCTCTGGGGAAAATAATGAGTCCGAGAGAAAAGAACTAAAGCTCATGGCCTTTAGGGGTTTTCCTACAAAGCATTTCCCTCCTGATCACCCTACAGGGAAGCCAAAAAGTGAAAAATTCCCACCCATGCACACAGAACTTCCAAACAAAGATTTTAAGGTCTCACTTCTAAATATGAATAAACAGTTAAGAATTATCAGTTATCTCAGAAAAACCTGTAACATGAAAGACAGAGGCATTGAACTTCCTGACAGCAACCCCAGAAGGGAGAAGACAGGGGAAGGATGCCTTCAGAATTCTGAAGGAGTTATTTCCATACTGGAATTCCACGTGCAGCCACATTGATATTAATACATATTAAGAACGTGGATGGGGACTTCCCTGTTGGCGCAGTGAAGAAGACTCCGCGCTCCCAATGCAGGGGGCCCAGGTTCGGTCCTTAGTTAGGGAACTAGATCCCACATGCATGCTGCAACTAAGAGTTCACATGCCACAACTAAGGAGCCCTGGAGCTGCAACTAAGGAGCCCGCCTCCTACAACTAAGACCCGGTGCAACCAAAAAACAAACAAAAAAACAACAGCAACATGGATGGAATAAAGGCATTTGCAAACATTGCAAGGTCTCAAAAATTTAAATCTCAGGGACCCTTTCACAGAAAGCTGTAGGATGATGTTCTTCACCAAAACAAATTAGTAAGTAACTAAAGGGGAAGATGGGATATTCAGAAAATAGAGAATTCAAGAGGAGGGGAGGGAAAGGAATTCCTAGGTTTTCCTGGTGAAGAGATTCCTAGAGCAACACGATCAGCAACCTAGAGAAAACAGACCAAATTGGAGCAAGAGAACAGAGGGCTCTAGAAAAGATGTCTTGTGGGAGTGGGCCATCGTCTTATTTGAACATACTGGAGAAGATTATTAAAAATTCTGTCAAAGATCTTGGAGATGAAAGATGCATACAAAACTAGGCAAACAAAATATGAGGCAATTATTAACTCCAGGAAAAATAAACCACACAAGGAAATGTATCATAGTATACAGCATGACTTAATTGTGAATAATACTTACGTGAACATAATAATAAAATAATCTGGGCTTCCCTGGTGGCGCAGTGGTTGAGAGTCTGCCTGCCGATGCAGGGGACACGGGTTCGAGCCCTGGTCTGGGAGGATCCCACGTGCCGCGGAGCAACTAGGCCCGTGAGCCACAATTACTGAGCCTGCGCGTCTGGAGCCTGTGCTCCGCAACAGGAGAGGCCGCGATGGTGAGAGGCCCGCGCACCGCGATGAGGAGTGGCCCCCGCTTGCCACAACTAGAGAAAGCCCTCGCACAGAAACGAAGACCCAACACAGCCATAAATAAATAAATAAAAAAAAAAATTAAAAAAAAAAAAAAAAAATAATAATAAAATAATCTATATTGATGTAACCAAAAAAGGCAGAAGGAAGTGTATGATGAAGTGTAGGGCTGAAGAAACAATGTAGGGAGTCTAACTTCACATCTTCCGTAGTGGAACATCAGCTGGTAATAAGTTACACTGAAAAATAAGGAATTAGTATTACAACACATTAATTAGAACTATAGAGCGAAGGAGAATGGATAAAAGAGTTAACAGGCAACTGTTGTTTTTCATTACAAGCCCGGTTATAACGTTGTAGTTTTTAAGCCATATATATGTGTATTACTGATCCTTGCCGCTTGGGTTTCATGCCCTTGTGTAGGCTCCTCCCACACTGAATAGGGTGGAATAAGTAACAGGATATTGTGGAAATGACAAAGTGTGACTTCACAGACTGGAGCACAGGGGTACTATCGCATCTGTCCTGCTTTGTCTCCTGGGATAGCTGCTCTGGAAGAAGCCAGCTGCATGCTATCAGGACACGTGAGCAGCCCTATGGAGAGACCTATGTGTGCTGACTGTCAGCCTTGTTAACCAAGCGAGGGAGCCATTTGGAAGCAGCTCCACCAGCACCAGTCAAGCCTTCAGATGCCTGCAGCCCCTGTCAACATTCTGGCTTCAGCTTCGCGAGAGACCCTGAGCCAGAAACACCCATCTAAGCCGCTCCCAAATTCCTGAAGCATAGAAACGGTAAAATAATAAACCTTGTTTAGCCACTAAGTTCTGGGGAAATTTTGTTACACAGAAACAGACAATTACTATAAGCAACCACAGGCTAGAAAAGCTGACTAAGAGGGTGCAGGAAGTGACTGGAGAGCCTGGAGCGGCCGTGGTCCAGTGTGAATGCGACTGGCCACCAGGATAGGTGACCCCCCAGGATGGACATGTGAGACATACAAACACCTCTTGGAAACTCCCAGAAATTTTATGGAGTAAAGGCATCCTGAGGATGCTAGTGGGAAAGCTAGACTCCTGTTAATGGGGAACGGGAGGTTCAGGTTGTTGAAGAGTGGGGCGGCACTGCACCGTGAATTGGCCAGCTTCCCAAGCCAGCAGTGACATGCGCATACAGGTTATATATACAACAGCTGGAAAAAAATATTAATAATGAAGGTATCTGTATGGTGGGATTATAAGTAAACATTTACCTGTTTCCTTAAACTGTTTTAAACCTTCCACATTTTCTGCAGTAAGCGTGTGTTGGGTTAAAAAAGTCTTTTTAATTATGGTAAAATACACATAACATAAAATTTTTTAGAAGCTTAAAAATACCTTTTTAAAAATTTTTGGCCGCGCTGGGTCTTTGTTGCTGCACGCAAGCTTTCTCTAGATGGCGGCGTGCGGGGGCTACTCTTCATTGTGGTGCATGGGCTTCTCATTGCAGTGGCTTCTCTTGTTGCGGAGCACGGTCTCTAGGTGTGCAGGCTTCAGTAGTTGTGGCATGCGGGCTCAGTAGCGATGGCTCACGGGCTCTAGAGCACAGGTTCAGTAGTTGTGGCGCACGGACTTGGTTGTTCTGCAGCATGTGGGATCTTCCCGGACCAGGGCTCGAACCCGTGTCTCCTGCATTGGCAGGTGGATTCTTAACCACTGCACCACCAGGGAGGTCCCCACATAACATAAATTTTACAATTTAAGTGTACAGTTCAGTAGTGTTAGGTACATTTGCGTTGTTGTGCAACCATCACCACCATCCATATCTCCAGAATCCATATTCCCCAAGCCCCTGTTAACCATCCCTCTACTTTCTGTCTCTATGAAATTGACTGCTCTAGGGATCTCCTGTAAGCGGAGTCATACAGGAGTTGTCCTTTTGTGACTGGTTTATTTCACTTAGCATAATATCCTCAAGTTTCAAACATATTATAGCATATGTCAAAATTTCATCCTTTTTTAAGGTTGAATAATATTCCATTGTATGTATATACCACATTTTGTTTATCCATTCGTCTGCTGATGGACACTTGGGCAGTGCATTAGTCTGCTCAGGCAGCCAGAACCAAGTACCCAGACTGGATGGCTAAAACAACAGAAGTTTATTTTCTCACAGTTCTGCAGGCTGGAAGTCCAAGATCAAGGTTTTGGCTGATTCAGTTTCTGGTGAGGGCTCTCTTCCCGGCTTGCAGATGACTGCTTCCTTGCTATGTCCTCACATGACCTTTTCTGGGGGTGTGCACACAGGGGAGAGAGAGTGCTTTCTCTGCTGTCATTTCTTATAAGGACACCAGTCCCATTGGGTGAGGGCCCCACCCTTATGACCTCATTTAACCTTAATTACTTCCTAGCTCCAAATACAGTCTCACTGGGGTTAGGGTTTCAATATATGAATTTTGGAGGGACATATACATTCAGTCCATAAAAGGTGTTTTTTTTTTGTTTTGTTTTTTTGTATTGTGAGTAATGCTGCTATCAAAGTGGGTGTACAGGCTATGCTGGTTTTATATTCAGCATAAATTCTTAAAATCAAATTTAAATTTAGAAGCAGCTCAGATTAAGGTAAAAAAAATTTCATCCTGCAATTTTTATCTTTTAAAGTCAATCATCTGACTCTATTAAGCCACAATTAGGAATTTGTCACTGACATCTTCCAGAGGATTGGATGGCTGAATTGTCGGCTCCCTGGTTGCCTGGTGAGTGTATGTTTACCAGGGAGACTGACTCATGCTGGAAGCTCAACTAAGAGCGGACTTATTAGAAGCACACAGCGTGGTTCATAGATCGGAACCACGAACAATTAACCGAGCCTCAGAAGGACAGAGACCAGGACCACTCCGGAGTCTTAGGGACTAGAAATGGGGTCGCAGCCTCATTAGGGCTCCCTTTCTCTCTGTCTCCCCCATCTGCTTACCCCTGCTGGGCTTCATTTTCTCCTTTCACTTCTTTCACTTTCTATGGCAGGATCCAGAATCTCTTTCTTCCAAATCCAAGATCTGAGAGCAAAGAGACTCACCCCATCGGCTCTAGAAGAAAAGCAACAAAAAAGAACCCTAATTGGCTTGTTCCTGGACCAAACACTGTGCCCAGGGTGCTGAACTGCTGTGCCTGAGACACACGTCCAGCCCTGTGGTGAAGGACTGGATCTGTTGTCAGAACAAGAGGAGGGATGCAGCAAAGATGAGTCACCCCAGTAACTTCAGAAATACAGAGTGCGATAAAAACGCGACTTATTGCTAATATTCATTTTTAGTTTATTGGAGACTCAGTTTACCCACCTTTAAAATGGGAAAATAATTCCTACCTGTCATACAAATTATTGGGGAGTTTAAATGAGATAATGGATGAGAAAGTACTCTGTGAATTATATAATGTGTGCAATGTAAGGCATTTATCACTGGTTAGGTACTGTATTTTCTCCACTTTATGGATGGAGACTAAGCAAAAAGAAAGGGTCATCAAAACCTAAGTTTCTAGATCAAAACGTTAGCCTGTTAACTTGGTGGATGTTTTCGAGACTTTTCAATAACTAGACTACTTTACTTCTCTTTCTGACTTTATGGGAACTCGGCAACCCAAATCTTCCAGTGTTACTGGGTTCTTTTGCTGCCCTCTTGCTGTGTGCCATGGACGTCCCACCACGTGCAGCTCTCCAAGGTCAAACTAGGGGATCACAGCACATGCTGGTGCCGTTCCGGTGGTCTTACCACCCATGGAGGCATGAGTCACCGACCAGGCAGTGGCCTGCTTGCCCACGAGCACATCTGTGATAGAAGGGGTTGTGCAGAGATTATTAGGGATGGAGGGAGCCAGGACATGCTCTAGTGCAACTACCTCATTTTACTGACAAAGACCCTGGGACCCCATAGCAGATGCAGCTGATCCCCACAGCCATCTGAGTTAGTGAGTAGCTTCAGTGGACGGTTCAGACAGAGGTTGGTGGTTTCCACCTCGGGCATCATTTCTCTACTTCTCTCCCATTGATGCCTGCTCAGCCTGTGTGCAGGGTAGCCTGAACAATGCTGAGGGGGCAAACTTCCACCAAAGCAGGTGGCACTGGTGGCTTGCTCCCCATACTTCAGTTGGACAACACTTCTCCTTGAAGCTGCCCTGGTGAGATTCAACCCAGGTGACCCAGCCATTAGCATGTCCTTCACTGGCTTTCTCTCTCTGCTGCCTCATTATGCCCACTCCCTCTCCTGTGCTTCCTGAGATCAGCTCTCAAAGAAGTGACTTGTCCCCAGATTCTTGCCTCAGACTCTGTCTTTGGGAAACCCAAACTAAGCCACCCGGGGAGTGATGCTAGCTAGGGATGGAGTTGGTACTAGAGCCCAGGCCATTTGACCCCCCTTTAAGTTGCAATTATCAGAGTGGATATGTGTTTGCAATTAACTGCTCATAATCCTATCTCTGCAACCAATCAACTAACCAAGAAAAGCAACAAACAACCAAGTAACCATCAGCCAACCAACCCACCAGCCAAATAAACCCATCAACCCATCAACCAACCAACCAACCAACCAACTAGCTAACCAGCCAACCAAACAAACAAACAACCAACCAGCCCATCAACCAACCAACCAACCAACCCAACAACCCAACCAAAAAACCATACAATCTGAATCCACCAAAATTTCTATGTCAAAAACTGTAGGGACTGAACTCATGGCTTCCAACCTCAGGAACGTCAAATGCTGGGAAGTGGGGTGGACACACCTATTACAACTGAGAAAAAAGCTCTGGTTGCAGGGTGACATGTTGCGTGCCTTAGGCGGGGCCCCTGGCTGGGCAGTACTTTGCACGGTCTCTGAGGTTCATAGTCTGGTGTCCAGGTTTTAAAGCCCAGCACTGTCATTTCACCCTCCACGTGGAGCTGGTGAACCTGTGGGGACAGACTCGCTGTCACAGGACAGATCCCTCAGCCATGGCAGGCCTGTGAATAAGTGTTCACAGACAGAGACGGCGGCTGCCATCTCCGCAGGACACCCCACGGGGGGACAGCTCAGGACTCTAGCTCCCAGGTCAGAAAAGGTCTGGTTTCTGTGCTCTGAGCGCAAACCAGAGCAGGAGGGACACCCAAGGCAGGCTGAAGAAGTGCCCTTCTCCCCGCTGCAGGCATTCTGGCTAAGGAACAGGAGTGCTCTTCTGGAATTAGGACGCCCTCTCCTGCACGAGATCAGAAAACCCACACTCTAACCTTCTGCCTCTCCGGTTTTTCAGGGTCTGTGTGCAATCACCCCCTGTGTTAGCAGGTCTTGTGTTTAGGTATGGGGTCAACAAAGCTGGTTAGGGCACAGGTTTGAAGTCGCTCCAGTCCTGAGGATGTGAGGATGTGAGCTAATCAGCCTCCTGGTGGGCTGCACCTCTCTCAGGGTGCAGCATTGATGGGTTCGTTTTCCACTCGTTCCTTCCTCAACAGGTGCCCCTTCCTCCAAGTCCCAAGAGTCTCTCCTTATGAGGTCACCACCTGTGAGATCTGGCGCTGAGTAGGGGCTGTGCGGGGAAAGGCAGCCTCAGTGGAGGAGAGTGCAAAACATAGACATTATCGAAATGGACTTCTGAACTCACAGCAGCCAGCATAGTGTCATGACCTGGGAAAAGTGTGCTTCACATCCTCGTATCTTTCTTATTCCAAAAGAAATGCCAAAGCCCGGTGTGAAGGGAAATGATTAGACCACTCGGAACCATTTACCTTTATAAAACAGTTTCCCAAAGCAAACACCTGAACGAGTTGACCTGATTGCCAGTGGACGTGTGTCTGAGGGCTGATTCACTGGATCACACAGATGCAATTTTCCTAGAGAGTCTTGTCACCCTGGCTGTTGTTTAGACTGTGGAATTCTAGAATCACTAGGCTTACTTTCCGGCATAGCCAGGGGCAGATGCAGGGTTGGACTTTTTTGTCTGATGTCCTGTAGGGTAAAGCTGCATCTTTTATACTTGCTTGGAGGTGAGTGAGCTTCTGTAGTTGGAAACACTCTGGGGCTTCATGGAAATTTGTTAAACCTGCTTATTTTGAAGAAGTGTTTGATCCCATGTAAAATTATGAGTCCCTTTAGCGTGCTTTAGAATGGAAAGGCCTGGATCGCTCCTCCATTAAAAGTCCAGGGATGTGGAGTTTTGTTCCTTACCTTTGGAAATCCTCAAATTAACTGAATTCAATTAAATTCAATAGGTATTTTATTTGAAGACTCATTTGGAGCATGCAGGGTACACACATGTGAACACCCACCCACACACACACACACACACACACACAGCCAAAGTGATTTTCCAAACTGTGTTTCCAAAGGAAATCGAGTTTTAAAAGGTCTCATCCGGATTCACATCCATCAAAATGCCGCAGAGCAGCTGGGCCAATTCAGCCCAGCGCAATACCTGCCAGCCAGGTCCTGTCTTCCACATTGGAGTCTAATGGGAATTTCTGCCTGAACGGGAGCCCGGGACAGAGGGCAGCGTGAGGTCACGAGCCCCTTGGAGCTGCCCGGGAATGCACGGAGCAGGCTCGATCTGCAGGATGCCAGCATGGAGCTTGGCAAAACAGGGGGCAGGAGAGGAGGGTGCGTGTTTGCAAAGCCAAGAGGCCCAGGTGAGTTCCTTGGATGTTTTTTCTCCAAGAGGAAGTGCATTCCCTGTGTCTACCTTTATGACATCCTTAAAAGGCTGGTGATGATATCTGCTGCTCCAGGGTGAAATGCCCACCAGTATTCCTTTCCTGGATGCCTTTTCCCTAGATCTGGGGGTCAGATCACCCAGTTAGGAGGCTTTCAGGGGAGAGAGGTAAAGGAAATCATGTGATGCCGTTAGCGATTTAATTTATGCAGCACTTCCTGCCAGGATGAGGGAGCAGACAGATGAGAGATTGACCCCCTAGTGCCTTGGGAGCAGAGCACGTGCTTGATTGGACAGCGTCCAGAACTTCTTCTCTTAGGCAGTGCTTAGCTGCCTTTGCGTTGGAGGTGTTACAGACCAGGGTTCTTGGCCTTCCCCAATCAATAGAAATTGACTCAAGGCCAGACGAGAAATTCAGGCAAGGCTTTATGGGGGCCCTGCTGCAGCAGAGGGGAGAGAGAACAAACATCAGGTTCCGTGGCTTGCTTGCTCGCTCTCTGAGGCAGCGAGCTTGTTCCTTTTACAGGGTGAGGGCAGGGGTGCGTCCAGGGGTCGGGCCGGAGGGGTGGCTTAGGGGTTTTGCCCACCACTTAGGTGGTGTTGCATGCAGGGGGCGTGCGCAGTACCCTGTTTTTGCTCTGGGCTCTTCAGAAATGGCAGTTGGGTTTTTTTTTGTTTTTTTTTTTGGCTTTATTTTTGTCTTTCCGTATCTTTTGGGTCCAGAATTTGCCCCAACTGTGCATGCACACAGTTATTTTTAGTCCCGTGTAGTTTCTCTGTAGTTTGTCGCTCCAGGAGAGGTGTGTCCAGGTGCAAGCTTTGCAGCACTGCAGCCAAGGGTCCCAGGTCCCAAGCCTGTGTCAGAGGTGACCAGATACCTGGGCACTTCAACTTCCATTCCTTTAGTAACACTCAGCTGTTAACCCACACTTTGTGACTAAATCAGACTTTTTCTTTTTCTTTTTTTTTTTTTAATATTTATTTATTTATTTATTTATTTATGGCTGTGTTGGGTCTTCGTTTCTGTGCGAGGGCTTTCTCCAGTTGCGGCGAGCGGGGGCCACTCTTCATCGCGATGTGCAGGCCTCTCACTATCGTGGCCTCTCTTGTTGCGGAGCACAGGCTCCAGACGCGCAGGCTCAGTAATTGTGGATCACGGGCCCAGCTGCTCCACGGCATGTGGGATCTTCCCAGACCAGGGTTCGAACCCGTGTCCCCTGCATTGGCAGGCAGACTCTCAACCACTGCGCCACCAGGGAAGCCCCTCTTTTTCTTTTTTAAGAAACATGTTTAAGAGATAAAATGATTTCTGTCAAACATTTACTTTCCTTCATTTTGGCAGCTGAACTGTTGGCCAAACAATATATACCTATGTTTCTGTCTCTAAATCACACTTCAATGTTACAAATGCTCTAGTAGTGACAAGTATCACTGAGGGAACAACTACTGAGCAATTTTGGCTGTATCTTCTCACGTCATTTCCACAACTGCAAACGAAGCATTACTAGTCCCATTTTATATATGGCGATTTTATAGATGGCATTTAATAGAAAAGCAAGGCAATTAATGAGTGGGGAAAACCAAGGCGCAATTAAGTAGCTTACCAGTTTACGGAGCTAAGAACTGGGGAAGCCAGAGTTTGACCGCGGTGAATCCTGCCCCCGCCGCCGTGCACCTTGCATTGCGCCTGCGGCCTCCACCAACTCTGCAAGGTCTCTTTCCCACGTACCTGGCATCACTCGTACCTACGCTCCACTCTGTTTTAAGTAAGATCCCTTCAAGGGCCCAAAGAAAGCCTGGGGAAATGTGTCCCTCGCAGGTCCAGCTCTCCAGCGAGTCCAAACCAGCTGGTCTGTTCTTGAGGAAGGGGGATGTGCGTGGACTTTGGTTCCGTGACCACGAGCCGACTCTGGGGCTGACACCCCACCTTCCCAGGCTCCGCGAAACCTCAGCAGAGGATGCCGACGAGCTTCTCCTTGTGCTTTGAGGAGTGGGGAGTTCACAGACCCTGAACACGAAGGCCATCACCCCTGCAGGAGGAAGAGCAGCGCTTTCCTTCATCCCAGTTAATGACAAGCAGGCCCCAGGCAGGCCCAGAGTGGGCTCGGTGGAGCCGTGGACTGCCCGGGGCCGGCACCTCTCTCCCGGCCGCTCAGAGGATGCACTTCTGAGCCAGATCTTCCTCGCTGAGCAGACTGTGAGCACGTCATCCAGTATCTCTCAGCCCGCCTTCCTCCCCAGCACTGTCCGTCTCATGCAGTCGCCATGAGGGGCTACAGCAACGAGGGGGCTGTTCAGCCTAGTGCCTGCTTTTTAAAAAAAAAAAAAACAGACATAAAAACTCCTAGAGGGAGAAAGAAATGGCTAATAAGCACAGCCTCACTGTAGGTGTGGGCAGTACTGGGCAAAATGTGGCTTAGAAGACCGTCCTCCTCTCCCATCCCACTCCCCGAGCTCCCCGCCACTGACCCAGCAATGAATGACCAATCTCAGGGTAGCCGTGCCCGCCTGAAGGTGGCCTGAGAAGAGGCTCTTCTAGCCCTCTAAAGCCATGGAAGTCACTTGTGTGCAAGACATAAATAGCATACAAGTAAATCCCTCTGTTTCACAGGGTCCCTTGGAAAAATCTTCCCCTCGTGTAAAAAATATTTCAAATTGAATTTGATACGGTTTCCTGGGACTGGTCTCCAAACCACAGTAGGCGCATCTTAAGAGCTAGTGTTCTGGAAACTGACTGCCTGAGTCTGAATCCTAGTCTAGCTACCTGTTTCCCTACCTGTGTGACCTTGGGTAAGTTACTTAACTTCTCTGTTCCTCAGTTTGTAATTTATTAAATGGAGAACCACAGTGTCTACCCCATGGTTCTAAAGTTTAGATGAGGTGATGTGCAAAAACCCTAAACACACTGCCTGGTACATAATAATGTCTGTCATGATTCAAGAAGCAGTTATGGAGGATTGACTATTAATCTATGCCAGGCACTGGAAGAGACCGATATCTCAAAAAATAGTTGTAACACTGTGTGTTAAATGCTGCTTCTCACATGGTATTGAAATGAGAAGATAATAGTGGATTATACACAAAGTGCTACAGGATCACATAGAAGGAAGCATATAAATCTGTCTGGGGGAGTTGAGGAACATGTCACAAAAGTTGAACTTGAGCTTTATTTTAACGGCACATAGGGGGACTTCCCTGTGGCACAGTGTTTAAGAACCCACCTGCCAATGCGGTGGCTGAGGGTTCGATCCCTGGTCCGGGAAGATCTCACATGCCGCGGAGCAACTAAGCCCGTGGGCCACAACTACTGAGTCTGCGCTCTAGAGCCCGCGAGCCACAACTACTGAGCCCACACACCTAGAGCCCGTGCTCCGCAACAAGAGAAGCCACCACAATGAGAGGCCCGCGCACCGCAACGAAGAGTAGACCCCGTTCGCCGCAACTAGAGAAAGCCCGCGTGCAGCAACAAAGACCCAACGCAGCCAAAAATTTTAAAAGACAAAGCAGACAAACAAACAAACAACCTAAATTATCTCTAAGGAGGAATCATGACATGATTTTTTTAAAAAGGAAGCTCTTAGTTTTGCTAAGCAGCTTGATGTGTTTGTGATTGCAAATTTGAGGGTGAAAGCCAGAAAGAACTGAATTTGTATGGTTTAGCAATAACTGTGGAGGTTGGAGAGCCCAGGTGGAATCTGGGTAGGAGAAAGAGAAATCCAGGGCCTGGTTTGGGGGAGGATCACAGAGAATAACTTTGTTCATTAATTCATTTATTCAGAAAATATACATAGAGCTCTTGTCATATCCAGGAACTGGGGCTAGAGTGGTGAATCTCAACAGGACTTTAGGAGAACAGAAATATCTACTATCGATACCACGCAGATTTCCAATCCCTGTCATCTCCCCTTCTAAATCTTCAGGAAACTTTACATTCTTGTTACTGCTTTTGGTCTGAGACTGGAAACTGGAGGCTGTATTTTCTAGTCCAAGGATGTAATGACTTGTGGAGACCATTTCAGGGATGCAGATGCTGGGAGTCAGATGCATCCAGGAGAGAGTTAGTCCCTGGAATTTGCAGAATTTGTACAGAGCCCAGGAATTTGGAACGTGGGGTCCAAAGCAATTCTGTCTAGATCTCTAAGGCCAGGGAGTCTCAACCCCAAATCTGGGGTATTTATTCTTTGTTGCATCATCTTTTCCCACCGCATCCTAAATACTGGCGTTTAACAATGTTCCCATTTTACCCCGCTCTTTTCTCAGTCTACACGTTTCTCCAAGGAGTTGTCAACCACCTCTATAATTATGACTCATCAATCTCTCTGGTTCCTACCTCTCTTCTAAATTCCAATCCCCTGTTTTTCAATCTGATACTGGACATCTCTTCTTGAACGTCCCACATACAGTCAAAATATGCAAAACCAAATGCATCATCTTCATCCTTAGCTGTGTTTGCCTATGTCCCCTGTGTTGGTTAATGTCTCCACAAACTGCTAAGGATGCCTTTTAATGCTTCTCCTTGCATCAGGCTCTGAGTCCTGTTAATTCCTAAGCATTCCCTAAATTTGTCTCTCTCTCTCCACCCGCTTTGTGATCACTGTTGGAATTCAGGTGTTCATCATCTCTTACCCTGTCAGTTACAAAAGAGTCCTATTAGCCTCCCCTCTCTATCCGATCGACTCCATCTTTCATACTCTTAACAGAATGGAAAGTACAATTGTTGGTTTCCTACCCAAGATCCATTCGCTTAGTTTTTCCTTCCCAATGACATTACCCATTTCTTCCTTCTTAACAGAACCTCAATTTTGTTCAGGTATCCTCCCCTCCCCATGTAGCCCCTGTGCCTCAGGGGAATGCTGACCCCAACCCTAGTCCCAGGAATTGGTCCAATTATATAAGGGATGTCCCACCCCATTGTTAACAATGGATTAAAAATGGGTGTGTAATTGATTCTGCCTCATTCTATCTCATTCTGAATGAGACAGGAAGAGAGATTCATTGGAAGCCACTAGGAAATTGCTTCTTATTCTTCTTAGAGGACTGTGGGAAGCTGCCCAGTAGATGTGAACAAGGAAGCATTTAGTCTCAGTTGCTACTGGCAGCCGTTCTCCAACTAGTAGAAGAGCCAGCTTTAAAATGAAGCCAGCGCTGTGGACAGCAGAATGGAGAGGCCGAAAGGGCATTGTCAGCTTCTGTAGTAACAGACCTCTGTCACCTCTGGACTTCTTATTGTGTTAAGTCAATTTCCCATTATGTCAGTTAGTTTAAGCCCATTTTAGTTGGCTTTTCTCTAACTTGCAACCAAATGAATTCTATCAGAGACACAGAGTGATTTAAAATAAAGATCCTATTGTGTAAGTCTCCTACTTAACGGTTCTCTCCACTCCTAGAAACAAAAATTCCTCCTCCCTGCTTTAGTGCAGAATGCACTGGAGGTTACCTGCATGGCTTGCAAGAGCTGATGGCAAATTTCCCTTCCCAACTCTGCATTTGGTGATACCGTGGTGCAGCTTGAAATTGGCCACGGTAGGAGAATTTATACCCAGGAAGTTGGCAAATACTGCAGATCAGGGCTTTTTTTCTCCAGAGAGCTGGCTGTTAAGCATTTACCAGCACACCGCTGCCTTGGTGTAACATTCCAGACCTTTCTCAGTTAGCCCAGGTCTGCCTCTTGAGCTTTCTTCTCCTTCCCTTAGTGTCCCAGTAGCTCTAGCCACATTGAACTTGACATTTTACTGATATGCTGTGCTGTCTCCTGGCTCTGAGTTCTCACACTGAATGCCTTTTCCCTCATCTTCAGGGCTGAATTCCCCACCAGGCACATGAGTCACTGTGCCTGGAGTCCACAGTACTTTCAGGGACCCATAAAAATGTCTTAGTTTCTCTGAAAATCAAGAGAAAAATGAACTTTTAGATAAAATAGAGTGCTTTGATATGTAATATTATATATTTGTCTTTCACCAGTGCCATCAGTAAAATATAATTTTAAGTATTTCTTATGGAGGAGGGAACCCACAAGGGCAAGTGTCCAGGGCCCATGAAATTTATAATGTGGCCCTAGCTCATCTATCAAATTCATCTCTGTGAAGTCTTTCTAAACTCCTCCAAATTAATCCTCCTACCCATCACAATACTGTTGATACTTTTGAATAATTCTCAGAGCAATGTGGGATGTAAATAAATAAAATTCCTGTATCATAACACTTATCATACTGACACTCATATGTGTATAAATATCCATCCTCTTCGCTAACCTATGAACGTTTTTGAAAATAGCCGTTCTATTTTATTCTACTCTGTAGCTCCAGGATCTTGCACGGGCTTTGCACAACAGCTGCTGCACATCTTTTCTCTGAATGAATGAATGGATGAAAACCTATGTGCATTAGCTTGCTCAGGCTGCCATACCAAAGTACCACACACCGGGGGCTTCAACAGCAATTTATTTTCTTACAGTTCTGGAGGCTGGCAGTCCAAGCTCAAGGTGTCAGCAGGGCTGATTCTCCTGAGGTCTCTCTCCTTGACTGGCCACTTTCTCCCTGTGTCATCACATGGTCTCTCTTCTGTGTGTGTCTATGCCCTGATCTCTTCTTCTAAGGATGCCTCATTTTAACTCGATTACCTCTTTAAAGATACTTTTTCCAAATGCAGTCGCTTTCTGAGTTACTAGGGGTTAGGACTTCAGCCTATGAATCTGGGGAGACACAACACAGCCCATAACACTCTGCTATAACACATCATATTATCAATCTGTTCACGTCTTGGCTTCCTCATTAGGCTAGATTGTGAAGTCCTGAAGGGCAGAAACTCTTGAGCTTCTCCTGTCTCCGTTACGTAGTGGAGCAGGGCAGCTTTACCTGAGTGCATGGCTGGGAAGCCTCGTGGAAGGGCTGGGCATGGCCAGGAAGAAGGCACGGCTGGTGAGGCCAGCCCTTTGGTCCCTACAGACTGCAGAGGCTTCTGCGGGCCGACAGCACTGGGGAGCACGGTGAGAGCGGGAGCTTGACCGTTCTACCTCGAGCTGCAGTAGTTTGTGTTGGATTGCTTTCCTCTTGACTTTGATGGATGCTGTAGAGACAGGCTTAGAAAAGCAAACGCTTCTGGGTTTTAATTTTTAAAAAAATTTGTGTATTTATTTGGTTGCACTGGGTCTTAGTTGCAGCTGGTGGGCTCCTTAGTGGTGGCACGCAAGCTCTTAGTTGTGGCGTGCATGTGGGATCCAACTCCCTGACCAGGGATTGAACCCCGGGCCCCCTGCATTGAGAGTGCAGAGTCTTAATCACTGCGCCACCAGCGAAGTCCCACTTCTTGCTTTTTAAAAGCCTATTTATTAACAGTGATTTGCATAAAATAGTCTTGTAGAAGGGGCAGCTGTTTTCTCTTTTCGAAAATGTTTGTTAGGACCTAATTAATCACAGAAATACTCTCTGGTTGCACCATCCCCAAAAGATGATATATATATATATCTGAGGGGAATAAGAATTTTTTTTTTGGTGGGAGGATGGAATAAAGTCCCAAGCCATATATTTCCACTCAAGCTGCATTTCTATCCTTCGGAAAATTGGAACCTATTCTAAGCTTCCAGGATGCCAAGAGGCCCTGCGATGGGATACGCATTCCTCAGATTATATCCCATGTTTGATTCTGGTCGTTTCGGCTTCTCATCTCAGATGACTGAAGGTTGGAGCTGAAAGTCCACTTCCTCGTGTTCTGGCTGAGGAAACAGAAGGTCGTGGAGTGAGTGAGCTGTTGGGTTGTGACCCAAGTTCCTACGTCTCAGTCTAGGATTATTTCCCCACCTTCTACTTCCCCTACCAACCAGTTCTCAGGCTTTGCTTTCAATCCCTTCTGGAACAGAGTGGATCTTGAGCAAGTAAGTAAGAGTTCAAGTATCCAGTAGATAGATAAATGGTAAAGCTATCCCTAGTCCCTCGAGGATTAGGTCTCTTGCAGGCCAACCACAGAGTTACAGAAGTGACAGAAGTGAGGGACGCCTCGTGTGGCTCACAAAGGCTAGGTGACACCGAGGTCACACCGCTAGGTGACACTGAGATTAGTTACTTAATGCCAAAATAGCAGCTGCTGTGGTCTGGCCTCCATCTGATAACATCTTTGTCCTTAAATCTTTTTCTTAACAGCTACAGTTAAACTCTCCTCAGCAGGACATAAGGTGCACCTAAATGTTTGCCCCTTACCAGGTTCAGAAAAGCTCCAAGTTCATCTGACCTCATGTGGAAATACCTCCTCAGCCTAGCTCCCTATTGTTTGGGTTTCCAGGCAAATGAATTGGGATGACCCTGGGGGTCACTTCTGCTGCTGTCTCAGGGCTGGGGGTTAAAACCAAACCTGGGCTGAGATAATCACGTGTGGAAAACAACATTGCTCTTCCACTGTTCACTCCTCAACATGCTACGAGCCCCTCCCTCGTGCTGGTGTTGCCAGATGCAGCAGGCTCAGGTGCCCAAAACACCTGGGAGCCACAGCCTTGGCTTGCAGAGATGCTAGTCCCCTATTTGAATTATCCTCCGCGTCAGAGTTGCTAGATGTGCCGTGGAAAGTCACTGAGGGCCCAGGCTGCGGTTTCTCCGGCTCCCGTTCAGCACGAGCTGTCTGTGTGCACTTGCACATCAGTCTATTTACCACATGGCCAGGCTTCCTCGCACGTGCTCAAATGGGGCAAAACGTTTAACAGCGACTGCCATGGAGGTTCCTAAACAAACCTGAATGGCCCAGCACGAGATACTAGATGAGCCTAGAAATCAGGGAGCACCTGGAGTGGAATTGTAGCAATTCCTCTGGCTTCCAGAGAGATCCAGAAGCACCATCCCCACTTCCTGCCCAGGGTCGGGACACCTGGAGAGGTGCTCAGTGACTCTTGGTAAAGCTTGATTTAGGAGTCAGGAGGCAAAGAAAGGAGACTAGAGTGACACCAGAGGGGTTGCTGGTAATGCCGAATTTTTGTTTTTTTTAAAAAAATATTTATTTATTTATTTTTGGCTGCATTGAGTCTTAGTTGCAGCACGCAGGATCTTTTGTTGTGGCGCACGGGCTTCTCTCTAGCGTGGAGCACGGGCTCCAGAGCGCGTGGGCTCAGTAGTTGCTGTGCATGGGTTCTCTAGTTGTGGCGTGTGGGCTCAGTAGCCCTGCGGCTTGTGGGATCTTAGTTCCCCGGCCAAGGATTGAACCCAGGTCCCTTGCATTGGAAGGCAGATTCTTAACCACTGGACCACCAGGGAAGTCCCTGATTTTTGTTATTTTATTAAAATGATTATTTCATTAAAATGAGGCAGATTCTGCTGAGAGCCTTGCAAACTTGTCTCTGGACAGGCCTTGCCCTGAGCAGCCCACAGATTGCAGGCGTTCCAGTCACAGCTGGCTTGGTCTTCACAGTGTGCTGGGTCTTTCCTGCCCCTGTGAGGTGTTGATACACCTTCAGGGAAGCCAGAGTCATCCTTCAGCCTTTGTCATGACACTCTCTGCAACTGGTAGGGACTCCACGTAGTTTCTTTCTCCAACATCTGTTTCCTGCCCCTTCACCACCTGCTGGCTCCCCTTTTCTGCCCTGGTCCAGGAAGGTCTCACAGGTGTTAACACCTGGGATGGGGGTGCGGTTAGGAGGGAGTCTGCCAAAGCAGAGAAGGAGTGGCAGAAGTTAGGGTGGCAAGGTCTAGAAAAGCCCAGAGAGAACGGCTTTGCCTGTCTGATACACCTGCTCCTGCACACGTCAGGACAGGTAAGGTTAGCACACAGCTAGTGCCAGCTGTCTTATCACATCTTGAAGGGGTCAGAGAGGTTGGAGGAGTGGACAGGTGGCTGATTGGGCGACCATCATTTTCTAGTCACGGTGATTTCCAAAACGTTGTCATGAGAGTTTCACTTTTGACATCCAGCTTCTGCCCGCTTCCCGGCACATGCAGTTGTGCTGTGGCCTCAGAGCCTCTCTCTTCCATGAAGGCGAGGGCCGACCTCTCACCCCTTACACTCTTGAGAGGGGTGAGGTGGCGATGGAGCAAAGGCTGAGTTCTTTACAACCAGCAGCAGAGAGACGGACAAGCCTTTCTGCTGGCACTTTCAGGGGCTGCTTCTTCCAGTAAGTCCTCCCTTTGCTTATTGGCCTGAGTTGGTTTCTGTAGCTTTCAACCAAAGAACCTTAATTTAAGCCTTTACTGAAGTAAAATCTTATCCAGAGCCCAAAGTATATAGAAAAGATGTAACTGAGCAGCATCTTATGGGGCCTTCCTGGGACAGACGCCCCCCACCCCATGTTCTCTTGTCTGTAGAGAAACTTTAGGCTCCTAAGCCTTCCCCGAGTTCCAAAGAATAAATTTAATCAGAGAGGTGAGAAAATGTAGAAACAAAGGAAAATAATCAAGCAAGAAAAATAATAATAGTTTAGTCATTACACAAAGTCAAGGACCTTTAGTTCCTCCTCAAGGGCTATCTATAGCCCTTGAGGAGGAACTAAAGACAGATAATAGATAACATTCTGAGCCTTGTCCTTTGAGCTGTTTGGCAGATACTGAAACCCTCACCAGGTAGAAAAAGTTTAACTGTATGCTGCCCACAAGCACGTAGACCCCAGACTTGTTGGAACCAGAAGGTTGATGAGGTTGACTCCCAGTTACCTCACTACCAGCCAATCAGAAGAAGGTCCACGAGCTGATCACACACCCCACAGCCCCCCTCCCTCACCCCGTCTTTATAAACCTTTCCCTAAAAACCATCAGGGAGTTTGGGCCTTTTGAGCTCTAGCTGCCTGGACTCCTTGCTTGGTGCCCTGCAATGAATGCTGCACTTTCCTTCACCCCAACCTGGTGTCAGTAGATTGGCTTTACTGTGTGTGGGCAAGCAGACCCAAGTTTTGTTCCGTAACAAAGAGATGACATCGTGCCTCTCTGTTGAAGCAGGGGAGGGGGGCTTCTGTCAGCTCCACACTTCCTCTGCTTGGGCACTTTCAGGGCCCACTTGGAACCCCTGGGGCTTCTGTGAACACAGCTTCAAAACCACTGTGGTAGGAAATGACTCCTCCATCAAGGGGACTTGGGGTCCCTGGTAATCACTGGGCTCCTCCTGGCCTCTAAGACCCAGGGAGTAGACACGAAGCTACAGGTAAGGGCTACAACATCAGCTCCACTACAGGGGCAAAGAGAAAGTCTTTCTGGGGCCTTCAAATCTCATCATGTCCCTACCAGCCCACCGTGCAGAAGGATCATATAATGAATCCAGCCCTGAAACTCCTCTGGTTTGGTTCAACAGCAAGTCAGCTGCAAGATACCCAAAGACCATGTTCTCTCCCTATTGGTGTAACCTTGACAGTGAGGAACCTGCTGCCATCAGGGGTCCCAGCCTCTGTGCCAGGTTGGGGGGGGGCTTCATCGTATTTGGCTCCAGCCTCTTCCTAACTCACCTGGGCAACTACCTTAGATGCCCTGGTGTCCTCCCCTGCGAGCAGTCCTGCCGCTGCTCCTAGCCCTTGGTGTGCACACACGCTGTACATGCTGGTGTGTGTGCCAGATGGCCTGCCCTCGACGGCTGTGGGGAGAAGGCGGGGTGGGAGTCTCTGTGAGATTCACTGGTAGCTTCCGATGCATAGATGGGGTGAGAAGGGCTCTTGCACAAGGCTTCTTTGCTAAACCCATCTTGCTACAGTGCTGTGACTTCTGCTTCCAGAGATTTGCACAGTCTCGCTGTCAGCAAGGGGTTGGATGAGAATTCAAATTCAGGTCTGTCTGACTCTATGGGCTGCTTTTCAAGCCCAGCTCCTCCAGGAAAACAGTCCCTGGTCCCCGAGACTGCTAGCCCACTCCCTCTGGAGCTGTCTTCTTTGTTCTTAGGCACAATAGTTGACCAACACCGTTTCCTCCCAGATGCCCTCCCCATCTCTCGTGAAATTTTCTTTTGTAACAAGGTTCATATTTACATGCTCAGTCCTTCAGAAAGCTTGGGGCAGGCGGTCTCTGGGGCTTTTTCTCTACAACTGGCCCTTTGCCCAGTTAAAGGAACAGAGACTCCCCAACAATCCCTGGGGGTGCTTCAGGGGAGACTGGGAAAGGCTGACATGCCTGGGTCCAAACAGAATAATAATTTGGTCTCAGAAATCAGTTAAGAGGGACTTCCCTGGTGGTCCAGTGGTTAAGACTCCACGCTTCCACTGCAGGGGGTGTGGGTTTGATCCCTGGTCGGGGAACTAAGATCCCACATACCAGGGCCAAAACATATTAAAAAAAAGACATTAGTTGAGAGCATTAGCCCAGATTAGAACAGAACACCACCCAGGACCATAGCTGGTAAAAGGTGTGGAGAGACAGTGGTCAGAGCAGGAGAAAGGGGACACTTGATAAATATTCCTTAGCAGCCGCCCTCCCCAGCCCCCTTGCTCCTTACCAGTCCGTGGGTGAATGATTTCTGTGACTCTGGGTTGGCCAAGGGCAACATCACAGACCCCCACCTCCGGACAGAGTCTTTGGGCAAAATTGGGGTTAGCGGATAATGCAGCAAGATGCTGAGCTGGGAAGTGTATCTTGTATCTTTTGATAGGCGTGTTAAAGAGAGACCCGGTTTAAAGAGAAGGGAAAGAAGGGAATGGGAGTGGGGGAGGGAGGGAGGGAGAAAGGAAAAAGAAAAAGGAAAAAAAAGAAAGCAGTCCAAAATTACAAACCATATAGAGGAGAAAATACGCTGTAACCCAGAGAACTACAACCGCATATGTCTTTTTCAAAATCAACTCGCTCGATTTTCCTGTAAAAAAATGAAAACAGAAGAGCAAGCAAATTAAAATTCCTTCCTGCTTACTTCTGAAAGGGTCTTAATCTTACCAAGGCGGACGATAAACAGAGTTCTCTTTCAGCAAACACTGATAGAGAAATTGCATCCTTTTCAAAGGCCTATGGACAGGCCAACAATGAGCATCTTGATTCCTTACCCACCATCCTGCCCCGCCCCCCAGGCCCCACCTGCCTTGGATGCCTGCCTTCCCCTGTTGCCAGCAATCGCTTATAAATGGCACAATGAGATTTGCCAAGTTACTGAGTTTTGACCAAAGAAAATTCAGGCTGAAGGCAAGGTATATTGCAGACACATCTGCTTTTATCTGTGGCCCTCGTACAGATGGCGTCTCAGGTTCCCCTTTCCTGCCTTCCTTTGAAAGCAGCTTTGTCTTTTTCCTGGATTGAAGCATTGCATTTGCTGTAATCACTCCAGGATTTAAAGTAGCCGTTTCTAAGGTGGCATCTGCTTTTATGGCTCACACCGTGAGAACACTGCTAGCCAAAACTCCCCACTCATATCTAGCTATCTGTTGGTTTATAGTCATGTAGAGAGAGAAAATACTGGTTATTTGGTGTATTAGTCTGCTGGGGCTGACAGAACAAAGTGTCACAGACTAAGGGGCTTAAACAGCAGACATTTATTTCTCCCAGTTCTGGAGACTAAAAGTCTGAGATCAAGGTGTCAGCAGGATTGGTTTCTCCTGAAGCCTCTTTCCTTGGCTTGCAGACGGCCACCTTCTCCCTGTGTCTTCACGTTGTCTTCTCTGTGTGTGTGTCTTTTGGAATAGGGCCCATCCCAATGACCTCATTTTCCCTTAATTACCTCTTTAAAAACCCATCTCCAACTACAGTCACATTCTGGGTTCCTGGGGGTAGAAGCTTCCATACATTAATTTTAGGGGACACAATTCAGCCCATAACGTTTGGTAAAAATTATATTATTATTTTGACTTTAGCCCTTTCTCATGTATAGAACAGCCTAGAGTGCTGGAAAAACACCAAAAACCCAAAAAAACCAAAAAGCCGTTTGGCCAGTCGAGGACTCTGGCCTATTCAAAGGGAACTTGCCATCTTAAGTATTATGTCGTGGGAAACTGTCTACCGTAAATCATGAGATGCATTTTCTCATCTGATGCTTATTTAATGACCTCAGAGGACTTCATAAATTAATGCACCGAAGTGATGGATAAAGGATAAATAGTTCCCTTAAGCACTTAAGACTTCCGTTAATGGAAATGTACGGAGAAGACCATTTAATGGGTTTCTGGGCTCAGAAGTTGCCACTTGTGGGTCTGAATCTAATGCCTATCTTTGATCAGCACATTCTCCCATGTCAGGGGCTGTTAATTTTTTTTTTTTCTTTCTTGATGATATTGTTCCATTTAGTTTTATTAGACCTTTCAAACAGAGGCTTTAAATCAGAGTCATATAAGGTAGCATTACAATGTAAGAATTTCTTGTGTGACCAACTCTATGAAGGAGGAAATTCGAATTTTATTGAAGACATGTGACTCACCTCTGCACATGCTAATGGAAGATCAATTCCTTAGACTATGGTCTAGGAAATCAATAACACAAAACACTTCTGCTGCGATGACAGAGCCCGTGTTCGTCATCAGCTTTCTCTTCTCACTTTATACATCTCCCACATCTAACTAATTCTCAGCTGGCACCTCTCTTCTGAGCTTAGACCCCAGAGACTTCTGAGTACTACGCTTATCCACTTAATATTTCCCCAGGTAACTTGAACTCAACACGACCCAAAGAGAAACTGTTATCTTGCTCCAAAACCTACTCCTCCTCCTGTATTGTCCCTGTTGGGTCAAATGACAGCATCAGCCATCTAGCCTCCCTCCCATTCAACTTACCAATTCCTGCAGACTCTACTTCTTAGGACCTCTCCAACGCACGCCAGTCTCTCTTTCCCTATCGCTACTGTCCTAGACTCTGCCCTCAAGTGTTCTCCCATGGAGCACTGAGAACGTAACTGGTGTAGGGCAATATCATGGTTAATATCATGATTAGGAGATAACCAACATCACGGTTTGGGCTTTGGAAGGTCTGGATTCAAATTTCAGTTCTACCACTTAATAACTGTGGGACTTTGGGCAAGATACTTCATCTCCACGAGCCTTGGTTTTCTCAGCTGTAAAATACAGAAAATGGCTAACTTCACAGGGTGACTAGGAAACTTAAATGAGGACTTCCCTGGAGGTCCAGTGGTTAAGACTTTGCCTTCCAATGCAGGGGGTGCGGGTTCGATCCTTGGTCGGGGAGCTAAGATCCCACATGTCTCGCGGCGAAGAAACCAAAACATAAAACAGAAGCGTTATTGTAACAAACTCAATAAAGGCTTTAAAAATGGTCCACATCAAAAAAAAATCTTAAAAAAAAAAGAAACTTAAATGAGGTAACATATGCAAAGTACTTAGTACGTGCCTGGTATATAGTTCTTGGATCTGATCATCGAATTGCTCTGGTTGCAATGTTTCAATGTCCCTCAGTTGCCTTGGTATGGTACACAAGGCCAGCCCCATCACCTCTCTGATTCCATCTCTTGACACCTTTTACCCACCTTCTGCATCTCCACCATGCCGAACTCTCTGAAGTTTCCAGAATGAACCAGGTTTTCTCTACTGGCTGTACTTTTACGTGAGCAAGATGCTCCCATGACCTGACCACATGCCTCCTCCTTCCTACCTTGTCCATCTTCAAGATCCAGCTTAGGACAGTAGTAGCTTCTTCCTATCAGCGCTGGTCACACTCAATTCTATTCCTTTGTGTACTTATCTCCCTCCCTTTTCCTACTAGACCTTGCCTTATGCTTTGTATGGGTAATTCCTGGCACTGAGGCTTGTATATTGTAGACCTTCAATACATGTTGACCAAATGAATGGTAATAGCCAACATTTATTTAGCACTTATTATGTGTCAGGGTAATATGACCCTGATTTCTTTTTGTTGAGCTCCACCAATGCTGAGTCTATTTTGTCTCCCAGGAAAAGAAAACAAAACAAAAACCCCTTTTTAGAAGTGTTCTGGTGATGTGATCAGATTGGAAAAACTTTAAACTTGGCGGAAATCTGCCTTATCACTAATAATACTGGTATATGTCTCCAGTATATATGCAGTATAGACATGCAGTCTTAAAGCACTTTTCTTTTTTTATAGCTACTTTATTTATTTATTTTATTTTATTTTTGGCTGTGTTGGGTCTTCGGTTCATGCGAGGGCTTTCTCTAGTTGAGGCAAGTGGGGGCCACTCTTCATCGCGGTGCGGGGACCGCTCTTCATCGCGGTGCGCGGGCCTTTCACTATCGCGGCCCCTCCTGTCGCGGGGCACAGGCTCCAGACGCGCAGGCTCAGTAGTTGTGGCTCACGGGCCCAGCTGCTCCGTGGCATGTGGGATCTTCCCAGACCAGGGCTCGAACCCGTGTCCCCTGCATTAGCAGGCAGATTCTCAACCATTGCGCCACCAGGGAAGCCCTAGACATGCAGTCTTGGTATTTGCTGCATGTCTATAAGAAGAAAGTTCACAGGGAGGAGGCCAGGCCAGGTCCCCCAAAATCCATTCCTCAAGCAGCTCTGAGAATTGAGAAGTCAGAAGGTTTCTTCTTAGACCAGGGTCCTGTGGACAATCTTTGTCCTGGGTCACTCATCAAAACATTATGAAATGAAACTCGAGAACATTGTGCTAAGTGAAAGAAGTCAGACACAAAAGATCATATATTGTACGATTCCATTTATATGAAATGTCCAGAATAGTCAAATCCACAGAGATAGAAAGTAAATTAGTGGTAGCCTAGGGCTGGGAGTGGGAATAGAAATTGACAAGAAGTTATTTTTTGGAGTGATGAAATGTACTAAGATTGGATTATATTGATGGTTGCACAACTTTGCAAATTTTCTAAAAACTATCAAATTGTGCATTTAAAATGGATTAATTTTATAGTGTATAACCCATACCTCAATTAAGCGGTTTTTGTATTAATTTCTTATGAGAACTTTCCTCAGTCCTACCTTGCTTTCTCCTTGAGAGTCTGGTTCTGGGAGAGATCTCTCCAAACCTTCACCCTCTGCGAACGGCAAGTAGGTTGGGTTTGCGGTTTTACAGCTCAGCCAGTAGCTTGGGGAAGCGGAGACACAGAAGTGTAAGTGATACTTTGGAAAAAATATTCCAAGACTCTGAAGAAGTCGTCTCAGTCTTTGGGCACATCCCCTCTAGGCCACATTCCTACCTCTTATCTGTATTTATGCTGTAACTCAAATTCGTGTACTTGCCTTCCTAAATGGCATAATTTCACCAAGGATGATTTGGCATTATAGTAGCTACACTCAGGGAACTTTTGATGGGAATAAAATTATTTAGTGAAAAGATACTTTAGAACAAAAAATTATTTATTTAAGAGATACTTTAGAAGCATTGCCAAACATCCAATATTCTACATTTTTTGGATTGGTATGGGAAAGTGTCCAAAAGAAATTCTAATTCTAAAACTGCTTCCTTAAGAGATTCCTTGGCCATGGCAAAGAAAAATGTGAACAACATAAAACTGTGTCTCCTTTATAATCCCTTAATCACCACTGACATCTAATAACCTTTCTTATTTCCGTTCCTCTCTCTCCGCTCTATGCTCCTCTATCTTTTCTGTCCCCACCTCACCTCAATCTGCCCCTCTTCCTTCCTGAATAGCCAGAAACATCAAAGTTCCATTATCTTTTCAATTTAAATCCTCCTCGGGACAGAGAAAACCCCTTATGGTTGCTGTTAAGCCCTGTTCTTGCTCTGAGCTGAGAGCCATTGTCAAAGTTTTTCCAAAGTCTTTGGAGAAATTAGACAGGATGGAGAGAAATTTACAGAGTTTAAAATAGTCTTAGGACATGGAATCCAAAACTCACAGATCTATACCATTTAGTTCATATATTAGTAGGAACCTCAGCTGGAAAAAAGAAAAAAAAAGGTTGAAAAGGCAGAATGGGAAGATATAGGATGACTTAAAATGGCAGAGGAAACCAGAGGAATTTAGAAAAGTTGTACATGTTGAATAAGATTTTTTAGAAGCTCTCCCCAACTCTTTCCCATGAAAACAGGTTGAGCTCTGATTCAGTCCTGCAAGCAAAAAAAAAAAGCAAAAAAAAAAAGATGACCCATTGGAGAAATCAGGAACAGGCTCTTTTCCACCTATAGATAGCATTGCGAAGTAGATCCTTAAGCAGTTGTGACCTCACTTTTTGTAAATGGTCTTAATCCAGAAATAAGGGATTTAATATACAAGTAAAAGCTACAGTGGGAAAGAGCCCCACTGCCAGACCTCCAGCTCTTTGCTGAGAGTTCCAAAAGAAACAATAAGGCTCAGAATAAACTCATGATCTCACAAAAGTTTCGGTAAACTACAGCCCATGGGCGAATTCTGACCCTCTGCCTGTTTCTGCAAATAAAGCTTTGATGGAACACAGCCACCCTCATTTGTTTACACATTGTCCCTGGCTGCTTTCACAACCTCGGAGTTAAACAGTTGCAATAGAGATGTATGGCCTGCAAAGTCCAAAATGTTCACTATCTGCCTCTTGGCAGGAAAAGGTGGCCAATCCGTGGTATTATGAAAAAATAGCTAGATGCTCCCTTAGTCATTAATCTCCAAAGGAGGGCATCTCTAGGCAAAGACACTTCTTGAAAGGACGTTAGAAAAACATTTGTTCCGAAATAGTTATTTGTAGTGAGGTGGATGGACCTAGAGTCTGTCATACAGAGTGAAGTAAGTCAGAGAGAGAAAAACAAATACTGTATGCTAACACATATATATGGAATCTAAAAAAGTGGTACTGATTAACCTAGTGGCAGGGCAGGGATAAAGATGCAGACGTAGAGAACGGACTTGAGGACACAGGCAGGGAAGGGGAAGCTGGGACGAAGTGAGAGAGTGGCATGGACATATATACACTACCGAATGTAAAATAGCTAGCTAGTGGGAAGCAGCCTCATAGCACAGGGAGATCAGCTCGGTGCTTTGTGTCCACCTAGAGGGGTGGGATAGGGAGGGTGGGAGGGAGATGCAAGAGGGAGGGGACATGGGGATATATGTATACATATAGCTGATTCACTTTGTTGTACAGCAGATACTAACACAACATTGTAAAGCAATTATACTCCAATAAAGATGTGGGAAAAACAAAAAAGAAAAACAGTTGTTCTGCATTAGCTAAGAAACTAAAGGGGCAAAAATGAAGTGAGTGACCAGCTAAAGTGCTCCAAGGGGAAAGTAGACATCTAATTTTCTCTTTTACCCTTAAATCAGAAGGAGAAAATTCTCTGAATATTAACAGATAACATTGGCAATTTTTAATCAATTCAGGTGCTATATATAAACTTTAAAGCTACCACTGTCTTAGAGTCAACAACTAGTCAGCTGGTGGGATCTCTAACAACCCCCAAAGGTTCCCAGTGCCAAAACGTCTCCCTCAGGCCTGTAACCAAGGAACAGTCTTTCCTCCTCCCAATACGACAGCTGTTGACGTAACTTGATAGGGAGCGGTTTACCGTGCAAATAAAAAGGCCATATTAAATGTTCTCCGGGGGGTGTCTTCCTTTAAATCCCCCAAAACTCCCCTATTCACATTGAAATCATAGCTAATTTGGATGTTGATTCACTGTTACTCTAGTATCTGAATCAAGCCCAAAATATCAAGGAGGTCCAAAAAAAAATTTTTTTTATTAAAGATTTTTTTTTTTGATGTGGACCATCTTCAAAGTCTTTATTGAATCTGTCACAATACTGCCTCTGTTCCCTGTTTTGGTCCTTTGGCTCTCAGGCATGTGGAATCCCAGATCCCCAACCAGGGATCGAACCCACACCCCTCGCATTGGAAAGCGAAGTCCCAGCCACTGGACCACCAGGTAAGTCCCCCCCAGTTTTTTAGGTACAGGCAGGATTTAGGAGCTAAAACAATTAAGGTTCAGACTGATTTATCTAAATCTCTGTCCACACTCCACAGTACCCTGTTAAACCGGAAGCTAAAGAAGGACTGAAATCAATTGTTAAAAAGCCTAACAGATGGACTTCCCTGGTGGCACAGTGGATAAGACTCTGCGCTCCCAATGCAGGGGACCTGGGTTCAATCCCTGGTCAAGGAACTAGATCCCACATGCATGCTGCAACTAAGGGTTCGCATGCTGCAACTCAGGAGCTGGCAAGCTGCAACTAAGCAGCCGGTGAGCTGCAACTAAAGGAGCCCTGGAGCTGCAGCTAAGACCTGGTGCAATGAAAGAAGTAAATAATTTTAAAAATAATAAAAAATAAAAATAAAAAGCATAACAGAGAAAAAGCTTGTACCAGTCCACATAATGCTCCTATCCTCCCTGCCAAAAAAGTCCAATGGGCTAAGATAGAGATGTATTCAGGACTCAGGGCCATAAATAGAATAGACGTTCCTTGCTTCCCTGTAGTATCAAACCCACATCTAATTTCATAGTGGTGCCTCCTGAGGCTGCATATCTAATAGTTGTAGATTTGCATTCTACTTTCCTCAGCATCTCTTTAGATGGAAAGTCAACACTTGCTTACATTCCCCTGGGAAATGAACATTATGCCCCAGGAGTTTAGAGTGCCCCACCAACTTTTCACAGGTCTTCAGCCAGGGCCTGGAGGACCTTCCATTTCCCTATGGCTCTACCCTATCCAGTACATGATGACCTTTTGTTGTGTTCTGAAGATGAGGTGAGCTCTAAGACTGATTCCATCTATCTCAGTGTTTTAGCTCAGAAAGGGGTAGGTTTCCAAAGAGAAGTTACAGTTTTGTCAAAGTTCATTTCCTAGCACATGTTTTATCCCAAGGAGGTAAATCCCTTACTCCTGACACAAGGCAGGGCCTTCAAAACTTTCCCAGGCCAGTAACTGAGACAATTAAGAGGATTCCTGATCGATTATACTTCAATTAAAAAAAAAAAGAGAGAGAAATCCTGGGTCTCACTGGCTGCTGTGAGCTATGGCTTCCAGCTTCCCTGAAATTGCCTTGCTACCGTATGACTTTACCAAGGGCTTGGTAACCAAATCTTTTCCCTGGGACTCTACACATGAATGGTCCTTTTAGGAGTTAGAATTAGCACTTCAACCATCTCCCACTCTGGGCCTTCCTAATTACCATAAGCCTTTCTACATCCTTGTGTATGAGACTCACCTTCATGAGGATCATCAGAGGCCAATAACTTACTGCAATCTCTCTTGATCCAGTGGCAAAGCCAAGCCACCTAAGTGCAGTAACCACAGCAGCCCAATTAGCCAAACTTGTGCGTATGTTTTTTTTTTTTTTTAATTTTATTTATTTATTTATTTATTTATTTTTGGCTGTGTTGGGTCTTCGTTTCTGTGCGAGGGCTTTCTCTAGTTGCGGCAAGCGGGGGCCACTCTTCATCGCGGTGCGCGGGCCTCTCACTGTCGCGGCCTCTGTTGTTGCAGAGCACAGGCTCCAGACGCGTAGGCTCAGTAGTTGTGGCTCACGGGCCCAGTTGCTCCGCGGCATGTGGGATCTTCCCAGACCAGGGCTCGAACCCGTGTCCCCTGCATTGGCAGGCAGATTCTCAACCACTGCGCCACCAGGGAAGCCCTGTGTGTATGTTTTTAATTGTGTAAAATAAATGCATATAACATAAAATTTTCCATTTTAAAATTCAGGGGCTAATTAATATTACAGTCATTATTTTGTGCAATCATCACCGCTATTTATTTCTAAATAATCTTTCACCAACCTTTCATCTTTCCAAACAGAAACTCTAACCATTAGAGTTTCCTCTACCCACAGACCCTGGTAACCTCTAATCTGCTTTCTGTCCCTACGATTTAGATATTTTACATAAGTGGAATCATACAATATTTGCCCTTATTTCACCTAGCATAACTTTTTCATGGTTCATCTATGTTGTAGAATATATTAGAATCTCATTTCTTTTTATGACTGAATAATATTCTGTTGTAAATACATTTTGTTTATTTATTCATCTATTTATGGATACATTTGTTGTTTCTATTTTTGGCTACTGTGAATAATGCTGCTATGAACATCGATGTACAGGCTTGTGTACCGATTAGGTCCCTGATTTCAAATCTTTGGGGTAAATACCTAGGAGTGGAATTGCTGGCTCATATGGTAATTCTGTTTAACTTTCTGAGGAACCACCAAACTTTTTTTCACAGAGGCTGCACAATTTTACATTCTGATCAGCAATGTATGAGGGTTGCAACTTCCCTACATCCTTGCTAACACTTATGTCTTTTTTTAAATTATAGCTGTCATAGTTAGTGTGAAGTGGTAGCTCATTGTGGTTTAGATTTGCATTTCCCTATTGACTAATGGTATCTAGCATCTTTTCATATAATTTCCCACTTGTGTATCTTCTTTGGAGAACTGTTTACTCAAGTATTTGGCCCATTTTAAAACTGGACTTTTTGTCCTTTTGTTGTTGAAAGGCAGGAGTTCTTTATATATTCTGAATATTAAATCTTTTCACATATATGATTTGCAAATATTTTCTTCCATTCTTTGGGCTGTCTTTTAACTTTCCTGGTAGTGTCCTTTGATGCACAAAAGTTTTAGTTTTGATGAAGTCCAATTCATTTTTTTTCTTTTGTTGCTTGTGTTTTTGGTGTCAAACTTAAGAACACATTGCAAAATCCAAAGTCATGAAGATCTTCCCCTGGGACCTCGCTGGCGGTCCAATGGTTAAGACTCTGCGCTTCCAATGTAGGGGGTGCGGGTTCGATTCCTGGTTGGGGAACTAAGATTCCACATGCATGCGGCATGGCCAAAAAAAAAAAAAAGATCTTCCCTATGCTTTCTTCTAAGAGTGTTATAGTTTTGCTCTTAAATTTAAGTCTTTGACCAATTTATTATTTTCTTTGATCCATTTTGAGTTAACTTTTATATTTGGTGTAAGGTAAGGGCCCAACTTCATTCTTTTGCATGTGGTTATCCAGTTTTCTTAGTACCATTTGTTGAAGAGACGTTCTGTCTTCATTAAATGGTCTTGGCACCCTTGTGGAAAATCAATTGACCATGGATGAGATGGTTTATTTCTGGGCTCTCAAATCTATTTCATTGATCTATATGTCTGACCCTACGCCTGTTCCACAGTGGGGTTTTTTCTGTTGTTGTTTTTTATTGGAGTATAATTGCTTTACAATGTTGTGTTAGTTTCTGCTGGACAATGAAGTGAATCAGCTATATGTATACATATATCCCCTCCCTCTTGGACCTCCCTCCCTCCCACCCCCGCATCTCACCCATCTAGGTCATCACAGAGCACCGAGCTGAGCTCCCTGTGCTATACAGCAGGTTCCCACTAGCTATCTGTTTTACACATGGTAGTGTATTTATGTCAAACCTAATCTCCCAATTAGTCCCACCCTCTCCTTCCCCCGCTGTGTCCACACTTCCGTTCTCTACATCTACATCTCTATTCCTGCTCTGCAAATAGGTTCATCTGTACCGTTTTTCTAGATTACACATATATGCGTTAATATACGATATTTGTTTTTCTCTTTCTGGCTTGCTTCACTCTGTTTGACAGACTCTAGCTAGGTCCAACCACATCTCTACAAATGACCCAATTTCGTTCCTTTTTATGGCTGAGTAATATTCCATTGTATATATGTACCACATCTTCTTTATCTATTCGTCTGTTACTGGAACTTTGTAGAAGGTTTCATTTATTTATTTACTTATTTATTTTTGACTGCGTTTGGTCTTCGTTGCTGCGCGTGGGTTTTCTCTAGTTGTGGTGAGCAGGGGCTATTCTTTGTTGAGGTGTGCAGGCTTCTCACTGCAGTGGCTTCTCTTATTGTGGAACATGGGCTCTAGGCATGCGGGCTACAGTAACTGTGGTATGCGGGCTCAGTAGTTGCGGCTCCTGTGCCACACGGGCTCAGTAGTTGTGGCTCGCGGGCTCTAGAGCACAGGCTCAGTAGTTGTGATGCATGGGCTTAGTTGCTCTGCGGCATGTGGGATCTTCCCAGACCAGGGCTTGAGCCCATGTCCCCTGCCTTGGCAGGCAGATTCTTAACTACTGTGCCATGAGGGAAGTCCCTGTAGAAGGTTTTGAAATTGGGAAGTGTGAGTCTTCTAAGTTTGTTCTGGTTTTAGGATCTCTTTTAAATTCGATGGTCCTTCCTGCTGGACAATCTTTGTTATTCATTGAAAATATACATTTCTCAGCATGTAGGCTTACCTCCTATGAAATCCTGTTCCTTCCCCCGTTACCTATTTCCATTCATCATTATAATACCTTGAAACCTGGTACTCTTCTTCTGTTACTTGAAAGGGAAACTCATAATCATCTAACCTCTGTTCATGAATGAATAGATTTATCAGAAATTTTAGCAAAAAGCAGACTCAGTCTTGTTGGTTGATGGGCCATATCGTCTGACTGAACCAAGAAAATACCCTGTAACAAATTCACTTTGTCTCCAAAACATGGTCTCTTGGCAACTGCACAATCTGCCCCGATGGCAGAATTCACTGTGCTCACCAGGGCTTGCCAGATAGCTCCAGATAAGAGGGTTAATATATGCATAGAGAGTAAATATGCATTTTGGGTAGTCCATGATTTTGGAATGTTTTGGAAACAAAAAGGACTGTTACCCTCAGCAGAAAACCCAGTTATGAATGGGAGCATATTCGAGAAGAACAGAGTGAGGCATGGGGGCCCTGAACCAGCGTGAAGACCACGCACCTTGTCCAAGTGTTGGTGATCCATCCCATGTTCCTCTTTTTTTATAAGTTTTTTTTAATAAACTTATTTATTTATTTATCTTTGGCTGTGTTGGGTCTTCATTGCTGAATGCGGGCTTTTTCTAGTTGTGGCGAATGAGGGCTACTCTTCGTTGCAGTGCGCGGGCTTCTCATTGGGGTGGCTTCTCTTGTTGCAGAGCATGGGCTCTAGGCACGCAAGCTTCAGTAGTTGTGGCTCACGGGCTCAGTAGTTGTGGCTTGTGGGCTCTAGAGCACAGGCTCAGTAGTTGTGGTACACGGGATTAGTTGCTCCATGGCATGTGGGATCTTCCCGGACCAGGGCTTGAACCCATGTCCCCTGCCTTGGCAAGCGGATTCTTAACCACTGCACCAGCAGGGAAGCCCCCCATGTTCCTCTTTAGATGTAAACATTGAACCCAGTGTAAAGCTGCTGGCATTTGTTAGTTTGCTTGTTGTTTTTTTGTTTAAGCAGAAAATTTCTCTTAAAATAGGGTTGGCAAAGAGGGTGAGGATGAGGCCAAAGACAAACCTTTTTGCCTCCTGTGTGAATCTGAGTTACTCTGCTACTAACTCACTCTGGCTGATAGGGCAACCTTACAATTTGAGAAACTGTTTTGGGTGCTAAGTACCTAAAAGGACTAGCTAAAGTCTGGGAAGGAGTTAGGCTGCATGGAATTCACCATGCTGCTTTCAAAGGCAAGGAAGACTGAAATAAAACTGGAAGAATGATTTTAAGAAGGATAGATTCACTGAGGAATCAGCTCTTAAAAAAATAGCAGATTGGAGAAATGGGAGAATTCTTTATTCTTCTTTGATTTACAAAAGGACAATTTAAATTTCAAGCTTTCCCCCCTCTTAGTTGCATCCTCAAATTATCCCAGTGTAATTCTCGATCTAGGTTACCTTGCTCTCTCACCTAGCGTGTGATATATAAATTAGGATTTCCTCCTCTCTCTCTTAAAATCCGCTACCTGAAAGTGAAATGAAACCCTGCCTCTTTCTTCGACTCAGGGAAAGATGAGTCTCAATGCATTTCTCTTTACTTTCCTGAAAGGTTTCCCTTAACTATTTAAGCCTAAAAAGTTTATTTGCTGGTTACAGTTGAACTCTTTTCTTGGCCTCTTTTCCACCTTAATGGAAAAGCTAACTGAAGACTGTTTTGGGAATAGTTCATTGGGAACTTCAACTCCCAGGCACTAGAAGCATCTACAGTCAGAGCATCTGAGCCCAGGTCTGGCTTCCTGGCCATTAAGCAGAGTGTCTTTATGCAAGCCACTTAATTTTATCCGTAAAATGTGGATAATAATATGTACTCCATCTGCTTAATCAGCTGTTGTGATGACCAAATGAGATAATGTATGATAAAGTACTCTTTTAAAAGGCCACAGTACAAAGAATTGTTATCTGTCAGTGGTGGCATTATAGGCCATCTGATTTTCTTCTTTGTGTTATCTATAACTTACACTTTAAAAAAATAACATTTAATTTGCATTATATGTTCTGTACTTTAAAAAGAAAGCATACAGTGCTACACAAATAAAAGTTATTAAAATTAATCTTCTTTTGATGGTAGGCTGTAATTTTATAAATATTCCTAATGAAACGCCTAAACTTGCAACTTTAAGCCTCAAACTGACAGTGCCAGGGTGTCTCTGTGGGATCTGGGCATGTAGAAAATAGTTAAGCTATGTATACAAACATTAAGAAAAATAGAACTAGGACTTTTCATGGTCCTAAGAAGTAAGCCAATTCTTAGAAGATTGGTTCACTTAAATACAACAAATGCCTTTACCTAGAGGTAGTAGAGCCCCATTACTGAGAAGTCAGTCTCTGGTTTCTCCACTGCCTGCTGACACTGAGTGTTCACCCAGTCTCTCCCCTCTGGCCGTCAGATCTCAGCATCTCCCAGCCCTGTGGGAGGTCTGACGATTGTTCTTTGTCATCACATCCCATGCCTGGGCAGCCAGGTGTTCAGCAAAGGCTTCAGGGTAGCCCCACACGGATTTCTGGACCACTTTGCATAGCTCTCTCCTCTCCATGTTCTGCCCGATGAGTTCCAGCTGCCTCCGTCTCTCCACCTACCCATCTCTGTCTCTTCAGGATTGAGCCTTCCCCACTCTGCTGGGATTCCGGAAGTGCCTCTGGATGGAAAGCCAGGGCAACCACAGGACTCTCTTATTTGTGATCACTCTCTCAGGGACCACAGTCTCTCGTTGCCTGTTATCCAGTAGCCGAAAACAGCTGTTTCCTAGGTTTTGTTCAGTTTTCTAACTGATTAAGGTGGGAGAGCAACTCTGGTACTGGTGACCCCATACAGCCAGAGTCAGAAGTCCTCAAACAAATTTTTGAAGTTAGAGCCTTCATCTCCTAAAGGAGATTGCTCATATTCTGGATTAGAAATTTGGTGAGTGCGGAACTGATGCATAATCTCTTTGTATCCCTCACAAAACCTGGGAGAGATACAGAGCAAAATTGAGGGATAATTTATTCAACAAATAATTATTGAATGCCCGCCATATGCCAGGTTTTCACCCAGCCCTGGGGATAAGATATCAAAGCCCCTGCTTCATGAGGAAAATTGGTAGTGGCCTAGAGGGGGCAATTTAAGGGATAAAGAAAAGTCTTGCTTGTCAGCAAAGCATTCTCTACCACTCTACCTGCCACGATATCCCTCCTTATTTGCTCTGAAGTCCCCACTTTGAGTACTGATTCCACAAATCTTTTTTCAGTACCTACCAAGTGCTTTGCCCTGTGCTTGATGCTGAGGATGATTTGATGCTGAGCAGAGCACAATCTCTGCCAACAGGTAGCTTAAAACTGGTAAAGGAGATGAAACGTATAAAAACAATGAATAAATTTGACTCCTCAGGGCCACTTGTTCCCCAAGAGCATTAGTTTACAAGATAAACTGACACCTAGAAGCAGTCTCTGCAATCCTCCTTGGGCAGGCCTAGGAAGTGACCTGGTTAGAGGACAGACATGAAACAGGGAGCTTCTTACCCGAGGCAAGGAGGACACAAAGCAAAGGCACCAAGGGGAGCCAGAGCCAGGTATGGAAACCAGTGTCTAGCCCTTAGGGAGACTAGCTTGTCAAACACCCATAGAGGAAAAAGAGAGTGGGTTTCGGGCAACTGCCTAGAACTTCTGCTCCCATTCAGGACTGCTTTTAAAACTTGACTGGCAATCTGGCGGGTGGATGGTTGCACTTGAGGAACCAGAAACTGACTATAAATCAAGGGATGAAGTAAGTTGGCTAAGGATAGGGAAGAGAAGGGAGCTGGGCCCAAAGGAGCAAGAAATGAGGCCCCAGGTGGGTAGGGTGGGCGTCTAATAGAGGCAAATGGCCTGAGGATTATGATAAATAATAGGAAGAGATTACCCAAAGGGCAGGATCCAAGAATAAGGGAAGCACTGAGAGGGCTTCTTCTACGTCATAATTTTGCCTGGAGCTCACCTTAGGAAGGACAGGGGGCAGTGACTGCTTTCTTGATTTCTAGGCCCATATATTTACCTGCCACTGGTCTTCTAACTGGAAGCTTCCTCTATACCTCGAAACTCAATATGTATCCAACCAACTTCTTCACTGTCTCCTTCAAAGACTGTTCCTCCTCCTTATGTCCCTTCTCTTTGGGATAATCAGCGCCATTCACCTGCTGCCTGAAACAGAAAGCTGGGCTCCCCCTTGCCTTCTCTTTCCTCCCTCAGACCTAGTCAGTCACTGACACCTGTCAATCTGACCACCTCCACTCCACCCAACGATGAAGGCCCCTGGTCCGCCTGTGCTCTGCTATATCTCTCATATAATAGGTGTTCAAGAGATAGGTACTGAATGAAAGAATACATGAATGAATAGATCATCACCACTACTACCCTGGTTAAGTCCTTCATCTTTTCAGATGAACTGCTCTGATAGTCTAAAAAGGACAGCAAGCAACAAACCCTCCAATCCGTTGACCACAACTCTGCCAAAGGGATTGTTCTAAAATACTCTCAATTCTTGTTATTCACAGCAGTGATGTTCTATGAAGTTGCCACAAACACTGAATTAGCAAATGCTGAACCATTTCTCCTAAGGGGAAATATAGGATTAGGTTCCTGAGGGCTTCTGGTCATAACATTTTCATCAATTAATCAGTACATAACCTTGTCTTACGTGCATTTCTGTTTAAGGACACCTTACTTAATATATCTGGCTGATTCATTAACATTGAATGAATGTTACCCAGCCACAGCAGCACAGTGAATGCCTGAACAATCTTATCTAACAAACACAGTGTTTTCTCCAGAGCACACATCACAGCCTTCTTGCCCTTAGGAGCAACAGATAGCGCTTCAGCACTCAGCATGGGGACCTTTTTAAACAACAAAGTCACCAGCAAAAAGCGCAAAAATGCCAAAAAAGTGGCACTAAATAGACAACAAAAAGGACACTTTTTTAGAGTAGGAACTGACACAGGAAGGCAGAGGTCCCCATGCTCCAGCTCAGCTGGGGACGTGGACACTGGGAGATTCAGATTTTTCACTTCTCCGTCCAGGTCCACAGATGATCACAAAACTGCTGCAAGTGTTGTTTTCGAGGTTGTTACAAATAAATTTTACCAAGTAGGCAAATTGGAAAATGCAGAATCCGCAAATATAGAACCTGTGAATGATGAAGATGGACACCAAACCCCATTATGTCACTCCTTGCCTGAGCCTTCAGGGCCTTGTTTTTGCCCCCAGGGAACTGGGCTTTGTCTACCCTACTTCAATCATAGGACCAATTACGGATATTCAACTTCTGAGCTTATGTGCTGGTCTCCTGTGCTTCTTGAGGGGAGAAACTGTTTGTTTGTATTCCTATCACATAACACAGTGGCTGGTACATGGTAGTTATTTAATATACAGTAAATTTAAAAAAATAAGTTAATGAACCAATAAAGTGAAAAAATTAATTAATAATGGTAGATCTCAGGGTATCTAGGATAGATGACAGAGAAGCCATTACTTTAAAACTTGTTTTCAATGTATTGTTAATAAATCTGCCTGGAGTGAGCGCATACATCTATTTAACTGATTAACTTTGGTACCAAACTTCCCACCAGAAAAATTAAAAAGGTAGTAACCTGTTGGCCAGATCACACCACTCTTTGCCGTGCAGTTGGATTAATTGGTAGAGCTGAATAAAGCACAGCTCACTTTCACTCTGCTGCATGGAACACTGACGACTTTGTCTGAATTAATTCTGTCTGATGCTCCCGATTCTATGTACATTCCAATTTCCCTTTGCTCTTTGTGTGGATTCTTGGCCAATGTGTGCCGAGAGCTTTTGGTCTTCTTCCACTTTCTGTCCAGTGAATTCTAACCCCATTATTTGATATTCATTTAAACAGTGAACAGTGCCAAGTGGGGAAACTCCATGAGTTTTAGTTTCAGTTCAGCTGTTATCTAAAAGGGATTTGCAAATAATCTTCCAACCACAGGATTCTTGGAAACGCTGGCCATTATAAAGGGGGCTTTTCAATGGCTTGTTTCAACTTGAATCTTGTCAACTGAATGGTTTTTATTGTGTGTGCCAGTCCCAGTGACCAATGTAATCATTCTCTCAACTCTCATTTATTGGGGATAAAAAAAGTAAGCATGCATAGATAGAGAGTCTCTGAGGAGGATTCTCAAATCTCTGTATCCCACCAGTCATCAAATACTATGTTATTTTTTGTTAAAGGTCTCTCTCTTCATCCTCAGAGCCAGGCCCTTGGTATAGGGGCCAGCTTTAACTCCTGTCTGGACAGAAACATTCGCTTCTTAATTGTCCCTTCCTTCTTTTCTTGTGTCAGCTTCTTCCCCTCCCCGACCCCATCCATCCTGAGCCCTGCCATGCTCATGTTTTAAAACACAGATGTAGCTCATCGTGGTGTGTGCGATTGACTCTGTTCTTGTCGGGTCACCTCACTAGATTTTCAGGATTAAGAGATTCCTGGCCAAGAAACAAAAGCATAATCATCTCATTCTCCAAATGGATTTGGATGAAAACTGGTAATAAAATCAGGTCTAGGGACTTCCTTGGCGGTCCAGTGGTTAAGAATCCGCCTTCCAATGCGGGGGACATGGGTTAGATTCCTGGTCGGGGGAACTAAGGTCCCACATGCGGCGGGGCAACTAAGCCCACGTGCTCTAGAGCCCGCGCGCCACAACTAGAGAGAAGCCCGCGCACTGCCACCAAAGATCCCGCGTGCCGCAACTAAGACCAGACACAGCCAAATAAATAAATAAACATAAATATTTTAAAAATATATAAAATAAAATCAGGTTTAACTCCAAGAGGAGATGGTAGAGATCAGCCGAGCTGGGTCTTTAAGGGATCCCACAGGGGACAGCACCATACTTAATGCTGTATCAAGGTCAGGAGCATCTAATCTCGTCACCACTAACTGTTGGACAGTTGGACATGTTTTATTGGGAAAATGATGTTTCTCTTTGCTTCTCTGCCTCTGCAGTAGTAGGTTCAGTAATACATATGTGAGACCTTTTGTCTGAAAATATCAAAATGCAGATTTCATCTTTCCTGCACTAAAAATATCTGTCCTCCCTCTCTGTTGGAGAGCAAGTCCCAGAGCCCTACCTGAACTTTTTGGCTAATGATCCCACCTGGTCTCTGCGGGGTTCCTCAGCCTCAGTTACCTGCGCCATTCACATTACCATCCTCATTCTTGCTCACAGACCCCCTCTCCCTCTCCTTGCTGTGGAGCTCATGTGGGCCTCTGTCCTACAAGCCGTGTCTTTTTAACTCCTTAAAGGCCCAGAGAAGTCCAGCTCTTCTTCCAAGTCCTTTCTCTATTGATAATCCCTATTTGTGAACTCCTGTAGTCTGTAGCATTCTATTTTGGCACGTATATTATTCAACAATGCTTTTTATGTTTTTAACCCTTTCATACATGTATATCTGAACTGTAAGCTCCTGGGGACTCAGGACTTATTTTAAGCCAGCACTGTCCAACCGCAATACAACGTGAGCCATAAATGCGAGCCTCATATGTAATTATAAATTTTCTAATAGCCACATAAAAAATAAACAGATGAAATTAGTTTTAATAATACATTTTATGTAACCAAATATATCCAAAATATTTTTTCAACATGCAATCAATGTAAACAGTTGTTAATGAGACACCTCACATTCTTTATTTCATATTAAGCCTTTGGAATCCAGTGCACAGCACATCTCAGTTTGGAGTGGCCACATTTCAGGTGTTCAGTAGCCCTTTGGGGCTAGTGGCTATCATATTGGACAGCTCAGTTTTAGGTACTCTTAGCCCTTGATATCCCACACGGATGGGTGATGGTATAACGTACATAAAGAATGTGAGTCAACATACTGTTGTCACACTGGCGGAAGGTCTCTGGCACAAGTTTCAGTCCTTGACCCTGTTCTATTTATCGTTTTCATTGATGGCTTGGATCGTGCAGTGGTTAAGAACACCCGCTCTGCAAAGTGTATATATTAACAATCCTGTACTGTACACTTCACCATTTGTAAAGAGGGTAGACTTCATGTTATGTGTTTATTACCACAATTTAAAAAAAAAAAAAAGAACATCTGCTCTGAGTCAGAGAGACCTTAATTTCAAATCTCAGTACTACCACTAACCACATGGGTGAATGTGAGCAAGTTAATTTTCTTCTCTTAACTTTGGTTTCATCATCCACAACTGGGGATAATTACACCAACCTCAAAGGAGTGTTATGAAGAGTAAAAGAGATACTGTCTGTAAGATGCTTACCCCAGTACACAGGACATAGTAAGCCCTTAAAAATATTAGGTTTTACCACTATCATTACCACCATAAATGGTATATTTATTAATTTGGCAGGTGAGATAATTCTGGGGTAAGACAGGTATTAAGTTAAAGAATCAAAAAGCTTTTCCCAGACTGGATGCAATAGGTTGAATAAAACAAGCTGAAATTTCTATAGATAAGTGAAAGTACTGCATTTAGGTTAAAAAATCCAACCATACAAAAATAAGCTTTCAGCTTAATTGTAGTTCATATGAAAAGAGGCACTTAATTGTTTTATAAGTTAAAATTTAATTTAATTCTATAAATTAAAATTTATCCTTGACTAAATATAGTTAGGAGTATAATTATACCTTTTATATTATCACACGTTTAATGTAAAATGCAAATAGTACAAAAGGGTATAAAGTAAAAGATTAAAAAAACCTCCCTCTGAGAACCCCCTTTCCCACTCCCTAGAAGTAAGGAGGCCCTTTCTTACATGTCCTTCCAGGAATGTCCTGTGCCTAAATAAACATATATTTGTTTATCCTTTAAAACTTTTAACACTTATGGGGATAGACTTATTCTCTTGTGCAACTTACTTGAAAAGGGGTTAAAACTTAAGTTGGATTAACGGTCAATATTATTCATAAGTGGGATGTGTCAACTCCAAACTTTAATTTGATTTTAAGCTTCAAAAGAAGTAAGCCAATGGTAAAATGTAGGAAATAGTCCAGTGCTTTTTAGAACTTGTCCAACACATCTGGAATTTTTCACTTTCATATGGACACTACCTTCCAAGAAAAATGCTGACAAACTGTATGTGTCTGGAGGAGACTGATTAAGGGGGCAAAGAATTCAAAACCATTGTCTTCACAAAAGGTGAGCTGGAGGCCCTCAGGATGTTTAACGGGAAGTAGGAATATCCCAGAGGAGTGGGACGAAAAGCAGCTGTGCCAACCACCCCAAGGAGTAGCGCCTGAGCAGAACCAGGATTCTAATAGTTGGGGGCATATTTTTGACTAAGTAAAGACTCCTGTGGAGATAAATGAGATCATGGACGTAAAAGGGCTTTTAAAATTGCCACCAAGGAGGAAAATTATTTCTAAAAGTTAGAAAGGTCTGCAAGTTGAATGGACAGGTTTCATCAAGTGTGACCCCCGATCATTTCAGATGTTCACGGAGAGGATGGGACCCCATTAACAAAAATAATTACCATCTTCTTAAAAGCATTTCATTCATTATCGCAGAGTGACTTATTTGTATCTCTGAGCCTGGCTCACTGCCTGGCACAAAGTAGATCAAAGGGCAAAGAAGGATGGAAGAGGGGGAGGGAGGGAGGCAGGAAGAGAGAAATGAAGCATTTTTCCCTTGTATTTATGCTTTTTTTCCCCCCTCCCACTCACTTGCCCATCTTTTTTTTTTTTTTTTTGGCTGCATCAGGTCTTAGTTGTGGCATGCAGGGTCTTTCGTTGTGGCACGTGGGCGTCTCTCTAGTTGTGGCGTGCGGGCTCAGTAGCTGTGGTGCGTGGGCTTACTGGCCCTACTGCATGTGGGATCTTAGCTCCCTGACCAGGGATCAAACCCGTGTCCCCTGCATTGGAAGGCGGATTCTTAACCCCTGGACCACCAGGGAAGTCCCTTCCCCTCTATTTCTCAGTCACCTCTTGCCTGGATTTCTCACACACACTACTCTAGTTCTCTACCCACTTCTCCCTCTCCTCTCCCACTAGATTTGATGAATGTCCCTTCTCGTCTCTGAAGGGCACATTATTGTCTGGTTAAGCCCCTCGGCTAGATGCTTCACCTTGCACTTCAGAAAATCAAGTTTGTGGCGGATTTTTCCCAAATGTTCTAATTCATTTACTGCATTTTTTAGGTTTTTGCACTCTCTTTGGCATTTTTTTCTTCTTTTTTTTTTTAACTTCAACGGGCTAGTGAGTGACAGTGTTTCCAAAAGCTGGTTGAGAGGTGCTCTCTCTGTGATCTCTTCCATTTCAAGTGTTTCAACCATCACCTCTAAATGCCCACTCTGGTCCAGCCTTTACACACCCAAACAGCACCTCGGATTCTGCCTCTGGCATCTCCCCGGTAAGAAGACAGTGGCCTTTGGCAAGGTCCCATCATTTACGAGATGAGCAAAACCTAGGCAAGTCAGCTACCTTATTCCTCATTCGTCAGATGGAACTCTAATACTCACCTCCCAGAGGTTGTGTAGGTCAAATGAGAAAAATATATGCGAAATCTATCAAGTGCTAGTTTTCGGTTTCCTATCCTTTGCTTTCCGCCACCTAATTCAGGCCTTCATTTCCTCTCAATTCAAAGATGCATTCGCCTCTCAACTACTCTCCCTGCCTCTAACCTCTGCTTCCACCTGCAACCTGATGGATATGCAAGTGCCAGAATGATCTTCTAAGGCTCAGGCTGTGTTGCTTTAAAATGCTCAATAGCTTCCCCTGCCTAAGAAATAGAGTCCAAACTTCTGAGCGTGCATTCTGAAACCCTCCCTGGTCTAAGGTCAGAGCCATGGTTCTCACCTCTCTGCCCTTTGTCTCCCAAATGTAACCCACCTTCTAACCAACTAGGACTCTTCCCATCCCTCCCTGGTCTGTCTTCACTTACCGAAAGTCTACTTACCCTTCAAGCCCAATTTAAATGAACACGCTCCTGGTATACGTTTTCTGAATCCCCACGAAGAATCTTTCCCTGCTGGGACTGCCAGTGTTTGCTTTCTACTTCTATGACAATGTCATCTCCCCTGATAGACTGTAAATGACTTGAAGTCATGGAGTGAACCTCACCCATCTTTATGTTCATCACAGAGCTTAGCACTGTGGTTTACACACAGTAGGTACTCAACAAGTTACATCTAATGATACATTCTTTAAAAAATTTTTTTTAATACCCCTAGGTGCCTAGCATTGTGTCAGGTGCTATGGCAGCTACAAAAAGCCTTGCCCCTAGGGGCTTCCCTGGTGGCGCAATGGTTGAGAATCTGCCTGCCAATGCAGGGGACACGGGTTCGAGCCCTGGTCTGGGAAGATCCCACATGCCGCGGAGCAACTAGGCCCGTGAGCCACAACTACTGAGCCTGCGCGTCTGGAGCCTGTGCTCCGCAACAAGAGAAGCCGCGATAGTGAGAGGCCCGCGCACCGCGATGAAGAGTGGCCCCTACTTGCCGCAACTAGAGAAAGCCCTCGTACAGAAACGAAGACCCAACACAGCCAAAAATAGAAAAAAAAAAAAAAAAAAGCCTTGCCCTTGTCCCTGACTCAACAAAATATTGTTGAGGTTACAAGATTCTTTCATATAGTTTTCTCATATATAAAAACTATATGAAAGACTCCACGGAGACGATGCTTTGGGAAAGATCTGCAGTGCTCTCCTTACTTGCTGCAAGTAATAAATCCTTCCTTCTCCTGGGGGAAAAAAAAAGGAAGAAGAATAATCTGTGATTACATGCTAAGTTCTTAGTTCCACTTAGTGTCTACAGAGTTGCATGTAAAGATCTTTGAAAGGCTTTGTGTACACTTTTGAATTTATAACTTGTTTAAAAATGACAGAAACATAAGAAATTACATCTTGAAATGAATACATTTGCTAAAATCGAGGCTAAATACATTGCACAATTGCTCTCAAAGTATTCTAATTTTAGGTCTTGACACAAGTGAAAAATGTTTACCACGGACAAGAAGACAAATTTCTCTCTGGTTAGCAGAATTTAAGGTCATCAGCTCTAAAAAGAAAGCTCAATCGAAATTTTAATGTTTTTTTCAGGTCCCTTCTGTTCTATCCACAACCTAAGTTATTAAACTTTTAGAATTATAAAAAAGCACAAAAGGACTCTGTGATGTTCCAGAAAGCACACACCAAGTGGGTAGGGATTAGAGTTGGGATGAAGAAGTGGCTGGATTAGTGGAAGGACAGGCGGGAGGGAGATGAGAATGCCTCTTGGTGAGTCTTTGAAAGTTCACTCTGAGCTCCTGGCTGAAAAGGCTGGGAAACAAAGCTGAGATCCACTGAGTGTCAGCAGATGTGAGGTCAGTGCTCCCAGGCCCAGGTCCTGGACCTAGACCTACAGAAAAGTCTAGAAAGAGGTGTGGGTTAACAACTAGAGCACTGAATTAAAAGTCTGTATTTTCTGGGACTTCCCTGGCGGTCCAGTGGTTAAGACTCTGCGCATTCCAGTGCGGGTGTTGTGGGTTCGATCCCTGGTCAGGGAACTGAGAGCCCACATGCCGCGCGGTGTGACAAAAAAAAAAAAAAAAAAGTCTGTATTTTCTGAATTCCAAGAGCCTGTGAACAAACAAAACAAAAGAGAAAAAAAAAAAAAGACTGATTTAGCTGCATAGGAGATGGCTGGGGTTCATTCTGGTTTGAGGTCAGAATGCTGGTGTTTCAGACTTGAATTAAAGCAAAAACACATATTTTCAGAAGTTTTAAAAAATTACTTCATTCCTGATATAAGCATGAACCTTAAAAGGTATCTTATATTTGCATTTGAATAAGCAGGTACTATCTGACATGCCCCATGGGTGTCAAAATATTTGGTGGGTTCTTGCCTAATTATGTTTTGGGTTTATACAAATAAAGTCTTAATCAGTACCACAGAAATTCTGTAGAAATTTCTACTATTCACACTGGATGTTGTTTGTTGATATAAAGGGGACAATTTCAATGTGTTCATCTCGTTGAGTATATACCTGAACACAGAAACTGCCTTTAATATTGTAGGGTTTGCATCATGTAAACTGTCTCTCTCGTCCTGGCATCAGGGATCTCATGCTGCTATCCCGCTGGCCCCAAGCCTCTTTCCTTCTTGCCATCCGTAATTCTCTCAAGTACGTGCTTTCAAATGAGTTCAGTGCCCAGATACTTTGAAATTATTTCTTTTCTTATTGTACCATCACATAACCGAACCTCCAAACACCTCACTTCAGTGACTTCTGCTAGCTACTGCAGGACAGACAGCAACCTGACACCCCAAATTAAAGGAATTCATGCCAGGGTGTGAACCAAAGATCAAATGTCCCATCTCTTCCTCTCCCTTAGTCCTGGCACCAGCAAATCTGTAACTCTCCCAGACACCCACTGTTTAAATAGGTGAATGAATGAATCCCTGAAATCCGGAAATGTAACTAGGCAATTAGTGGAAGGTGAGGCACGGTGATGAGGAGGAAAATTCTGGGCACTGGGTAGGGTGGGAAGCTTTCCTGATACCCTTGAATCACCCTGCTTGCACTGGGGCTTCTCCATGTTGCTCTCACCCAGTTGCAAGGGTCCAGCGAGAATATCTGCCAATGTTACAAACATTGATTCTGGAGAGGGCTTTAAGGGGGGTGGTAGATTAAAGGGGAAAACCCCCCCAAAAGTGCAGGGCTCTTTTATGTTGAATGCCTGAAGCGCTCAGAACACTTTATAACTGTGATCCTATTGAATGCATTTAGAACAATTAAGTCCCTTTTATAATGAAAACCAACGATCAATGCGCATTACATTTATCCACTCTCTATATACTGCAGTAGTTTTTAATCTGCAATGAGGTTGTCTCTGCAAATCGGTCCCTAACTTCTGTTTTTACCTTTTCTGTCTCTAATCTGGTTATAACATCTGTCATTTTTATTCTTCCTCCAAAGGGTAGAGCCTGCTTCTCTCTCTCTTTTCTCTCCCTCTCTGAGGTGTGAATCGTGTTTATTTTCGCCTCAGAGTTGATGAATAGTTTCTGAGCGATAATCCCGTTCTCCACTCTGCTATTTCCGTTTAGAACGACCCTCGCGTTCACAGCCAGGCTGAGAGACGTGTTCGTTCGCATTTTGAAGTTCCCAAAGTGGACCTGGAGCTCTTCTTGGCTGCTGTGGGCACGGCTGGACGTTGCCATTTACTGAGCAGGCCAGCGCGCCCTGGAGTGAACTAGTGACTCCAGAGCCCCGCCTGCTCCCCCCCTCGGTCAGCGCGGACGCCGCCAGGTGGATCCTGGCTTCCGGGGACGGTGACGGCCAAACCTCCCCGACGTCCTGCCCGGCCCGAGGGGGAGCCTCTGTACCCCGACTCCCCGCACTAGCCCGCCTCGTCGGGTGGCGTCTGAGGTGACCCTCCCCCATCAGTACTGACAAGCAGCTTTGGGGGCTGGTGGCGGAGCCCACCTCGCCGGGAGTGGGGCAGCCCGGGTAGGGCTCGATCGCGCGAGGAGGGCGCGGGGGTGAGGCGGGAGTCTCGGGAGGTGCACAAGGTTGCGCCGGGGATGGGCGCAGCGGTGGGGGTGGGCGCGGGGGGTACGGGGTAGGGGTCCACGGTGAACTGGGACGCGGGAGTGAGCGCCGAAGCGCTGGGGGTCGGGTGGGTGCTAAGTGGGCGGGGCCGTAGGAGAGCCCGGGAGGTGGGGCGCCAAGGGGGCGAGGGCGTGGGGCGGGGACGCGGGGAGGGGAGGGGCGGGGACGCGGGGAGGGGAGGGGCGGGGCGAGGGGCGGGGGCAGCGCGGCGGGGAGGGGAAGTGGGCGGGGCGCCGCCGGGAAGGGGGCGGGCCGGGGAGCCTGGGCCCCAGGCGGCGGCGGCGGCGGCGGCGGCGGAGGAGGACTTGCGGGCTAGCGGTCTGGCCGAGCGGGATGAGCGGGCCCGGGGCAGCCGGCTCGGTGCGCGGGCTGCGGGTGGACGGGCTGCCCCCGCTGCCCAAGAGCCTGAGCGGGCTGCTGCACTCGGCGTCGGGCGGCGGCGCGTCGGGGGGCTGGAGGCACCTGGAGCGGCTGTACGCGCAGAAGTCGCGCATCCAGGACGAGCTGAGCCGCGGGGGCGCTGGCGGCGGCGGGGCGCGGGCCGCGGCGCTGCCCGCCAAGCCTCCCAATCTGGACGCCGCGCTGGCCCTGCTGCGCAAGGAGATGGTAAGGGAGGTCCGCGGGCTGGGGCGGGGGGTCCTTCCCCTGCCAGCTCGCCGTCCCGGGAAAGTTCGCCGGAAGTCCCCGCGACACCCGCCCGTCTCCGGCTCTTTTGCCCCAAGCGCCGGCGCCGAAAGAGGGACACTGTCCGCTCTGTGCCCGCGACTGGACCCTCGCGCTGGGAGGGTACCCCTCTCAAAAGGCAGCTTTTTGGAGACCGGGCTCCCCTAGTCCGGCCCCAGCTGGCTTAGAGACCCGGGAGGCGCGGCGTGGGGCTGGCGCTTGGCCTAGGGCCGGGGGCGGCTGGTCACCCCTCCCCAGAGGGCGGCAGACCTCCCGGGTCGGGGAGCGGCCATCGGTGCACGCGAGGGGTTGAGAGCTGTGTGCGATTGTGTTTTCCTGCGCTGAAGAGGAACAGCTTTTTGTCCTTGCGAGTGTAGACGGCAGATGGGAACAGCCCTCGCCCCTCCCCCGCGCCCGAGGCGCCGCGTGCAGAATTGGATTACGGCGGAGCGGCTCCGGCCCACAGATGGCCGTGAAAACCGCCGCTCGCCCTGACCGTGTCCGCGCGGTGCGCCGACACCCCGAGCGCGCTGGAGAGGAGTGGGGCGGTGGCATCCTCGCCATCTGGGTGAAGCCCGTGCAGGTTCTTCAGGTTGTGTCCGGGCTCCAAACAATGGGGCTTGGTTTTTCGCAGTCGTTGGGAAGTATGTTAGGTGTTTGTGGACCAGGACGCACGACTTAGGGTGACGCCAGAAGCAGCTCAAGGGCAGGGATTTGGGTGGCAGGGAGCCTTTCTCCAGCCTTCTCCAGGCTTAGGCCAGCCTAGAAGAGAACAGAAAAACTTCCTCCCTCTAACCCTCCTGCAGGGCCCCTGAGCACCTTCCCCTGGCCACCCTCTCTCTTTTTAGAATTTGCCCATTCCTTTTACCTAGTGCAGGTTTTCCCCCTCTCCTGGCACAGGTAAATACTTTATTAAGGAAATCTGATATATGAAAACTGCTTTTCCCCCAAGAATAAAATTGCCAAAAAATTTATAATAGGAATCCTTTAAATATGCATCGAGTGCATTAAGATATTGTTTAGAAAAATTCAATTTATGCGTTTTTTCAGGAGCATATCTGTTCTGCAAACTAAGAATTAAATCTAGAAAAACAGCCTTAACACCTTTTAATCAGTTAGATATCGTCTTCCCACTCTGTGGCTGCCACTGAAGTGATTTCCAGTTCTCTCCGAAAAGATTTTTCTAAGCTTCTTACAGAATGACTTAAATTCTAAGCCAACTGTTTTAAATTTATTAATAAACATCAATCAACACCAGCATTGCACAACTGGTAAGCTGTGTTTTAATTAGATAAATCTACACCGAGTATGTTTACAGCCTGAACTTGGATGCAGCATAAATACGGGGGTGAAATAGGAAGACCCATTCTGGTTAAGTTACCAGAACAGAGACAGGAAAACCTCAGAGAGGTTTTTTCCTGTTGTGAAGCTCTCTCTGCTTTGTAAAAGTGCCTTGGAGTCTCACATACTCCCAAGTGGGAGTAAACATGCCCTTCCCGAAAGTGTTTTTCTAGGTCCCTCCTGGTGCAACTGAAGTATAGGCACAGCCTTCTCATTATGCCTTGGACCAGAGCTCTCTCAAAGCCTAACTATCTGAAGCACAAGGAAAATAAACAGCCATCTTAAGTCTGTCTGATATTTAGCTGAGATAAAGACAAAATATGGCTACAGGCCTTGACAGGTCCCTTCCAAGAAATGTCACAAGGTCTTTCGAAGTACTCTGGTTTTTTGGCTTTTTGAGATTTACTAACCTAGGGCAGTGGGGTCTGAGTGGTCACCTCAAACTGAGGTTCCCACTGGGGGGCCTTGCAAGATCAGAATGGAGAGTTCGTGCCTGAATTACCTGCCTAGTAGTTTGTGTTGATCTATTGACTCTGAAGGCCTGAGGTCAGATCTGTGTCAAGGGACCTAACTAGAAGTCCTGGCAGAATGAAATTAGTTCCTTTTGAAACAGTCCTGTGCCAGCACAGAAAGAGGGCCAGCTTCCAGCAGCAGTAGTGCGGAAGGCCTCAGAAGGTGGCTGCATTTTAAGAAGAGAGAGGGTGATAGGAGACTAGCAGCACAGCCGGCCCGAAGGGCCCTCCCATTGGAATAGCACAGGGGTGGGCATTGCAGCTGCGAGGGGCCGGGGGCCGGGGCCAGGTGGGTTGCGGAAAGCCTCAGGTAGCAAAGGCACGGGTTAAGCAGGAGAGCTGGCTTTGAAGCGTTGATGTGATAGCAGGGTGCTGAGGAGGGAGAGCTGGGCCTGGCAGATGCTAGAGGTATGGTCGGGGCAGGTGAGGGCTTCCGGCAGCATGGGGACCCGGGAATGGGAAACAAGAATCAAATGGGAGCTACTTCTCTGAAGCAGAATCTGCAGGAATTGCTGATACAATGTTAGGAGTCAGGGATAGTGATGCTGAGGGACCAGAGATGACTTAAGTGTTTTAATGGAAAGTGCAGCTAAGCAAAACAATGAAAAATTACAGTCCTAGCACCTGGAGATAATCACTGTTAATATCTGGGTATATCTCCCAATAGGCACGATGTAAATGCTTTCCTTACATCGTCTTATTTGAATTTTATAACTTCTCCACAAGATAGGTACTGAAAGTCTCTATTTTTAAAAATATGACTCAGAATTTAAGTAACTCAACCAGTTGTGTCCGGCTCCAAGACCCTGTTTAATCACTGCATTTTACTGCTTTTGGGGGGCACATATTACAAATATTTTCTAGGTCAATGTATACTATAATGTCTTCTCTCACTCCATAGTGTGCCATTATATGGCAGTAATAACCTTGATAATCCATCATTGGGAAAGTGGGGTTCATCACAGCACTAGGGGAGTCAGGCGGAGTGGCTGCTTATGGGGAAAGGTGGTTTGCCATTACATCAGCAGAAAGAGTATGTTAAACATTTCAGAATGTGGAGCTGGAGGCTGGCAGAGTCTGGCCTGGAGATAACTGATGGATGGACGGTGAGGGCAGAACCTGGGGAAGCTGGTGTCCAGGGGCGCCCGTGTGGGCAGAGGTTCTGTCCCATGACTGGCGACGCCCTGCTCTGCTCTGAGGGTGCTGGTTTCCTGTCCTCGTAACAGGGTAACTCTGAAATTCTGTGCTCCTGTGAGTTCCCTTCCCCTCCCCTAGCGAGCTCATTTGGAGAGCCGCGAGGGTCACACAGATGCTTATTGCTGTTTAGACCTGAAAAAGTCCTTTAAAACAAGAAGCTGAGGTTGTTGTTTGTTTGTTTGTTTTCCAACATCAGAGAATATTTTTGGATCATATTCAACAGATGTTGACCAGGTGTCTGCTAGTTATAAAGTGTTGTGGAGGATACAGAGGTGAATAGGAATTATCTAGGTGTTAAGGAGCTTATAACATCTGGTAGAGGTGGACCTCTTTGCAGCAATATGATTGCTGTAGTTTAGACCACTGGTCATTTTTTCATGTCTGAAGACTCTGTATTAGTAATAGAGACTCAGTTTGAACCAACTCTTGCAAAAGGAGAACCTTGTAGGGCTGCGTGTGTACAGAGACAGACTAGAACCAGGGTTGATGGGGAACCCAGGAAAGCCACTGTATTCTTCTTTCCCCTCGTTTTTATGTAAAAAAAATTTTCCCCTACATTTTGGAATGTGGTTGCCAACAGTGTCCACACTCCCAGTTTCAGCCATGCTTCTTTGTTTCAAAATATTTATTTATTTATTTATTTGGTTGCGCCGGGTCTTAGTTGCAGATACAGGGCTCCTTAGTTGCGGCTCGCCGGCTCCTTAGTTGTGGCACATGGACTCCTTAGTTGTGGCATGCAAACTCTTAGTTGTGGCATGCATGCTGGAATCTAGTTCTCCGTCCAGGGATCGGACCCGGGCCCCCTGCGCTGGGAGTGCGGAGTCTTATCCACTGCGCCACCAGGGAAGTCCCTTAGCCACGCTTCTTACTGCCACTTTGAAAATACTGTGTGGAAGGATGCCAGTGGGTCCAGCTTGGCGGGGTCTGGCCAGCCTGGGCCAGCTATCGGTGACCGAGGGCAGGATGGTATTTTACTAAGATGGTATGACCATGTGGATGGGGTTCGGGGCTGGGCATCCCTCAAAGAAAGAACAATTTGCAGAAATGGAGCAGGGGGCAGCTGTTGGACAGCCAAAATACTAGATGTCTACCGCAGACCTTTTTCTGGATAAGAATACTTTGCCCTCAAGGGCCCCATAGTTTAAAAGATTTTCATCTGCCACGCTGACAGGCTAGCTTGGCTCAGAAGATCTTGGTTGGCGTTTCAAATCCTTGCGTGTGGTTGAAGGAGACAGGTGACTCTCAGGGTCCCCAGGGACCTGGCACACACCTTTCCTTGCAGGGTTCTTCAGAGACCACTGGCCAGCAGCCCTGTGGGGTTAGCCCGTCAAGCTTAGGTCCTCAAAAACGTCCCATGGAAGCGGAGAGACACAACGAGAGCCTCAGCCGTGGGGCTGGGAGATGGCCGTGTCTCTCCTCAGAGACACGGGGTCCGTGTCTTCTTGGGTTCCGCTCCTCAAACCAGCAGCACGTTCTAGTAGCTTTGAAGACTCTTTGCCTCATTTTTTTCTTTTTTTCTTCAAAGTGTCCAACAGTTGCTTTGGCCACCCACTTGTGCGTGAGTGGGAGGAAGTCACCTGCACAGAACTTTCGAGTTCCAGAACTGCAATGGTTTGGGTGAAGAATTTGATCTGAGAAAAAGGATTTGATTCCTGAGAGCAGCAACACTTATCTTTCCCGCACTTCAGTTGAGACAACAGCTAAAGGCCTAACGAGCTTGTCCAGTGAACTGTATTCTAGGAGACAGGCATGAGCCTGAATAGTCCAAATCCCCGCAGAGTTCGGTCCTCATCCTACACATGAAACTAGGGTCTCAGGAGGTTTGAGTCTTTAAATGGGTTTCTGGTTGGAGGTCCAATCTCGAGCCAGGCCTGTGAAATGCCATCTGGAATAAGCGCATTAGCTCCCAATGTAGCATTCTTGATTGACCTTGGTCAGAGGTGACTGGGGATGGCCGCTGGCCCTTAGTATTGTCTTTGTGTTTCCACTGGTCTTCTCACCAGTATGGCTTATCTTGGTGTTCCTCAAATGGACCAGCAGCCCGAGAGTCCCCTGTGGTGCTTGCTAAAAATGCAGATTCCTGGGCCCCTTCCTATACCAGCAGAATCAGAATGGGGGAGAGGCAGAATCTGCATTTTTAACAAGCTCTTTGAGAGCTGGGAAGCTCATGAGCCGGGCATCAAGAGCTTGAAACCTGTTATTAAACTATGTGCTATAAGTTGGGCAAGCCTCTTCATTATTTTAGGCTACAGGTCCCTTATTGGGAAAATGAGATTAAATGCCGTAAAGGATCCGTTTGGCAATAGTAGTATAATTCTTTTCCCCTCATGTTTTTATGGGTCATTATGGTGCCTGTAGAAGACGTTTGCTCTGTCATAGAATAACGTGGGCACGGGGGCAGGTCCTCCCTAATGCAGTGTGCTTAGTGCCCCTGAGGACCCTTGCACAGCTATACCTGCTTGTTGCAGAACCACTTAACGCACAAGACTGGGAGCAGAAAAGGAAGAAGGGTGTAAGTTTGCTATTCTTGGACTTTGTTCATCAGAAATTTGGCTGTCTACAGTAGTTCTTAAAGATTTTAGGCCATTCTTACCATGTGTAATACCTGTCTCATCCCAGTATCCACCCAATAAAAGCAAAAGCTAAAAGTCTATATGATAGTTCGTGCGTGTGAAAGCAGACTTGTGTCTATGGCGTCATTGGCCTGGTTTCATTCCCTTTCAAGGTTATCTCTAAGTGAGATTATACTTATAGTCTTAAGATTTGAAGATGTAAAGGATTGAAAGATTTTTTCATACCACTTTCAACTTTTATCTATTACTTTACCTCCCTGTAGAGACTATAAATTCACATTTTTCCTGACTCATAAGTCTCTCACGAATAGCGCTGCCCTTCTGCTTTTTCTCCCCCTTTTGGTTAAAGGCATTCATCTGTTAAGTGTGGCTCTAAAAGTGCCCCAGTTGTTGGCACTTTGGGTACCTCTTCGTTTACAGAGCCAGTGCCCAGGCCTTTCTGCACCCTGCAGGCCATCAGCATTCCCCGCTCTGGGCCCGGGCCTGACGTTGCTGGAGATCTTCGAGGCCACGCGGGCAAGGGTGTTCAGAGAGGGCTCAGGAAGAGGACCACGGCCCTCAGGCAGCTTCTCCCACCCAGCAGCAGTCAGAAGCTGTGCAGTTTTGCTCCTGCATTGCCTGCCTCAACACTACAGGGACTTCAGAACCCAATTTGAGAAGCTAAATTTTTCACGATACTGGGTAAGAAACCTTACGGACAGATCACAGAGTCCCTGAGCAGGAAACCAGCCCTGAGACTGGCCAGGTCAGATATTTGCCCCCTCTTGCCCAGTGCTATTCTCCAGAGCCCTGGCCTCCTGTTCATCTCACTCCTTGCCCACGTTCTCCAGATGTTTCCAAGTGATAAGTAGGCAGGGCTCACAAAGGCTGCTCCTTCTTTCCTGTGGCTCATTCCCCCACAGACATAACAGAGATGTTCATTCTCCCCCAAGAGACAAACCCTTAGCCTTCCTTGTGGATCTACAGAAATTCGTTAAGAGAGGTGGCCTTCTCCGTTTTTATGAGCGCTCTCTGTTCACTTCCTTGATTGGCCCTAAAGAGCCATGGGCTGGCCTCGTTTTGCAGGTCAGAGAATCCTGTCTTCAAGTATTCGGGGAGGGAGGTGCTGTCCTTGACTGGAGATGTGGACGGGGTGTGTGTCCTCTGATCGGCGCTCTCTAGGGGAGGGGTAACGTGTGTGGGATGCCAGGCCTGTCCCAGCCTGGGGAGGCGGGGCTAAGGAAGGTTACCAAAATACACATGGAGGCTAGAAACTTGGAAGGAGGGTGTTTGGTGTATTCTTAGGTTGTCAGCTGTACTTAGGATTGGCAGTAAAATAGCCAAGTTCATGCAGGTAAAGAGAACCGGCAAGGTGTTTAAAATCCCTTGTAACCACAGATATGCAAATTAAAACAATAAGGTATCATGTTTTACCTAAAAGATTAGCAAAGATTGAAGAGAATGATCATAGTGATGGTGTGGGTTCGGGCACCGTAAGCACCGTAAAACAGAACAGACACCAACCACGTTCTCTTGCTTTTTATGTCAGTTGTCTAGAAAACACTAGATGCTGACATGAAGTTTTCTGTATATTGTCCAAGAACTTGGTTTTCTGATTTTTAGCTTCAGATGGTCTTCCTTAACTGCATCTGCTCTTGCAGAGAGGCAATTTCAATTAGTTGGATATCATTCAAGAAAATGACAAAATTCAAGCTAACCCTCAAATGTGTGTTGAGTTCCAACGTGTCATTAGTAAGTCGTGTTTTTTCCTCTAGTCCCACCTGATTTTTAGCATCAACTGCATACATGTTTGCATTCATCATCTTGAGTAATGAACTTTCAGGCCTTGGACACAGATCCTTGATGAATGGTCTGCTGTTTGTGGCCCCAGGATTGGGGAAGGATTGGAAGGAAGGCATCCCATTCCCCTTCTCTGCCTTCTCCCCTGAAATTTCATTTTCATAAATTTATCTTACAGAAATAGTCACACAAGGGAATAACAGTACTGTACAAGAATATCTTTTGCAGTGATATATAGTAGTATTCTATAATAATAATATATAACAGTGATAGAATACTGAATAGTTGTTGAAAAGAATGTGGTAACTAAGTAAATAAACATAGGTGTTCAAGGTATGGAAAAGTAAGTTACAAAACAGCACATGTATACATTTGTGTATGCATGGTGTCTTGAGGGACACATGCTAAACAGCTACAAGTGGATATGTTAAGAACAGTGGTTCTTAAATTATGGTCTGAGGACATCTTGGGGTTCCCCAATCCTTTCAGGGGTCCGTAATTATGTGGTGGTCACCTTGACAAATGTGATTTTCCAAAATAGTACCTAAGAAAATGTATCAATATTTCGAGGAGCTAAATAATTCAGTGAATCATTTTTCCACATTTTTCACACAACCAACGCTTGACACGTGGTTAAAAGATCCATTCAGAGTGCGAGACTGGTGGGTTTTAATGAAACAGTATGAAAAGCTCATTGGCATAGTTTCAAATTCCACACTGGAGCCACCTTAATGATAGTGTCAAAGAAGAATAGCCACAATTACCTGAAAGGTGATTAAAATACTCCTCTTTTTCCCAATTACATATCTGTGTGAGGCCAGGTTTATTTCAACCAAAAAAAGCATGTTACAAGGATCAAGTACGGAGCAGATAAGCCAGAGATTAAAAAGATTTACAAAATCTCATTTATAAAAATGTTATTTATATTAACAATGGGTATAGTGTTTTTGAATGGATTAATATTAAAGTTTCTCAGTTTCAATTTCCAATAAGGTAACTATTGATAGGTATAACCCACATAAAGAAGAGATCTTGGGGACCCTCAATAATTTTAAGAGTATAAAGGGGTCCCAAGACCAAAACATTTGAAGATTGCTGCTTTAGAACATGAAATTACGGAAGACTCTTTGTATAATTATGAGCCGTTGACTTTTTAATAGTTAGAATATTTTATTTTTGTAATCGGGAGAGTTAAGGAATGTACAAGGACATTTCTTAAAGACAACGGTTGATCGCTTTTCTTCATCTTTACCTAGGACACAACGAGAGGAAATGGGCTTCACTGGTACTGTCGTTACTTTAGGTTAGAGATGAGCAAGAATGTCATCATGAGAACTGCTGAGTTGCAGAATGGGCTCCATCCATCAGTGCAGATGCCTTCCGGTGTAAGCAGAAAACTCCACTCAAACTGCCCTTCCTGGTCGAGGAGTTTATGGGAAAGTGTAGAGGTGGGCCGAGCTTTGGGTCTGGCTTAATCCCTGGCGAGGCCACGCACCTGGTCTGTTTGCTGTCTCTGAGTCACCAGGGCTCTTCCGAGGCGGTCCTCAGCTCAGTGGGGCTGCAGCGTTAACAGGAGACGAGGCTGACTGATGTGCGTCCCCCTGGGGAGGAGCCGTGGGACGGATGGAAGCCTGCTTAGGGAGCCCAGAATCACAGCATGCCGGGAAGCTCGGGGTCCTGCAGGGGCAGCTCTCTCCAGCTCCGGCTGCTGAGTTCATAGCTTTTTCTCTATTAGATCAACACCAGTGAAGCTGTTCTCTTTGGCTTTCCTTTTCTAAACAGTATGCAGGTCAGCGTCCTTCTGTCAACACGTCCTTTATTCAGAAATCAGGTTATGATCCCTTAGTCACTGCTTTATTGCATTCCAGTCCTGTGGATGCATACTAGACACTCTCATTAAACCGGGGGCATTTACCAAGTCTTGTCCGAAATAAATTTACAAGCTGTTCATTGGATATGCTTACTCATTCATTACGTTTTCAGAAGATAACTTTAAAAATTCTCTTGTTATGAATGAATACATATTCACAGTAGAAAATCAGGAAAATTCATTGGGTTGTTTAAAATTAGTGTCCTGTACATGCTTCATTCGGTGTACATATGAGTGTTTCTCTGGTGTAGGAAAAATTAAAAGGAATTGTTGTCATGCAATATGTATATTTAGAATGTTTAAATATTGCCAGACTGCCCTTCAAAGTGACTGCATAAAGTTCCACAGCCACCAGCGCTGTATGGCTGTATCCTTCTCTTCATACTTACCTATAGTTTATATTCTTAAGCTTTTTGATTTTTGCCAACATAATGGGTTAGAGATATCATTTCATAGATATTTTAATTTGCATGCTCATGTCACCTAGCTGGATTGAGCAACTTTTTCATATGTATATTTGCAATTTTTATAGGCAACTTATTTGTTTTTATTCCTCAGCAATTTTTTATTTGTTTGCTTATCTTTAACTTAGCTATAAATAAATAAATTTTGGATTCAAAAAAAAAAAAAATCAGGAAAATTCAGAAAAGCCCCAAATAGAAGGCACTTGTGATCTCAGCAGCTTGCTGCGCTGCAGCTGACGTGGTGGCATCTCCCAGTGTTGTCTGTGCAGGCAGGGCAAGCTGATGGTCTGGCATGGACGCTGGGGTCCTACCACCTGCTTGCAGCCCCCTGCTGTTAGTGAAGGGCCTACATCTTTCAGGGCTTCAGTTTCCTCATCGTAACAGAATCCACACCTACCTCACAGAACAAGGATGAGGATTACCTATTTGTGTACAGCTGAGATTTTCTACTCCACGGTCCCCAGGAATGAACTGGTTAGCTGGTTAAAAGTTACGTGAGGGACTTCCCTGGTGGCGCAGTGGTTAAGAATCCGCCTGCCAATGTGGGGGACACGGGTTCGAGCCCTGGTCCGGGAAGATTCCACGTGCCGTGGAGCAACTAAGACCGTGCGCCACAACTACTGAGCCTGCGCTCTAGAGCCCACGAGCCACAACTACTGAGCCTACGTGCCACAACTACTGAAGCCCGCGCGCCTAGAGCCCGTGCTCCGTAACAAGAGAAGACACCGCAATGAGAAGCCCGCGCACCACAACCAAGAGTAGCCCCCGCTCGCCGCAACTAGAGAAAAGACCGCGCGCAGCAACGAAGACCCAACGCAGCCAAAAAAAAAAAGTTATGTGATGTTTTAAGGCTTTTGATAGACATTGCCAGTGAGTCCTCCAGAAAGGTTTTACAAGCATGCAGCCCTATTATTACTAGTTTTTAAAATTAGGAGTAACATGCTTGTTGGAAAAAAAAATTAAGCAGTACAGAAGGCCGTGAACATCCAAGCCCACTTTCCAGAAGTAAATTCTGCTAACGGAAATTTTCTCTTCTAGTCAAAAGCTTGCACATGTGTGTACGTAGATGTATAAAGTGAGATCCTACTAAACATACTATTCTGTACCTTGAACTTCCCTGCCTAATGGTGTGTGTTGGTCAGTGTCCTAATCTAGTACTTCGAGAGCTGCTCTGTCTTTTAAATGACTATCTGGTTTTTATTGTATGGCTATAACATAATTTCTTAAGTCAAGTTTCTATCATCCATTATGTTCCGAACTGAACTTTCACCCGACAGACTTTTTCTGCATCTGTCCCCGTATTTTGGGGCCCCCTGTACTGTAGTTCCTGATTCTACAGCTTAACTTTGGATCCATACATCCCTCGCCCCACGTGAGGTGGGGTGTTTTTCATCTTAGGCTGAGGAATCACAGCGATAGGAGATAGTGGATTGGCAGGGGAGAGAGCTCATTGCCCATGCTGGCACCAGATCTGCTTCCCCCGCCCCTGGGCCCAGGCTCCTATACGGAGCTGGGCACAAATAAGGCCATTTCCTTGTATGTTTGTCTTGTTTCCTACTCACTGCTGTGTTTGGGAAGAAGTTGCACCGGTGAATTACCCCAAATTTTGTTTTTAGTTACTTAAATAAAACAGACTGTTTTTCTTAAATGTATTTTTTACTTCTGAGAAAATCTTAAAATTTTTCATGATGCTTTGTTTTCAATCAACATAAATCTCCCGTGAAAGTCTTCTTTCATCTTCTAGGCCTTGTACCCTAATGGTAATGTTTCTATTACAATCTGAAAGTCAGGAGGAACTTCCTCCTCAACACCACCCGCCAAAGATATCCAGAGGCTGGGTGACTCCAGACCCAGCTGGGAACCACCACCCTGTCTGAGGTGTATCCATGGGGCCAGCCCACCGTGAACTCTTGAAACTGTCGCGAGCGAGGGTGGTTCAGGATTGTCCGGCCCCGTCGTTGGAGATGTTGCGGATTGGTGAGCCACCTGTGTGTGCAGCAGGCCACGTGCAGGGAGCTCTGCTCGTGGGAAGAGTTCAGGAAGGAGGCAGGAAGCCTGAACAGAGAGGACGGAATCATGCTAGCGGTTTAAAGAGATGGAAGCGAGTGGCTTATTCTGAATTGTCTCAGAGGTCTAGAACAAGGGGCTGCAAATTGCAGGGTCTTAGAATTCTGTGTTTTTCTACAACGAGCCTGTCTGAATTTTTCAACTGCGCTTTCAAATAAGAGCTGCATTTTCTGAATCCAGCTGTGAATCAGGAGAGCAGCTGTCCTTTAGGGACACGTGGGAACACGTCAGTAAGGTGACAGGCTTCTGCTTGCAGGGTGTGGACAGTGGTGAGGGTTAGTGGGCTTGCTGAGGGCATGTTCCCCTGCTTAGCACCCACGCCCCCCCCCCCCCCCCCCGCCGCCTCACTTTCTTCTGGAAGAATGAGAAGTTCTTGTTCATGGGTGATTTCATCATGTCCTAAAACATAATTGCAGTTGAGTTCTCTTGGCGTCAGTGTTGAGAGCCTGCTTTCTGGCCTGTCATGAGTTTGTCTTCCAGCTGCAGATGGCTGGCTCTGTATTGAGCGCTCAGGAAGGAATCTTGGTTTTGTGCCTTCTCCTGTCAGGCAAGAGGTGAGTGCTTTTTTGATGACGTGGCGAGAACCACGTGGTCTGTGGCTTTCCTCGGGGCGACCTTGGTTTGGAGCTAGGGGCCTGCAGATCCTAGTGCGACCCACTGCCAGGACGCTGCCAAGCGTCCTCTGGGAGGGCATCGAGGTCCCCACAGCGAGGCGCTTTCCCTCAGGCAACCAGTATCCGAGCTTCCTCTGCAAGGTTCTGCGCTGGGTGCTGAGGGACCCAAAGGGGAGATGGGTCCCTGCCTCCTGGGCTCCTCCTACAGTAGGAGAAGGAAGACCGTGTGTGTACCCGTAGCATAAGGTAGAGAGTGATAAATGCCATGAGACAGGCAGAGAAGGCAAGGGAAAGCGAGGAGCACGGGTGGCTGAGCCCATCCAGGTCTGAAGAGTGGAGGAGACCCTGGAGCTGGGCTTCAACAGATGTAGCTGGAGACGGCCAGGGGACACTCGGGGTGAAGGGGCCTCAACCTGAACAGTGCGTGAGGTGCAGGGGAGCATAGTTTCAGACCAGATTAGGGCATGCTGCCTAGGGGTTTTCAATTTACGTCTAGAAAGTTCAAGTGCAAACGTTTAAACAAGCACAGCTGGGGGAGAGGGGTCCTGGCTAGGAAGCTCGGTTGTCCCTAGCTTCCTGTCTACTTAGCCCATGTCCTCCTAGCTAATCTGGGGGATTGCTGGTGAATCAGAGGAAGTGGAATCTAGCACCCGAAGAAGGAGGTCCCGAGAAGCTGGGTGGGGTGTGGGCGTGTGCGTGCACGTGTGTTGCTTTTAAATCCCTGTAATCCTGTTCAGTTAGTCCAAACGCTTGGCATCTGTTGGCTTGTGTAACAGGCATGTACAGGGCTGCGCTGTATTCCTAGGCTGGTCAGACTTGGTTTCTAGGCCAGCTTTCTGCCCGATGACAAGGCAGCTTTGTGAGTCACTGGCTGCCGCGGTGCAGAAAGGTCCAGGTCATGATCCGACTCCCAGCCTAGTGTGTCTCCCACGTAGGCCTGGGAATGCCTTGGAGAACCTCGGCACCTAAAGAGAATAGCCTGGAACCTCGCTTCGGGGGTGGCACGGCATCGTGGGAAGTCGGGGCCTCTGCAGCCTGTCAGGGGTTGTAGAGCCTAGTTTTCTGCATTCACCTGTGCCCCCTGCATTCCAGTGGCCCAGCAGGGTGACAGACCTGGGCCAGTCGCATGTCACTCCCTGCTACTTCTGTCTTTTTCCCTTACAGTTTTGGGATTCCCCCAACCCTACTGGTATCAGAGTGACCCAGTGGAAGCATCTCCAGGATTCCGGATGAATGTCTACTGCGACTTTCAGAGCAAATATTGGTGGTACTCTGTGGAAGGCGTGACTTCCTTTATTAAAGTTTATGTTCCCTGTATAAAATCCTAGAGAAGGTTGGGGCCATGTGAATTTGCCAAGTCTGAACCTTGTGGCTTGGTTGTTGTATTCAGATCCGGATACCGTGGAGGAGGCTTGGAAAGTCCAGAGGAAAGAACTAGATGATTAATAGAACAGAGAGTCATCACGAATAGTGGAGGGACTGAGGATATTAGCTCGGAGAAGGCAAGTGGTTTAGGGGGTGAAGGTGGTGGAAAGAGATTATCCTCAAAGATTTAAAAGGTGGTGAAGAAAGAGAGTAACTCAATTTGTATGTGCAGCGGCGACACCTAGCATCAAAGGGCTCGCAGAGTTTGACTTGGTATGAAGAATAATTACGTCGGTTTGAAATGAACGAACTGGTTTGCAAGGTCCTCTTTGTTGGGGTTTGAAGTAAGACGTGGGAGGGCCTTTCCTCCTTGAGAGTCTGCAGTTACCACTGCTTCCCACAAAGCAGGCTGGCGGGGAGAGCGTGCATCCGGTGTGGCCGCCCCGGCGACGCCGCCCACACTCCGGGCCGGGGACTCCCGCTCGGGATCAGGGCTCAGGGGGCGGAGGAACGAGGCGGCACGCGGGCGCTGCCCCGGCCAGAGCGCCGAGGTCCCTGCCATTCCTTTCCAAGCTGAAACCCTGCAGGCCAGCAGAGTGGAAAAGAACAGCGAAGAGGGAAACAAGGGTGGCAGCAGCTGCCGCTCTTTTCAGGAGCTGAACACTTGGTCTGCGGTGCTGTCACAGCTTGGATCCGGGCCGGCGGGCGGGCGCCCGGGGCCAAGCCGCGCCCCGGATGCGCCGCCGCGCCCCCTGCCGGCCTGCGGTTCCGGACGCCCAGGACAGTCCCTACACGTGGCCCAGGAGAGGCAGACGGATACTCCCGTCAAGAACCCTGGTTCTTCACTAGAACTGGACTTCAGGATCATCTGCGTAATTTTAAAAACACAAATGTCAGGGACCCACTCTTCCGACATACACACGTACATGTGTGCGCACTCGCGCGCGTGCACACACACACACACACACACACACATTAGGAATAGTGATGGTGTCTTGTCCCGACAGTGGGACATTGTGGCCGCCCGGTCACCTCTTGGTTTGCCTTCCCTGTTCAAGGTGTGCTTTGGAGAGTAGGATGCCTTGGGGCATGTCTGTCCTTTAGGAAACGTCTTCTCCCAGGCGCTCGCCATTCGTTGAGGACTAAGGAGCGGTGGTTTAGGACACAGAGCCCAGTGTTTGCGTAGCTGCAGATTATCTGGCCCAAAGCCTCCATTTATTGACAGGTTGAGGGCAAGGGCCTCAACAAAGCCATGGGAAGTGCCGGAGCTGGGCCTGGAGGCCACGCCCCCGGCTTGTGGCGAGGTCTCTTCCTGGGAACAGCTTCTTTAGGAGTTCTAGGTGGAAGGAGTTCTAGAATAATGGGAAACGCTCCAGAAAGAACAGGACCTGCCTCTCCGTCTGGGTCTTCCTGTGAACGTCTTGGCTAATATGCAAAGGCGGTGCGAGCGGCTCCGTTTCTGTGGTCTGTTCGGCTATACTGGAGGGAGGGCTGGTGATTGGGAGTGGTTGGCGGTGTGAAGAGTGACCAGGAATTTATCACCCAATCTTGTCACCAGGTGACCGCTCCTTACTGGGCCCTAGCTTCCCTTGTGTAGAAAATCTCCCTGCTGGGTAATTATAAAGACTAATTCCTCTGACACTCTCTGTGTTTTTCTGTGTACTCTTCCCCGTGCATCGTGACTGCTTTAGCCTAGAGCTTGATACACAGGAGGCATTTGATTCCTGTTTATTTAAATGGTTGATATTTCATTTGATCCTCCCAATAGATTAAGAGAAAGTATTCCATTTTGTCATCAAGCAAGGCATAGAGATGATAAATGACTTGCTCAAGGGCCGAGAAGCAGAAGGCAGGTCTTGTGGCGTCTTGTTTAGAGTGTCTCCCCTCGAGACTCCGTGAGGTTTGCCACCCAGCTGCTCTGCTCGGGGTCCCCGTCACCAGTGGCCTCAGGCCTGGGGCCTGAGTCAGAATCTGCAGGCTTAGCAAGATCCCCAAGTGGTTCTCATGCACAGGAAAGTGTAGATGCGCTGGTCCAGGCTGCATTTCTAGGTGAATTAACCCTTCTCCCTTTGGGATTGTTGGAAACAACGCATCACCTGTCCCTGACTGTGCTCTCTTCCCTGGGATGGGCCGCGGGGAAGGGAGGAACCTGAAGGTAAACAAATACGTGACTTTTAAATGTTCTTGGTTCTGTCATCACTTGTGAAAATAGTTCCCAGGAGAATCTGTAGCGGTCCCGGGGCTTACTAGGCTGATTCGGTGGCCGCTCTGGGGAGTGATCCCACAGCCATCTCAGGAGGAGATGTCCTCTTGTCCAGAGGAGAGGGAGTCTGACCACTTGTGAGCCTGGAGACGGAGCTGGTTGGAGGGCGGGCGCTCCAGGGGGCAGTGTGTGACACTGACCGGTGAGCCAGTGGCGGTGGCAAGGAGACTGTTGCCCCAGGGAGGAGAGACGGCCGTAGCAGGGCAGGCACACGTGGGTCTTCTCTGAATCTGATGGTGGCAAGAGGAAATGACACCCTTGAATCTTGCTGTCCAAAGTGAAGCCAGCCGGGGCTTCCAGAATGTGCAAAGCTGTTGCTCTGCAGGATGTGCCGGGGCCCCCGCCACCCTGCGGGTGTGATCCTTCCCTGACATGTTGAGTAACGTCTGAGGCGTGGGCATCACGTAGTTAAGGTTTTCTCCAAACTGGAAACCCGAAGCGTTCAGGTGACGCTCTGCGTCGTTTGCCGCGTGGATAGAAGGTGCTGGCGCGGGCAGACGGCTGGCTGAGGGTACAGCTGAGATGCCACTCCAGTGCTGACTTCTCGTTTTTTACCCGCCTGCCCCTTCCCTCAAGGTTGGCCTCCGACAGCTGGACATGTCCTTGCTCTGCCAGCTGTACAGCCTCTACGAGTCCATCCAGGAATACAAGGGGGCGTGTCAGGCAGCGTCCGGCCCAGACTGCACGTACGCCCTGGAGAACGGCTTCTTCGATGAGGAGGAGGAGTATTTCCAGGAGCAGAACCCCCTGCACGACGGGAGGGAGCGAAGATCCCCGAGGGACCCCTCACTGCCCGTCTCCCCGCTCTGCAGCGGCGACTGGATCCTGGAGTCCATCTAAAGGGCCCTCTCCGCCCCCACTGCGGGCCGTCCCCGGGCCAGTGGGACCAGTGCCGCCAGTTTAGTTTGCAGGCAGGGAGATCTGCCTGGGCGCGGGGCCTCGGGCCGTTTCGGGGGCCCCTTTCTACTGAGGTGACCTGGAGGCGTTCAGCAATCTCCTCACAGCCTGGTGTTGAGGCCCCGCGGCCAAGGATTTGTACGGAGAGCGTAATGAGGGGGTCCCTGGAGAAGACCTTCTCGGGTATTTTGTGCGAGATGAGAGGACCCGTGTGTAGCTGGCCGCTTTCTCACAGGTAGGGTTTGCCTGCAGTTTACAGTGTAAGAGAGCTAACACTTCCCTGCTGCCCTTCCTCGGTGTGTTCGGCAGCCTTTCCTGCTGTTTCCTGAGCTCTGAAGCCACTGGGTTGAGCTTTATTTATTTGTAAGCTGCATTACTCATGGTCCAGGTGACTCAGTAAAAGCTTGTCACTGAAACAGTAGACATTTCAGGTCACACCAATCAAGAGAACTGCATTCTCTTAACCTGTCAAAATTTTTTGTATCATTGTTTGTCCAGCAGATGTGGGAGGAAGGCAGATAGTACAAAGATACTTCAAGTGGGGAAAAACACTGGAGCAAGCTGTGTTTTGTATCACTCACGGCAAGGCGGTGAACGTTTTAGGTTTTAAAGATTCTGAATGTCAGCTACTATGTGAGAAAGCAAACTCTTCCACTCAAAATGGTCGTCACCTTAAGCCTTACTGTATTTATTAAAATCTTTTATGCACACTTTACGCTTTGTAGGTTAAAAGTGAGGATAAAATGCTAAACTGTCTGTGGTTGTGTATCGATATTATTTTGGTCTGAATTAAGAACCATCAACTTTCGTCACTTGAATGCGTTGAATCCGATCAACTACGGAAAGAAAATTGCAGTTTGTTTTCTTGCCATTAAGAATTTGAAAGAAGCTTTATTCCTCTCTTAGCTCATCCTTGGAGTTGTTTTATCAATAGACTGCGGCTTACAGTTAGGTATCAGTGCTGTTCAGTCATTGAATACTCTGGACCCCGTGCTTCTCTTCTTCCCTTTGGTGCAGTAGTTGCTTATTAGCACCTCTTTGGGAGTCAGAGAGAGGAAGTAAAACTCACCATCGTGAACCAGCATGTTGACAGCCTGTTATGTACACAACGCCATGTCAGGAATTGGGGTGATATGCAGAGAAGGAAGAGCATTCCTGCTCATTTGCTATGTTGAAAGTCACCGTTAAAATGAGGGGTGGCAGGAAACTGCCTTCAGCAAGTGGCGTGACTGTTTGGTGGGGAAAATTTATTTTATTTATTTATTTTTGGCTGCGCTGGGTCTTCGTTGCTGAGCGTGGGCTTTCTCTAGTTGAGGCGAGCGGGGGCTACTCTTCGTTGCGGTGCACCGGCTTCTCACTGCAGTGGCTTCTCCTGTTGTGGAGCATGGGCTCTAGGCGCGCAGGCTTCAGGAGTTGTGGCTCGCGGGCTCAGTAGTTGTGGCACCCGGGCTTAGTTGCTCTGCGGCATGTGGGATCTTCCCAGACCAGGGCTCGAACCCATGTCCCCTGCCTTGGCAGGCGGATTCTTAACCACTGCACCACCAGGGAAGTCCTCGGTGGTGAAAATTGAAAGTGGCAAAACCAGGTGAAGTCTGGTTGTCTACTGGAACCTCTTCCTTCGAGGCTGGGCCCCTGCTTAACAATGAGTTGAACCTGAGCTCAGCTGTTCTGAACCTTGGCCACGTGAGAATCACGTGGGGGAGCTTTTAGAACAATATCGAGCCTGGATCAAGACTCCCCCTTGTGGCCCCCTCGCGCCCACTCCACTCCCCGCTTCGGCCCCTAGCATCATTCAGATTTAATTAGTAAGGAGTGAGGCCTGGGCGCCTGTACGGTTCTAAAAGCTTCGCCCCCCACCCCCCACCCCAGTGATTCTAATGTGGATCTAGCTGAGATCTGGAATTCAAAATGTAGTCCCTGGAGCAGGCGTCCCCGGAAATGTGGTGTAGAATCTCACCCCACCCAGCCTTCTGCCCCCGGCCCTGCATCTTGACACGATTCCTCCTACGATCATGCTGCAGAACGTTCCAGAAGTGCTGCTTTAAGTCAGCCCAGCACCAACACTGCCGCTCTCAGAGGGCTGCGGCCCCTCCCTGTAGCACTAAAGAATTGCCTGGCCTGCCCCAGGCGAAGCTTGCAGGGCTGGCTGTGTCTCGGGGAGCGCCCTCTGATGCAGAATGCTCGCGTTCCCTGGGTCTGCGGGACCCGCAGTGACTCCCAGGGCCTGTGAGTTTCTGGGCCTTTGTCTCATCACTGTGGGATGGCCTGTCAGAGTTAGAAGTGGAATGAATCAAGGCCAGCAAGGGGCCCTTCCCTTCCGGCTGGGCTGACACATTCCTCGCTCCCGCAGTGAAGTGGCAGATAGACATAAACCACTGTGGTGGTTAGTGCTGCATCTGAAATATATATAAATCAACCCAGACTTTCTCTTACTCTAAATGTAGTACACTTTAAATACTGTAAATACAGCTTGGCAAGGAATCTTAAAGTTTCCCAAATCATAAAATGTTTTCGAATATACCCTTCTACAAAGGTGCCACGGGGGACTAGAAAATAAATTCAGCTGGTTTCCTTTTTTGCTACCTGGCATAAGTCATTACCTGTAAGTTCAGAGTGGGTCTGTCTGGCTACTCGGTGACCAGCAGAGAAACGTAGACGATGAGGCAGTCCAGCGTTACCTGATGAAAGCTGAAGAAATTGTGAACTACTTTGTAAGGCGACATCCATGGTAGTTAAGAAAAACACCTCTAGCTTCCTAAGCATATGTGGAGTGAACTCAGAACTGTTGCTAATTTAAGCCTTGCAATTCACAAGCGATACTGTTCCTCTTATGTCCCCAGTGGAATTCATAGTCAGTTAACCAACCTGACTCCTTGCTTTCATGTCTCTGTAACCTAGGGTGATGTCATTCATTCAGCTAGCATTATCATTTAGCATTTTTGGGGATCACATTGATACGGGTGCCGAGAACAGATGAATAACGTGAAGAGCCACTGGCCGGTGCTCCGCTTCCACAAATAGCTTAGCACGTGATGTTGAGTACTGTGATGGGGGAAGTACCATGGGCCACTGAGTGCCAGAAGAAGACTCCACAGCTCCTCGGGGATATTGGTGGAGATGACATCTGAGCTGGCTTTGGAGGCTGAATAAGTCCTTCAAGAGGCCAAGAGTGAGAAGGCAGATGTAGTGGCTTAAACAAAGTCTCCAAAAACTTTTACGTGCAGTGCCGTGTGCTTTCATAAAACACTTTCATTTCTATAATTTAAATGGGTTAAGTGATTTGCCTAAGACCATGGCTAAATAATAGCAGAGCTGGAGTTCTCAGACACAGTTTGTGCTTTACGTTTAAGGCGCAAGAGGTGCTGGGATAATGTGAAATCTAAGGAGACTGTCTGGTACAGCCCCTTCACGTTCATCACAGTGCTGTATTATTTAATCATTTGTTGTGTAGTGCTTTCTACTGGATCTTGGTCTGACGTCTACATGCACAGGCCTGATTTCTTTCAGAGCCTGTGATAATAAACATATGCCAAGTGTATGTGTGACCCAAAGACCCTACAGCAACCAACATCACTTCACTGGAGGCAAGTTGTCAGTGGAGTCTCATCTCTCTGCCCAAGGAAAACTTAGCGATTGTCAAAGCCCAAGCATGTCCAGTCCTCTTGTCTTCGTGTATTGTACTTTCAGTTCAGAGATGTATCTGAGCCCATTCTGTACGGAGGTGGTAGAACTTCGGTTGGAAGGTAACATCTGGAGGTTACACCTGAAGAACAGCTGACGCCTGCTGGGTCAGTGTCATGGGTGAAAAGGCTATGGGAGCGTGTGGGCCTCCAGACCACCTAGTGTGGGCTTTGGAGAGGGTGTCAACAGCCTGCCTGATGCCTTTGTTCTAATCAACTGTGATAAGGATGTGTGATTTTCCACCTCACTCCTCAGGCCACCAGTTAACTGAGGACAGGTCCCTGGAGACCCAGCTTCCAACCTGGTTCTCCTGACTTTCTGAAGAACTTGCACAAGCAAGCTTAGCATCTACAGAATGTTGAGCACAACCCTTGTTAAATACACGAACAAAGCAAGATTAGCAAAATAAAAGCATGAAGCGATTAGTAGGTTAGGAAGAGTTATAGCCCCAGAGAGGCAGGTCCCTGGGAGAGGGGAGGACAAGAGGATGGGAGAATTACGCACTGTCAACCTCAGGCAAAAGCGCAAAGACCCCCTCTCTCTGCGCTCCTTTCCATCTCCAAGGCAGAAGCACTAATGAAAGTCAGTGACCAGTGGGGCCCCAGGAACACAGAAGCCACTGTTACTGGGAAGGCCGATTTTGGTGGGAGGAGTACTTGCATTAGAAATAGACGTGGTTAAAGCCACAGTCACCATACGACCTGGGAGCACTTCCCAAGTCTCTCACAAGGGCAAGGTATCGGAGAAGAGAAGTTAGGACTTTGTTCTGGGACTTAGGGAAGAGAGCAGCTTACCTTTCCTTCTCTCTTTCTCCTGCCCTCAGGGTGATGAGATGCCAGGGTGGGCTCAGGGAGAAAGGGCGAAAGAGGAAACCACTTACGATGACCTCTAGGACATCATTTGTGTTAGAGACAAGAAAGCTCTGAAATTCCCAAGTCCAGCACAATGATAGGAAAGCCATGGAGACTTGAGGTGGAAGGGCAGGCTGGTAATAGCGCCTATTCATCTGGTGTGTCCCTGTGCACGGACGCCTCAGGAATCTAGATGGAGGTGAGTTTGGAGAACGAGGAGGGTGCTTGCTAACCAGACTCCACCTGCAGTTGCTGTGTGTCCCCAGCCAGGCCATCGCCAGGAGTACTCCTCACTGGGCGCTGGTCCTCTCTGGCCGATCCCCATCTGCCTTCCTGGCGGAAGTACTAGGGAAGATGAGTTCAGCTCATTTCCCCTGGGGTCATACACCATGTGACTTTTCTCAACAAGCTATCAAGACACACCCTAAAGGACCATCTCATTGATCAGTAATTTATACAAGCTCAAGCACCCTGCCCGAAGCACTTCCAGTGTGCCCGGACCTTGAATTGGAAGGAGCCCAGTATAAGACGTGGAGGTTGAACTTCTGTCCCCCAGCTTTGGAAGGAAGAGTAGAAACATGCCCCCTAGGGCAGAAGACACACTCTTGTACAGACATATGCCTGGTCACACATTTATGTATTTTAAATGGACTGGTACGATTTATATACCACCTGTGTTTAAAAAACTATTTAAGGCTGCTTTATAAAAATTCACAGAACACAATAAAATGCAATTTTTATTTTTTTTAAAGTGGGTTTAAAAATCAGCACAAAGGGAATATGAGGGCAGGAAAGATAAGATGAAGCCAGGCGTAAAATCAGCACAGGAAGCACCTGCTGTGAGAAAGACAAGTAGTTCTATTTGCCCGCAGAACATAAATGAAGGAGTTTCTGACCTTGGATTCAAATGAAGGCCATAGATGGATGGAGAAGGCTCAGCTCTAGAGCAGGTGTTTGCCTGGGTGTGTCCCTGCCAAATGAGTCCAAGCAAGGTGATTTCTGGAAAATACGGGAAGGAGTTAGAATGGCATTCTTGACGTGTCGTGAGGGAATCATCAGAGCTGCACGGAGTCCACTCCCAGCCAATGCGGGGAGTCCCTCGCGGTGCCCTGAAATCTGTGTCCCTGTGACTCTGATGAAGCCACAGATAGAGGGTTAAGCTTCACAGGCGCGTCCTGCTCAAATTTGGGAGGTTGTGTGTGTTTGTGTGTGTGTTGGGTGTGGAGCTGCTATTCGCCAGATAATTTTGTGATAGCCTGAAAAATGGCCCCCAAAGATATCTGGGCCAAAGATACAGTCTCTGGAACTTGTAAATGTTACCTTATTCGGAGAAAAATGCTTTGTGGATGTAGTTAAGGATCTTGAGATGACCAGATCATCCTGAATTACCCGGGTGGGTCCTAAATGCTATCACAAATGTCCTTGTAAGAGAGAGGCAGAGGGGAAGGTTTGACTCACGGAAGCGGAGGTGATGTGAAGATGGAGGAGAGATTGGAGTGATGTGCCCAGGAGCCAGGACCTGGCAGCAGGCACCAAAACCCGCAAGAGGGAGGGAACGGATCCTCCCTTAGAGCCTCTGGAGGGAGGGTAGTCCTGTCCACACCTCGGTTTTGGCCCAGTGAAACTGACTCTGGACTTCCTTCCTCCAGAATTGCGAGAGAATACATTTGTTGTCTTAAGCCGCAAGCTTGTGGTAATGGGTACAGCAACCGCAGGAAACTGGCACAGATTTCTGGGCACCCTTGTGTTCCTCCCGCTTAGCTGTTTATCTCTGTTGCGACAGGACAGCATCATTTAACCTGTCGGCCAAATACACTGTGCCCCCCCCCCACCCCTTTCAAAATACCCAGGATACATTTCCCAGTGGGCTCTTAGAGGCAACTTCTAGGGTTATCATGAGGGGTAAGTGAGTTAACGATTACAAAGCCCCTAAAATAGTGCCTGGTGCAAAGTAAATAGTATATATAAACTCTTGTTAAATAGGAATGAATAAATATAATCCTGTTTGGGTACTGAGGTTCTTGCTTTTGCAGCGTATTTCCTCTACTGGCTTAGCCAGAGAACAGTTTAATTTAGTCTTGGGTTACTAACTTTCCCTTCAGAATGAGTCGCCAGCTTTGTAAATAAGGTTATATCAGAAAGGTACAACACAACTCTTAAGGATCGCAGCAATTCTGAGGAAAGAATACAATAAAACGCTCATTTTCTTCTACAGCTTCTTCCTTGGAGACAGAGGACTAATATTTAATCTGGTTCTAGTCATCTGAGTTCCCTATTTATTTAAAACTCTGTTGTTCTCTATTCCTAACTGTATTTGAAGAACATTATCCTTTTTCTTAACAAGGTTAAGAATGACTGCAGTACCCCCCATTAGACTAGGGGTGGAGACTAATATAGATCCAGGGATCCACCCTTAGGCTAGGTAGTAGTGACCAAGATAGACCCAGCGATCCACCCTTAGACTAGGTAGTAGTGACCAAGATAGACTCAGGGATCCACCATTAGACTAGGTAGTAGTGACCAAGATAGACCCAGGGATCCACCATTAGACTAGGTAGTAGTGACCAAGATAGACCCAGAGAGCTCCCATTAAACTAGGTAGTGGAGACCAAGATAGACCCAGGGATCCACCCTTAGACTAAGTAGTAGTGACCAAGATAGACCCAGGGATCTACCATTAGACTAGGGGTGGAGACTAATATAGACCCAGGGATCCCATTAGACTAGGAGTGGAGACCAGGTTTTAGGCCCAGTTCTATCACTATATGCTTATGTGACCATGAGCATATCCCTGAACCATTCTAAGCTTCAGTTTCTTCATATAAGACTGATTTTAAACATATCTTCAGCTTTTCTGTTTGCCTTGTTTTGTTGTAAATACCTAAAAATACGCTTTCTTTGGCTCTCATGTACACCATGATGTTTTCTTCCCGATTTAGTTCGAAGGCTTCAAACACTCTGACAGAAAATCTTCCAACAGAAGACCACTTGTCCGTTTTCTTTGTGCCTTATTCATCTATACTGTGCTCTCATAAACTGAGTATTTTTTCTCCTGGTTCTTGGCTGTGTTGAAAACTCAAGAGTCAGCAGTGGGCTGTGTAGCCACTGTGACGGTAACTGATCCGTGATTTTAAGGTAGCTTTTCAAGGTTGGCTTGGGTGCATATGCTTTTTCAATAAAAGTGTGGATATCTAAAAGTAATTTTTCTTCAAGAGAATTTTCATATAAATGCCTTCTTTGTTGTCGTCAGACCACGTTTCAGTGACTGGGGGAGAGGGACGGCTTGGAAGACATAGACGTCATTCTAAGGCACCAAGCATCACCACTACCTCATCTTCCCAGCATAATTGAAAATTCTGCCATCTCAGGAATCACGGGGCAAAATTTTAACAACTGTAAAACCTAGGTGGCGGATAGGTGTGTTTTCACTGTACAGTTCTTTCAACGTTTTTGTATCTTTGAAATGTTTCGTAAAACATGTTGAAAAAGTAGGGCCACTGATAGCACAGAGATAAGATGAACTCCTGTGCTGGGCAGTGGGGCGCGGCCTGGGCGGCGGGAGAACTGGCCACCTCACAGTGACTTGGAAGGCAGCCTCTCTCCCTCGTTCCTGGAGTCTTGCCCTTCCTTTTCTCACCCCAGCGAGTGATGTGATGGATAGGCTGAGTGGAGTCAAGGTCAGGGCTGATCTGATGGGTTTCCCCCGCAGCCCTTACCACACATCCTGCAGCGCGTAGCTACCTACCGCTCACGGACACCTCGCCGACACCCCGGCAAGGGATTTCTAACACTTGCTTCGTTTTGAAAGATTAACGAATACCTTTATGGTGATCAAGACAGCCTGGGACTGTATTGAGTACGAATTTATAAATGGGTGATGTGTGTCTCTTTATTTATCGGAGTCAAAGATTTGAAAAGATATGACCAGTGTATTTTTTTTTTTTTTTGGCATTTTGTTTTCCTAATATTTGTTTTCGAATTGATTTTTTTCCTTTGGTTGTATGCCTTTGAACCATGTTTTCTCCCCCCCTCCTTAACATTTACAGGCTCCATCTGGTGGTCAACGGTCCTCTCCAGCCTACGGCTATTCTGTGATGTTATCCCAGTGGGTTTTGTCCTGTTTTTTTTTACTTTGGAGTCTTCTTTTTAACTATCTGTGTTGGTTTCATCATCCTCGGGATAAATTACAGCTCACGAGGCCCTTCATAATCCGACCTTTACGTGTCTTCCTAGTGTCCTTTGTAAAACGCCCACTGCCCACATCCCACCCAGTTGGACTGTTCGCTTTCGGCCCCTGCCTGTGCACGTTAGCACTCTGCTGTCTAGGAATGTACGTGCACCGGTATCCTCTCTACCAGGGGTATTGGAAAGTGCGTGTCCTTTCCCCCTCCCCTAGGAAGACCTTCTCGACTTCTGAGACTGGAACAGGTGTTCCCACCCTGCCTTTCCCGAGTACCCTATACTCACCCCTTTATAACACTTATGACACTGTACTGCAATCACCTACTCCTGTTTCTAATCCATCACTACTCAGTAAATGTCAAGAGGGCCGTGTCTTTTTTACCACTGTATCCATAGTGTCTGACCCAAATAGAGTAGGTGCTCAGTAAATACCTGTTGAATGAATAAGTAAATAATGAATGAAAGAACAAACGAATGAAGCAGGGAGAGAGAAGAGAGGTGATATTTATTTATTTAATAACAGCTCTATTGAGATATAATTCACTTCTGTTAAGTGGACACTTCAGTTGTTTTTAGTTATTTATTTTTGGATCAGCTGATTTTAAAGAGGAACTTAGTTACAGGGGAAGATACTGAGTTAAATATTCACAAAAGCTCAGTTTATTGTGACTGCCTTGAGAGAAAAGCGTTTCTCTTGTAAGAACACAAAATATTATTTTAACAACATTTAAATTAAAAAGATATAAATATGTCAAAGGAATGAACAAAGATCTTTTCTTACGTGTGACTCATGAATTCATCTTCCTTCAATTCAGATGCGTACCTGAACCATCTATAATGGACACATCTTCACTTGTTGCCTGCATTAGTTCTTTGTGTTTGTGTGAGTGTCTGTGTGTGTGTCCGTACGTGGTTTAGTTGTTTCCTACATGTAGGGGTGGGGTGGTAGGGTTAGGAGTCCCCAACGCCATAACCCTTGCTTTCTTTTTCAGGAAGTGTATCCAAATCTTTGCTTCATTTTACACAACAGTAACGAGAAGCTTGGTTTGTATTTTACGCCTTCTATTTTACAGACGCAGCTGGTCATGCCCCAGAGAGTAAAAAGAAGGAAACTATGGATGATAAAGGAAGTATTCAGAGTGGCACATTCTGCTGAAAATCAAATCAACAGATACTTACTAGGGCAGGCCCTGTACTATGGGGGACACAGTTACCACAGACATGGCCTCTCCCGGCACCCAAGCAGACTGGGGGAGACAAGCATAAAACATGAGACAACTTAAAGGACGTTAAAGACAGGTGACCTGCTCCTAACCAGAAGCTGTCATGGGTAGCCTGACAGGTGAAGCGCTAGCAGAAGGAGGGGACAGGTGTTCAGCACTGGGAGGGTCTCAGGAGCTCCGGCAGCATGACTGTGCCGAGCTGGGCACCGGGAGGTCTACGGAGGGAGTGAGCACAACAGACTGGAATGGGGGGAAGGTCTTCGTTCCACGGAGAAGCAAAGGTGACTGACCTGGTTAGGCGGAGGAGAGGCCCCTCCGGGTCCTGGGGAGGGCGTGACATCTTTGGGGATGAGGAGGGTGTAGTAGAGAACGTGGGCAGGAGCACGCCCGCAGAGGAGAAGTTAGCACTAGAGCGCAGAGAACACTAAAAGGTGTTTCTCAGGAGGAGACCAGAAGCTCCTGTCCACAACAGGAAAGGATGAAAAATTCAGAGACACACCAGGAGTCGTGCTCTGTGAAGATGGGTTGAAGGTGGGCGAGGCTGTTATAAACTTTGAAGCAGGAGACCAGGAGGCTTGGGCTGAGGTCTGAGTGACAAGATGAGAAGCCATCAGGAAGGTTCTGATTCCATGGGGACGGGCGGGCGGGGTACTGAGTTCGATTTCAGAGGTAATGGCCACACCGTCCTGGCAGTATCTCGGAGGCAGTGGAAGGGCATGAGTGACCTGGCAGAGGCGGAGGGCTAGAGGTATCAGATCTGGAAAGATCTGGAAGCAAGCTGCACTAAGAGATGGGTCAAGGCGTGTGGAAGCTGAGCGTCTGCACGGCAGGAGAGAGAAGCGGGGGGCTGAGGACGGAAGCCGGGCACAGACAGGGAAGTCGGTGACAGAAAGGGCCCGGGCGGCCTGTGTCAGAAGCCAGCCGCTTCCAGAGCAGAGCCGGGGCGGGAAGGAGCCTGACAGAGCTGGCGGCTGGCTGCCTTCTGATCTCAGGAGACTAGGGAGGAAGTATGTTTTGCAAAGAGGAAAGGCAGTGGAGAGAGGGGCTCAGGGCAGCTGCTCGCAAGTGAAGAGCTGCACGCGTCTGTTGGCAGAGGGGAAAGAGCCAGCATAGACGAGAGAGGATGATGAGGCAGCAGTGTGTGAGGGTGTGGAGAGGAAGAGGGTGAGCTGAGCGGGCAGGGAGGGAGGCCGAGGTACCAGGAGAGGCGGAGAAGGTCTGCGGGAAGAGGACGCGCGCGCCGACAGCTGCCTCGGCTTAAGCCGCCTGCCCCCTCCTGCCCTGTGCTTCCCTCGCCAGCTGCCCTGCCTTCAAGTCGCCCCGTCCTGCCTCAAGGCAGACTGCAGCTGTGGTCCCGACCCCTGAGGGTGACCAGAGGCAGGAGGACACCTGCAGGGTGGAAAACGCCCGGCGGGGGGCGGGCGGGGGGTGGAAAGCTGAGCTTAACTCCGAGGTGGGATGGAGGGAAGGAGGAAAGAAGGCAGACGCCCAAACAAGTTCTGGAACAGAGACGGACACTCAAGGAGTTGGTAAGTCTCAATTCTCAGCAAAGTGACAGCAGACACGGAAGTGAGGAGCGCGGGAAGACTTCAGAACAACTGCTCTAAGGCCGGTGTGTGTGTGTGTGTGTGTGGTGTGTGTGGTGTGCGTGTGGTGTGTGTGTGTGTGGTGTGTGTGTGTGGTGTGTGTGTGGGGGTGTGTGTGTGTGTGGTGTGTGTGTGGGGGTGTGTTGTGTGGTGTGTGTGTGGTTGTGTGTGTGTGTGTGGTGTGTGTGTGTGGTGTGTGTGTGTGTGTGGCGTGTGTGTGTGTGTTTGGGTCCCTAGAGGTGCCCTCGAGACAGGAGCAGCCACCCAGCCGTGCTCTGTGCAGACACAGGGACCGCCTGCCAGGCTTCACAGAGGAAACGGGTGGTGAACTCACCCCAAGAGCTCTAACGGGGGCGCTGACAGAAGGGCAGGAAGCTGGCTCGTTTCCAGGGACTAACAGAGGATAAGGCAACAGCTGCCTCTAGGTTCCAGGCACAGTTAAAAGAGAGGCAAGGGAGGTGAGAAGTAGAGGAAAGTGAGAGGTTTAGGGAAGAGAGGTACAAAAGGCAGCAAAGGCAGGGGTGATGGGAGGGAGGGAGTGGAACGGTTGGAAAGGGCAGGAGACGGCTGTTGGCGGGACAGATTTCAGAGTCCGAGGTCTTAGTAGGACTGCATTGGAGGGAAGGTGTTACAGAACTGTGAGAGCAGGGCCCCAGAAGCAACAAAAACATAGCTATTGATGTCACTGTGGATGACAAAAGAACTAGAGTGCAGGACCCTGAAGACCCCGAGGGAGATGGAGGTGACCTCGAGGCACCCGGGTGCCGGGGGGCGGGTGATGTATTCTGCGACGACATCTGTCTAATTTGAGGAAGACACCTGTCTGCGTGCATGAACACTGAGAGATGCTCTGTACCTCTTCAAAAGTCTTGAGATTTATAGATGGCACAGTCACTTCCAAGAGCCCGTGCCATCCTCTGGAAGAAGTAGACCATGGCGCTCTCCACCAGTAAGCCACTCAAGATGGCCAAAAAGGAGAGCTTGCGGTTGACGTTTAGGGTCACTGAAAAAGAGAAAGCAATTGATAAGTTCTTAAGAGTTTAATTAAATGATACCAGCATGTAAATTATGTGGTAGTGTGAATGGAGTTGTTTTGTAAAGCTGTTTTTAGAAAATCTCTATTTGTTCTTATTAATCTAGGCTGTTACTTTTCCATCTGCAAACCTTCTGAGAGAACCAAAGCATCTGCTTATAACAAAAACACTGAGCTTCTCCTGCTCACATCAAGACACGGATTCCCGTGAATATTAAACAGGAAAATGAAAGATTCTAAGGTTATAAAGAGAGTAACAGAAAAAAATTGATACTCTTGGTTTTATAGTTTACAAGATGATAAATGTTATAAGAAGTATCAGATAATAGGTTCATTTAAAATAGCACTTCTCACAATGTGTGGGAAAAAGGAAGACACACGGGGCTGCTTACCCTTTCCTTGATATACTAACAACTGTCCTGAGCTGGGAGGCAGGCTGGCACCCTACCCCGGCTTGACAACTGCCGGCCATGTAACCTTGGACAAGTCACCACGAGTCATAAAGTGGAGATAACAATGGCTGCCCTACAGACCCCATGGGATAGATATAATGCATAAAGAAGGCATCTTGAAAACTAAAGAGTACCATGTGGTTGAACTGAACAAACACCGAACACGTGCTATATGTAAGGCACTATAGAAATGTTAGGCATTGTGATTATTCTACGAAAAATTCCAGCGTTTAACAGGTTATATAAAAACTACTCTATAGAAACAAGACTTAAAGCCTTCAGATGGGTTGAAAGCTGAGGAAACAATAAGCCATAAACATACCTCTAATTGCCTGAAAATTTGACGTAAGGACAAATACTTTAATGAGTCTGAGGCACAGGGGTGTGTAGTCATGTTCCCAAATGACAGCTGGGATCAGCAAGAGTTTTCCGTAGCTAGATAATAACAACGCTTTCAGCAGCAAAGCGAAGTTGAGGGCTTTTTTCGCTGTTATGGGTCGTTCTACCCACAGGAAAGTAAAAATGCCAGTAAAATAGGCAGTTTGTTCTAAGGAGGGAATGAAGGATAAAGATATGAATGTCCCAATCCAACCCAGAGCCCCCTAAAAACAAATAAACCACAATTTCCAAAATACAGCCTATCAGCTGACCACAAAAGAAATGCTTTATCAAGATCATATTTTCTTTTTTGTCCCCTTTTCTTCTTCTTCTTTTTTTTTTTTTAAATAAACCCGTGTCTCTTGTGTGAAATCCTGCTAGTATGATTTCAGAAACATATTTCAATAATTCTTTCATGAAATACTTCATCATCCTCTGAAGAAAAAGTAACTCCATGAGAAGTGTAATCGTCAACATTCTGAAGTTCCTTTTAGGAAGTAAGGTTCTGTTGAAACAGCTTTAGTCCTAGAGATCTTCACAGAAAGGACAGCAGAATGGACGCTTTTAAATCTGAAAGATGGGACCCATCCTAGGAAGGACATAGGAAGATGTTTTTCATTGTTCATTCTTCTACTATTTTATTGAGTGCCTATTAGCCATAAGATTTTGAATACTCTGTTACCTAAATTTAAAACTTCCCTTACTCATTTTAACAAACGTTTTGAGTGTAATTCCATATCCTTCCAGAAAGCATTCAGAGACAGAGTCCAGACTAGAAGAAGCAAAATAGTTCCCCTGGTGTCCCACAGTCAGAATACAGCACAATCTGTTCTGTTCCCATCAACTAGGAATTTAACATTTCTTTTAACTGCATTATTCTTTTCATTAAGATTGTTAGTGCTCTGATTACCCAGCTGCATACATTTTGAATGGTCTGTCCCTAATTCTATCCTCTCTTATAAGCTGTTATTTAGGTTTCTGCAGGATCAGGTTTTTCTGGAACACATGTATCACATTACAGGAGAAACAACTGTATTCTTTCTAAAATGTTTTATAACTGAATCTAGCCAAAATAAAGAGGTTCCAAATATAGGTGATTAGGATCGATAAACATAATTTAGGATGGTTAGCCCACATGAAATTTGATATATTCTTCAGGAGACACACTATCTCAAAATGACTGAAGGGCTTGTCAACTGCAAGGATCTGTTCAAACAGGCAGATCATATAGCCTGGGTTTTGGACCAATAATAATAATAATAATAATAATAATAATAATAATAATAATAATAATAAAGAACTCCCTAACAACAAGAACCATCTAACGATGGTAGGTTGTCTCCTGTCACTGGGGATACTCAAACCCTCTTGCAGGAATCTAGAGAGAAGCGTTTCTTGCACTGGACCGAAGGGCTGACTAGGTCACCCTCCATAGCTTGCTAGCTTAGAACTTGGGAGACTTAGGGAACTGCACCTGCCCTTGGGCTCTGCACAGTCTTTCACAAGGCAGGTGTTGGAGAGCCCCTAGTACTTAAGGCGTTCGTGATCAGGCGGGTTCAGTAGGAGCGGCAGTGGAGAAAACGGGAGACAGGGCACCAGGAGACCTTCCCCTGGCTCTGCGCTGACAGTAACCTGCGGGGGGACTTAGGGTAAACCATCTGCCCTTCCTGTTCCTGTGCTTCCACAACTGCAGATAGGGAAGGAGCCCCAATCGACCCACCGAAGAGGATGGTTGTGAAAACTGAGTTGATAATACCGTAAAAACAGTGTTTAAGTTGTAAAATACTGTATTTGTGTAAAATATTCTTTATAAGTTGTTTTAGGGATTTGAAACCTAACTAGGGGTTAGATTAAGACACATAAAAAAGTTTCGTAACAGTAGAAAAAAATTTCTGATCAAGTGTCAAAATAGCCACTATAGAGTCGGTGCTACAGAAATTCCAAACTATTTGAAAACAAGCCTGGTTTGTTTTTTAGAAATTATGGACATAAAGCAGTTTATCTATAGCAATTCTAAGAGGCTTTGCTTTAAAGCTTAAAATTATATTAGGTTCTGGTTCTTGGTTTAGGTGATGTGTTCAAGGATGTTTTTAATATTATTACGTACATTTGGGAATTCTCAGCATATAGATGAATTTTAAAACCCCTGGGACTGGATGAATTTTAAAACCACTGGGCCGAGGGAGTAAGGGCAGATTGAGAAGAAAAAGGGACAAAAGAGGACACACAGCCCAGAAATATGACATTGGAGTGGGCTGGAGACAATATTACTAAAATAATATTTCAGTATAATAGAAGATTTTAGAAACAGAAAAGCATGTAAACCAGTAAGTAATAAAATAGTCACAGAAATTAATTCAACTGAATTCTGACCTAAGTCACAAATGCAAATTCTGAAGCAAAGCCATTTCAGAACTTAAAGAATTTGGGGGAGTAGCCCTTTCCCTGCATGCAGTCAGGTAAATAACAAGTTTCCCCCATTAAATACATTGCATTAGTACAATGCAGTTAGTATAATACATTGAATAATGCCTGGCAATTATCAATCTGTTTTAATAAAGATGAGATTCAGGCAATCTTCAGATTGGATAATCAGAACTTATATTGAAGAATTTTACTAAAAATACTGTGTCTCAAAATACTTTATGAAACACTCTGATCTGATAAGCATAATTATTTCCATGCCATATGTGTGGTAACAAAAAGTAAGAAAGCAGGTGATTTATACAAACTCACCTAGCAGATTAGTGGTACAGCTGAAAATTTAGTCTCAAGTCTTCTGACTAGCTCCTCTTTACCAATGATTAAGACCACATACCTTAATTTTAAAATCAAAATGTTAGGTCAACTAAGAATAGAAAGCATGGCTTCTTCCTACCTAGAGAAGCAACTGCAAACATTCTATAGAAATCCCACTCTTTAGCATATCTGATAAAGTCGTCAGGATCAACGCTCCGGCTCGAATCTTGAAGCTGCCACCATCTCAGGTACGCTTCACAAAGCAAACAAAACACGCAGAGTTTTCCGTGCATCTGGTAGTCAAAAAGACATTGCCATTCAATCAGGTAAAGAAACAACTGTACTTAACACCAATAGGCACAGACAGAGCTAACTTCTATGGTTTTTGAAGAATGTCCCACCTAGTAGCTTGTCAAACTCTGAACTGCCCAATTAAATGCCAATTGTATTCAGTCTGTAACCAGTAGTTCTTAATCAGCAATGTTCAGCAGAAGCATCACATGGGGAGAGTTTTCGAAACACAAATGTCTACGCCCCAGTCCTCATTCAGAATCTGTGGAAGTAAATCCTAGGCATGCATATTTTGAAACAGTTCCAGGCAGAGGGTGAATTTTTTTTTTTAACATCTTTATTGGAGTATAATTGCTTTACAATGGTGTGTTAGTTTCTGCTTTATAACAAAGTGAATCAGCTATACATATACATATATCCCCATATCTCCTCCCTCTTGCGTCTCCCTCCCACCCTCCCTATCCCACCCCTCTAGGTGGTCACAAAGCACAGAGCTGATCTCCCTGTGCTATGCGGCTGCTTCCCCCTAGCTAGCTATTTTACATTTGGTAGTGCATATATGTCCATGCCACTCTCTCAGTTCGTCCCAGCTTACCCTTCCCCCTCCCCGTGTCCTCAAGTCCATTCTCTATGTCTGCGTCTTTATTCCTGTCCTGCCCCTAGGTTCTTCAGAACCTTTTTTTTTTTTAGATTCCATATATGTGTTAGCATACGGTATTTATCTCTTTCTGACTTACTTCACTCTGTATGACAGACTCTAGGTCCATCCACCTCACTACAAATAACTCAATTTTGTTTCTTTTTACGGCTGAGTAATATTCCATTGTATATATGTGCCACATCTTCTTTATCCATTCATCTGTCGATGGGCATTTAGGTTGCTTCCATGACCTGGCTATTGTAAATAGTGCTGCAATGAACATTGGGGTGCATGTGTCTTTTTGAATTATGGTTTTCTCAGGGTATATGCCCAGTAGTGGGATTGCTGGGTTGTATGGTAGTTCTATTTTTAGTTTATTGAGGAACCTCCATACTGTTCTCCATAGTGGCTGTATCAATTTACATTCCCACCAACAGTGCAAGAGGGTTCTCTTTTCTCCACACCCAGAGGGTGAATTCTAATGTGCACCCCTGGTTAAGAATCACTGCTTTAAATAGTAGTTCACCCTTCATTATATTTTCAACATTCGTCTGATACATGGAATCCAGCAAGAATTTATGGGACTCGGGAGAGATGGAAGCAGCAATAAGAGGATAGATTTAACCTGAAGATTTCATGATTCCTCCGAAGAAACGATTAGTCTGAACATGAATTTCTTAAAAAGTGCCCCTAGGTTGGATGAGTATAAATGAAAATGGTGAAAGCAATTAAAAGCTGGAAGTTTTCAAGAGGCTGAAATTTTGGCAAAAACAGAAAATACTAGGCAACAAGAAGTGGCTTTGTTCTATATATTTCTCCCATGGGTTGACGTTTATCATTCATTTATCATTTATTTATCTCCCATGGGTTGACATTTATCATTTATTTATCTCCCATGGGTTGACATTTATCGATATAAAGTGGGGAAGAGAAAGTGTGTGTGCAAACTCCATGTGGTCCAGGGACAAGCGCGGGTGGGAGGTCCTGAGGCTCCTCCAGCTGGCGCACTGGTGCTCCTGGCTGCACTCTGGAACTGCCCAGGGAGTTTTAGAAATACTCTTTCCTGGATGCCATCCCCAAAGATTCGGATATAACTGGTTCTGGGTGAGGCCTCGGCTTGGAAGAATGAACTGCCGTCCCCTCCGTCTCCCCCCAGGTGATTCTCATGTGTAGCAAGGTTTGAGACTCAGTTATATTACTAATATAAACACTGCCTGGGTTGTTTAACTTGGGGGAGGAGGCACAGGGAAAATAAATTGCACTGTTACTGTCCCCGTCAGCCCAAAATTAGGGGTGCCAGATCTGGCAAAGAAAAATACAGGACACCCAGTTAAATACGCATTTTAGATAAACGACAAATACTTTGTTTGTGTATGTATGTTCCATGCAATACTTAGGACATATGCTAACAAATTATTTATTGTTTATCTGACTTCCAAGTTTAATTGGGTGTCCTGTATTTTATTTGTCAACCCTAGCCAAACTATTAAAAGAGTTCACAAGTCAGTACATTAAATGTATATTTCAAAAAAAAAAAAAAAAATCCAACTTCATATATTAGGACTTTTCTGATTTTTCACCTCATGTGTTCCCTGAACAGCAGAGTATAACATGTAATAAGTGATGTTTTTAAATCTTTTTCTTTCAATGTTTGCTTACTTCTTTTAGGTATAATTCTCTCCCTACCAGGTTATATTTCATTTTATTCTGTTCAAAATTATTGATGTCTGTTTCAAAAGGTAACCTACTAAAAGGCAATCCAGATTATGGTTTGTCAACTTCCTGCTAGTGACCATATTCTTAAATATACACTAAACATTGTACACTTTTTTAAAAAGCAGTGCCTGCTGTTTCTAGAAATTTCCAGACATTGTTGAGATAAAAGACCCACTCTTGTTAGAATTTCTTTGTTTAAATAATATTCTTTAATTCTGTTCAAAATTGTTGAGATTATTATTTAAAAATGCAAAATCATCGAGTAAAATTAGAAAAGAAAAAAATTATAACAACTTACATTTATTTTGGTATTGAAAAGAATATGCCTGTAGGCCTGGGCTCTGCATAAAATAGCATTAATCAAGATGATAACAGGATCGTACTCGATATATTTGTCTACAGGTTTCTGGCAGGATTTCTGAAATAATGCAAGATAATATTAGAATAAACATATTCATACATTCTGAAATCTTACAGGATTTCAAAACAGCAGAGTCTATTTTGGATTTGTATGGCAATAAGGCTGTATCGGCATTTATTTAAATAAACTTCCATTCAGATACAAAATGTTCATCTGCATAAGACCTGGTTTCAGAAATGACTAAATATAATCTTCTAGGCTAAAAATATTAATCTTTTGATCTCATATTGAAGAAGACCCAAAAGATATTTGATTTAAAGACTGATTTTAGGCAGGAAAGTATCTCAGAACACGCAACTTTCAATTTGTAGGAATTATTATAAAATAAGTAAGTTTATAATGTACTTTCATTGCCTGTTGGCTAGGTGGCCCACAACTTTGTGGTTCTTGAAACATGATTTGGAGAAAAGGGTTCAGAAAAGTAACCCTGCACCCAGAGCTTCTGAGAGCTCCAGGCAGGTAGGAATCCTCGGGTGGCACATACCAAGAGAAGCCTGTCTTTCTCTCCATGGAGAACATGGCAAGAAAATGGTCCTTCTCTGCCATAGTAGACACTGGAGAACGCTGGCTGTATGTAAGGAACGGGGTTGTGCTGCCTGGCTCTGAGTTGCCCAAATCAAGGCTCCCTGGCCTCTCAGCCATTCCTATTAAAGGGCTTTTTTTTTTTTTTTTTTTTTTTGGACACACGTGATTACAATGTTATGAAATCCCAATACCATCAGAACATATAAAACGCAGGTATAGGAGAACAAGCTCATTAGAAATGACACTTGAAAGAGTATTAGCTACAAAGTTGCATCAAGGCTCCTATTCACTGCATAAACTAATGGCTACAATTCAAACACAAAACATTTTGAAACTTTGAGGGGATAAAATAGAAATAGAAGAAGTGATGGATATGCAAACATACTAGGATGGCCTTTTAATTATATCAAAGTGCTAGAAGAAAAATGGAGTGCATTGAAGAATATGAACCCTGCACTCCCAATGTCATGAAGAGTTAGATTCATTTCCAATTTAAAGTTTCTCCACTTCACTCATGTCATTACAAGAAGTGTGCATGTTTGTCTAGTCATCAGGTGAACCAATGAAGGGAGATGTGCTATTACTCCAAATTTAAATCCACCGAATAGATCTGAGGCTTAAGAGGTTAGGCTTTTTAGCTGAGCAAAGAGTAAGCCAGTATCTAAACAGAAGCCACAGAATCAGAAATTCTATATACATGACAGAGCTGTTTTCTAGAACCTCTCCCTGTGCTACTCATGTGGAGAACATTTCCTCTCTTCATACAAATGAGAATGGAAGACCAGAGATGCTACTTCACTTTAAAATGAAACTGCAGACTGGTCAGGGATCCTCTCTCTGTCCTTTAAAAGTTCCCTAAAACCCATCTTCTGACAGCATCACAAGTCTAAGACGGGATTTGGACATTTTTTTAGAAGGAGGTCGGCAGAAACCAGCAGCAGGAGACACAGCAGCGTAGTTACTCCTTTTGCAATCATTTGTCTGACATATGTGTTTGGAGTGCCTATTACACTCGTAACAGCTCTCTTTCCTTAGCCATGTCTATGGACCAGGCACTTCCACAGTGCTAGATATTTTCCTTGAGCCATAAGCTCTACCCTCAAGGACCTTACAGTTTAGAAGGGGAAGTCAAATAAACATGCTACTGTTAGTGCTACAATGGAATGACCACAGGGTGACATGAACCCAAACAGAAGAGGCAGCTGCTGGTATCATGGGACATGTTATGTGCTAAGCCCATCTTCCCTTCCCAACATGCTGAGTATTTTAGAAACACTGAGAATTCATTAAAGTCTGCTGGTTCCCTCCCTATCAGTTTAGGCCAAATTTTTTCCTTGTTCTGCTTCTGTTATTTGCTTTTTCCTCGAGTGCTTCCTTCACCTTGAATGTAATGAGTCAAACCACACACACACACAAAACAAACAAATGTGGTAAAACATCCGATTGGGAGATAGCTAAATGTAGTAGAAATGTTTTCTTATTCTGGCAAAATTGTTCTATTCCACATCATTTATTACTTAATAGACAAGTCTCCTGAAAGAGAAAGTTGTCCTCTAAGAAATCCCTACAGCATAGGGACCATGCACACCCTGGGAACTCAAATACTGCTTCCATTTAACATTTTAACATGCATATGGCTTAGTTCCATTTTAACATGGATATGGCTTAGTTTCTGCTGCTATGTTCTCTAATTCTATAATGAATCACATCTCTTTCAAAATATAAATTGGCCATTTTTTTTTCATGAATATTCTTGCTGCTTCTTCCTTCCCATCATCTCCAGGACTATCCCCTTCCCCACTCATTCTCAGATTTTAGCTCCACAATAAGCAAACACATATCTGAGAAGTGGAACCTGTGAGGGCAGTGCTGTCTTATTCATCTTTGCACCCAGCACCCAGGGGTGAAAGCTGCATCTTGTTGTCCGAAACAGAACTAAAACTTGAGACAATCTCAAAGGAGTTTCATTTTGTTTGGTTACCATAATGGATTTAGCAAATATCTGAGCACTTAAAATAGGCCAGGCCCCTCAGGATATTAAAAGTACAATATCTTTAACATAACTATAATAAATTGTGAAGCGCTGAAGCAGAGAGAGTGACTAAAAGCAAGGGACATGCTTCCATCAGAAGAAAATTAGAGAAACACAGATAGGCAAGCTGGGAGGAATGGCAGGAAAAAGCAAGAAGAGCAAAGGGAAGGGAGATTAGAATGAAAAATACTGGTAGGAGATCAGGCTGAGTACACTGCTGACTCCAAATACAGCAGAGATCAAAGTACCTATAAGTTACCAGCTGTAACCACTTAGAAACTTTGTATATTTTTTCACAGCAAATAGCCTGATGTCTAAAAACTTTTTACTTTTCATCCCAGGACTTGGACAGTCTTTACAAAGCTAATTATTTTATGGTTTAATTTTCAGAGTCTGGCATCACATGAATGATTTTTCTGAGTAATGCAATCATGCATATCATTAAGCATTAGCATGATATAAACAAGGATACTACCTACTCTGTTTCATTAGGGAATGACTGTGTACAATAATCCATAATGTACAGTACCACCATTCAATATTCCAAATATTACTCTAAAATCTGTCTCCTGGGTGAGAAAGTGTGATGTCGGGGGGAAAAAAGTGGGGGAGAGTATAGCTGTTGACCTAAATAGCTATCCAATAATTATTTTCTCTTTACATAAGTAAAGGTATAGAGAAGCCAGCGTCTGATGATTTGAACAGGGATTTTGTTGTTGTTAGCCTAATGCCAATAATTTTTTAAAATACAGATTATATTACAAATCACTGCTAACTAAAATGAATAGGCATTTACTAGCTTTTCTTTGGACAAACTGTATTCACAGTTATGTGGCTGTCGTCTCTTAGATGGGCCATTTAATTGGACTAGTCCAAAGCCACTAAGTTTAGACCACACATAACTTACTGTTCTCTCATACCGGGATGGCCAAGGATATGATCATCTAAAAAACCTAGAAATGGTTCATTCATTCAACAAATATTTATTTAATACCTACTATGTGTCAGACACTGTCCTGGGTGGTCCAACTACATTAATGAATAAAATGTACACAATCTCTGTCCTTGTGTCGCTTACATTCCAGTGGGAGGAGACAGGCAATAAATAATAAAGTCAATTATATACAATATTAGAAGATGATAGGTACTATGGAGAAAGATAAGCAGGGAAGGGTGATAAGGTATACCAGCCTTGAAGGGGGGGGAAATCATCATTTTTAATAGGGTGGTCAGAGTAGGCCTCTCTATAAGATATTCGAGAAAAGTCCTTGAAGGAGGTGAGGGAATGAGCCACACAGATACCTGAGAGAAGACTGTTCCAGGCAGAGAATTTTTACTTCTTCATTTTTGGTTTTTATATCACCAACGTCTAGCATCGTGCTTTGTACATAATACTGTACATTCAAAAACCACAATGGATGAAGCTTGAAAAAGTATTCTAGGAGAGTTTACTATAGGTTATTAAGTGTAAAGATGGTAACATCTGTCTATCAAAGGGAGAATAAGAATGAAATAGCTTTGGCGTGAGCCCAAATGTCACCCTAATCCGATCTTTAAATTTCTACGCACAACACCTGCATCCATCTCCGTCCGAGGATTCGTTCGCCCGGGTCAGCAAACGTGACCGGTATGAGAAAAGCGCTGTAGGGTATGACTTCTCTACCACTATAGGTATTCATGCAAAGGTTCGACTGAGCAGGAACGGGAATGTCAAGCATCGAACTGAAGTCTGTATTAGAGGACCCTGAAACTCGTTGGTTTTTTATTTTTATCACCCTAAAAATCTGGTAAAGGTACCATGGTCTCTCACGGTTCCCAAACCTCGCTGCGCCATTTTTTCCCCAAGGACATCCCACACCTGACAACTCACACAGATGGTTATCTTCAGCACACCGTGGCTGTAGTCTCGATACAACTCCTTGGCCTCTTGGTTGCATTCGATGCACCTGTACTGGCAGGAGGCCGAGGCAGCAGCAGTAGTAGGAGTCACTGCCACCCCATCCGTCTTCCCCTTTCCAGCTGTCACCCCTTCGGTGTTCCCCTTGCCGGGCCGAAACCCACTCCTCCGCCCATCAGTGCCCATTTCCACGCAACTGCGGGCCAGAACTTCCGATTCAGTGGCGGGGAAGACGTCAGACGCCAGACCGGAAGCCTTGCGCCGCGCGGTGCTTACCGGGACTCGCAGTCCCAGCACCGAAAAGGGGATCGCAGGCTGGCTGAACTAGGACTACAACTCCCAGGAGGCATTGCCACTCTCCTTCTCCCGCCCCCTCGCCACGGCCCACCTGCCAGCCGCAGGTTCAGGCTGGGAGGCCGCAGAGCGCGGCGAGGGCCGCCGCACATGCGCCCTGAGGGAAGATGGCACCTGCCGGCTGCTGGTGCTGCGGCTGCTGGGGCGGCGCTGTGGCCGCCGCGGGTGCCGCCCGGCGAGTCTTGGTTCTGCTGCTGCTACTGGGGGTTCTATCCAACGGGCCGCGACCGGGCGCCCTAGCCACCGAGCACTACTCGCCGCTGTCCCTGCTCAAGCAGGAGCTGCAGCACCGGCAGCAGCAGGAGGCCCCGGCGGGCGGCGGCTGCAGCCCGCAGTCCGGGGACTGGGGGGACCAGTACTCTGCCGAGTGCGGCGGTGAGTGGCCGGCGGCGGCGGTGGGCGGGCGTCCGGGTTGCCGCGGAGCGCCGGCGCGGCGGGTCCGGGGGCTGCGGGCCCCGGGGCCGATGTGTGGGCAGCCCGGGCCTCGCCGGCACCGGCCGCGGCGTGTGCCCCTGGGGGAGCCGGCTCCGCGAAGTGTCACGCCGGGGCCGCTTCCCGCCGCTCACACCCACGCCGCTGCGCGCCCTCCTCCCGAGGCCGCCGTGGGGAGGGCGGTGAATAGTGAAAAGAGCTGACAGCATGCCCCCGAGGCCAGGGCGGCCTCTCTGCAGCCCTAGCAACTTTTGAGAGGGTGGAGGAGGAGATGGCAGGTGGCCCGGGGCAGCCCCAGTCCCTGCTCTGGCCCCCGCGGGTGCTGTGGGAGCGAGGGAGGGACTGACGGACAAAGAGGACCGGACCCGCGCCCGGAGCCGGGGTGTCTGGCCCATCTTAGGCCTGGAAGTCAGGTTTCCTGACCTCCCGATTGACGTATTGTATTAAACATAGCCTGTACAAATTTGATCCCTGGGAAGAAAGGAGGGAACAAAAGAGTAACGCCGTTTAATCTGTTCATTGACATCTTGCTCCCAGTTGTTTTAAGATTGACCTGTGATCTGTCAGGTGTCTCCCAGAGAGTCAAAAGGGCCCTGCGGGCCTGTGTATGTCAGAGCTGTGTGTGTGTTGGAAGTGGGCCAGTTCATTCATTAAGATTGGGCGCTATTGGCTTCAGTTTAAGGTCCTGAGCAGATTCCTCAGGGGCAAGGTAGATACGTACATTTTTCGTTTTGAAGGTCTGTAGTGTGTCTTTTTAATCCACTCCCTTGTCCTTTCCCTTTCCTCTTGCCCGTGAGTTCCCTTAAGGCTTGCTTTTGAAACGTCCGCGTCTACCTAACTCACTAGGAGCTTGCTGCTTGCTTTTATGGCCTGACAGCAGTCTAGTATTTGTGTACCTGGGGAGACAATAAGTGTTTTTTGGTTGAGATGAAATGTCGAGATTAGCACAGTCTGATTTCCTTTCAGCACAATCTGACTTCCTTGAGGATGTCTCGCTCGCCGAGGGCTATGTGACTTCTGTATTTGGAAGTAAGCCGTGGCTGGTAACAGCATGAATGACACGGCCGGCACTGCACAGTGGAGAGAGAATGGCTTTTACCTCTGTCACTTTCTGTGACTCTGAGCAGGTTAATTGCCTGTCTTTGCAGAATTGCCTCCTCTGTAAATTGAAGACACTGTTCCCTGACTCCAGGGTTTTATTTTCTTCACAAGGATGCTGTGAGGGAAATGGGAAATCGCGATCGTACACGTACGCAGGTGCCTGCTGCGTGCCCTGTGCTGTTGTAACAGCTTTAGGTTGGTTAGGCAATACTCTTAGCCTGTCAGAGCGCTGGTAACGACATCGTTGGATGCTAGCTCCTTTTCCCAGAGGAGAAAACTGAGGCACAGTGAAATCATCACTTTCCTGAGGGCCCACAGCTGGAAGGGGAGGAGCCCAGGTGGTCAGACTCCAGACGACATTTGTCTGAAACGCTCAGTGATTATAGTTAGGGAAAAAACATCTCTAATATTTACAAGCATATAGTAGGTAGCGTGTAAATCCTCCTTTCCTTTCCCTCCTATATTCACGTGTTGCTCACTGGGTAAAGGAGACCCAGATTCTAGGCGATGAAAGAGACAGATTATGAAATCAATTGATATTATTGATATCGGTGGTTCATTTCACTGTGTAGCACCAGGCTTACGCCAATGGTTAAGAGTCCTCGTCTGAGCCGCCTCTGACTTGTATTATGCTTTTCACCCAAATTATGATTAATGTAGGTTTTCAGAACCAGGGCGTTTGGAGGAATCCTGTTCAGCTTCCGTTCCCTCACATATGGAGACCATTACCTAATGTTCTCTGCTTGAGGATGAACGCTGTATTATGAAGCTTGAAGCATCATTTATTTAAATGTTTCAGTAACCCTCCGTGTAGTACTTATTTTCTTAGTTTAGAATTAAAAACGTGCTGTTGAAAATCGGTGACACGTCTTCCAGGCAACCTTCCCTGGGCTGACATGAGTGTCCCAGTAGCTGCCGACAGGTGCTGAAGTGGCTGCTGTCACCTCAGGAAATGATTCCCAGGGTCAACTGCTTATGCTACTTGGGTCTCCAGGTGTTCCCCTTAGCTTTGCTGGCTGCATCGTGTGACAAAAGCCGTCTCTTCTGTGGTAGAAACTCACCCACGTGTCTCTTATTTCTCCTTCCTTGTCCTAGACAGCCAGGTAGAAGCAAGTGAGACCCGCCTCAGCCCCTCTCTGTTCCAGGAAGAACAGCAATTCAGGATTCACAACGAGCCAGATTGTAGCCTGAGGGGCTCATGCTCTGCATCGGGAGCCCCCGTATGATCAGCATTAGGGTCTAAGCAAGTGCCAGGATCCAGAACCAATCAGTTATGCAGAATCAAGCCCCGCCCTCACCAGCTATTAATCACGTCACTGTCGCCGCTGGCTCATCCAGCGCAAGCCTCTCCGAATCAAGCCAGCCCCTGTTCAGAGGGCAGCCGCGGCTGCACGCCCACTTTGCAGAAGCCTTCCCCCTGCTTTGGGGTATAAATGACTGAGCTGATGCCTGCCTGGGTCTGCATCTGCACACCTTCAGGTGAGCTGGTATGTATTCTCTTAAGGCAGAACCTTCAGCGATTGTAGGGCCGAAGAGAACGGCTGGTGGGAGCTGTCGGGACAGCAAAATGGCAGCGGCCGGAATCCGGGCCCCAGGGAGCAGCCTCGGGGCCCAGCTGCCCAGACGACAAGCACGGGTGATCTCAGTGCCACGGACCTCAGCCCGGCTTTCCTGTCCCCCAGCCCCCCTTCAGCTTTTTCTCCTCTAGCACGTTTTTACATTTCGCTTTTTATTTGAAAAGCATGTGTAACCACAGACTTGTGATATTCTGTTTTCCCGTGGTGAAAATTACCTTGCTCTTTTAAAAACACGAACACTGTAATGTACATATTTTTCAAATAAAAGTAAATGTTCCCTCCCTTCCTTGTTATCTTTGCCCTGCTTGTAGTTTGGAACTGTGGGAAGCAATAAGGAACAGAAGTTTTGCCCTGATTCTTTCCCTCGGTTTTATCCTTGTCAAGACTGCGTCCTTATTTCACACAGTACTTGACACTGAAGTAGGTACTGTTTTTGTCTCCATTTTATGTAAGGGGAAACTGAAGCAAAGAGAAGTTAAGAATGGTCACACAGTAGAGAGTCGAGCCAGGATTTGAACCTGGCCTCCCGATCGTTTGTGAACTTCCCGTCAGTAATATTTGCAAAGTGTTAGTATAATTTCTTACTAATATAATTGATAAAGTCCTATGCCCTTAAGCTTTGTTTGTTGCAAGTTATAGTCTTAGCTAACTTGTCCTAGAATTTTATGTTTACATTATGTGCAAGGATGCTTCATTGAACTTAATACTTGAACCGTAGAGGGGACTGGATCTGTTCTTTTTTCTTTTAAGATTTATTTATTATTTATTTTTTTATTTTATTTACTTCGGCTGTGTCGGGTCTTAGTTGCAGCATGTGGGATCTTTGTCGAGGCATGTGGGATCTTTCATTGCGGTGTGTGGGCTCTTCATTCTGGTGCGTGGGCTTCTCTCTAGTTGCGGCGGCGTGTGGGTTTTCTCTTCTCTAGTTGTGGCACGCAGGCTCCAGGGCGCGTGGGCTCTGTAGTCTGCGACACGCAGGCTCTCTAGTTGAGGCACGCGGGCTCAGTAGTTGTGGCACACGGGCTTAGTTACCCCGCAGCATGTGGGATCTTAGTTCCCTGACCAGGGATCGCACCCGCGTCCCTTTCATTACAAGGCGGATTCTTTACTACTGGACCACGAGGGAAGTCTCTGGATCTGTTCTTTAACTGAAAACCTGTTTGTGTGCCTCCTAGATTCTACTCAGTGTTGTAGACCCTGGGGTTACAGCATGGTCGGCTGAGTTCCTCAGTGGAGCCTGTGTTCTGGTGGGGGAAGGAGCAGTGTGCCACAGGTCTGGTGATAAGCGCCTTTAGGAATAGAGTGGTGTGGGGATGCTTCTTTGAGAGGTGGCCTGGGAAGGCCTCTGCTAAGGTGACACGAGCAGAGACCCGGATGGAGTGAGGCTTGGAGAGAGAGCTTAGCCATATCTTAACTTGACCCCCCGATGTCACAGATCTGGTAAAGTAAGGTCTAGTTAAGTTGTAACTTGTCCACTGATTCAGGAATTCAGGATTTCTCCTCTGCTCTAACTACCAAAGCTAAGCTGCATCTTATTCCAATGCAGCATTCGTCTGTATTAAATATGTCTTTATGTGTTCTTTACAGATGGTCCACCTGTATTTTAGTTCAAACATATGCATTTCTAGTACTTGTTTCAAAAATACTTTTGTTTTCCTTATTTGAAAATGTATTAATAAGAACTGAATTTATGTGTTTTTCTTTTTTTTTTTTTTAACTGCCTTCTTGAGAGTTTTTTGTCTGCTCCTAGGTGAGGTAGTTTTGTACTTGATGTCTTCGTGGTCATTTTCATCTAACTGGTGACATTAGCACTATCCATGCTTAATGCCTCAGTCCAGTTCAATGATTAATTTGCAACCTGAAGTACTTTTCTTTAGTTTGTTGAAATTAACAATCCCAGATTTGAGTTTATTTCATTTTCCCACTGTTCTTTGTGGAGAAGTGTCTGTCCGATTTGGGAGCTTTAACTGTCAGAAAAACAAGGAAGTAGCTGTGAACCTAGCTCTGTGTTTTTGACAAAGTCAGTCAGACTTGAAGAGATTGTCAGTATTTATGGTCTCTCTCTTAACTGAGGAATTGGTTATTTAAATACATGAAATCGGTCTTATTGTTCACAGCCTTAAATTACTGCTGTGTCTTAGAGGTGGTAAGGAATCAATAGAGGGAAACATCTATAATGAGAGCTGTTTCCTCTTTTGCTCTGGCTGCGGGGAAGTTAAGAGCCAAGTTTTTTATGCTCAGTTACGGCAGCTGTGGTAACCCTTACTGTTAGTGTATTTGCTTGATCCTTTTTCCCCTTGGTCCTGATTTTCTGCGTTAGTTATCATACACAGTTTTGTGGCAGATCTCTTCTGATCTTTTCAAGGCATACACAGTAAATTTGACAGTGTAAAGGAGCTAGCTTATTTTGAGCACAGAGACTGAGGCACAGAGTGATGAAGAGATTCCTGTATTGTTACCTCAACCAGCCCAGATGACTGATCACTGGGAGGGTGAACAGCATTTTTCAGAAAGTCATCTGATTTAGGGGTGGCTCTTTGTCGTGAGAGCCCTAGGAAGCTGATAGCCCATGGTATTTGCATACTCGTTAGCTTCTTCCTGTAGATTATGTTGTCGTTAAGAATTACATTTACCTTTTACAAGTTTCTGTGCACTGGTAGATGTGTTCAGCTTTGGGTGACAGAGGTTAATTCTTTTCCCCTCTGGATGAGGGCAAAAGATATGTGGCCTGGGTTTTTAAACCTACCTACGTGGAGCATACTACAGGAAGTGGCAGAGTACTTTCTATATAAAAACTTTTCAAGGAGTCTCTTTTACAGCCTGTAGAGACAGCTTGGCTTCTTTGCACTCAATAGATACTTGCCTGACTGACCAACTTACAAAGCATCCCCTTTTCACAGTGTAGTGTTTTAAAGAGGTCATCTTATCTTTTTGTTTGGGCTTGTTATCTTTCAGATAGAATAAGTACAAAACTTATTCAAGTAACAGAATTTTAGTACTTTTCACTTCGGGTTAATGCTCTCCAACATTTTCCTTCTGCTGTCTTTTTTTATTTTTACTCTTTATTGAAATATGACATATGCAGAAAAATGTGTGCATCACAAGTGTAAAGCTCCATACATTTTCACAAACTGAGTAACGCGTGTAACCGGAAAGAAACCCAAATCAATAACTGCTATCTGTTTTTAAGCATGCTAATAAAGTCTTATTCTACGTCACCCTTGTTTCATCGGGAAATATTTGCTGTGGCTTCATTTCTGCCTCAGGAACCGGCACAGTGCATAGACTCTGCTCAGGCGCTGGCGTTCTTCACACAGGTACCTGGGGGTCCTGTGTCAGGTGGTCTGTCCTCCGCCTGGCACGGCTTCTGCACGAAAGACCAGTGGACTTCTCTTGTGACTTTTTCCTGCCTGTGTCTGGAGTGTTCTAAGTGACACTGTGTTTCCTTGTCTCTAACGGTTTCACATCACTGCCCAGATCTGCTTCAGCTTTCCCAGTAGAGCTCATGACGTCAGTGCGTGTGGGCTTATGCGAAAGGCTTCAGCGCTTCAGAGCGCGTGCCACCCTGAGCCTGCGATGCATTTTCAGCGCGCAGTGTATAGCCCCAGGCTAAGTGAGCAGCCTTTGCGGGTAAGGCCCGCTGCCCAGTATGCTGGCGGCGGCACCTGCCATCCTCTTCTGTTCCTGGATCGGCGCCCCGTAACTTGCTTCCATGCTTCTTTTTCCATTCTGTGCAGCTGACCAACTCCGTTTCTTTTGGTTTTATACATTCTTTACAAGTACTTTACTTTTATGTGAGTTAATACAGCTTCAGTCAGATTACATTCATGTTTTGCTAGAAAGCCGTTCTGTCTCTTTTAAGATGGCTTTTGCAGATCCTTGTTCTAGAGGACTAGTTATATGTTGACTTTATAATCTAATTCTCAGTGGCAGCCTCTATTTTCAAGTTGTTTTATAACTTACACATCTCAGGTACTGATGAATAGTATTTTATTAGAACAAAAGAAGCATATGAATTCTTCAGAGGAGAATTTTCCCTGTTATTACTTTTCCTGTTATTACATTCTAAAGGAAAAGTACCACCTGGGACCATCCAGCAAGGTAATCTACAATCTCCTTATTACTGAGCCGAACTTGAGTCTGCACGCCCACAGCACCGCAAAGCCAGTCTGCTGACACCGGGCTGTGGTGAAGGAAAGTTCAACGATTGTTTGCAGGGCACCAAGCCAGGAGGGCTGGCAGCTGATTCTCAAAAAGTCCAAACTCCCCGATGGCTTTCAGGGAAGGGTTTTAAAGGCAACGTTTGGGGTGAGAGTTGTAGCCTGTGGACTTTCTTCTGATTGGTTGGTGGTGAGGAAATAAGGTAATGTTTTGGGGATCTTAATCATCAAGCTTCTGGTTCCAACCAGTCTGGGATCTACAGGCTTGTGATCAGCAGGTAGTCGCTGCCCTCCACCTGGGTGGGGTCTTAGTTTCTGCAGAACAACTCCAAGATACGCATCAGATGTTTATCGTCCTTTAGGAGGAACTAGGACTTTTATCGCGGAACTATTGTTTAAGCTACCATTAACGTTTCTTGCTTGACTGCTTTTCCTTACTTTCTGCATTCTCTCACTTCCCTAATTGGTAACTGCTTGAGTCTGCTCTTTGGAACGCAGGAGACTAAAGCCTTTTTCCACAAACAAAAAACAGGTGACATGGAGGGGCTTTGGTACCCAGGAGGACCCCGCAGGGGTCAACCCTCCCCCCCCCCCCCCCGCAACCTTTTCTTTGATACTCCTCAATCTTGAGGGGAGCAGGGAGCAGGATAAGAAAGAGAATAAAGTTTTGGATAGAAAGGTTAATCATAAACTTGACAGGGCAGCTCGGTTTCAGGGGGACCTAGCTTCACCCTCAATAGTGGTTGTCTTACAAATGCAGAAACTGATAAAAGCAAAGTTTCTTGGGTCTTAAGCTCTGAAATATATGTCACGTTAAACTTAGTCATGGCTGTTCTAAGATGTACTTGAGAGAAGGAATCTTTTTGTTCATTTTTTATATGTGTTTTATACCTGCATATCTGTGCAAAAACACTTTTACCAGAATTACTCATTAAAGTCCAGTTATTGACAAAAAAAAAAAAAAAAGAAAGCAAAGGCACTACAAGTTGATGCCGTGTAGCACCTGCTTGACCTTCAGGGAGCTCCTCCAGCCACGGTAATGCGGTCTGCTCTTCCCGGGTTTACCCTACACCTGGGACCAGAATTGTCGATAAATATCTGGCACCTGACTTCCAAGTTCTGGCTCCTCCGTGGGAAAAGTCCAGTCATCCTTGTGTTCAGGTGAGCCTGGCCCACCGTCTGTTATACCTGGAGCCAGGTGGTCAAGTGATGAGCACAGAAGCGGCTGTGGAATTCCTTATGAAACATTTTCCTTCGGGGAAACGCAAGCTTTCAGTCAGTTTTCCGTTGCAGGACAGGAACGTGTGACAGACGCATGCTCCTTTCAGTGACACCTCCTCTCCTCTCCTCAGCAGGAGGCCATGCTCTCCTCTTATTTGATTGAGAACTTCCACGCTTTCCCACCATTCTAGCTGTCAGCCCGCCCGCAACTGTACTGATAGCCTTTGCCTGCGGTCCTGTCTCCTTGGAGGACTCGTGGCTTCTGCCTGGTGCAGCGCCCATCTTGAAAAAACAGGCAACGAAGACAGGACCACCGAGTCCTTCCAGCCACCACCTCATCTCTCTGTTCCCTTTTTCAGCAGAATTCCTCAGAGAAGATGTTTATATACACTGTCTCAATGTCCTACAGTCAGCTTCTGTCTCTCCACCAGAGATGCTCTTCTTAAAGTCAGCTGTGTGTAAGGTTGAGGGGGAGAAGAAAGAAGTTGGATGGCATTGCTGTAGTAGACTATTACCAGGACCCCGCTTCGGCAGAATGAGCGGTGACAAATGTGCCGTGTGCCCCTATCGATGGGGTGTCCTAGAGCGCATCTGTGGCGAATCTTCGCTTCATTGTTTCTTCATTTGTGTGACCTTAAACGTGTCCATTAACATTGAGCATCATTCCCCACATGTACAGTGAGCCCAAGGTATGTTCCACCAGCCTCAGAGAATGGAGGACCAGAAGAAATAATGTCTGTGAAAGTATTTTGAAAGCCGTAAAGTACTATGAAGGCCAAAATAAACTTCAGGAAAGCAGGAAGAAGAAATTTACAAGAAAACCCCAGCAATTTTAGCCTAGATGTATATACTAACATTTAACAATCATTCTGTGAACTGTGGGCATTACGTCTATTCCTCACAGTTGCCCTAAGAGGGTATGTGGTGGTAGTTATTCCTGTTTTACAGATGAGGAAACTGAGGCTAGGAGAAATTAAAGGACTTGCCCAAAGTCAAACAGCCAGCTAGGCATCTAATCTGAGTCAGTCTGGCACCACAGCCTGTGCTCCGAACCCCTCTGTTACTTTGCTGCAGAACTAATTAATTCTGAAGTCAGGGAAAGAGGAGCTTTAAGTAGAAGAGCTGGTTGTTTGAAAATAACGAGTAAAGTTTAGACAATCATCTAGCAAGGGTAATCAAGAAAAATGAGAAGAAACAAATACAGCTGACCCTTAAACAGCACGGGTTTGAACTGTGCAGGTTCACTTTTACATGGATGTTTTTCAGTAGGAGATACTACAGTGCTACATGGTCTGTGTTTGGTGAATCTTCAGTTGTGCAGCTGCGGATTCGGAGGGCTGACTACAAGTTATACGCAGGTTTTCAACCGCATGGGGGATTGGCACCCCTAACCCCCATGTTGTTCAAGGGTCAACTGTATTTGCCTTTAGGAATCCTTATAACTCTCTGTATAGCTTTAGGACAAAGATGTAGAACAGTTCAAAGAAATAGGTAGCCCTTTAGAAAAAGGTAGATTATCAAGTTGATTCTCCCTCTGCCTCTTAAATATCTTGTTCCCACCAGGGTCAGCTCTGCTCTTCTCATTAAACTTAAGCTTCCCAAGCTTTCTTAGAGATCCTACCTGCATTTCCCGCTTAATCATCTACCATCAGTTAATGATTATCAAATTTATATCCGTAGCTCTTTCTCTGGAATTTCCTAACTACATGCAAGACAGCTTCCTGGTTTAGCATCTCACGAGCAATTGCTTAAACCCGGAGTTAGCGCTTTACTTCCCTCTAAAAGCCCTCTTTCTCTTAGACTCCCCACTCCAGTTACGGGCACTGCCCCTTTCTAGCTGCACACACGGGAAACAGTGCCTCTTTCCTCTTCCTGTGCCCAATTTTCTCAAAGGCCTGTCCTTTTTCCTTCATATCTCTTTAGACTCTGACCCCGTGTTTTGCCCCAGTGGCCTCTGCCTGTGTTGGGACTTTTCCTGTTTTGTAACTGGCCATGGCCTCCACCTGGCCTCTCTGCTCCGGTCTCCGGTCCTTCTCTCCCCACTGTCTTTGATCTTTCTTCCTGCTGAAGCTTTCCATGGCATCTTAATACTAAAGAAGAAAGGGAATAAATGAACTGGATACTAAACTTGGGAAACTAGAAGAGGACATACAGGAAATTGCAGGACTAAGAAGAACAAAGCCAGAATAAATGAATTAGAAACAGAGCAACAACGGAATGGATCAATAGACGCAAGAGCTGCTTCTTTAAAGAATAAAATAGATGAATCTGAGAAGGCTAACGTGTAAGTAGGGAGCAGATGCAAATGCGCGCAATGAATGAGGGGGTATGTGCACAACTGTAACGGCTGTTAGAATTTAAGAGACAACGGTGCAGAAATCTCTGCTAATAGGTTAAAAATAAGAAGCAGTAGAGAAATATCCAGGAAGATGATGTAGAAGAAAAAGATCAGATTCTGTAATGTGTTTTGAGACTATTTCTGTAGCAATCACAATGAAATGACTCATATGACCTGAACAAGGAAGAAAACAGACTTTTCCTAATTTCATGGAAATCTGTAGCATTTAAATACAGCTGGTTGGGTTATTATTTGAAAATAATTGAATCCATAGTGAGTTAAATATTTTTAGATTAAAGAACAAATTTAACCTCCTGTTCCGGACAACTCTAGTTACAACTAGAACAAACTATTTTTGTATCACAGACCTCACCAAACCAGCAAAAAACACTGATGCCAGAATCTGATAAAGTTCGGGGGGAGAAAAGAAAGCTATTAACATAGTTATAAAAATCCTAAGTAAAATATTAGTAAACTGAAGCTAGCAAACAAAAGAATAATCTGCCTTGATCAATTAGTTTATTCTAGAAGTACAAAAGATGGTTCAACTTTTTAAGGAATTGATCACCTTGATAGATCAAAGGAGAGAAATCATGATTATCATAAAGAAATATGCAAAATCACTTGATAAATTTCAGACAGCTTTCCTGATTTAAAATTTTTGGTAAAGCAAAGAATAGGAGAATTCTTCCTTTATATGGTAAAATACATCGATCTCCACCCTTCCTTTATATGGTAAAATATATCAATCTCAAAATAGGCACATAGAGCAGCTTCCCACTGGATGTTTGTAAATGTCAAAATAGGCACATAGAGCAGCTTCCCACTGGATGTTTGTAAATGTTAAATTTAAAAGTATTACTGTCAAAAGTTGAGGAAATTCTGGGTCATCAAATGACGTGTTAACGTCAGGACTAAGCAGGAGTGCCTTTTATCACTAGTATTATTGAGCACTTTGGGGAGGTTTTGTCCAGTAAAATAAGATGCTAAGCGAGTATAAATATTAAAAAGACCTTGATATAATTACGTGTAGATGGCTCAGTTATCCACTGTGTAAATGAAGACACTAATAGAGCTGTTAAAAGTTCAGTAATGTGGACAGATGAAATCTTCAGCTCTAGTCAGCTAAGAAGGCAGAAGATTAACAGTATGCTGTATTTCTGCCTGGGCCACTCTCTCAGTCCTGCCAGCCTCCCATGGACCTTCACCTCTTAAGTCCTTAATCTCGCTTAGATCTGCCTTCACTCTTTCATGGCAGACAGCCAACCAACACCTCCATTGCTTTGCTGGAGGGTGGCCTTTTGCAAAGTGCTTAGGCTGTCTGCCTCGTTTTCCTCTTCTTTAAAATGGGGATTGGAAGGGTGCCTATATACATGGTGACTGTATCGGTATTAGCTGACGTTACTCGGTCCTCTGGAGGCTTTTCCTGAGCACACACACCTCTTCTCCTGATTATGCTCTAGGTCATGACTCTTAAACTGTTGCATTCTGACATTTTTTTATGTGACTCTGATTACTGTCAGCTTCCCCACTGAATGCTGTATACAAGGACTGGGGTCATTTATGGTTTTGACGACCATTGAGGCTAAGGCCGTGACTGGAACATAGTAGATGCTCAACAAATAATAGATTCAACCACCGATGAATCTGTGGTTATCAAGCGATTTTTTTTTTTTTAAGATCACAACAGACTTGAACGTGTACATCCTGTATAAAAATTATAAAATTCCACATAGGTTAATAAAAGATTAAATTTTGTAAAGAAGTCAAGTGTTTCTCCCCTCATTAATCTACAATTTTAATGCAATTCTAATAAAAATCATACAGGGCTTTTTGTTTTGGAACCGTACAAAATGACTGAAGTTTATCTGAAGGAAGAATGTTTATCCAAATAGCCAAGAAATTTTTTTAAGAAAAAAGGTGATGAGGCTTTGCTTTTACATTAACATGTATGCACTCATTGTAAGGCTATAGTAATTGAAACAATGATACTGAAGTCAGAATAAACATCATTATAAGGGATTAGAAAGTCTACAAAACAAAACAACAAAATGCAGGTTTATTGTAGAGAAATGAAATTTTATGTCTAAAGTATTAAATTAAAATGATATATAATCTCACCAAGTTTAAATTTAAATAATGTAGAAGAAAATGTAATCATATGGTTAAGTTAAAAGGGCACCTTACAAAACAGTGTTGCTCATTCAATTCTCACAACCTCATGATAACAATAGTAGCAAACATTTTTTGAGCTCCTTCTTTGTTTCAGAAACTATACCACATGCTTTACTTATATTTCCTTATTTAAATCTCACCACCACCCCTGTGATGTAGTTAATTTATTACTGACCCTGTTTTACAAATGAAGAAACTGAAGATTGAGGAGGCTTAAGTCAGTGGCCAAGAGCTAGTAAACAGTGGCAGAGAACAGGAATTCAAACCCAGCCACCTGATTTCAGAATTATCACTCTTAATTATACACACCAAAATTTTCATGGTGGTTCTCAGCGCGTGGTGGTATTCTAAGTGATTTTTATTTACGTTTTGTGATTTTTCTGTATTTTCTACAATGACCGTGAATAACTACTATAATTTTTTAGAAATAAATGTCCATGTAGAGATTGAAGAGTCATCTGTCAGAGCTATTGCAGAAGGTAGATGTAAATCATCTCAAAGATTCCTTTAAAAAAAAGGAGTCTAGAAACAGATCCCAGTGACTATAATGTGTTATAAAGGTGGCATTCAAATTGATAATTTCATAAGTGGTCCTGAGGTTAGAAAGTAGATAATTAGAAATTCTTCTCTAAATCTTAGGCCAGAATAGATCAGATGACTTACAAATTAGCAAAGGATATAAGCAATTTACAAAAGAGATACAAATGGCCAATAAACCAAAAGTTTAATCTTACTAGTACTATTTTCAGATTGGAAAAGATAAAAAGGATGACACTCCTCTGAGCAGAGGGAAATAGTGGTGTTATACGCTGCGAATGGGAATGAAATTATTAAGTATTGGGATGGAAATGGAGCAATATATATGGAAAGTCTTAAAATTGTTTACACCCTTTGCCTCAGCAATTGCATATGTTATACTGTAGTTTAATTGCCCAGTTGTGTAAATTTGCAAAAAATATAGGTCAAGGATACTCATTGAAAGTGTCTGCATTAAGGAAAAAAGAAAGGACATCCTGATTATCCAATGATAGGGGTATGGTTAAGTTTCATGCAATGGAATACTGTGCAGACATTTAAAATTAAATAAATGTTTGGACTTCCCTGGTGGCGCAGTGGTTGAGCATCCACCTGCCAATGCAGGGGGCACGGGTTCGAGCCCTATTCTGGGAAGATCCCACATGCCACGGAGCAACTAAGCCCATGCGCCACAACTACTGAGGCTGTGCTCTAGACCCCGCGAGCCACAACTACTGAGCCCACGTGCCGCAACTACTGAAGCCCGCGCGCCTAGGGCCCGTGATCCGCAACAAGAGAAGCCACCGCAATGAGAAGCCCGCTCACCGCAAGGAAGAGTAGCCCCCGCTCGCCGCAACTAGAGAAAGCCCACGCGCAACAATGAAGACCCAACGCAGCCAAAAATTTAAAAAAATTTTTTTAATTAAAAAAAAAATCAGTACACCTGAAACTAATATTATAAATCAACTATACTTCAATTGCAATAAAAAAATTATGTAGATGTTTATTTATTGAAACTAAAAAGAATTCCATAAAGTGGAGAGATTATTAGAAGAGAGTACAGCCATGTCTACATAGTGCTTTGCACAGTATTCAACATGTGGTGAGTTCTCAAATGGTACCTTTTTTAAAAGGTAAGGGAGACAGGTTATTGATGAACGTATATCCAACTGCCTATCAACAAGCATTACTGGTTCTTCATTCTTGTCAGACTAAAGCCTTTCTCTGGGTCCATGACTTCCTAGTCTGACCACTCACCTTCCAAACTCATATTTTTTATTTTCCAGCACCAACTCCCTCCTCTAGCTAGGGTGGTCTGCTCACTGCCCCTTTGCATTTGCTTGCCTTTGTGTTTCTGTACACCACTCATTTTGCCTGGACTATCCATTCCCTTTCTGCACGCCAGTCTGAACCCATCCATCCTTTAAACCCTGCTGTGCCTTGTGAGACGTAACATTTCGGCTTCAGTCCCTGCTCCCCACCAGGGCTCTTGGATCCATCATGTCCTTCTCCTGTTGTTAGGATACACACATGTGAGAATTCAGCTAAATTGGTTCACATGCTTCCCTGAACATAATTTTGTGCTCTTTAATGACTGCTGCATTAGAGCATATTTTAAAAAATAAGTTGTTGAGGCAGAATTCACATAATGTAAAATCAACCATGTTCAAGTGAACAGTTCAGTGGCATTTAGTACATTGACCAGGTAGTGCAATTACCTCAAAACATTTCCGTCACTCCAAAGTAAACTCCCTTGCCCATCAGGCAGTTTCTCTCCATTCCCTCCTTCAACCGCCAAGGTGCATACTGTGTCTATGGATTTGCCTATTCTGGACATTTCATACAAACGGAATCATACAATATGTGACCTTTTGTGTCTAGTTTCTTTCACTTAGTTTTTGTTTTGGAGGTTCTTGCATGTTGTAATATGTATCAGTACTTCATTCATTTTTAAAAAAATATTTATTTTTGGCTGCGTTGGGTCTTAGTTGCGGCACATGGGATCTTTCGTTGTGGCACGTGGGTTTTCTCTCTCGAGTTGTGGCACACAGGCTCCAGAGCGTGTGGGCTCTAGTCGCAGCGCGGGATCTCTAGTTGTGCCACGTGGGCTCAGTAGTTGCGGCGTGCGGCTTCGTTGCCCCGTGGCATGTGGGATCTTAGTTCCCCGACCAGTGCTCAAACCCACGTCCCCTGCATTGGAAGGAAGATTCTCAACCACTGGACCACCAGGGAAGTCCCCACTTCATTCATTTTTAAGGCTGAATAATATTCCACTCTATGTGTATACCACAATTTGTTTATCTGTTTTCTGTTGATGGACATTTAGGCTGTTTCCACCTTTTGGTTATTGTAAATAGTGCTGCTATGAACATGTGCGTATGTGTGCTTGAGTCCCTGTATTCAGTTCTTTGGGGTACGTACCTAGGAGTGGAATAGCGGGACCAGGTGTAATTCTATCTTTACTTTTTGAGGAATGAGCCAACTCTACAGTGGCCACACAGTTTTACATCCCCATCAGCATTGCACAAGGGTTCAGTTTCCCTGCCTCCTTGCCAGCACTTGTGATTTCCCGTTAAAAAAAAAATTATAGCCATCCTAGTGGGTGTAAAGTGGTACCTCCTTGTGGTTTGATTTGCATTCATTAGTTAATAATGATGTAGAGCATCTTTTCATGTACTCAGTGGCTGTATATCTTCGGAGAGTTGCCGGTTCAAGTCCTTTGCGCGTTTTTAAAATGGGGTTGTCTTTTTCTTGTTGAATTTGAGGAGTTTTTAGATATTCTGGATACTAGATCCTTATCACATACCTCTTAACATCAGGTCTTCCTGGCTTGTCTTTGTTCCCCTCCTTGTGTTTTTTTTTTTTAACCTCTGGGAAATGCTGCCACATAGGAGGTATCCCATGAAAGGATCTTTACAGCTGTGTTCACTGTTGTGAGGACAATCACTGATGCGTGTGTGAGATACTTGGAAACTATAAAATGTTACCCAGTTGTAGAGGTGGAAGGCAGGATGCCCCTTTTAGTGTGTTTTACACTTGTCCTTGTTTTGATTTTGTGGATTCTTCACATTGCAATTCATAGTTAAGCACCTAAGAGCCATAGATCTAAGGTGAGGAGAATAACAAGGACTGTTTGCTTTTCAGAGTCATCCTTTTTGAACTTCCATGACTCCGACTGCGAACCCAAAGGATCACCACCCTGTGACTCTTTGCTTTCCCTCAACACTGAAAAGATTCTGGTATGCATCTTCTATGCCTTCTGTTTTTGTGACCTGAAACATGGTGATACTAGTTCCAAAAGGTGGAGATCGCGTCTGTTTATCAACTAGGAGTTGAGTCCAGTTGCATAAGATAAAGATAGGTCATCTGGTGTTTAGTCACATTGAATTATTATGTCTTATGAATTGATGGGTGGCCATTCTGGACCTAGGACTTTTTACTTTTAAGTTCCAAGGAATAAAGGAGATCATGGCTGAACCTTATTTCTAGGAGCCTTACGGATTTGAAGGTAGCATATAATCTTATTTTTCCATCCTTTGCCTGTGTATCTTTTATATCTATGTTTTTTTTTATCAGTACCAACTAAACTGTACAAGAGACCTCTCCATTCCAGGGATGAGTACCTGACACTGTGCCACGTAATGTGCATCTACCTATCGTGCTAGCGTGTGTCCCCCTCTGGCCCGGCTGCCTCAAGGTGCCAGGGTATTTTTGTTCACACTTAATTCTGTGAGGCTGTTATTCTTTCAGTGCCCAAGGTTAACATTTTTTCTCCAGGCCTTTTCCTTGAACATCCACATAGATATTGTTGGCTTCTTTTGTTTAAAATTTCCCTTTAGGATACTCTCTTCCTTTCCAGACAAAGCTCTGCCTTTTCATGTAAGAACTACTCAATATGGATAGAAACTGCAAACTAGAGAATGATCAACTGATTTTACTTAACTCATTGCATAGCCGTCAACGTGGTCTATGGAAAAACTTTTGAATTAGACTTGTCCCAAACCAGAATGGGCTAACTTGTGAAGTAGTGAGTTGGCCATCATTGAAAACATTTAAATAGAAACTGGATAATCCCCACTTGGAGAAGTGATTAGATTCTTAGAGTTATTAGGGACCTTCTTGCTGATAGTAATTCAAATATTATCTACTGTTTGCCTTTCCAGTTCAAGATGGCACTAGCTAGTAACCTATGGGAGAAAGCTTATCAGTCTAGGCCTTTTGTTTTTCCTAGGTTGAAAATATGGGAGTTAAACTTCATTTATTCATTCATTTTCCAGATATTTATTTTGCACCTATTTTTGTCAAGCGTTGAGCTAAGTAAGTACTTAGGCAGAGAGTGGTGAGCCAGATAGGCTTGTTCCCAGCACTTAGGGCTCTATAGCTACTAATCAAATAACTATACAAGTAAGCATAGAAGTATAATTGTGCAAATCATACGAAGGAAAAACAAAGGGTCAACATAATCTCCCTTAAGTTAGGGGTATCAGGCAAGACAGCTTTCAGGAATTGAAACATGAGCAGGGACCTGAAAGGTGGATTGGAGTTAGTCTACTAGCAATGTGGGGTTGTGTGTTTAAACTTCCTTGATCATAGCTGCTCCACTCTATACACAGAAGATATCTATAGATGCAGTATTAGACATGGGGAAGATTCTTTTTGATCAGGAAATTAATTTGTCCATACTATACTTTTCCTGCCCACTTCTGTTATAAATTCTATTTCTAATATAATAAAAACACTTCAAAATCAGATACGCTCTTCAGTATATTCTTAATGTTGCTTAGTAAATGATTTCTTCTTTTTATGGGATTTCATTTCTGTTCTCTTCCCATCTTTTTGCACAAAGGCTTGGCAAGTGGTTGCCAAGACCTTCGTTGAATACTGGATGAAATAATAAAAAGTGTTTAAAGTATTAAAAGCGTTGTTTATAGACCCCTTTCCTTGGCTCTAAGCAATTTCTTAAATAGAAAATGTTTTGCACTTACGTGTTTGTCTGTAAGCAGCTGGTAAAGAGGAAGGACTTGTGTCTGGTCACACCTGGAAGTATGTACAGTGCTGTGCTGCCCTCACGTGTTGTGGAATCTACCACTTCTTAAAGAAGCCGGATGAGGTTCCCATGTGTGGAAGCTCCCAGCTATAGAGCAAAGCAAGAAAGAGCTGACAGAGTTCCCCTCTAGCCATCGAGGTTTTACTGGAAGAAAGTATAAACATTCCCAAAGCAGTAGAATTTTCAGGTGTTTCATTTTGTTTGGGGTCCTGAATGGAATGAGGTGAGAACTGAGTCTCCTGAGATGGGATGCCCTTCTGACCTGTATCTTTTAACTTGTGTTCTAAGTAGAGGTAGCTTATTCTTGACTTGTTTTATAGGCAAACCCAAAACCACTCTGTATCTGAACATCAATCTTGACTTCAAGAGTGTAGGTAATATAGGTGGAAATACCTGTTACTCTGTTGAGTCAGTGAAGCCCAAGAGACCATGGCTAATGAGTACCAATCATTAGCTAAAGAGCATATCCATCAGTCAGAAGAGTCACCTGTGTAGAATTATTTGGCTGTCATACATGCCTGTAGGCAGCTGTACAATGGAGTAACAAAAAGAGGAATTCAAATACTTGAGATGTCACTGGGTTCTGATTGTAAAGTTTTGCCAAAGGCGACATCTTTAGTCTTGTATTATCTTAGCTTTTCCTGTCTATGTGTGTGTACAAGTTTTAATCATATCTTAGGTGAATCTGGTATGAAGTTACCATTTTAATGTGTACCCTGTAGGCTAAGCATATCACAGCTTAGCGTTGACAGTCAAATCTTCTGGCAAAGTGACAGCTGTTTGCATAATCAGACATGATTTGTCTCCAAAACACAATAGAGCCGTCATTTTGTATGTTGGACCATTGCTGCCTATAAAATCATTCCAGTTACTAAGCTCACTTACTTACTTTGTTTTTCCCTAGCTTCCGCTTTTGCTTTAGCTTTTCTGCCAAGTGTGCATATGCGTGTCTGCATATGCATCAAGTAGGGTGGTTATGTTCATGGCCTGCTATGCATTATTTAATAGCATGTCTTGTTTCTTGGTCAGGTTTTGCTGGTCCTATTATGGTGTCATCCCTGTACCACCTATAGCTTTTAAGATTTTTAAGATTTTTTTGATGTGGACCATTTTTAAAGTCTTTATTGAATTTGTTACAATATTGCTTCTGTTTTATGTTTTTTTCTGGTTTGTTGGCCACGAGGCGTGTGGGATCTTAGCTCCCCAACCAGGGATCGAACCCGGGCCCCTTGCATTGGAAGGTGAAGTCTTAACCACTGGACCCCCAGGGAAGTCCCAACAACCTGTAGCTCTTGCTTCTAAAATATTTTTAGAGTTTAAAAAGCAATATCCTGGGGGACTTCCCTGGTGGCGCAGTGGTTAAGAATCCACCTGCCAATGCAGGGGACATGGGTTCGAGCCCTGGTCCGGGAAGATCCCACATGCCGCGGAGCAGCTAAGCCCATGCACCACAACTACTGAGCCTGCGCTCTAGAGCCTGCGAGCCACAACTACTGAGCCCGCGAGCCACAACTGCTGAAGCCCGCGCCCCTAGAGCACGTGCTCCGCAACAAGAGAAGCCTCCGCAATGAGAAGCCCAAGCACCGCAAAAAAAAGTAGGCCCTGCTCGCCGCAACTAGAGAAAGCCTGCGTGCAGCAACAGAGACTCAACGCAGTGAAAAATCAATAAATTTATTTTAAAAAATATTCTGTTATCAAGCCACTTTGGAGACCAAACACTAGAATGTGATCTTTGTAACATGATCGATGTCATTGAGTAGTCTGTGGAGGGAGCTTTGGAACAGCCGGGAAGATGAATCCCCATGAAAGTAAAAAAATAGGTGTTCCTGGAAACCGAAAACCACTAGTGATAAGGCGAGGAAGCAAATCAGTTACAGCACAAATTGTGTCCCTGAAGTACATGATTGATAATGACTTAATGTGAAGATTTTCTTGCTTTCATATAAATCAAATATAGCTTTAATTTTTTTAAATACAGGTTTCATGTTAAGTTTCTCCTCATCTGTGATAAGCTAAAATGTATGTTTGTTTTTATTTCAGAGCCAGGCCAAGTCTATTGCCGAACAAAAGAGATTCCCATTTGCTACTGATAATGACAGCACAAATGAAGAGTTAGGTGAGACTTGACTCGGGGGCTATTCCTGGGATATTTGCCTAGAATTTATGATCAGATGCAGATCAGGTAGGCAGGATGGTGAGGCAGAAAGAGCACAGAGCCTGGCTCTGCCAGCACGAGAGGTTTGATCTTGGGTAGGGCATTCAACCCTTGTGAGGGTCTCCGTACTATAAGTCATAAAATAAAAGGTCTGGATGGAATCCTTAAGGACTGTTCCACATCTTTGTTTCTATGGAGATTAATAATTATGGTAACGAGTTCTTATGAGCTATTAGCATTCATTAGAAGGTTATTTGTGTGCTGTCATCAAATATGAACAATAGAGAAGTGAAAACAGGAGAGAATCACACCCACTTCAGTCTTCTGTGTAATAAAATAGCTAGGTTTGAGTTAATTTTACTCATGGGGCCAATCAGTTATTGTTGGGTCTAAGCATGTGGGTGTAGAAAGTTGAGTTCATTCTAATCTGCAAATGGGTCATGCAGTTTGGCTTGTTCAAGGCATGTCTCAAAATGGTCTGGTTTCGCCAGTGTCTGATATGCTCTGGGTGTGTCTCCATCAGTGCCTAGTCAGCTCACACTTGAAAGAGTGGAAACAAAATTGAATAGAGCACTGAACACTGCAGCTGGACAGATTTCACCTAAGTGCGTGCTCCTGCATGTTGCCTGGTGGCCCAAAGCACCTGCAGAAATTTTTTTCTGTCCAATTTACACATAACCATTTTATCCTTTCTTCTGCCATATGCATTGTATATTAAGACTGAGCACTTCTTGTATTGGCTTCTTCCTTTGTTAGTGCAGATAACTGAGAGTTGACTATTTTGAAAGTATTAATCCCTTTTTGTTTATATTCTTTGAGTGGGCTTTGAGAATTAATTATCCTTTAAGGCATCAGATTTGGTCTCTGTTGTAGTCCTTGGATTCTGTTCAGCCTTATATTCATTTATTAAATACTGAATTAAGAGCCTAACGTGTGCCAGGCCTGTCCTGTGCTCTAAGAATAATCCTAGTACACCCTGGGATAGGATAGGCCCTGAGCTGGCTTAGGAGCTTTTGAACCTCAGTATTTTTTTTTCTTGGAAAAATGACCTCTGTCAACATACATGTTGTGGGGAGATGTGGAATTGCTGGTTATTAACAATTTCTGGGAGATTCCAGCTCTCCTAGTTTTTTCTTTATGTCTTTGAACTCCCACAACCAAATTTAGATCCTAGTATGAATAGTTATTTATATTTGTCCAAGATTTAGATTACTTTTTAATGCATACTTTTGGGTTTTTCTCAAAAAAATATTTACTTTTAGATGGAAAGATTTGAGAGCTGCATTTGATTTTATTTGAGTGGAGTTCAGTAGGCTAGCCAAGGACGACAATTTTCAACATGTTCCTAAGTATAACATCCGCTAAAGCCGTATTTGTTTTTATGGGTCACTTATTCATTTGTTCATTCAACAGATATTTACTGATTATGGGAAGATAGATAGGAAATTCTGAAAATTTAGATCTGAAAGGAATCTAAGAAAATTTTCTACAGGCTTGTTAAGCAAGACCCAGAGAGTCATGAGAGCGACTGAGGTCCCCGTGGTGACACAGCCAGCGAGTGGCGGGGCCAGAATCTGAGCCCAGATCTTGGCTTTCTAAAGTGTCTTCCTACACTCAAAAATGCACAAGTTTATGTTTCAGTCCCTGTTCATCCAGTCATCAAGGAATTCAAACCATTTTGCAGTCTGGCCCCATGCACAGTAGTTTCAGCGTAGCCCAGATTTTTCTCAGGGTAGCGTGTTGGTGAGGAGGGTGGGTCCTGGAGCCAAGCAGCCTGTTTCCTTTGTCTCACTGCATGCTGTCTTTGGACAGTTTAAATGCTTCATTTCCTTGTCTGCAAATGGGGATGACAGTTGCACTACCTCACTGCAATTAAGGAGTAAATGGGTTATAATACATGTATATAATTAGGATTGTGCCTGGCACGTATTAAGAGTACTGTACGTGTAACTATTATTGTTGTTGTTGTTGTTTTTACTACTAATGCTGCTGATCTCCATCGAAGAGGTCTCTGGTTATCTCCTTGTCTGCTACAACTACCTGAATAGTATCCATTCCCATTATTCTGAATAGGAGTTTGAGCTTAATTATCTTTTCAAAGAAATTAGGATGAAAACAGTCCTCTTTTCATTTGAAGAATGCCCCCAAAAGCTCTCATATTATTATGATACTCGATGTTTCTGAATTTTACTTTTCTCAGGTTAGTTATAAAGATACTCTGAATCTCTTTCTGCATTTAATGTTTTTACTACTTTTTACTTTCAGGGAATTTAAACTCTGAATGACATTAAAAGTTTTAGTTGCCCATCTTCTTGAACACGTAATTGTGTCCTTGAATTAGAGGGTTGCATAAAGCTTTTTTTGCAAAGAAATATGATCAAAATAGTATTATATTGAGTTAGGAATACAATTTTTCAGGGATATTTGGGGCTTTAGGGAGTTAGGGCAAATATTATAGATAGAAATGTAATCTAGAATATTAAAATTTATTGGTTTTTTTGACAGGTGAAAAAGTTTAGTCAAGATTGTGCCATGTTTTAAGAGATATTCATGGCTCTAATTTCAAAATACCACTTACATAAACAATTTGATTAAAAACTATTTGTGATCTTTAGAGTATATTTTGAGTAGTGTCTTGACTATATTTTGAATAGAAGAGCTAGGGAAAAGACTAGTGGTCTTTTGCAGTGGTGTGAATTATATCTACAGTTGAGCATTATATTAACATATATTAATTGGAGCCTCTGTTTTTGTTCTTACTAGGTAATTGGCAGTAAATTCAGCACCTGCAGGAATCGAGATGTGTGATGCTATTTGGGTGTTTCTTCTAACTTTCACAGTAAAGTCACATTGCCATGTTATATGGATATTATTCAGGCTTATTACTAGCTCTTTTGTATATATAGATAAGAAACATCATAAAGATTATTTGGTATTTGAAAGTGAGTGATGGGCTTAGAAAAAGATAATTACTTCTTGTAGGCAGATGTTTTATAGATGGCTTTAATAATTTAAATCTAGATGGAACTAGACGACTGATTAGCAAGTGCTGAGTGGTAGGAGAATTCAATTACGTCTTATTAACTTCTAGGTTTTCTTTAACTGCTTCTAGTCGTTGGAGCTGCCTTTTAAGATTTGGTAAAGAATTTAGTTACCAATTCCAGTCTGAGATCCTTTATTCGTTCCTTTAATGTTTCTGTATTTTTTCATAGCTATTGCATATGTGTTGATTGGCAGTGGTCTCTATGATGAAGCAATAAGACATTTTTCAACAATGCTTCAGGTAATTTTTCTTCTTAATTATATAATTGCAAGTTTATAGGCATGACAAAAATATGGACTTATGCATGGCTAAAGTGCTGCAATAAAACATGGGTTTTAAGATTTTAGAAGAAAATAAAGGAAATCAGCCCTGACCGAGCACTTTCTTAGTGCAGGCCTTGTAACATGCTCTCATTTAATCTTTGCAGTATTACTTTATTTTAAAGGAGGAAAATGAGATCTAAGGAGATCAGGCAATTTGCTTGTAGTCTCCCCACCATCAGGTGGCAGAGGTGAGATTCAAACCAAGTTTCAAAAAGACAAACGTTAGCTTCAGCTCATTTTCCTCTCTATCTTGATATCTCCCATGAGATGTGGACACTGGAAATTCTTGGAGTTACGGATGTTTACTCTCCATGCAGGAGTTGATCTGCATACTTAAGTCCACTCGTGGATTTGTTTCTCACCTTAAAGTATAATTATGAGACTCTTCAGTGGAAGTATTGGGCCTCTATTGATTGATGGCTGCGTTAAAATCCGGTACAGACCAAGTGCTTTCATATGCAAGTATAAGAGTTGCCTAGGAGACCTGCAATGCAGCCTGACATTGCTGGCTGTGTATCTCGGGTCATGATTTAACTGTACTCTGGTAGATGCCTGGCCATTATCCATTCTCTGTCCAGGAGGGTCAAGTAGAGTTAGAAATACCCAAGTTCTCATCTACTCTGCTGCTTACTAGCAAGTCATTTAACCACCTGGATTATGGGCATAATAATAACTACCTCCAAAAATATTCTCGTTCAGTTTGAATGAACTATCTTAAAAAGTACTTTACTAGGTGCCTGGCACATAGTAAGTGCTCAGTTAATTTCAGCTATTCAAAGGACCATTCTGGCATATTCATCTGTGCTAATACAGTAAGAGCCAATAGATAGTTTACAATCCAGCAGGCAGACTTAATTTTAAAGTATTATTTTTGACATTTTTGCTCTGCTTTTGTTTTCTCTTTTTAAACATATGATTAATTATGTTGACAATTCTGTCTTCACTCTCGAATAATAAGATATTTTTATAGTTATTACTTTAAAGTCCTTAGATCCAAGCAGCTATGTGTTTGAATGGTCATATGGAATAATATTCTTCATTGGAGTTTAAAGTGCGATGGGTAGATTATAAAGTTTTAAAACTCGCCTTTCTGTTTAGCATTGCAGTATTTAAAAAGGTAAGAAAGCACTTTAACACCCTGGTTTGAAAGGGAGGTTTTGATACATTTATAGGAGCAAATGTCAGTTAATTTACGGTAGCCAACAGAAGACAACAGTACAGGCTTGCAGACGTATTAGCAATTCATTTAACTTTTTGAAAAATATTGTTATCAGTCTAGCTGAAGGCAATATAACAACGTTAAAGAAAAAACTTTAAGTAATAAAAAATTTCCTAATTCTGCCCCTCTACCATTATTTAAGTTTATGGCCTTTTCAAAGTATGCATTTGTTTTTTATAATCTGAACTTATGTACTATTTTGTATTACTTTTTTACTTAATTTTATAAATGTTTTTCAGTATTTCTCTACAGTCATTTTAGTGACTCTATAATATCTCTGTTGTCCATTTATTATTGTAAAACCTATTTTTCTTGCAATTGCATTCAGAAAGTAGATCAGAGTTTTTCTCTTTGTGCTAAGAAAAGATATTAATATATTGAAGTTTGATATAACATTTTCATCAATCTGCGTTGGGTTGCTTTCGACTGGTAAATTTTTCTTTGAGAATGTGTGGATTATAAGGTTGGACTGGTGATTTTGGTGATTCAAGCTACGATGGGGCAAGAATAGAGGATGGTGGAGCCGCAGAAAGTTCAAATGCTACGGGTCCACAGAAGACAAAACTGCATCGTCATTCATAACACGTCTTTACGTGGGAATTCAATGCCTTTGGCTTTCCTGCTGGTGCTCTCCTTGGGGATGTCTCTCTTCCCCTTTGTTTCGGTGCTTCCCAGCCTTTTCTGCATTATAACACATGTGGAAAATCATATGACACAGTGGAGTAAGCGGGAGCAAATTTAGAGGCATCCAGATAGAGCTTGGTGAAAATCTGTCACATTTTCTTTATGTTATATGACTATGATAAATACAAAATATAAAGGTTTGATATTAAGTGCTAAAATTCTTTTTTAAAATTTTAATAAGAGATCTGATTCTGCTTTTCTGGACATAACTTTTCCATATTAGTCTTTATGTTTGAAACTGATGCACATAATTCCTGTTTAAGAGCTTTTCATTGATTTCTTCAAATTTTTGATAGCCAATCTCATCAAGAAACTGTACAACCACGTGGTAGCAAGTGTCCAAAGAATAGTTATTGCTACTTCTCTAATTGACCAAAACTCCTTTTCTTACCATGAATCAGAATTTGCATAAATCAGTCTCTTTATGTTGTATTTTTAAAGTATGACCATTCTTTACATCTAACTGCTCTTCCTTTTCTTTTATTGGCAAATACAGCAATACTGGGTCTTGCAGTAATGAAACTGATTTTTACCCCAGCAATACTTTTTCATATCCAGTATTCAGAATAGTGGTGAAGCGTTTCTGCAAGCGTGGAGGGATGCCAAGTTAGGACTGAACTCAGCGTCACCAGAGGGTCATTTTTTGTCAGTACATGCTATCAGATGTTCACCTGTTCCTTGCAGGACCCTTCCACATGTGCGAAAACTCTTTATTTTTAAGCCAATAAACATCCTTTAACAAATCTTCAGTGATAACTGTTCACAGACAAGCTTTTCCAGTTTTTCTTAGCTTGTTATCTCCTGACTAAGTGTTTCTCTTGGACAGCCCGCAAACTCCAGGGTGAAACAGGAGTGCATCGAATCGGACTGCATTCATAGAAAGCTGAAGACAGATGGGGCCATGGGGGCTAGGATTTTATTATATTCACCATTTATATAAGATCATTTAATGTGAAATTTGGATCTATGCATGAGGGCCACTCATATTCCAGAGTGACCTTTTGATGTAAAGCTTTTATACTTTCTTGTGGTCTTAGCTCCAGCATCAGAGAACAAACTTATGGGCTATTTCCATAATCTTTGTTGTTTCAAACTGTTCCTTTGAATATTTATCCAAGTATGGGTTGTTTGGCACGTCTGTAAAGGAATACAGTGTTCCTTGAGCATCAAGGTTTCCAACAGAGCACAATTTCAAGACTTAATAGATCTGTCCGTCTTCATTGGAACCTCTTGATTTTAAAAGCGTATCAATTAGTATTGTCTCCACGTCAGTGTCCTTGTGTCACTTCCACATGTGTCAGCACTTCTATCGTAGTGTTCTTGAAAGTGGGACCCTTTCCTGATGTCTGTGCTGCTTTGATGCTCATGCAGGGCTGGGCGACGTAAGTGCTGTGACAGTGTTATGAGGCAGTTGGCCTTTGCTGTTAGTTGTGTGACCTTGAGCTCATCTGATTCTGATCTGATTCTGGTGGAATTGAATTCATGAAAGAACTTTGTTTCTTTTTTACATTAGCAGACAAAGTGTGAAACATTCCTCTGCACATGATCTTGTAACCATCCTTTATGTACATATGTATGTGCGCCTGCCACTTACACAGAACTTAATCCTTGTTACATTGCTGTGCAGTGACGTTTTTGACTTATTCGTTTGTCTTTGATCCAGTGACTTTCGAGTTTTAACAAAAAGCCAACCTTGTGGTGGAAAAATAAATATTTGTAAATTTTAAAATCACTATGTAAATAATATAATGAAGATGGTAAATTAGACTTCTATGGGTTTAAAAAAATTGATTCTTTTGAGAATTGAGACATCTAAGTGGACATGATCCAGTAAGATAACAGTCTTACTATACCATGATTTTGCATTTGCATAAAGTAATATTGGACGATTGAAATATTAGTTTAATTTAATTCATTTAAAATTCGGAAAACTTTATAAAGTGTAAATATTATTAGACTTGTGTATTCAAAAATACTTTGAAATGATATTCTGAGCTCAATTTGTTTTTAGAAATAAACATTGTTTTTTCTTTGAAACAATAATTCATTGTGACGTTTCATAAAGAAAGAGTTTTGACTTGTAAACATCCAAAGCCAGTGATAAAGGAATAAAGTTGTATCAATCAAAAAAAGCAATAAAATCTACTATTTAAATTTAGGAACCTGTAATACTAGGCTATACCATGGTATGGTAACAACCACAATAATTTTAGATCCTTCTACGCTGTCGGAAAGAAATTCTAAAAAGAACGTGTAAATTGAATAAGAGGGAAAACGAACATGTGCATCTGTAACGTATTTAGGTTTTCTCCATTCGACTGACTCTTCTTTTCAGAATTTTCTTCCAACCGCACAGAAGGATGTTTAGTTATTGTGGTAGTTATCATAGTTACAGTCTAGTATTACGGGTTCCAAATCGACTGCCTGCTCTCCCCTGATCCCACCAGATCCTTCCCAGCCACAACTGAAAAAGAATTCCTCCTCGTATCCTAGTGTCACCAAGCTCAGTGAATGGCACCGTCCCCACAGGGCTATGTGAGGCCACATGTTCCACACATGTGTGTGCCACTTACTTCATCACCAGCTCTGTCTGTGTGCCTCCTAAGTGTCTCCTTTGTCCATTGGCTTCTCCCGGCTCTGTTCAAACCACGGCTGAGCCGCTTCCATCTGCCAGATGACAGATGGGGCTCTCGGTTCCTGGCTTCTCTCCTCACACCCTCCACACACACGCACATGTACACACCATACAAACATGTACTTTAAACACACATATACTTTGCTGCTACTTTTAAGTTAGAGATAAAAATCCTTAATAAGGTCCGTACCTGCCTCTCCAACCTCAGCGTGGAGATGCCGTGTTCCCTGCTTCCCTCTGAGCCTTTGCACCGTCTGCCCCCGCTGCCTGGACCAGTCATTCTGGGATTCCTCCATCCTCTACAGATCTCAGCCCAGGTATCTCTTCCTTAGGAAATCCTTCCTAACCTTGTTCAAGTCTTTATACATTTTCTAAAAGCACCATTCATCACTCTAGCATTTACTGAAGGTATAACTTTACGTTTATGTCTGTGATTCTTTGGCTATGCTCCAAGAAGGCAAGAATCTTTTTTGCCTTCTGTGTTGGTTCTCGCTTACTATGGTATTCATAGCACATGGGCTGGGACATGGCTTATAGCTGGCCCTGAGTAAATATTTGTTGAATGAATGACTCACATCCCTATGACATATAGTGGAACAGAGGAGAGGGGCGTATCTATTTTCCAGGGGCATCTGGGAGGAATCAGAAGAGAGGGTTCAAGGATTGAAGGACTTTCTTGGGCACAGAGGCCATGGGTGTGTGTTTCAGGCAGATGAGAGCATTTGCAAATGCACCGAGCTTGGGAGACCCTGTTGTATCTAGGGAACTACTAAGTAATGCTAATTTTTATTATTATTATTATTTTTTTAAGATTATTTTTTTGATGTGGACCATTTTTTAAAAGTCTTCATTGAATTTGTTACAGTACTGCTTCTGTTTTATATTTTGGTTTTTTGGCCATGAGGCATGTGGGATCTTAGCTCCCCGTCCAGGTATGGAACCCACAACCCCTGCATTGGAAGGCGAAGTCTTAACCACTGGACCACCAGGGAAGTCCCATTAAGCTAATTTTTAGAGCATGAATTGTGAGTGGGGCAGAGGAAGGAGGTGAACAGAGAGGCAGAAAAATGATCAGTAAATTTTGCAAAGGCATTTGAATGTTACCTCACTGTTTTTCAAATTATGAGGCACTACCCTTTAGTGGGCCCTGAAATTAATTGGTGAGTCAAGACTAGCATTTTTTTGATGAAATACACCAGACGAGGAAATACCAGATTACATTGTGTGTAGTAAGGCTCTTGATGTGACGTTAGTGAAACTTTTGTTTCTGATGTGTTTGTGTGTGTGTTTATGTATATACATATGAGTGTACTGGGTTACGGTGTAAGATGTATTTCTTACTGTGGGTGAGAGTGAAAATGTTTGAATGTTGCTAGTGCAGGTGCTGGGGGCAGTGAGCGGTCTCCGCCAGGGGAGTGTCATGATCACCCTGAGGTGGCTCTTAGTGTGGGCCTGGAGCGTGGATGGGAAGAAACAAGAGCGTGCTTAAGGCCGTTGCAGTAGCCAGGTGAGAGAGGAAGGCTGTGAACTGGGCCGTGGCTGATCGATCAGCAGGTGAAAGCACCGGGATATCTTGAGTACATACGTTGGCTGGGGACATGAGGACGCCTCCCAGGGTGGCCGGAGTGGCCACAGGGTGTATGGAGATGCCCGTCATGCAAGTAGAATAACTCTTTATTTAAATACACTTTTTTCTAACTAACCTCCTGTCATCTGGTATAAAATTTTCCTCAGTTGAGGAGAAAAACTTCTCTGAAAGTGGGGTTTCCTCTCCCTGGAGGCCTGTCATCAGCAGGCATGAGCTGTGTGGGCTCACCAGCCCCACCCAGCCTGGCCGAGGTGCCGCTCTGTTGACTGTTCGGTCTTCTGGCAGGTGCCGTTGCTAGGGAGAAGCGTGAAGACCGTCTGACTTTGATTCCTCAGTGGGGAACTCTTTTTCCTGCTTCTCCTCACCCTCTGTACCTGTATCCCTCTCTCAAACTACTTGCTCTGCCTTTCTTCAAACCAGGAGGAATATTTATGTGTTTATTTATTTGTTTATTTATTTTTAAAATTTTATTTATTTTTGGCTGCGTTGGGTCTCCGTTGCTGCGCGCAGGCTTTCTCTAGTTGCGGCGAGCGGGGGCTACTCTTCATAGCGGTGTGTGGGCTTCTCGCTGCAGTGGCTTCTCTTGTTGCGGAGCACGGGCTCTAGGAGCGCGGGTGTCAGTAGTTGCAGAGCACGGGTTTCAGTAGTTGCAGCACGCGGGCTCTAGAATTCAGGTTCAGTAGTTGTGGTCCACGGGATTATTTGCTCTGCGGCACATGGGATCTTCCTGGACCAGGGCTTGAACCTGTGTCCCCTGCATTGGCAGGCGGATTCTTAACCACTGCACCACCAGGGAAGTCCCCAGAGGAATATTTAAATGTTTAAAGTGTTATCTCTGGGTGACAGGATTGTAGGGTGCCTTTTACCTTATTTTTTGTGCTTTTCTTCATCTCCTAAATTTTCTATAATTTATAATAGATTTTCTCTTTATTTATTTAAATACAATATTTTCAATTGACAGTAAAGTTTTCTATTTTCTGTAATACATCTTACTTAACACATTTTTTTTCTGATTATAACTGTATGTGTGTTTGTTTTAAACAATTAAAAGGAATGCATCAGTGTATTAAGCAGAATAGGAAGATACCTAGTAATCCCACTCTCTAGAGAAAACTACTGTTAGTATTTTGGAGAGCTTTTTTTCTATGCACCTACTGACCCACATAATCCTATGTAAGTATTATTTATAAGAAGTGACTACCATTCCTCTGTCGTTCTGTAACTCATACTTTTTCCCATTTAGCAAATAGCATGGACAACCTTTCATGTCAGTTACACATACGTTATGAATCAGAAATCCAAAACTCTCTGGGAGCCAGAGAAGCACATTAAATGAGCAAAGTGAATTGATGTAGTGTAGAGACAATGGGTGGGCTCATGGTAAGCTAGTGAATACACACCCTTCATCGAAATAGGCAGCCGGTGCCTATGTTTTTGTCACGGTCTCACACTCTCATGCCCAAATATGGGTCTGTCATTGTTGGATTTTTTTATTTTCCAAGAGAAGCTAGAAATCTGTAATTATTTACTTGAGTTTTTCCAATTTTCCATATACCATGAGGCCCATCTGCTGGCTGGGTTGTAGCCAGTGATGCACCCACTTGCTACCTGAGGTGATGTACCTGATTCTGTTTATAGTAGCCTTTTTTTGTTTTTCAGCGTATAGCATCTTATCCTTTATTTTTTCCCACTTTCTCATCATTGAAGTCCATGTGTCTTTTGCGGCAATACCCACAGACACCCTATCTCAGATTTGAAACTGATAATAGATTAGCCTGTAAAATAGCTCATCTGCTGTAGTCAAGTTCTTCCTTCAGGACCTTATAGCCAGAGGCTGTGTACTCTTCTTTCTTAAATATGCAGGGAAGGATTCAGAGAAGAGGCTAAGAATTTCACGGGTTAAATGCAGACAGGAGTTCATGCCACTGCCCCACGCGTAGGGACTTGATGGCAGGGGCAGCAGACGCTCTGTCCTTGGGCCTGAGAGGCGTTGCATCCAGTGCACATGGGAGCAGCTTGCAGAAAGGGTCTGGTTCTCGCTCTGACCCGTTAGAATAAAGGACGGTATTAACCCCCAACAGACTGTGGAGCTGACTCACCTCTGGTTCCTTGTCGTGCTGGCTCCGACGGGTTCTTTCCTTTGCAGATTATTGCATGACTACCTGAAAGCAGACAAACTAGGAGGAGGTGTCACCCAGGCCCTTACTCCTGTATCTGCTTCTCCGAACCTCCGTTTTCTCTCTGGGCTGTGTTTGCTGGTGCCGCCCATCATAGAGCTGCTGAGAGGATTGCATTTTAAGTAAGACGACTGTGCGAAAGAAACTGGCACAGCGCTCAGTCATGTTGGTTTTCTCTATTTTTAAGTGGTTTTTTTTTTTTTTTTGATGTAAAACTCTTATTCATGTCTCATTCAAATGAGCTTTAAAAAGATAGACTTTTTTGGTTGGGGACTGTGTATGGACTGACACGAGTGGTGGTAGCATAACGTAGAGCTGTCATGTGTGGCGTTAACGTGCTTCGAGCAGAAACTGATTTGTTTTGTTTTGTTTTGTTTATGGTTTTTGACGTGTTTCTGTTTTGGTCTGACTAGGAGGAACCTGATCTGGTTAGTGCAATTTATGGCCGAGGGATAGCCTATGGAAAGAAGGGATTACATGTGAGTATGGAATAGTCACGCCTGCCATAGTGTCTACGTGACCGGGCTCGGGCCAGGGTCCCCATAGAGCCCCTCACCGCTCCCCGAGCTCTGCTGGAACACGCAGTGGTGTCATTCCAGTTCACAGATGAGACCGTGGCCGTAGAGGACTTCTCCAAGATCAAGTGGCTGGGACGTGGGGGGATGGGGATTTCTGCCCAGGTCTTCTGAGGTTACTTTCTATTCCAAAAGGACAGCCTTTGGCAGCCTAAGCATTATTTCATGATGAGCTGGACATAAGCCTAGAAAAACACGAGACCTTGACTGAATTCCCGAGAAACACTCATTGCTGTAAAAGAGAGACAGGACATCAGTAGTGTGGTAGGACTTAGAATCTGAGTTCCTTCCACAATTTTTAAAGGTTGAATAAAAGAACAAAGTGTTTTTTGTAAAATTTATTTTTAATTTGTTACCATACATTACACTTTCCCAGAGAGATATGTCTTTGGAGCCTTATTCCCCTTATTTCTCTGAGGAGTGCAGGAGGAAGGTTATAATAAGTATTGGATGGCCAGAAAGTTCCTCTGGGTTTTTCCATAAGATGTTCATATTTATTTCTAAATAAGTAGTTATGTCATTACTAAATTACTAGTTTTTTCAGAAAATCTATTGAAGCTGGTTTTGAGTAACAGTATGTCTCATGATGTTATGGAAAAACCCGGATGAACTTTTTGGTCAACCCAATATATTTTGGTCAAACAAAGGCACTACGGTATAAAAGTGAAGACTTTTCCTGAGAGTATATCGTAAATAATGAAGTGGTCTAAGATCAGATGTCCAAATTTTCAGTCTTGAACATTCTACATAAACTTTTTAAAACTATTCAAATGAAATTATGTCTTGAGGGAGAAACGTCACTTTTGTATCTTTGCCAATTAAAAAAAACTGTCCTAATTGCCTGCCGGCCTACTGGAGAAATCTTGTGTAATATTTGTGTACTTCTGAGACTTGAGAAGGAAGACTGAGCAGGAACTCAGATTTGGGAATGAAGACATTTAGGAAGGAAACAATGTTACATTCAGAGCATCAACAAATAGCCCTAGTTAGGTTCAGGGCATCAGTAAATGACTGAAGTTGCCCTAGTAAAGGTCAGCGATAAACTGCTTCTTCCTCATTCTCATCTCTTTTAATTTTATATCTTGATGTGAAATTTGCTTGTATCTTTAGTGCACTTTTAATGTAAAAGTAACATGCTCATATATTTTTGATATAAAGTACTGTGTAAATTTTAAAGAGAACAGGTTTACCTAGACTTCTCCAGGTGTAGGTGTGTAGGCCTAGGGGTTTTGATGGACACTGACACGGGTCCTCTCTGTTCCCACATTGCCACTGGTCAGCATCATTTTGTACACTGGTGTCCCTATGCTCATCCCTTGAAATTTGTTGATGCGGTGTTTAAATCGGTTAAATTGAGAAAATGTCTTGCCCTCCGTGGAACTTGGGATAGGTAACCAGGTCCCATGTGCTGTTGATGGGTAGGTAGACTTGAGTGAGTTAAATAATTGTAATAGAGCTTATTTAACTTGGCCTATCTCTTATTTAGAAGCTACGTTCATATTTATTTCTGAATAAGTAGTTATGTCATTGCTAAATTATTAGTTTTTTCAGAAAATCTGTTCAAGCTGGTTTTGAGGAACAGTGTGTCTCATACTAAGCTAATGCCTTTTCAAGGACATTAAGAATGCTGAGCTTGCTCTGTTCGAACTGAGCCGAGTAATTACCTTGGAACCAGATCGTCCAGAGGTATTTGAGCAGCGAGCAGAAGTGAGTGCGGTTTTCTTTTTCCCTCTGTTGTTATTGGATTAGTCGAATCTCAGATTTTTTTTCCTATTATTTTATTACTTAGAAATTTTAAAACTCCCGTATACCTATTGTGTTTTCCTCCATACATACATAACACCTTTAAACACAGTTGAAGTTACTAGAAAACTATGGGCCGAGTGATACTGCTGATTTAACATATGACAGTAACATTGACTATTAAGGTGTACAGTTATGATGTGTACTACCGCTGTCAATGTTTGTTGAAAAATATGTCACCGTGTTTACTGTATACATGACATACTTTAGCAAAACAATATGACAGTATGGTCAAATGAGATTTATAGCCTTTGGAAGCATGTGTGTGTGTGTGTGTGCGCGCGTGCGTGCACTTGTATATAATTTTTATGAGATATACCTATCTACATAGACACGTAGATCAGGTAAGGGTGACCATAACCGGAACTTGGGGCTCACGCTGGAGACAGAGAGGCAACACATGGTGACAGTTCCAGGTAACGTGTGTGACAGTGGACACCGAGAGAGGGGCTGCTTGGTCAGGAGCAGAGAAGCATGGTCTGCTGGAGCCCTGGGACAAACTGGCGAGGGGAGAGGCGTGGGCGGTATTTGCAGAGGCCTCACTGAAGAGGTGATGCTGGAGCTGGTCAGAAACCGTGTCCTGGGGAGCAAGGTAGAGAAGGGCGTTCAGGCCAGAGAAAGGAATGTGTGCAAAGGCACCCCTTTTAATGTTTTTAAATGAAATGGGTCCATTTTACCATTTTCATAAAACAATAGTAAACTCTCCAGGTTTCATGCTGTATTTATTTTGCTGCACATTTAACCATATGAAATGCTTTAGAATTTATGTTAATGTTTTCAATCTGAATCAGACGTAACTTTTAATTATCTGATCTGGTGGGATTTCATAGTTGGACTAAAGGGACAAATGACTTTTCCCCCCTCTCTTGGAGGGAGAAAACTTAGCAAGCAAAGGGCACACTAAGTGTTTTAGTATTTTTAAAACTGCATTTGTGATGTTTCTATTCTCAAAATTATAGTGTCTTAAGTTACAGTTCAGTTTCTTAAAATGAGTTTTTTGTTTCACTGGGGATTTGGCTTTCTGAAGGAAATTCCTTCTCAATTAATGAAAGAATTCGTTTTCTCATGTCACTTTTGGATTGTAACCCTAAGGGTTAAGTGACCGTAATCTGTTCGCTGCTGCACGAGAGTCCTGTTGGTTTTTAGGGTGAGCGTTGGGTGGCTCACTTGGTGACTTTCTGCTCCAGGGAGCGGGTGCTGTGCTTTTCCCCGGGATTATGCTGATGCTGTGCTAAAATGTTATGATAAAGCATGAATTTAATCAAGCACACTTAGAAAGAAGACTGATTTAGCAGCTTTAAAAAATTTGTATATCTAATAAAAAGCTAATCGTGTACCCCAAATGATGTTATTAATCAGAAAAGTGATTTCCAATGATCTTAAAAATATATAGTAATATCCCCCTTTTCTGGCATTATCAGGCAATAATGTCATGACATAGTGATTCTTCCAGCTAAATTACACGATACCATTTATATATGTCAGGAATTATTTTATAAGAAACCTTTCACTTCTATACTTTCTGAAACAGTCTATATTTAGTGAACATAATTTAACCTTTTTTAGTTACGCTGGTCATTATTATGCATATTGATTGTTGTGCTGGGGTGTGATAATTCACTTACGTCTCTAGGGGTTAATATGCTGCGTTGGGATGTTCTTCCTTTGAAAATATAACCCTAGACCACTATGCTTCTTGAATTCTAAGGGCATATTTTCCATTTCTTTCCTCTCTCTGAGCTTTCTTGCCCCTGGTGATGTGCCTGCCTGAATCTTCTCTCCCTTGCTGGTTTTAAGGTCCTGCAGAGGAGGAAACCAGTTAGTAAACCTTGATGGAAATAACCTATTATAAGAACAAAATTAACCCTAATTTAAGGACCTTTGTTCCGGATAAATTGCTTGAGCTTGATTGCATGAATACTGATACCCATTTTGGGTTTTCTTATGTCATTTGGGTGAACTTCTGCATTCTGAGCTGTCTTCTGTATTGTCATTTTTGCCTGAACACAACCGATTGCTGGATCAAAAGAGCATTCAGAACAGGCCTGCAGATGTTTCTTCACGGCCTTGCAGATCATGACTGATGAGTTGAGAGTCGTTCGCAGAAGAGGGCTTACAAAACACCTGGAATTCTAGAACTTGCCATTCAGCACTTAATACTACAGACGGCATAGCTAGACACCATGGAGGACTCCAATCTGTGTTTAACAATTCCTCTATTTTAATGGTTCAAAGTTATCTTTCAGATTAATTTGACATGCCAAATTTTGTTTTGAAGGGTATATGATAGGTTGGGGAACAAATGGTCACACTTCAAGAAAAGCAACATCTGTTTTGACCTAGAACATGAAACAATGACAAGGCAATTGCCATGGTCATAGTTCATCCGCATCCCCTTGGCTGGACAAGATCGGCAGCCCCTCCTCAGCTGTTGACTTTGAACCTCACTGCATAGTACGTGGCGTCAAGGGTTCTAGACTGCTGAGAGAGTCACACTGTGAATGTGGGGTGGTGAAGCGGAATTGAAAAGTCAAAAACATTGACAGTTGTAGGGACAATCATTGGGACTTTTCTCCCCTAATTATATTTTTGGGTTTATAGATTCTGTCCCCTCTGGGACGAATTAATGAAGCAGTGAATGATCTCACTAAAGCTATTCAACTTCAGCCCTCAGCACGGCTGTACAGACACCGCGGGACCCTGTACTTCATATCAGAGGTGAATTGTTCTTGCCTTAAAACTTGCCCTTTCATGATGATAAAGATTTCGCCTTTCCTTCTACTTCAGAAAGCTGCTATTTGATAGATTTGGGTTTGGGGCTGTATAATAATAGTTCGTGATATAAGACAGTTATGAAAGCATTTTCTTTAGCTGAAGTCGAACCCAGTGGAGAAATATTAAGTACCAGGAACACATTTTCTTGCTTGAACTGTCAGCAGTAACTAATTCTGGGCTGGGGGAAAAAAGAAAGCGTGAGAAACAGAAGAAGAGAAATTTGGTTTACAGATTATACTTTAAATGTTCTTGCAAATGTCAGCATAGAGAAGCAGGTATGCATGTTGTCAATGTGTGATCATTCAACTTAGAGGTACAATTTGAATTTCTTTGGGTATCACAACCCAAAAACCATAACCTGAACTAATACGGCTTCCCAGACTGTAGCTTCTCAATCTAGCAAGATTATCTTTTATCATCAGAGTGGTATTTATGACTGCCATAGCTATTTTTGTGGGCTTACAGTCATTTTAATAACAATTTTCTATTGCAAAAGAAAGTAGATTTAAAAAATCTCAACATGACACATTTTAAGGTTGATCTATGTCCTAATTATTTTAGAATTCAGTATAATAAAATGCTAGTCTCAGAAAATAATTTTTAAAGTTTCTATAACAGATTATGACTTTAATGGAATTTAAAATAATATTCTTTTTTGTGGTCGAGACAGTATGCTTAAATTAAACCTTTGTGAGTTTCTCCTGTCAATTGAAATCAACTCTTTCCACAAACAGTGTAAGCATTCTTCTAATATTCGTGGTCATGAAATGTTTCCTTTAAAGCCAGAAAGGGCACAAACTAAATTGGGATTTTTTTTTCCTCTATCAGTCGAAAGTAGGACATGTCCAAATATCTAACGAATACTACTTTATTTATTTTTTTTCATTCTCCCTTTTGTAGGACTATGCAACAGCCCACGAAGACTTTCAGCAGTCCTTAGAACTGAACAAAAACCAGCCCATAGCTATGCTATACAAAGGTTTAACTTTCTTTCACAGAGGACTTTTGAAGGTGAAAGTGCTGTGCAATATGTGTACCTACAGTGATCCTGTTTCTCCTTTGCGGTGAATTGAGTGGGGTTTAGTCTGGCAGGTTTTAAAATGACGTCTCAAGTGTCTCATTGGTTTATTTTAGAAAGTCGTTTGCATCAAGATATTTATTGAGCGCCTACTATCTGATAGGTACTTGGAGGAAGGTGCAGAAGGGGAGAGGATGAAAGGTTACAAGGGAGAAATAATGCTTTACACTTGGGACGAATACAGTTTACAAAGGCTTTCCCCACAGATAACTTCTCATAGGGTGAATACCCTAAAGAAAGCAGTAAAAGCAAAGTGCTTTGGAAGCAGAGGTGAGAAAGATTCATTTGAACTCGGGAGTTAGGGAAGGTCCAGAGAACAAGCGGACTTCGTCCTGACCTGGAAGGCAGAGCAGGGTTGGGAAGGAGAAGGGTTCTGAGGACGAGAGGAAGGTGTGAGTGATGACGTGGGGAGCAGCGCCATGGTCAGGCCTTTGAGCAAATAGTCAGGCTGAGTGTGAGGGGCTGGAGCATGGGGCAGGGGCCCTGAAAGGTCTCGAGTACTGACTTTAGTTGGTAGGCCCAGAGGAGCTGTGAAGTCTAGATCTGGGGGAAAATACAGAGTTGAGACCCAGTCTGTACCGAGGAAGTGGTTACTGATGCAGCGGTGGCCGAGGAGGATGGGGACAGGGGACTGATGAGGGGTCGCTGGCCCCGTTTAGGTCATGGGCGGCCAGACTGCCTCGGGTCCTCTGGGGGCCGCAGGAGCGGTCCCAGCACCGTCCCTTGAAGACTGCTGTCGGGAGAAGGAGGCGAGGGACAAAGGAGAGGCTCTGTCTCAGCTGAGTGGGGCAGGGACGTCACTGCCAGCGTGCCTGCCCCTCCTCCTGCCCGGGACTCTGCGTTCTGTCCTGCAGCAGCTTCTCTCCGGCCGGGGCAAGGGGCAGAAACATGGCTGAGAGTGGAGCTCTGGCTCTCACCCAAGGCCTGACACCCCAAACTGCCCGACTGAAGACAGCCGGCCTGAGAGTCACAGACGGTCTGCCCGCCTAGGTGAAGACACTCATTCTGACCAGGAGGTGGAGAATTCAGAGTAGGTCGCACTTAACCCTGAACTTGGAAAGGTGGGAAGAGCTTCAACAGCCTGGGGCAGAGAAGGGTACTCTGGCAGAAAGAACATGCGTGTTATTATTGAAAATAGTTCTGAGGCTCTGACACACACATAAACACACACACTGGGAGGGTGGGGAGAGGGTTTACCTCTAAAAAGGCCACAAGTTGTAAGTCCTCCGTGTTACAGACAGTGCCTGTCACATAGTAGGTGCTCAGTAAGAATCCGTGGGGTAAATGCATATCAAGGGCAGAGAGCTGAGTTGGAGTTGGAAGGCCTTGCTCTGAGCTCTTGCTCTGAATCTTATTAACTGCACTGCTGAACCCGCTGCTTGAACTCTTTCAGCCCGTCCTTCCACATTTATCAGGCAGAGGTGATGCTACTCTCTGCCTCTTCAAGTGACAGTGAGGATTCCATAGAACAACATGTGTGAAAAGTCCTTTATAAACTGTAAACCTGAATCAGGTATTGATTATGATAGATTATTTTACATGTGAGAATGTAATTTAATCGAAGTTTTGTGGACTCTTAAAAAATAACTCCCGTCCATTAAAAACCAAACTAGAAGGAATTTTGCATATCTTATTTCATACACCTTATCTCCATTTTGCAAGTATGTGGAGGTGGTCCTAACAGGGACCCTCTCCGTCCCCCTTCGAGGATTCAGACAGGCAGTGCAGGCTTTGAGTTATGTAACGTGTGCTTTGAGCAGCTGCCAGGTGATGTCTTCCAGTTTATTTTGTCTCTGCCCCCTGTCTTCTCATCTTCTCTCAGTCCCCTTCAGTTAAAAAATTGAGAATCACAATGCTGTGTTCAGAGTCTCTCCCTTGAGTATCGCATGAAGGAGAAAGAGATCTGAAATAGAAAAAAAAAAAAAAAGGCCAATTATCAGTACTAAGAGGGTACAGATAATCTTTAAAGTAAACAAATGCAAACAGTTGATTTCACTTTTAACTATAAAGCCATGTTTAGGAAGGTGGGCAGGGCCCTTTGTGTTATTTCGAAATGAGAATTTTTCAGAAAAGAGCCATGACAGAGACACTAAGTAGAAAATGGACATGGACCAAAATTCAGTTTGGTTTATTCCAAACCTCCCGGATGAAGACCTAGAAACAGTGCTTTTATTCTCTGAGTGTTAGCAGCCCCTCAGTGAACCAGTCTCACCAAACGGTTTGGTCTTCCCTCCTTTTCACCACGCCTACCGACACAGCAGCAATGTGTGTAATAGATGGGAACTTTTTCTTTGCATTTTATAGATCTGCCGTCCGAGGAGGTCAGAGTGTTTACGTAGTGTCTCACTCATCCCAAAAGCATTCCCATGAAGTACAGAAGGAGCAGAGGGTGTCCCAGTTACAGAGATTGGAAAACTGAGTCAGTGGTGAAATGCCTTAATTACATTAATGAACTTAGTTCAGGTATCTCTCTTTCTCTCGTTAACTGTAGAGGCGAAGCATTAAATGGACCAATGAGTTTGAGCTATCTCTGTATCCTAAAGGTGGTCTCTCCAGGTCAACAGCAGTTTAGAAATTAAGCGGGTGATGGCTTATTTACTTTATGACATAATACGTTAGAAATATATTAGGATATTTTACATGACAACTTTCACAGTTGTCCAATTTAGAAGATATATCAGACATTTTGGATTTTCCTAGGGAGTAAAACAGCAAGAACTTTTCTACTGAATCCTACCCATGTTGTAAGGATATTTCAAAAATTGTATATTGTAAGCCTGTACTTTGAGAGTTACCTGCGATTGTTCTGTTCAGTTATACCGAACAGCCCCAGGGTGATGGCTGCCCTTTAGCTAGTAAAGAAGGTGGTGACTTAAGTGGTGATGATTGCATTCACGATTCCAACGAATTCAGAGCCAGTTCATGTGCTTAAGAGATTGATTCAGCGAACGTAGTTTCTTTGTTCCCAATGGCTCAAAAATCTTGATTCTGCTGTGTCCCCTCTTTGGCAGAATGAGGTAGAGAGCTGTGCAGTGATTAGACAGGAACCCCGAAACCAAAGACTCTTAAAAGCTGAAGAGAAATCAGACTTTGAAGAACTGTGGCGTCCAAGCATGCAGTAAGTGCAGTGGGCAGCGGCCGCATCCTGGGCATCTCCACTAGACGTCCACGAACACCCCAGACATCGCACGCCCCAGTGGACTCACGACCCCCCCCCCCGTACTTCCTAACGTTCCTCAACGCCTCCCTCCACCCGGGCTCTCAGCCTAAACTCCTCCTGCCCTCTCTTCTCCCTCATCCCTCCCTCGTACCCAGACAGCCACCGAATTCTCCCTTAGTTTGCCTTTAAAACTCTCTCCCGAATTTGACCCTTCTTTCCCTCTCCTCAGAGGCACTGTCTCAATCTGAGCTTCCATTATCTCTTGCCTGTTCCATCACGGCCGCCTCCCATCTGGGCTCCATCCTCTCCCCTCTCCAGCGTGTCTTCTCCTTTTTTACCAGCAGTTTTCATGTTTACAAAAGAGTAAATTTTGTGAGGTCCCACACCTCCTCAGAGCCCCCAGTCCTCGTTGCTTCCTTCCTTCTGGCCCCGGCTTTCCCTCTTCCCCACTCCCCCCAACCCCATGCCCCCTGCGCTCCTGCCCCTCCGGCTTTCCCAGCGTCGGTGAGCGCTCTGTGCCACTGTGTGGTGCCCCCTGCCCCGTCCAAGATGCCCTCTTGCTTTACGAAACTCCTCGTTCTTCAAGACCCAGCTCAGTTGTCAGCACCTCTGTACAGCCTCTTCTGGTCTCCCAGGCTCAGTTGGTGGTTTCTTTCTCTTTATTCCCAGAGCCTCTTCCTCATATCTGTGCTGTAGCTCTTAGTTTGTATTCTAATAACCTGGTTACCTACTTGGCTTTCTAATGACACTGTGAGTTCTCAGAGTACAGAGGTAATGACTCACCCATCTTTATGTCCCCTTACCTCCTGCTATCACTGGCACATAGTAGGCGCTCAATACATGTTTGTTGAATTAAAAGTACAGTTGTACAAATCCTAAAAGATCAAGACTACGTCACGGCAGGAAGCCCAATGAAGAGTGGTCTTTTACATTTCTTCGCTTTTAAAATTTATCCGTTCTCATCTTTCACCCAAACAGTAGCTATTCAGTGGCATTCCTTCATGAGGCGATTTTGTCCTCAGTATTACCTTTGAAGAGTTTCAAAGCCAGCCTCTCTTGCCCTGCTGGCCCCCTCTGAGAAAGTCAAGAAGCAGGGGCTGAATGACTTTCTGAAAAGAATCAAGATTGTATAGCTTTTGAAAAACTATATTGTGTGCCTACCGGGGCATTAAATATTTATTGAGTGCCTACCATGGGCAAGGCATTTGATATCTTTAGTGGTTTTCTGCTCTGAATTCTCTAATCAGGTTGAAATGATCTATTCCAGAAGTCTTAAAGTCAAGTCTTCCTCAATTAAAGCTCTTGGAGATTGTGAACCTTTATAGCCGTTACGTAAGATATGTCTTTTCCTTGGGAAATGTGTGAAATGTCTGTAATTTTTTTTTAATCACAATAAATAAAGTCATAATGAAAAGTACGTCCAATCCCAGTGTAAGCCTAGGATGTTTATTCTGAAACATTTCATCACCAATTTTCATTTTATCACCAATTTCCCCAGAGAGTCCCCCTGCAGCCAAGTGCACTGTGGTTCCGAGGGCTCCCCCGAAAGTATAGTGTGTGCAGCTCTGGGCCCTTAGTGCCGCCTTGAGCTGTGCTGGCAGGAGTCATGCCCACCTGCCCCCAACTTGAAGGTTTCTCCTGAATTTTACGGTTTCTTTTTTCCTCGTAGATCATGGGAATCCTTCAGGTAGCTATCCTGGGAGCCTTTCTTCTTGTTCTATAAATAATTTCACATTGGGCTTGCTTTTTTTGTCTCTTCTGTTGGTTCACTTTCAAATGCTGCTAGCTGTGATCATTTTGCATCATTTCACACAGCTATTAGGCTTACTTTTGTTCCGTAGGGTTTTTATTAATTAAGGAAATGATATTAAAATGCAAGTGTTATCAGTACTCAAAGTCCTAATGAAAAAGATAGCGAGAAGCTGTTTTCCCATTTTGGAAGGAGAAACTTAAGGCTCTGTTGTTGTTCATAGTAACGCATTTGTTTACTATTGAAATTAAATCCTCCAGACTCTCATAGTTTATTGTACTTTCTACCTCTCTTTTTTTTAAGTCCTCCTATTTAAAAAAAAAGTACTCAGAGACCATGTATTTTATATATATATATATATATATATATGTATGTCCTTTAGTGATTTGAGAGAAACTCAATTTTAACAGTTAAGCAAATGAAATAATTTTCTATATACTTTTTACAGGAAGCTATTGAATCCTTCAAAGAAGCTTTGAAGCAGAAAGTTGATTTTATTGATGCATATAAAAGTCTGGGGCAGGCCTATAGGTAAGTAAAGTACTAATAGTTGGGGTAGGAGGGAGGACGTAGAGTGGGATAGCCTCACATAATAGTGATTTTTTTTTTTTAAAAATGCATTTCTTAACCAAAAGAGATGGTCATTCTAAATCACATAGGCATTCACATACTTATTGAGATCTTCTGTGGAACATAGAAAGAACCACGGGTAAGAGGATATAGTGATGCCTGTTACTGTGTCTTAAAACAACCTCGGTCTGTATATATTAGTCTAGAAAACGTTAGTCCTTCAAGGGTTGTTGCTTTGAATAGTGGCATTATAAGCTGCTGAGTTACAGACACTGCTGCCTTTTTGGGCAGTAACTAAGGTTAATACCCACATCACTAGGATCTGTTTGAAGATTCCTAGAATTGTGGGATGGAAATGTTACAGTTATGATGCATCTCTATCGGGAATGAGCAGTTGTGCCTGGACCCTGGCTTCCTGACGACGTGCGTTGCCCTGACCAGCAAAGCTATTCTGACTTTTGGCTTAAAAAAGTTTTAACATTCTGACTTGTATAAAGGTACTATAAAAGTTAGGAAAGAGAGAGACAGTAATAGAAATCCCCTGTAAAACCCTGTTAGGTGCCTTATTCAGGAAGGATTACATTTAAGAGCTTATTTATCTGATGCCATAGTTGGAAAAGCTCTCTTATACTAACTTGAAGAAAGTGTGTTTGGATTTGTTCTAGGTTTAAGGGATGATATTTATTGTTCCTGTCTCACAAAATTGTTGGGTATATAAATTGAAAACAGATTTGAAAGCACCTAGTAAATAGTAAAGTGCTGTATAAATGTAAGTGGGTGTTATATATATATATTTTTAAAATCTTCATTATTTATAGAAAGTTGACATATGAGATATTTTGAAGGTTCTTCAATTATTTATAAAAATTTTGATATATAAAAGAGGGCAAGGCTGGTCAGTAATAACCATTTCCACTCTGAAATGATCACAATTCTGAAATATACTTCTTATTTCAGAATTTTAAAGTAGATAAAGATTTACTGGATTTTAAGTGAAGTGCCTTCAGTGACAGAAAAAATTAAATTATAAGCCTATGAATTTGATTCGCAATGATATACCTCTGTATGATTATAACCTACTTACTTTTTGCCAAAGGAGAAACATATGTTTCTATCCAGATAACTAAAATTTACACAAAGTTTTCTTAGGGGTTGGAGCTGATCATGAGTGGGGGAAAGGGATTTTAATAAGCATTTGTCTTTGGAAATCAATAAATTAATTTTCCCCCAAAGAATTTCAAGAGCTCTATGGTGATCCTATAATCTGGTAAGATTTAGAAAAAGTAAGTAGGATATGATGCGTCAAAGGCTAAGTAGCTATAAAGTGGTAAAATAAAAAACAGACACCCACATTAAAGTATTGTATTTGTAGATTGAACCATAATGCTGAGGATAACTTATTCTGTATGTTTACTGAAATGCCTATACTATGTTCATTACTATTGTTAAATACCTAGAGAGCTGGGCAATTTCGAAGCAGCCACTGAGAGCTTTCAAAAGGCTCTATTGCTGAACCAAAATCACGTGCAGACCCTCCAGCTTCGGGGAATGATGCTTTACCACCACGGCAGCTTGCAGGAAGCCCTTAAGAACTTCAAGGTGAGCATCCGTAGGTGAGAAGCACCGTAACTGCGATTCTGCGTCGTTCTTCAACGAAGTTCAGTGAAATGAATGGGGTCGGCGGGGAGGGCGGGCAAGAATAGTGCTTATCCTTCAACAGAAAGAAAGAGGAGAAAACCGTGACCTGGTCCTGTAGACTGATTTACTGAGGATGTATTTGGTCTGATTTAACCTGGAGAGAAAACTTTCCTAATTCCAGATTAAAGAAGAAAGCACTTTCAAGTTTCCTTAAACTGTATTGATCCTAATACAGCGTTTTCTCCTTCGATGCCTCAGCGGTGTCTGCAGCTGGAACCATATAACGAGGTGTGCCAGTACATGAAAGGACTCAGCCACGTAGCAATGGGACAGTTTTATGAAGGGATAAAAGCACAAACTAAAGTTATGCTAAATGACCCTCTCCCAGGCCAGAAGGCCAGCCCAGAGTACCTTAAAGTGAAGTATCTCCGAGGTAAGTCAAACAGCTGCAGAATCACTGACCCTGAGTGCTTGGAGTAGGAGCCATACTGCTTGTGTCTCTGATGTTCCGTGTTAGGCAGTTGAGTCTCAGAGCAGCTGGGTGACTTGTCCTTAGCTGTACCTTGGTTAGTGGTGGTGTCTGGAGTACAGGGACAAGCCGATGTCTTCTAAAGGCCAGTCCAGTGCTTTTTTTTTTTTTTGTCTCTTCCTCACATTTTTTCTTTCTAAAGTTAAAAAATTTTACTTAGGCCAAAAAAACATATTTTGACCTAAATGTGACAATCATCTGGGTATCCATGACTTGTCACACCTCACCCAGAGATATAGGAATGACAGGAAAGGAACATTTTATGAGGTTTTCACTGTTAAATAAAAACTTGGTATCTTTGATCTGTCATTCCTTCATATCAGAATTCCCACATAGTTTGGAGAATTTAAATTGAGACGAAGAAGAAAGCAGATCTTTGGGTTATCCTTTTATTAGTCAGTCTTACCTTTTTTCTGCCATACATAAAGACATTTTTGTTTTTCATATAAAGCCCAAAGCTTTACTTTTATTCCTTCTCTTTCCTTTATCATTAGCCCTCTGTGCTAGCACTGTCCAAGTGAAAACATTTACAAGCCATGTGTGCAATTTTAAATTTCTAGTAGCCACATTAAAAAAGTAAAAACGAACAGGTGGAATTCATTTTAATAATATATTTTATCTTATTTAACTCGGTACATCCACAATATTAGTTCAATATATAATTAATATGAAAACACTATTTATTGGATATTTTACCTTTTTTCGTACTAGTCTTTGAATATGGCATATATTTTACAGTTACAGTTCATCTCAATTTGGATGCTAAATTTTCATTGGAAATACTTGATCCGAACTTAGATTTCATAAAGTTTAAAGTCGTAAAAGTAGACTGGTATATGTAAGTTGTTCCAAACATATGGCAGTTTTCTAATAATTGAATAAAATATCAGTTTTAAGTTTAAATTAATTCAGATTAACTAAAATCTAGAGTTCAGTGTCTCAGCCACATTAGCCACCCCTTAAGTTGTCAGTAGCCAGCTGGCTAGGGACTACCTTTTCGACAGCACAGCTCTTTACTCTAAATTGTAATTCCCTCTTTTTTCCTGGTTTTGGAGAATTTGGACTTGTGAACTATAGACTGAAGATGGGGGCACTCCATATCCTGGTTTTTTCTACACCGCGTCCCTAGAGATAAGCAGCAGTTGGTCAGTCAGTTGATGAAATCGCATACGTAGTCAGTAGATCTATTAGTTGACAAGGAAGCAGGCTCTGTCTCACACTGAACTTGCATTCCCACACTCTGGAACTGAATAGTGAGATCTTTGGTGTTGCTTATGGAAAGGTGGTTAAAATTTAGCCAAAGTGGACCCCGATTGACTGGCTTGTATTTGACCCTGGTAACTCAAGTCAGCGGCAGGCCACCTCCGTTATCGTATAATAGTGACTTGCTAAAATTTGGAGTCTCCATTTAGAATTCTTGTAATTTTTTAAAATAAATTTATTTATTTATTTATTTTTGGCTGCGTTGGGTCCTCGTTGCTGCACGCGAGCTTTCTCTAGTTGTGGTGAGCCGGGGCTAGTCTTCGTTGCGGTACACGGGCTTCTCATTGCCGTGGCTTCTCTTGTTGCAGAGCACGGGCTCTAGGCGCGTGGGCTTCAGTAGTTGTGGCGCGTGGGCTCAGTAGTTGTGGCTCGCCGGCTCTAGAGCGCGGGCTCAGTAGTTGTGGCGCACGGGCTTAGTTGTTCCGCGGCATGTGGGATCTTCCCAGACCAGGGATTGAACCTGTGTCCCCTGCATTGGCAGGCGGATTCTTAACCACTGCACCACCAGGGAAGTCCCAGAATCCTTGTAATTAAATAACGGTTTGTTTTGAAGTATTTGTACAGACTGGCTATAAAAAATTACAGTTAGCTATAAAAACTGTCTCTTTGGCATATCCGGTGTGTCAGATCCCATTTCCCATCTGCAGAGTATTCTCGATATCTTCATGCACACCTTGATACTCCCCTTACGGAATATAACATTGACGCGGACCTGCCTGGAAGCTTTAAAGACCACTGGGCTAAGAATCTGCCTTTCCTCATAGAAGACTATGAAGAGCAGCCAGGGCTGCAACCCCACATAAAGTGAGTGCTTTATTTATTTTTTTATTTTTTATGTTTTACATCTTTATCTGAGTAGAATTGCTTTACAATGTGGTGTTAGTTTCCGCTGTACAACGAAGTGAATCAGCTATACGTATACATATATCCCCATATCCCCTCCCTCTTGCGTCTCCCTCCCACCCTCCCTATCCCACCCCGCTAGGTGGTCACAAAGCATCGAGCTGATCTCCCTGTGCTATGCAGCTGCTTCCCACTAGCTATCCATTTTACATTTGGTAGTGTATATATGTCAGTGCTACTCTCAAAGTGAGTGCTTTAAATGAAGATTTTTTTTTTTCTTTTTCAACACTGAGCTGTAAGTTCATCATAATATCTCTTGGTCAATAAATGGCTTTCTATTCATGTTTCTGATGAATTTATTTTTGAATTGGATATGTCCGCAAATATTTCTTTTAGCTTACCTTTGGACATCATCTTTCCTTTTAGCCCGACATTCCCTGCTAATGTGGGGTACCTTCAAACTTCAAATGTACTTATACTTCTTGGTAGCGTTTGATATTCATTATTCCTTTACCGTGTTACTTTAAAACAAATTTCTTAACATATTAAAAGTTTGAAATTACAGCACTGGCCAATACTGCTGCAATATGGCAAAATGGATATGCTAAAAGGCTATCCCATTACAGAACAATTAGATTTAGAATAGAAATTAATTCCTGGCAGTCTAGCAGTGTCTTAAAAATTAGGAAAAATCTGTAAAGATCAGCCCCCTCGATGCCTAAAAAGAAAGAAAAGAAAAGGTATTCAAACTACAGTGATGGGTGGTAAACACATTTTAAAGGAAGAAGGTATCCTATCCAATGGAGTGCCTTGAGGCATGGCAGGGTGGGTTTGTTGACCTTCAAAGGGCTAAAGTGATCCCATATTGGAGGCATTCCCAGGATCTCAACAGAAGCAGACGCAGATCCTTCCTGGGGAGAAATTAGTGCCAATTTGTACCCCAAGTATTCCCACAGATTAAGATCATTAGTGTGAGAATGAAAACCAAGATGACCAAAACCATTTGTGAGAATCAACAGAAACAACAAACTTTGATCCTTAAGGACTTCAGATATTGGAATTGTTGAAAACAGACTCTACAATAACTCCAAATGAAATGCTTAAAGAAATTATGAAGAGATCACAAACATGAGCGAGAAACATGAGATTATAAAAAATGACCAGACAGATGCCACAGACCCATATGCCGCAGACCAAAAAAATAATTGGAAGCTCTAGGAATAGAAAATATAACCATTGAAATGAAGAATTCAGTATACAGGCTAAAAAGCAGATTAGATACAGCTGAGAGAAAATTGCAGAATTGGAAGATAGAGCACAGAGAGTCAAGGAGTTAGAAAACTTGAAAGAGAGAAGGTATGTAAAATGTAAGAAGGGCTAACATGTGTCTAATTGAAACTCCAGAAGGAGAAAATGGAGGAGAGGCAATATTTGAAGAAATAATGGCTAAAAATTTTCCAGAGCGAAGGACACACATACATTCATAGATTTTTTTTTTAAAAAAAGCAGGGTAAATGAAAAGAAATCCATTCAGACACATCATAAGTAACTGGAGAACACCTAAGGTAAAGAGAAAAATCTTAAAAATAGGAAAGTCGTATCACCTACTTAGGGTTAATTATTGGACTGACTGTAAACCTTTCAACACCAACAGTTTCTACAAATAAAAGTCAAACAGCTAATTAGAAAAGTGCAAAAGACATGAACAGGTAATTTCACCAAGGGGAAAACATGAATGGCAAACATAGGAAAAGATGCTTCAGTTCATAAATATGTAAGACCACATGAGATGCTTCACCCACCAGGTAAACAAATATTAGCAATACAAAGTCTGATAATAGTAGTATTGACCAGAAGGAGGATAAGGGGAAATTGCATATAATGGGGTATAAATTGTTCCATGCACTTCTGCCAGCAGTTTGTCATTATTGTGTAAAATTGAATATTTGCACGTCCTACAGTCTTTAAGTTCTGCTCCTGTGTAGATTCAGGAGAGAACCATGTCCTTGTGCACATGTCTGCTTGGAGACCTGTTGATAGCAGTTTGTTTGTTCACAACTGAAAACGAAATCATCCCAGATGTTCATGAACAGAAAAATGGATAAATGTGATACTGTCACATAGTGGGGTATTATACAGCAGTATAAACAAATGACCCAAGCAACAGTGTGGACTAATTTTGAAATATAAAGTTGAGTAAAAACAGCAAGTTGGTACACTGCAGTGTCACATCATTTTTCCCATAAAACTCATAAGCAAAACTATAGAATATATTGTTTAGGGATTTACATATGTAACCTATTTTTTACAAGAAGAACGTCAGGGAATTGTGGACACAAAATTCAAGAAAAGTCACCTCTTCCTGGGAGGCAGGAGGATAGGACAGGAAAGTGGCATACAAGTAGGTAGAGCTACATAATTGTTCTAGTTCTTTCGTTGAGTAATGAGGTTGTATGCTCTTGTAAGTTTCAATAATCAAGATAATGAAAACAAAATAGATTGCTCAAAGAGGGATGTATGTTCTCTAGCACCCCTTTTTAGAGAAATACTTATGTGCAGAAAAGAGGGGGGCCTGAAGGGCTGTCCTTGGAGAGGCCTGCTCACCAGGCTGGTCCTGGGCTGGCGTCTGGGAACGGGGATTTCGGGATCTCCCCCTACCCCCAAGTGCCCAGAGCTAAGAATGGCTCCCAGCACCTGCGCCGTGTGTATGAACAGTGCGGTTCATGCTGAACACCTGCCCTCCTCTGGGGGCCTCGGGTACCTGCCAGGCAGGGGTGCTCACGTGGTCAGCCCCCAGTACAGTCCCTGGGCACGGCATGTCCAGTGAGCATTTCACTCGGGGAATTAGTGCCACGTGTCTCCCCAGGGTCCTGGAAGTGCGCCTGGATTTCTCTGGACCTTGCCCCACGCGCCTTTTCCCTCTGACAATTGTGCTGTGTCCTCAGAGCCACAAGTACAACTGTACCCAGAGCCTGGGAGTCCTCCTAGTGAATTACTGAACCCTTGGGGACACTGACACAGCCTGTAACTTAGAATTGCAGTCTTTGTTATGAAAACTTCTAGCAGGTTGGAGGGTAAACAATTGCAGTCACATACACCATCCCAAGTACACTTGGCATCATATAACTTGGGGCCAGAGCAGGGGATGGGCATAGGGTCGGGTTTGGTTGGTTGTCAAAAGAGGCAGTCCCTGTGTTCCGGAGAAGTTTACAGAACAAATAAGGCTCAGACGTGTCTTCTGAATTGCAAACTACTTATCAGCATTACTAACAAGCACGTGACAGTGACTGTGCCCACACTGTCATGAAGAATCCTTCTTTGAATTTGTGTCTGGTTGGGTACAGACCACTGAAGTAAAGATTATGTGGTCAGAAATTCCTTGATTATTTTTCCAGGGGAGGAAGCGACTGCTTTTCAGGTGAAATTGGATAACCAGATATCTGTGGTAAAAGTCTTCATTATGTACGTAATGTTTCTTCCAGAGATGTGTTACATCAGAATTTTGAGAGTTATAAGCCCGAGGTCCAAGAGCTGATTTGTGTAGCTGATCGTTTGGGATCTCTGATGCAATATGAAACACCTGGTTTCCTGCCAAACAAGAGAATACACAGAGGTATTTTAAAACTATCTGAAAATGGAAGTGTTTATGACAGAGGAGCAGAGGATTGGTAAACCGTGTTGTACTTTTGAAAAGAATCATTTGTTGTGCTTACTGAAAATCTCCATGTGATCAGAACAGAAATGTAAAGATTCATTCACACTGAATTCTGAGAGAAGACTGCTTCCAGCTTTGGCTCTTATGCCGTTGCTTTGGTGTAGACGTAGAAGGTAGGTCTTCAGTCATTGCTGTAAATCAGGCAGCTCATCCACCAGAGCTGTCTCCTTACTGTAGGGTGAGGAGGGATTGGAACCTCAGTTCTTTCAGGATTGGGAGGAGACAAGTGTGAGGTTGTCTCCAATTTCCTCTGATAGAGTTGAGTTTTAGTCAGGCCATCATGTAATGCATCTCTGGTCCTGTTAAATTACCAATACTTGTGATTCTTTTTTTTTTCCCCTGGTTTATTTTCATATTTATTTTTATTTTTATTCTTTTTTTTTGCCTTTAAAATTTTTTGTCATTTTTTTTAACATCTCTATTGGAGTATAATTGCTTTACAATGCTGTGTTAGTTTCTGCTGTATAACAAAGTGAATCAGCTATATGCATACGTATATCCCCATGTCCCCTCCCTCTTGCGTCTCCCTCCCACCCTCCCTATCCCACCCCTCTAGGTGGTCACAAAGCAATGAGCTGATCTCCCTGTGCTATGCGGCTGCTTCCCACTAGCTAGCTATTTTACATTTGGTAGTGTATATATGTCAGTGCTACTCTCTCACTTTGTCCCAGCTTACCCTTCCCTCTCCCCGTGTCCTCAAGTCCATTCTCTATGTCTGCGTCTTCATTCCTGTCCGGCCCCTGGGTGCATCAAAACCAATTTTTTTTTTTTTTTTTTTTTTAGATTCCATGATTCTTTCGCCGAGTTGTCGACGAAGATCATTCCCTCTAAAGGTTACCTACAAACTCTGTTTTCCCCACATTTCCTTCTTTTAGCCATGGGTTTGGCAGCCTTAGAAGTCATGCAAGCTGTACAGCGTACGTGGACCAGTTCAAAGGTTCGAATGAATGGGAAAACGCGGCTGATGCAGTGGAGAGACATGTTTGACATCGCAGTGAAGTGGAGACGGTAACTGACGCTTCAGTGAAAATAAGCTAGACGTCTTATCATTGTCAGAAAATGTTAAGTCTCCTCTAGTTCACAGGTTTTGAATCCCATTTTATTTACTAATAATGGGCCTTATAAGTTATGTTTTCCTCTCTGAAGTTTGTCAGCAATTCCTGACATCATTATTCTTTGAAATACACTCGACGAATATTTATGAAATAAGAATTGATTGTTGCCGTGCTTCCGAGCACATTTTTAAGTGAAGTGTTGTAGAAAAAGCGGTCTCTCTGGAAGAGCATATCATTCATTACCTGTGGTACCCAGTCTTCTTATGCTTGAAGTGTGGGCCTGGCCAACCAGCTACAGTTTAGAGGGGGGAACTGCTGATACTCATTTTCATGAGAAAAATCCTGCTCTACTAGTAAACCTGTACTGACTTCTTCCTTGGTCCAGTTAGAACATCTTTTTGGAATTTGCAGGTTTGTGTTTCATACTTTTAGACGTAATGGACTGAGCAGTTGTTTTCTCCCCACCTTTCCAAAGACCTCTACCTGTTTTATTTTGAATGCTTTTGAACATTTCTAGGTTTTATAAGGTCTTCATTTTTAAATAAGCTCTATTTTACAGGATTGCTGACCCAGACCAGCCAGTGTTGTGGTTGGATCAAATGCCAGCACGAAGTCTTAGCAGAGGTTTTAACAACCACGTCAATTTAATCAGGTATGAACATTCCGTTTATCCTTCCTGTTCTCCTAGGAGTTTATTTTAAATCGTCAGTTCATGGCGACCATGAGCAACCCAGTGGTCCCCCGTCGGTGACTTTTTGACACAAATCAGCTCTGCACCTGCAAGGCGCTTCCCGCATTCCTTTGAGCTAGCCTGGTTGCAGAAAGAAATGCTGTGCCCCTTCTCCAGGCTCTTTGCTGCAGAGCTCAAGTGAAGGGTAGAGTGCCCGATTTTTGCCTAGATGTCAGTCTTTAAAGGGTCCTAAAACATCACAGAAAGTAATTAGATGGAGAATATTACATTACCATAAGATCCCGATAATATCGTGCGGCTTAAAGAATTCCTGTGGTGAGGGAAAGACTCCCCCCTTCCAACCCTGCTGCACCCGAGGCGGTTGGATGAAAAACGCTGTCTGGGTGCTGAGCTGCCTTCCTGGGAGGATGAGCCAGGTTAACTGGAGAGCTTTTGTTTTGTCCAGAGGCTCTGGCAAGTTAGGGGCGTGGGTGGGGTGCTCACCTCGTTACCCGGCCCTTCACGCGCTTACCCACCCTCTAGATGTATGATGAGCAAATATCAAAGAGTGTCAGCTTCAGTATCAGACCCACTGAATTTAATTTTAGGTAAATTTTACACCTATGGTAGTTGTGTCACATCCAAAATGCTTCTAATTCCAGAACCCTGAATCAAGAAAATATTATAGTATACAACTTTGACATGTAAGTTTAATGGAAATGTTCTTTTTTTTTTTTTTTTTTTTTTAAACTTTATTTATTTATTTATTTATTTATGGCTGTGTTGGGTCTTCGTTTCTGTGCAAGGGCTTTCTCTAGTTGTGGCGAGCGGGGGCCACTCTTCATCGCGGTGCGCGGGCCTCTCACTGTCGCGGCCTCTCTTGTTGCGGAGCACAGGCTCCAGACGCGCAGGCTCAGTAGTTGTGGCTCACGGGCCTAGGTTGCTCCGTGGCACGTGGGATCTTCCCAGACCAGGGCTCGAACCCGTGTCCCCTGCATTGGCAGGCAGACTCTCAACCACTGCGCCACCAGGGAAGCCCATGGAAATGTTCTTAAGACATTTATTTTTTTAATTCCTAGACAATAAATTTCCTTTCCCCTTGTGACTTGTATATTCCTGTTTCTAACGGAATAATTTGTGACATTCACAGGTAGACTCAACTAGCTTTAACTAAAGGCCCCTCTCCATGTGCTGTGCGGCGTGATGGTGATTTAGCCGTGAAGTACAGCCTCTCACTGCAGAAGGCTTGTAGCTTAGTGAGGAAGATGGACCTCACTAAGCTGTGAGCCTACCATGTAGTGTGTTAAGAGTGGTGGTGGTCACGTGTACAGGATGCCGGGGGGGGTGGTCCCAGTCCAGCCTTCAGGGGATGCTGTTTGGAAAGATGGAAAGCAGAGAGAGGTGGATGAGGCATGGACCCACCTGTGAGTCAGGCGTGGTCAGGGAGGTACCACTAATGCATTATGACTGGTGATTAGTTTATGATTGAGGGACTGTCAGCAGTCGAGGCTGGAAAGACAGGCAGAGGCCGAAACATAAATAGCTTTTTTTCCCCAAAATATAGCTAACATATCCATGCTAAGGCACTTTTTGTCCTGAAAAGAGAGTCATTCAGAGATCATAAGCAGAGACGTGAGCTGAACAGATTGACACATCTGGGTGATCACGTTGGCCACAGGTGGCAGAATAGATGAGAGGGCAGCGACTTCCCTTGGAGGCGTGCGACTGGTTAGAAGGTTGTGGAACATTCCGGTGCACTGGTACCGAGGTCTGGAAGGCTTTGTGGAAGTGAGCTGGAGGGGAAGAGTGGATACTGAGAAGGCAGGGTCGGAACACTGGGGGTGGGTTAGAAGTGAGGGCAAGCGTGCAGCTGCGGGTAGGCTGTCCCATTGCCAGGCGGGCACGTGGTTGCCCCAGTAGGCCAGGAAGCCCCAGGGCAGAACGTAGGTGAACACGCTGGGGAGCTGGCGTGAGCTCCTGAACTTGAGGTTTGGCACGCCTGTGGGAAGTCCAGGGAGCGGTGTCCGGGAAGCAGTCGGCTGTGTGTGTTGCCAGACACGTCATCAGTTGGATGGGTGCATCGGCGTGTTGGCTGTACATGAGGTTCTGGGAGAGTTTTACAAATGGGGGTGGGGATAGAAACGGGAGGAAAATACTATTTAGAGTGGTAGAAGAGATGGAGACAGCTAGTAAGCTAGACAGCAAGAAGGAGTATTAACAGCTAATGCTATCAGGAGCGCCGAGGGTTAGGAGGGAGCACATTGCCGAAAAAGGGAAAGGACCCATGAGGGGAAAGGGGCATACAAGTCTGAGCCCCGTTTAAGCACCTGAGGACTTTTCTTCCTGTTTTGGCATCTCCAGGGCTGAGTCTGGTGCCTTTCCCACCAGAATAAGCTCAGTCGCTGACCATCAGTCTCGCTTAGACAGGTGTTTGTTTCTCCCGTTCTTTGGCTGCAAACAAGCGAATTTCCCAGCTCTCTTATCGTCCTTTTGAATTAACTTTGAAATTAGATATTGTGTGGAACATATTTCTTTGTAAAAACATTCTTAACTGTTTTTTCTTACAGGGGTCAGGTGATCAACATGAGATACCTGGAATATTTTGAGAAAATTCTTCATTTTATTAAAGATAGAATTCTAGTTTATCATGGGTAATCTTTCAATTTTCTTTTCATAGTAATGGATAAATTTTATGTATTTTGCATTAGTTATATTTATGAAACTTGAAAACCAAGCCTATTGACAGACTAAACAAAATATATCATATTTTTATGGAGTGTTTGGAATCATAATGCCTTTCATAATCATTTATCAACCTTCTTTTTAAGAGCTTCACAAAATCCGTGGACCTTAACTGAGTATTTTTATCTTACGCACAATGCTGTGACTTTTCTAGCCTCTTTGAAAGCGTCTAGCCTTGCTTTGAATTCAAAGAAAGCAGGATGTTTCTTTGAATTTCTTAATTAGGGATTAAATGAGGGATTTCCGCCTTAATACTCATTCTCCCTCATCTGAGAGGCAGTACAGTATAGATAGGACAGTGGACAGAACGCTGGGGAAAAAGGAATTCTGAATGTTAGTTGTCACCAAGTAAATAGAAAATTGGTGTAGGAGCCTAGTAGGATACTTCCATTTGAGCAACTTCAGGAAGAAAAAACATTTACTTCTAATTTCAGAGTTGGAAGAGGAGAATCAAGGTTTTCTGACCAAGCCCAGACCCATGCATGTCCACACAGACATTGGCTGCCCATCCTTTCAGGTTTTCCCCAGTTCACATTCTAGACAGACTGCTGTCTTGTTTCCTTAATTCTCATCTGTAACCCAATACTCATTAGATTAAACCATCCCATTATTTCAAAACTTTGGTTGTGGTCCACCGTTTTGAATATTGAGCCACTAGTAATTAAGGATGATTTATTTAAATTAAAGGTAAGAGCGTAATTAATTATTAATTTCTGTATTAATTTTAGTTGCCATCTCTCTGTCTTTCCCTTTTTAAGAGCTAATAATCCTAAAGGATTGTTGGAAGTTAGAGAAGCTCTGGAAAAGGTCCACAAAGTGGAAGACCTCCTTCCAATTATGAAGGTAAATTTATCATCAAAATCGCAGCAGGTGTTTTTAGGGGAAACAATTAGTATTTTTTAAAAAATTTTATTTATTTTATTTTTATATTTATTTTTGGCTGCGTCGGGTCTTCGTTGCTGCGCATGGGCTTTCTCTAGTTGCGGCGAGCGGGGGCTACCCTTCGTTGCGGTGCGCGGGCTTCTCATTGTGGTGGCTTCTCTTGTTGCAGAGCACGGGCTCTAGGCTCATGGGCTTCAGTGGTTGTGGCACGTGGGCTCAGTAGTTGTGGCGTACAGGCTCTGTTGCTCCGTGGCATGGGGGGCTCTTCCCTGTCCAGTACTCGAACCTCTGTTCTCTGCATTGGCAGGTGGATTCTTAACCACTGCGCCACCAGGGAAGGCCAGTACTTTTTTAAAAAAGAACTCGTAATTATTAAATGCATGTTTGTTATTAAGTATTTTAAGTTTTATAAAGTGTGCTACTTGAAAACACTGATAAAAACACATTCTGCATAATAACCAAAATAAAACAAAACAGACCCTAGAAGGTAGGAAAATGGAATAAGGAAAACAAAGTCAGTTTAACTAAAAGCTTACAGAAAGGGGAAAAAAGGTAAGGAGGAAACGTCTGTAACGGATGCTGTGTCTCAACGTGACGTTAATAATCGATCCCTCACTGAAAGAACGAGCATCTCAGATCGGTATTTTAAAGCCCAGCGATGTCCTGTTCACAGGAAACACCTACAACAAGATGACATTCAAAAAGTTGAAGGCGGAAAGGTAGGCAGGCAAATGCTACTGAAGAAAAGCAGGTGTGGCAGTATCAGTATCAGAAACATTGGAATTCAAGATAAAGGGCATGTCAGGGGACAGAAATGATATTGTTTAAAAGTATAATCCATTAAGAAGTTATAATTTTATGCACCTTTTCTCCACCTAGGAACATAACTACCCAAAAATGAGCCAACAGCAGGTAGATTTGGTTTTTTTCAGTTAATGGTTTGAACTATAACATAAAACTTGAATCAATGTTCTCCTTGTAGCTCTAGTAGATAGGATTGATTTATATCAAGTAAACATTAAGAAATTTCTATGACTGACCAAAGCTTATCCATTTCTAAAGAATAACCAGGAAGCATCCCGTCATGGACAAAGCCATGAGCTGACTCTGCACCCAGGGTTCAGTCTGCTCGCCGGGTTTGACAGGCTCTCCCAGTCTCATCCCAGGCTCTTGTGTGCTGGAGAGCCGTGATTCCGGCCGACCTGGTTGTTTAAGGTCTCATGAACTGAGGCAGTGGTTCTCAGTCTTCTCAGACCCGTCTTCACTCAGTAAACATGTTCAGATGGCCCCTTTACTGCACTAGAATGAAATTCATAAAGAATGTATCCCACCTACTCAAAAAATTCTTTCAGAAGTCACCATAGTGCCATAAGGGAGTTCTAAAAGGTAAGTTGTTTATAGTAGAAAACCATGTATTTCAGTATGTCAACATTCAGGCATGTCTTCATGAGAAGCCACAAAGAAGTAGCCAGTTGCTTGCACATATGTGTAAAATCTTGGTGAACGTGACAGCGACAGATGCAGCCCTGTATCCATGTGTCATTTGGTGACTCAAGTATCATGAGCTACGATGTCGGCAATACGGTTTTCTGTCATGGTGAACCACACTTAATAAAGTTCCACACAATGTATATAGTATCCTCTTTCCTCAATTTATATGCTGTTTGCATTCCTAGGAAAGTCAGTGTGTATTAAAACTGTAACAAATATTTAGCGTGTGAGTGTAAAACGGAGCCTGGTTCCAGGCCTAGATAATCATTACATTATAAACAGGTTCTTCACCTACGTGAAAGTCCAGTGGGGGTCGCGCCTGTGTGACCGTCCCCTGCATCTCATCCCCGCAGCCACCACATTCTCCCATAAATTCCCCAAACGCCCCCCGAGGGGCAGAAGGGCCGCCCCGAGGGCCGCTGGATGCACCAGACGGAAAGAAAAGGAGAGCCTGACTCAGGTTTTAGTCTTTAGCTGTCCTGTGGGTATTTTAGGCATTTAAATTTACTATATTAGGCAGAATACAAAATCAGCTTAGGGATATTTTAATATATGTATATCTCTGTCTAAAAAGAAAAGCGCAATGGACAAAAGGCTGCAGTTGCCTGGAGAGGAGCTAAGGGGCCGGGCATCGCCCGCCCAGTGCCTGGCTCCCATTGCAAAGTCACTGCCTGTCTGGCCGCATCTGGGAGTGGCCATCCCACTGTGGTTTTGCTCACCGCACCTCCAGCCAGGCTGTGGGTACACTGGCCTTTCTAAAGGCACACGTAGAAGTATATAAAAATACGCCTTTGTGTTTAAAGTGCTTGGTGAATATGATGCCGTGACAGCCTCCACTGAGATATACGTACTTTTGCTGAAAAGCCAAGTTCAGATGTACCTCAGCTCCCCTCAGGGCAGCTGGTTAGTAAATGAGGGGACTGGACATCGAGAGGGCCTGGGTCCCTGTTTCCACTCTGCCACTCCCTCGTGCCAGCTCGGGCCAGACCTCACCTCACTTCATCTCACCGACTTGGTTTCCTCACCTATAAGATGGAGGTCGTGTCCTGTCTTATGGGCATGCTGTGAGCGTTAGAGAGCATTGGCACATACTAAGTGTGCCAATGCTTCTGCCTCTACAAGTCCTTGTCCTCATACAGGACACCTCCCATCTCGGCCCCTGCTGCCGGCTCTCCTGCTGACGTCCATTCAGCTATGTCCTCCTCTGGACCTTGGTGAATGCCTGCTGGCTGTCGCTGTTTTTGGACAAACTTTCCCTCCAATATGTTATGCGAAGCACGACCTCTTTTAATTTTACCATTGATTCTCTTATTCAAGTCTGTCAATCCTAAGAAAATGTTGGCTACACTAAATAACCGAACTGGGGAGGATTCTTCTGGAGCAATTTATTGGCATTTCACTTTGTCAAAAGTGTTTTCAACAGAAAGCCGTGTTCATACTCATCACCCTTAAGGGCCACTCTGATCTCTGTGTGATTCCTTTAGAATACTCTGCTTTGTCACTCTGTGGTCTGCAGAGCTGGGGTGTGTGCGTGTGTGTGTATAAAATTCTCAGTTGACAAAATTCTGAGTACTTTTCATACAGATGAGAGTCTACTTTGAAGAAGCACTAGCATAAACACAAGGTGCCCTTTTGAATTATAGGATGTTGAGTGCAGCTATTCTGCAAAGTATCAAAGTGGCTGCCACTTAAGATGAACGAGAGAAAAGACCCAAAGGGAGCTCTTAGTAGTGAGCAGGGGCCTTGCCATCGCAGGGAGGCTGTGTGCCTTTTGCTCTGAGGTTCTCTGCTGGCCTCTGGCAGGGGCCACGGGGAGCGTGACTCGGGCTGAGAGTCTGGGTCGGGGCATGGGGCCAGGACAGAGAATACACGGTGTCTGGTACGCCGTGACCCGTCTTAAAAACATGAAAGTCGGAGTCGGCGCTGCAGAGTGGCAGTTGGGAATTTACAGTGAATCTCACCAGTAACGTGAATTTTCTTTTTCCCCGAAAGCAGTTTAATACTAAAACGAAGGATGGGTTCACTGTGAACACAAAAGTTCCCAGCCTCAAAGACCAAGGGAAGGAATATGATGGCTTCACGATCACTATTACAGGAGACAAGTACGTGTGCTTCCCACGTGTGGGTGTGCAGACGGGGGCTGGTGTCAGAAGGCATGCAGACGCTTGGTGCTGCCGCGGGAGATTGGACCTCCTGGGCTTTGGCTGTCTCCTGAAACGGAGATTATCAAGGTCCAGTGTGTAACGAGAACCAGCTTTTTTTTTTTTTTTTTTTTTTTTAACGTGACATTTAGATTATTACACCAGCAGATAGATTTTCTGACTGTGCTAAATCTAACAACTTTCTAGATATTAAGTATAATGTCTGATGTGGTTTGTGGAAAGCATTCTTCCGGGTTCTTGAAGTTTGTCGTGGGGAAGACTTTTACTAATTAAATGGAAAAAAGATGAGAGATTGGCAGGTTGAAGGCTATTATTGGATTTTTAAATATAGGTTTTAATGTAGTATGAGAGTATAAGTACAGTCTTATTGAAACTTTAGAATACAGATAAGCAAAGATTAAAAGTTTTAAATCATTATTTCCTTTAAAAACTGAGATTATACTGTACATACTGTTTTATAACCTGTTTCTTTTCTACCCTTACTATGACATTTCCCCATATCCTATTCTTAGAAGCATTTTTAAAAATTGCATCGTATTCCATTTTAGGGATATTGTAGAGTTGCTCCTACTAATTTTTTTGTCATTGATCATTTAGGGTGTTTCCCGTGTTTTCACCTTATCAGTAGTAGCGCCGCAGTGACCGTTTTTAGTAATGATCATTTTATTCACATCTGAAATCCAAACTTCACCTAGGAGCCTCCATATCCCTTGAGTTCTGGGTGGAATGACCTTGACCCTCTCCGTTCACTGCCGTCCCCGAAACACGCGCTTCTCAGTTGCTTCCCTGCGAGGCTCCACCGCTTCTGCATCAGGGACTCCGGCAGCTCAGCGGTGGGAGCCACGTCCTCTCAGCCCCTCCTGGGCTCTGGCTTCCTTGTCCAAACTTACACGGGCCTTCACGAGGAAACACCCGTTTAGCAACTTCCAGGTTCTATGACTCTTCCACGTCGCTGAGGTCTCCATCTCTAACCCAAGCCACTTACCAAAGCACTTTCACAATAAAGGTCATTCTCCCCCCAAGAAGGAATTCCAGGGTTTTCTATCGATGTGAAATTTTTTCTCCTACCTCTTCACCCACCCATGATTTTAAATTCCCAAGCAGAAGTGGAACTGCCGAGGAAGAGTCCATAAGTCCTTCCCCGAAACACAGCGTCTTTGCTCAGATGTCTGTCTCACCCTGTTTGTTGTCAGTCTTGCTCGGGGCCTCTGACCCCTACCTAGACTTAGGACCCATGCCTCCACCTCCGGTCTCCTGTGGCTGACCAGTGCTTCCTCAGGTCCTAAGGCCGGGTCCACGGGGCACTCCCCTGGCTCTAGAACGCCCTCCCCGGTCCGTAGGCTGCCGTTGCCCGTTGACACCCAAATCGGTCCCCCTGCCGCACATTCAGGCCTTTTGTAATAATGGCCTCAAACAACGCTTCCTGCCTTCCCTGAAGCACTTTCCTGCCAGCGCCTGGCCTGCTAATTCAGCCAGACTGCTTGTTCCCCGAGGTCACCTCCCACCTCCTGGCTCTGGGCCTCTGGCATCGCCATCCTCTTCTTCAAGACCCAGGTTCAGGCCCCTTCCTCCACAAGCATTTCCCGTTTTCTTCCATGTCTTCCAGAGTAGATCAGCTCTTTCTCCTTGGAACCTCTGATGAACCTTTACGGCTCTACACATGGTCTCATCATAATCTGTGGCCTCGTTTCCCCCTCCGTCCCTCCATCAAGGCGGCAGCTCTGCTGTGTTGTCCTTTAGAGTGTCTGAGGAGTATTTTCAGCGTTTGGGTACCGGCGTTATCCAGTAAATACCTGTTGCATAGAATTTATATCCTCCACAGAGCCTCACATGGAGCTAAGCATGGAGCAGAAGCTTAAAGAAAAGGAAACAGTGGAGGCCCTGAACTCACTTTCAGGGCACAGCCCCGGCCCCTGCTCTTCTATTGTAATAGGGTGGCTGTCTGATAAAATGTTTCCTGGGCATTGAAGTACATTCTACTCTGTGTAGTTTCCTCCTCCTGTGTTAGCTTAAGCTCATGTAAGCAGTGCCTGCAGTTAGACTGAGCAAAACCGTATTTTGTGGAAAAGCTGCCTGCTGTGAGACACGCCCCATCTGTCTGCTCAGAGAGGCAGAAACAGTCTTCCTCGCGTCCTGTGCCCCCATCGCCACGCTGCCCTCCCCACCCTTCCGTGCTTAGCTCTTTGAACCAAATAATACGTGCCTTCGACACACCTTCTTGTATTTCTAGGGTAGGCAATATACTATTTTCCGTGGAAACTCAGACCACAGAAGAAAGAACACAATTATATCATGCCGAAATAGATGCACTTTATAAAGATCTAACAGCAAAAGGAAAAGTACTGATTCTCTCATCAGAATTTGGGGTAGGTTTTTGTTTATCTTCATTTTATCCATGCTTCTTCTGATTCTTTTGTAAACTTCTTCAAGCCTTTACCCTTTCCTTGGGATTACACAGTTTATGCTTGAAATCAGCTTCAACTGACCGGTAAATATTTCTTTTAATATTCTTATAGAGACAATTCCCGTATTTAGTAACTACAGAAACTGGGGAGGGGGAATGATAAATGTATGCAGCGACTGTGTCATAGTATCAGAAATTTGGGCTTTGTCAAGATCTAAGAGAACAGGTTGGTCCATGATAGACATGACCTACGCTGCATTTAGTGACGCTCTCCTGGCCTGTGACCTCTTCCCTCCGTTGCTTCCCCGACTCAAGGGGGGGGGGGCTCCTTGGGAGCAGGAGCTGCAATGTCACCTCCGTCGCTGTAGCTGTCACTGTGCGGAGAGTGTGGGGGCCACTCCACCCGCATTCTGGAATGGACGCCCGTGGCCCTTGGGAAGTTAACTTTGTTTCTCAGGATTTTAATCAGTTTATACACATAAATTAAGTATACTGATCACCTCAGTCTCAGTGGGCGGGGGTAGGGCACTAATCAGAATCCTGGAGTAGAGAGGCCTGTAGTCTGAGAAAGTGTATTCAGTATTAATAAGGGCTTTGTTTTATTTTAATCTCAATGTGTATGTTGACATTTCAAGTAACATTATAGACTGAAACAGATGTCTAGGTTTATCAGAAAAGGTTGCTGTTTTAAAGGCAGCTGGGGACATACTGCTCTAAACCGAACTGAATGTATACCCTCTCGAGAGAAAAGAAATCATTGGAAAGAGTAAAATATTCAAGGATGTGAAAAGTAGGTTCTTGTAGGAGAAGAATGAAATAATCCTCTTCCTAATGTAAATGCTTCTGATGTGTCTTGTCACCTAATAAGAAATGAGTTTGTAATCTGTTATCTAAGTTCCTAAGCACATGTCTTTTTTTCCTAGGAGACTGATGCTGTTGGCAACTTAATCTTATCCTTAGTTTATTACTTTTATAACTTAATGCCGCTCTCTCGCGGATCCAGGTGAGTGATATCCTCTAATCTGACAGTTTTTGGAGTGAAGAATGCACTCCTTTTGCTTACATCTCCCGTGTGGCTCTGGGTACAGGTACCCCAGCAATGGCAGGAAGACCCCTTGGTTTTTTTCAAAGTCCACCCAAATATGATGTTCTTGATCTACTGCATCACCAAGAGTCCTGGAATGTAGTTCTAAAAGAAGGTGCTTGGCGTTTATAGGCTGGAGCTCGAAGTCTCATTGTGTGCACACGTGTGCGCCCTGTGCTTTAACTCCTGATATTTGCCCAGGCTGTACCCTGCCCTCTTCTCCCCTCGCCCTCAAGTTTTGGCCATTAATTGACCTTTAGTGCTAACGTTTAATACTTCTGGGTCACCAACCATTGCAAAGTATTTTTGTTATTATGAATGAATTCTTGCTACTTACTGAATTCATCAGGCATCTTTCAGGTGTCATTCAAACAGGGATGTGTCTGTAGAGCTTTCTTTTTCTTCCCTTTTATCTGGTACCGTGTACAGTAAATCATGCGAATGGCGTATGCCATTGTTAGCACATGTTTGACTTTAAGATGCTTTGGCTAAAGTAATACACTTAAATGTCTTGATCTTTAAGTACTACTTTAGAAAGTAAAACTCTCCAAAATGTGGCAGTAAGTTTTGTTATAATATGACAAAAGCGTTGGGGGCGGGTGGGCGAAACGGGCGAAGGGGGTCCCCCGTGTGGTGATGGATGGAAACTAGGCTTGTGGTGATCACTCTATGGTGTAGACGGGTGCGTGCCCTTACATGGAACTTACCTAACGGTAACGACGGCACTGAAACCAAATGGGAACATAAATCTCGTGCCTTCAGCACAGTCGTCGTTAGACGTGCCCATGATGGGTGACAAGCAGGCGGCCTCCATGTGCCGCCTTCCATCCTCCACCCTCGCAGGCCCCTGCACCTGCTCAGTCCCTCAGTCTTGCTGACCCTGCCCCCTAGCCCTGCCCTCCCATCCCCCGCCACCCCTCGCAGCTCAGACCTGCTCCATCTCTTGCACTGACCTTTCTAGCTGGTCTCCCCGTTGCCAGGCTTTTCTCCGGCCCTCTCTGTGCTCCACACATCTTCATACCCATTGGCAGGTGCCAACGCGGCGGCGTGATGTGCAGCGCCGGTCCCCGCCTCCCCGCGCCCCCTGCCCATGCCCACACCTTCCTGTTCCCACTGCCGGCCCGCTTCCCCCTCCTCTGCCTCGGGGGCCCCGCCCGTGGCCCTCGAAGATGCAGCGCACGTGGCCACGGCCTCAGGGAGGGCTTCCCTGGCAGGCGACCCCGGGACGGGCTCGCTCTCTCTGGTGTCCGCTCGCCGGAGCAAGACGTCTGTCTTAGTTGTCTTCGTCCTGGGCTGCCTGGCACAGGGCACAGAGCTGGTGCCACAGAGACGTCAGGATCTAGAGTGAGTCCGGACGTGCCGGGAAGTGCCCGTAACGCAGCAGGCTTCGGACCCATCTGTTAGTGCGTTCTGAAAACGCGTTCTGCTTGTTTCTTCTTGGGGGCCAAAGTGTTTAATGTTTAAACACTAATATTAATATGTTTGCATTTACAAAGCATATCGTATATATTGTGTTTTAAAGCCATGAAGGTGTTAAAAATATAAGCAGGCACATTTTCTAATTCACTCTTTCACAAGAAGAGAAAAGCCAAGTGAGGAGAAGACTCCTAATTAAAAGAAACTTTCTGTTCTCAGAAAAATATTATCCTTACACGTTTATCCTTCAATTAGTAAATCAGTAAATAGTTTTATTAGTATATTAGTAAATGTTTTTTAAAGCAAATGAAAATATTCTTATGTTTAATGTCCAGAGAATTCTTAAGAGAAATAAAATGTCATCTCTTAGGATGGAAAATCCGTGGGAGCTCTAACGTGGTAACTGTCCGTGGCCTGGGACTGACTTGCAATTGTTCTTTACCTAAACAGTGTGATCGCTTACTCAGTGATCGTGGGAGCCCTGATGGCGAGTGGAAAAGAAGTAGCAGGAAAAATTCCCAAAGGGAAGGTATGTCGGAGCTGGAGCTGGAAGGGAAACATTTAAATCCCAATCTGCGGAGTTTTGTGTTGAGACACACGAATACAACGGATCCCAAAGGGAGCTTCCCCTCCGTGTTTGATCACATTCTTAAATTTCTTTGTTTTTCAGTTGGTTGACTTTGAAGCTATGACCGCCCCTGGTTCAGAGGCTTTTAGCAAAATAGCTAAAAGCTGGATGAACTTGAAAAGGTAACTGCTTGATAGGGGTCAAACAAAAGGATGTTACAACTGAAAAGGGAAAGAAGGGGCTCCCGGTTACTTTTGGAGCCTCGTGAAACTGGAATTGTACTCATTTGTATGAGTTATGATTATACAATGAATTTAATCCACTTTTCAAGGTTAAAATGTTTTTGCTGTTGCGTAAGACCCCTTAACAGGTGAGTGTATGGATAAACGTGAATAATGAATAAAGTAAGGAAACCGGTTTGTGAAGAAAGGGTTACAAATGTCTTATTTATATAGTCAGATAGCCACATCTCTTGCCTAATCCGCCCTTTGTCCCAGACTCTCAGGGTCAGTATTCGGGAGTGACTTTGAACATTGAGCTGCACCCGATTCAGACTGAGTCTGGGTGGTAGTGCCTGCCTTTCAGCTGCATTTTTCCTGCACTCTGGGTTTTGGGAAGGTGGTACTTTATTGTTATTTAGGTGCGGAATGCACGTGAGTCAGGAAATGCTAGCCAGAAATTACCCCTGACAATTACGGTGGGAGAGCCTAGCAGACTCTGATCTTTCCTGGACCTTGTTTTCAGAAGCACCACGGGGAACGTGTAAATTTGCGATGAGATTAAACTCACAGATGCTTTCATAGTTAGTTAAGAATAAGCAAATCTCACTGTCTAACCTTATTTATTCCTGCTCCTTCTCCATGTTTTTTATATCATAACCACCTTCAGTTCTGCCTTTCATTACCTACTGAACACAGCAACCTCTCTAAAAGTTGCTGGATAATTTGTGCTCTGTTTAAAACAGAAATTTGTGTCTGTAGGACACTTTTGTCCAGTTTGCAAGGATTCCATGAGCTCTGTAATGGAAACTCCTAACAGCTACACCTTGTTGCAGTATATTCTTGTTTCACGTTTACTAGTTTACACATGTTTTAGTAACATGACCATAGGGACTGACTGGTCCCTCGCCTCTGTTTCCTACATCATTTTACAGTGTTGAGCTTTCAACAACTCTTTAAGGAAAAGATAGCAACACTGCCCTATGTTGTGCAGCTGCCGTTTCACAGCGTACCTTGACACCCATCCCACGCTCCTGCTAACTCTGGGAGTTAGGAACCCTCTCCCTCTTGCTGCAGATATGGGAAGCGGGGCTGAGAGGAACCCCTAACGCTGATAAGGATCAAGGCTAGGCCCGAAACCTGTGTCTTCCGGTTCCATGTCCAGCATGCGCCCCAAAGGGACGTGCGTGCGTAACACTCACTGTGCAAATCAGGGATTGATTTTTCTTTCCGAAGACTGGCTGAATTTCCCAGCAGCTCATGGTGGGAGCCTGCCCGTACCCCAGATCATCGCTGCAGCAGGACCTGCTCTGTTCACAGCGCCCCCTGCTTTGTAACATTGTCTGATGTCGTGCGTAGGGAGTATTGGAAAGTGATATCGTAATAGGAATTAATAGACCGTAAGCTTTGCCTTTTTCGTACAGTTGTGTTGATTTTCACACCCTCGCTTTGTGTTTTTCTTTTTCAGTATCTCACCTTCTTATAAGACTCTTCCGTCCGTGTCTGAGACGTTCCCAACATTAAGATCAATGATCGAGGTGCTCAACACGGACTCCTCCCCACGTTGTCTTAAGAAACTCTAGTTACGCTGTGGTATTTATACAAGTAAAGGGCCGGACCTCTTGCTTCTTAAGTTATTTTTTAAAACATGGAATTATAAAGAAATTAGGTCCTTTATTACTTTTGATACCAATTTTTGATAGGAATTGAATACTTGAAATCATTTTCCTTACCTTTCCGAACCATAATAAAAATCATGGAAGAGGGTTTTGGGGCGACAGAAAAGCTCTGTGGGAGGGGAGGCATACGTATCAGCCAGCGGCCTCTTGGTTTCCACTTACAAAGTCATACAACTCCTTCCTCCCAGTGAAGAAAGTTTATTCCAAAAACCAAAAATCAATCATTAAAAGGAACAAAACCAACAACAAAACAGGAGTGATTTCATTCCTTTAAAGATCTGGATATTCTTCAAAGACCTTCTTTTTAGGCACATTGTGAGAAGGCATCTTGTTTTCAACTCACATAATCCTCATGCGTGGGCTCTCCGTGTTGTTTGAGCCACGGGAGATTCGTGGCCATCAGAGTGCTCCCGGAGCACGTGGCCAGGAACGTTGAATGAGGCAGACAGTTTTTGCCAGTGATTCAAACACTGGATTATGGAAACATGTTTGTTTTTCTCCTCTTTGCTGAAAAAAATAAATGGGGGTGATTTCTGTAAATCACCAGTTTTTGACACTGGATTATGTACATTTTCATTGTGTGAACCAGTTTCACTTTCAGGTTATAAGAACAGTCAGAAAATTACTGATTTCCTTTTTCAGACAGGGTAGTTGACCGTAAATGGGTTCAATTAAACTGTTGCCATTTCCAAATCATTTTCATTTTTCTTTGATTTTTGTTAAAGAGTTAAACTAGTCACTGCTTCTTTCCGTTATTTAGCTTTTGTCTCGCAGGCTTGCACGAGAGGGACACAGCAGTGTCTGCAGGCGTCCATGCTCGTTGGCAGGGACTTAACGCTGGGCCCTGGCAGAGTTGTCTGTGGTCTCAGCAGAACGTGGCCATTTGGTCAGATAGGACTTGCCCTTTGGACAGATGCTGTTCTGGGGCCTGACGTGTGCTTCAGAACAGCCACCAAGATTGGCTCGTGTTCTCCTCTCATCTGGATGGTGATAGAAATTGTCAGGCACACCTCACTTTAGAAAGAGATTTCACACCCACAGGCCAGCTTTCCCCTGGGTCTTCATTTTCATATTACAGATGAGGGAGTTGAGGCTCTGGCAGGTTGATGACTCACCCGGGTCCCCCAGCTATTAAAAGCCAAGGTGCTAGGATCCAGCCAGGCCTCTCTGACCCCCAGGGCCTAGCCTGCCTCACCACGGTCTCAAGGCCCCAAGGATTCATTCGCAGGTTCTTCTCAAGATTCAGAGTACTTAACACTGTTCCGTGCAAAATCTCCATCTATCTGTTACATTTCTCTGCACTCTCAACTTCATGCTGTTTGACCAAACTGGGCTACCTAAAGACTTCTGAAGCCACAAAGGAGCTGCATCCAGATATAGCCTACAGCATTGCAAAGTGAGATAGGGATTGCAGAGATTAAACAAAGGAGAAATGAGTAAGTTTTTAAACTTTTCCCTCTTTTTGCTTATTATCTCAAAAGCAAAATCTTTCAACTTTATCAAGGACTTTTCTTCACTTTATCACCAACTCTTCAAGATTTTAAATTGTGAGACACCCATTTTTCAGTTGGGGAAATGGTCCAAATAAATTAGCTGACTTTTCTGAAATATACGACAGTGTGTTGAAACCCCAGAATTAGTATGTAATTTTTCCTTGGAACTTAGTTTACCAACTCCAAATGACTACGTTTCAGCTTTTATTTAAATAGCCCAGTTTCTCCTCATGCGAGTATTATAACTATCATGTCATTAGACATACTGAAATGCCAAATTCTGTGATCCCAAGATGTTCTGGGAAAACCTTTCATCTTCTGCTCCAAGTCCCAAAATACTTGAGCCAACCTGACTGTGGTCTGAACAGAGCAGGTCTGTTTGGTGGCCGAGAGGGTACTGGGCTCCCGTTCCCATCTTTGAGGGTTCTTGTCTCGAGAAGGTCATGAAGATTTGGAATGCATTTTTATATCATAATGTTTAAAGTTCTCTCATCACATCTTCTGCTACGTTGAACAATTTCACCTAAAAATCAGAATTGCATTATACAAGCTGTCCTCTGTTTAACGCTTTTTTAAAACGTAAGTCTTTAAAATCAGAATCAGGTTCCCCTTTATCCTTAAAATTTCATATAGAAAACTTTTGATCATTCTGAAGAAACAAGGCTGCTCTGTGCCTTCTGTCTGTGTTTGGTTTTTAGCTCATCAGATACCCTGATCCTTTCGATTTCGTGGCACAGAAATTAGGGCTCTCCTGCTCAGCCTGTGATACCCTGAGCCTACACCCAGCTCTGTGATGAAAACTGGAAATGCCAGGTTTGAGAGGCTTTTCTGCTCCAGGTCAGATCTGAGTGTGAGAGGCTGGGTTCCCAGTGTTTTGCAGGTTGGTCTGATTGTGTACCTGCATTTTGGTTCTCTTATGCTACAACTATTACCATTAGAAATTCTTTGCGTAACTCGGTTGCCTACTAGTTGTCTGTCTTAGGACCCCTTTACCCCCTAGATGATTTGAAGTGCGTGTTAGAGGGGGCTGTGCATTGGTCCGGAAATGTCACCCAGGACACAGTCCGTTAACAAGCCAGCGCTTCTCTCCCTCCTACAAAATACCACCCCCTATCGCTCCACTCGCCCTCAGCTCCATCACTGCCTCCCCCGTACCTGTAATCTCTCCTGACCCCTGTCTGCAGTCTCGACTTGTTTTCCTGCTGCTGCTCTGATTAATTCCCGCAAAGCATCTCAGCGCCTGGAGATAAAACCCAGTCTTCTACAGTAGCGGCCCGGCCCATGCCCGACGTGGCCTCTCTCTGCTCTTGCCCTCACCTACACGCTCCAGCCACTCTCTTTTCTTTCCATCGGCTCTCTCAGGCTTCTCCTTCCCCGGGGGCCTCACAGTTAACTCAGCACCGTCCAGTGGGACTGTCTGCCATGATGCAGATGTTCTGTAATTTGCCTGGTTCAGTGTGGCAGTCGCCAGCCACGTGTGACTGCTGAGCGCTTGAAGTCGGGTGAGCGTGGCCGAGGAACTGAGCGTTTATTTTAAAGAATTTATATAGCCACATGGAGCTAGCGGCTATTATACGGGATAGCACAGCCTAGAGAGTTCTGGATTAGACTAGAAGAAGCTTTGTCATGGGAATAATCCCAAATGGTGTCCCCCGGTGGTAATTAACTGTATTATAAATAAGTTGTTACAGACTTTTCCAAGTATCTCAGCTCTATGTGTAAAAAGGCTCCTATGAACAACATGTTCAGACTTTGAAAAGACTAAAAGATCCTGTAGGTAAGACTTGTTAGCAAACTAGGAATTTTGCGTGGAACATTATTTCTGTTGAGGAAAGTGTGAGGGACAGGAAACTAAGCTCCAGCTCTCCGATGCTTGCCTTTCAGGCAAGATTTATACGAATCAGAGCAGAGATCAGCAGAGTCACCTGAAGAAACCTGTGTGTCCCAGACCAGCAGGAGTTGGCTGTATGTTCATGAACATTCTCAAGATGTCTGTCTTGGAGCCCGTGACTCCTCACCCCAATGTCACTTCCTTCCCCCACTCTTCCCTATGCCCTAAGTGACCCCCTCCCACCCAGCAGCTCCGGCCAGAGCCCCAGGGGCCTCCCCGAGCCTGCCCTGGCCCGTCCAGTCGACTCCAAAGTGTCCCAGATATGCTCTTGTCCAGCCATCATCACTGTCACGCCCAAGCTATTTAAATTTAAAGCAGTTAAATAAGATGAAAGTACACACTTGTTCCTCAGTCACACCTGCCCCATTCCGAGTGCCCAGGAGCCGCCGGTGACTGCTGGCTGCCGTACTGGACGGGACAGAGGTGGGAACATTTCCACCATCACAGAAAATTGTGCTGGACGGTGCTGCTACCCTGAAAACAGGCCGCCCCTCCACGCTTGTTCATCAGACGATAACTAGAATGGGAGTCCCTGTGGTTTTAAGCGAGAGTACAGGTTTTGAGGGGTTTGGGGTAAAAATCACAGAGTTTAGTTGCAGTGTAGGGAGATGAATGGGAGAGAGGAGAGAGAAAGGAAATCACCACCACCAGCTTGAAAAATCTCCACTGATTACTGACTCGGGGATCTGGGGATAGGCCTGGGGTCTGCGTCCTCCCGGAGGAGATTCACACACAGCTGGTCCAGGAACCACACGTGAGAAGCATCAAGCTAGGATATGAAAACCTGCCTCGCTGCCTTGGGAGTTGTTTTTTTCCTACCCTTTATGAAACCCCATAGAACCAAGTATCTTCTTGAGTAATGTAGCTGCGATTAGAATTATGGTCGTCCTTCTGTTCTTCAAGCTACGTTCCCACAAATATAAAATCACTTTAGTGCTACAATTTGCAAGCCTCAACTTTACCAGTATTGTAGCTGGTAGTCCACAAAAGTTGGGTATGCAAACATATATGAGACTGATATTTCTCTATAATTGAATACAACTCAGTTCACAAGCTCCAGTTTCTACCAGTACTGGAAAATATAACCCAATCACCGAATCACGGTGATTCGGACATTTCCAGTTTCAAGCTGCCTTATTGCGGGACTTCTCAGTTGGGCCAGTGGGTAAGACTCTGAGCTCCCAATGCAGGGGGCCCGGGTTCGATCCCTGGTCGGGGAACTAGATCCCGCACGCATGCTGCAACTAAGAAGTCCGCATACCGCAACCAAAGATCCCACATGCCGCAACTAAAGATCCCGTATGCCACAACTAAGACCCAGCATAGCCAAAATAAATAAATATTTGAAAAAAAAAAAGAGCTGCCTTTTTGAAGCTCCCCGTCAAACAGGACAGGACGGTCTGACCCGGAGTGGGGCGGCTCAGCTGCCCGCTGTGCTCAGTCCCAACGGGCCCCACTGGGTGTGTCGTGCGCGCCCTGCTCACTGGCAGCGGCTGCGTCTGTGCGGCCACTGTGTCCGGCCATCGCTGGCCCACAGGTGCATGCGTGGCCTCTTCACCTCCCCTTCCCCTCGGCGGCCACTTGGACACCGTGCTGCACGAGCAGGGCGGGGCTGAACCGTCCACCCACGCCGGAGGCTCCCCCATCGGCTGTCGCTCCTCTGCTCTCGGGGCCTGTGCTGGGCTGGGGACTTCTCCATGGGGCTGGCTGCCATCTTCCCCGGGGGAGGGCCCTTTGGAGCTAACACATCTTGAGCACTTACTATGGCTGGCATATTTCTAAGTAAGCACCAATGTTATCTCTACTTCGATGGCTCAGATGGGGGAGTGACTTGCCCATCACAGCTCTTGAATTTTGCCCGAGTGCTTGCCACTGAGTAAGCAAGCACTTACTTGGGGGGACGGGGCAGTGGGGATGGGCTCCGGTACCATCGGCCTTAACCACTAAATATATGTCCACTTACTAAGTCAATCAGATAAAGAAAAATAGAGTTACAATATGATACATCAATCCCACTCTTGGGCGTATATCTGGAAAAGACAGAAACTCTAATTCAAAAAGATACATGCACCCCAGTGTTCATAGGAGCACTAGTAACATAGTTCATAGCCAAGACATGGAAGCAACCTAAATGTCCATCAACAGATGAATGGATAAAGAAGATGTGGCACGTATATAAAATGGAATACTACTCAGCCATAAAAAAGAATGAAATAATGCCATTTGCACACCACAGATGGACCTAGAGATGATCATACTAAGTAAAATACTTAGAGAAAGACAAACATCATAGGATCACATATATGGAATCTAAAATATGACACAAATGAACTTATTTACAAAACAAAAACAGAATCACAGACATAGAAAACAAATTTATGGTTACCACAGGGGAAAGTGGAGGGAGGGACAAATTAGGAATTTGGGATTAACAGATATACACTACTATATATAAAATAGATAAACAACAAGGACCTACTGTATAGCACAGGGAACTATATTCAGTATCTTGTAATAACCTATAATCGAAAAGAATCTGAAAAAGGACATGTGTGTGTGTGTGTAGCTGAATCACTTTGCTGTACACCTGAAACATTGTAAATCAACTATACTTCAATTTTAAAAAAAGTATTAAAAGGAAATAAAATGTGAAAAGTACCATGTTTCATTGAAAAATAAAACTGCTTTGAGCACAGCAGGCCCAGGGATGAATCCCCACTGGGATTTGACCTGGGCGGACAAAGGAAGGAAGGAAGGAAGGGACGGAGGGAGGGAGGCAGGAAGGAAAAAAGCTGTAAAGTGCACTGACTGCTTCCCGCCATATACCAGGTAGAAATGCCACCATGTTTTTAGAGGATCTCCTAGCGGTCATCCATTGGGGGACCATATGGATTGGCTTGTAATTTAATGCAACTCTAGAGATTGCCTAAGAATGAACAAATTTGTCAAGGCTTGTAATCTCAACTAAGACTAACAATTGTCACTTATTAGGATCAGAATTTAAAATAATACATCTCTGACCAAAAATAGATTCTGAATCAATGAATCTTTCAGTTAGTAAGCTTAGTAGATCTAGAACAACTTTTACATGCAAATTAAGTCCTAAATTACCATTGTTGTGTAAAAGTCACTCCTGAAGTGAACATAGCATCTTCTGCTTCAGGTAAATTTGTGTATGTTAACTATCCATCACATTTCACAAAGGTTTAAAGTAATGCATAAAAATACATGCAATACAGAAGAATAGTACAAGGGGAGAACCAACAAACCATTAAAATACACACTTCAGGGCTTCCCTGGTGGTGCAGTGGTTAAGAATCCGCCTGCCAGTGCAGGGGACACAGGTTCGATCCTGGTCCGGGAAGATCCCACATGCTGCAGAGCAACTAAGCCCGTGTGCCACAACTACTGAGCCCGTGCGCCACAACTACTGAAGCCCGTATGCCTAGACCCCGTGCTCTGCAACAAGAGAAGCCACCGGAATGAGAAGTGCAAGCACCACAACAAAGAGTAGCCCCCGCTTGCTGCAACTAGAGAAAGCCCGCGTGCAGCAACGAAGACGCAACACAGCCAAAAAAAAAAAAAAAAAAAAAAAAAAATTGAAATACACACTTCACGTTTTTAAGGTACATGCCTTTCAATGCGTCCAGCAGTTTAGAATGTAAAGGGTTCTCAGATTATCTGGTTGAGCTCTTGCAATTTGTAACAGAAGAAACTGGGACACGAAGAGGTGAGTTTCCCAAGTTACACAGGGAGGGCTGACAGGGCTATAAAGGGTACCATCGCTGATTCTACTGCACATAGCCTCTGACCACCCTCCCCCACCCCCACCCCATGGGCCTTCTCCTCTTCAGCCTAAATAGCCCCTTACATTGCTCTTCTCCCTTCCTCTTTAAACGTATACCTCCTCTTCTTACTTCTTAAAATGAAACATTTATAAAAATAACAGTCCAGCTATGGTCTGGCCAGCACAGTGTGTAAAGGAGCTATCTTTTTCTTTTAAAAAATCTTTTTGTTGAAGTACAACATAATACGAAAAATGCACATATGTGTTCACATTGATGAATTGTCACAAACCCAACACACCTTTATAACCAGCATCTAGATGAAGAAACAGAACATTACCTGAAGCCCAGGAATTAATTTATATATATATATATATATATATATATATATATATATATATATATATATATATATATACATGGTAAATATATGTCATAAATTTTATATAAATATAACAAAGACTGCAGTAATTCTGTGAGGCAGTTAATCACACTACTGACCTAAGTCAACCAAAAACCCCTAACCTAACTCTTCCCTAGCTGTGACTATGTTTGTTTAATAAAGCTTTACCATTTGATCTTTTAATCTCCATCAAGGACAATCTTAATCAGTATGGGTCCATGCTTTCTTATACCTGTTTTCTTTTTTTCACTTCATTACAAAATCTAGTTGTCATTCAATACATTACCTGCCCTTTTAGTTTTGTGTCAGCAATAATTGACTTCATTTCTTTCTTTCTTTCTTTCTTTCTTTAGTGTGTTCACAATGTTTTATTTGTATATGATTTCATCAGCTAATGGATGAGGCAGAATGTACCACTGCAAACCCTGCCCCATTCACTGCCTTCCAGCAGTTTCTCTCCAGCATGTAATGACACGTATTGAAGGAAAGGAATTCCCACTCTTATATTTTTACCCAGTATAAGCTCACTGATGACCTATGGTGATCACTGATGATAGGGTCTATCTTCCAAAACACAGCTTTCCTAACCTTTGCATTCATAGGCTTTCTGGTTATACATAACCATATAATCAGCTATACATTACTGCTCAAGGCTTTTCCACATAGAATGTACCAGGTTTTCCCTATGTGTTTTTTGTGCCATAAAATAAGATGTAATTGGCCACTGCAGGCATAACCACATTCAGCGCATTCATGAGGTTTCTCTCCTGCACAAACTTCCTGTTATGTCCTGAGGGTGCACCTCTGGCATCTGAGTGTTCCATAAGGACTACATTCCTATCTGTGAGGAGCCCACTGGTGTGTAATGATGAGTGAGGGGTCGCAGAAGGCATCTGCACAGTTACCATGTTAACAGGGCTTTTCCCCTGCAGGAGTTCACTAGTATCTAATAAGCTGTGACCCTTTGTGGAAGGATATTCCACCTTCACTGAATCTACTTCTTTCTCTCTTGTGCGTGTCCCCTTGTGTTTAATCAGGCATGGCATGTGGGAGAAAGCTTTCCCACACTCGTTGCATCCATAGAGCCTCTCTCCCGTGTGAGTTCTTTGATGGACAATGAGCATTGTCTTTGTAGTGAAGGCTTTCCCACAGTCACTGTATCCATAGGGGTTCTCTCCTGTGTGAATTCTCTGATGTTTAATGAGTCCTGATTTCTGTGAACAAGATTTTCCACAGTCAATACATGTATACAGGGAGTCTTTCCTGTATGAAATCACTGATGCGCTATGAGGCATGCCTTCTGGCTGAAGGCTTTACCACATTCAGTGCATCCATAGTGTTTCTATCCAGTGTGAGTTTGTTAGTGTATAATAAGACTGCCCTTCTGTGTGAAACTTTTTCCACATTCACTACATATATGAGATTTCTCTCCTGTATGAACTTTCTGATGCAAAATGAGCTGTGATTTTTCTGGAGAAACCTTTCCCACACTCATTGCATACATGGGGTTTTTCTCCTCTTTTGTTTCTCTGATGTATAATGAGCTCTGCCTTCCTGCAGAAGGCTTTGCCACATTCAGTACAGTCATAGGGGTTCACTTCTGTACGAGTTCTCCAGTGTTCAGTTAGCTTGAACTTTCTGTAGAATGCTTTCCCACATATACTGCATACATGGGGTTTATTTCCCATATGAGTCTTCTGATGTTCAGTAAGCTGAAATTTCCTGAGGAAGGCTTTTCCACACTCACTGCACACATAGGGTTTCTCTGCTTTGTGAGTTCGCTGATGTTCAATGGGCTTGAACTTGTTGGAGAAAGTTTTCCCACACACACTGCATCCATGGGGTTTCTTTCCTGTATGAATTCTCTTATGTTCGTTGAGCCAAGACTTCTTGAGGAAGGCTTTCCCACATTCGGTACATTCGTGGGCATTCTCTATTTTGTGTATTTGCTGATGTTTAATTTCAGTATAAGTTTGCTCATGATTAGCATGGAGAAAGGATCTCCCATCTCCATTAAACTCAGCAGGCTCCTTTTTAATCACAGCTTCTACTCTGGTTGATTACATCTGAATATGATTTCAAAGTTTTCCTGTGTAAATCAACTACAGCATGATTTGGCCTTAAAGGAAAACAACTTTTGCTCTGACAAATAATATTCCCAAATGCATTCTGTTCATAACACTGTTCCATCCTCTTCAGCATATTTTGGTTTTGCCGGTGCGGCTGCACATGATCATCCACTTTCTCAATTTCTGGATGGGGGTGACTATGAACTTAATCTTCTAAGGTCTGTGGTGGTTCTCTTTGTTCCAGGTTTGCTAACTTGATACCCCACTGACACAGGTGATTCTCCAGCGTCATGTCTCGGTACAGGTCCTTCTGAGCAGGGGTCAGGAGCTCCCACTCCTCCCAGGTGAAGTCAACAGCCACATCCTCCAGTGTCAGTGATCCCTGAATTCCTCTTGATCCCACTCCCATCTCCTAGTGGCTATACTTAATTTGTGAATTCTTTCATTTCAGGTCCTCTCAATAAGCAATTTCTTATTAGGATTAATCCAATGAGAAAAACTGTATAATATCTCAAACTTATTCAAGACTTTATGCCTCCAATTTTTAAAAAAAAATTCTATCATTATATAATTGGTATTATATATCTGTTTGTGATTTTAAAACTCTTTGGTCTATGAACATTCGCATCTTAAGTGCCTTTATTGACTAATAAAGTCTTGACTTCTGCAATGCATTCAGTATCAAGAACACTTTCATTAAAATAGTCTTCACCTATGCCCATGTTCTTAACCCCTCTTCTCTCCTTTTCTATATCTCCTTCCTCTCCACCTTTGGATCAACTAAACTATACTTTAATATTGGTGATGCACTTGCGTGGTAGCCCAGTCCCAGCCCACCTGGTGAAACACAGACTGATTCAGCCTGAGCACTCCCAAGCTTCCCAATACTCTGGTGGCACAGGATGAAACCAGAAAGTATTGAGATTACACACTGCTACATTTCTCCTAAAAATCTCCTAAAATCTCCTAAAATTTTTTGAACACCCACGCATGTGTAATAATGATTAAACTCAATTGTCTGGGACTTCCCTGGTGGTACAGTGGTTAAGAATCTGCCTGCCAATGCACGGGACACGGGTTCAATCCCTGGTCTGGGAAGATCCCACATGCCACGGAGCAACTAAGCCCATGCGCCACAGCTACTGAAGCCCGCGTGCCTAGAGCCCGTGATCTGCAACAAGAGAAGCCACTGCAATGAGAAGCGTGTGCACTGCAACGAAGAGCAGCCCCCGCTCGCCGCAACTAGGGAAAGCCCATGCACATCAACGAAGACCCAACGCAGCCAGAAATAAATAAAATTTAAAAAAAAATTATAACTGAAAAAAAACCTCAGGTGTCTTTGGTATTTTGCCAACCTTGGAACATATAAAACCTGTAACCTTACACGTATTTTTCCTTTTCTGTTGTTATTATGAAATGTACCAAGATAGGAGGACATAACGTATTCTATTTGACAATTGGTTTACAACCTCCAAATATTCAGGCATATGAAATGTGGGCTTCTGTCTCTCGTCTTGCTTCAGGCCCTCAGAATGTTAGGGCCGGGCTGGAAGGCGGCGGTCCCGTCTCTGCTCCTGCTGCTGTCTGCAGACCCTCGGTCCCCACGTGGTAGGCTCAGGGCTACCACAAGCACTAGGCTTTGGTCCAGGACCCAAAGACAGGCCATCAGTCTCAGTCCTAGTTCCAGGATGGTCTCAGGGAAAGGACTCTGATGGGCCAGCTGAGGTCAGGTGACCATTGATGGCAGAAGAACCATCAAGTGTGGCCATAGGGTAGAGTCCTGTGATGATCTTGTAGTGACGACGAAAAGGGGATGGGCATTGCTGGGCTGACAATCCCCACCTTGTCCAATATGCTTTGACAGAATATAGTTGTTTTATTTTGTTCAGCAGACCTTTCTTCTTAGCGGTTTCAAGTCGTACATTTACCTGTATTTAGAATAATGTATCTTTTCTAACTGAGCATGATTTCCAGAGGAGAAACTTCCCAAACCTAAGTTACAAGATGGGTGGCCATACAGCCCAGTTTGCTCAGAACAGTTTTGATTTATGCCTGTTGTCCCACTGTAATTATTAATAGTGCCCCTTTTCAGTCAAAGATATTCTGGTTTAGATGAGCGTTCATACGCTCAGCGTGCCTCTGATTATAAGTGGTCTTTTGTTCGGTGAGCATGAATGTTAATTTATATTCCTGATCGGTCCATGTGGAGCCTTCCTCCCAGACACATTTGGCCATCATTTGGTCCCAGCAACTACTAGAGGCCAAGCAGTGTCCTACATAATGGAGTTGGAGTTGAGTAAGAAACCCTGTCCCGAAGGAGCCCATGGCCCTACTAGGAGAGAGAACACAAATTAGGTCGGTATAATACAGCCTACGAAATCTGGTGTGAACAGAGCAGGGAAGAAACTCTGCTGAGGAAATGGGGAAAGACCCAGAAAGGATGAAACATAACCCCATAAAGGATGGACCAGGTGACATGAACCTCAAAATTGCTGACTCTGGCATATTAGCTTGTGCCTCTTCTTTTTATCAGCTGCATAATCCAAAGCTGAGAAGTTCATCATCACACAGATGACTGCTGAAAGGAGAGTCCCATCAGGATGCCTTTCTGACAGTGAATCTGGGCCACCTCATCCAAGGTCAGTCCTGCACTAGGTGTCTCAGTGCCTGCAGCTAGAGGAGCAGACCGGCATGTGCTGTGCCACATGTGAGGACACCAGAATGTCCTCACGTCCCTGTGAGACTTCACAGTCGGGAATCCCCCCGAGGCTGCTCTAGAACCAAGGCGGCCACATGAGCTGTGCACAGCATCCAGTCAGGAGACCTGGGTTCCAGAACCAGCCCTGCCGCCTACCACCAAGCAAATCACTTAATCCTTTCAGCCTTAATTTATATGGCAAAGGAAAGTGTGAACCTAAACAATCCACAGTGTTTCTTCTGGCCCTAAAACTTTGGTTGTTGTATAGTCATCCCACTACAAATTCTTAAATCAAATGATCTCTAATTAGCTAATTTGAGAAGATTCTTTCAGAAAAGTCAGAGCTACTTTAAAATAGTTTCTCCTTTTTATATGCATTTGGTGTAACCACAAAGACTTTTCTACCGATAAAACCTCTACCCAAGGCCTCTGCATTTTGAATCCTTCGTGGCAGACGTGGGAGAAACCAACCACTGTTGTAGTTTGTACCGCTTTGTAGACCAGTACAGTTCTGACTCTCACTGTCCTGAAACCACCCTGTGTTGGGCATAAGGGCCATAAATAATTTCATAGTCTAAACTTTGGGATTTTTCTGCCTCCTCAGACTCACTCTCAGGAAAGCCTTTCAAATCCCTCACTCTGTCCTAACGTCAAGAGTTGGATGGGACTTCCCTGGTGGTCCAGTGGTTAAGAATCCGCCTTCCAATGCAGGGGGCACAGGTTCGATCCCTGGTCGGGGAACTAAGATTGCACATGCCGCGGTTCAACTAAGCCGGCGTGCCGCAACTACTGAGCCCACGCCCCGCAACTACTGAGTCTGTGTGCTGCAACTAAGACCCGACACAGCCAAATAAATAAATAAATATTTTTAAAAAAAGAGTAGGAGGCAGAGTGTGTGAGTGTGACTCACTGCCTGTCCTCCTTTACCCTCTCGTTACACAGCTGCTTCTTTCCTCCTCTTGGTAGAGCCTTCTCTGCTCTGTCCAGCTAGGCTTTCTTTCTTGATCTCTCTCCCACTCCCCTCTCTCCTTCCTTCACTCCCTCTCTCTCTCTCTCTCTCTGTCTCTCTCTCAATCTCTCTCTCCCTCTCCAGCCCCCAACTTTAACAGCTTTTCTTGTGTTTATTGGCCATTTGTATTTCCTTTTTGAACGTCTTCATGATCTTTGGCTATTGCGTTCAACTTATTAAACAATAAACACAAGGAGTATAAAAAATGATACACAAACACCTAGGCACTCACCACCTGGCTGAAGAAAACAGTTGAAGCCCTCCATGTACTCTCCCCCCAGTCTCATCAGCAGCCCTTTTCATCCCTAAGAGGTAACTGTGACCCTGAATTGTGAAATCATATGGTCCATGTATCTCTTTATATTTTATTACACATATATGTTTCTCTGCTATTTCTCTTTTTTTAAATTAATTAATTAATTTTATTTTATTTATTTTTGGCTGCTTTGGGTCTTCGTTGCTGCATTCAGGCTTTCTGTAGTTGTAGCGAGCGGGGGCTACTCTTCATTGCAGTGCACAGGCTTATTGCGGTGGCTTGTCTTTTTGCAGAACACCGGCTCTAGGCGCGCGGGCTTCAGTAGTTCTGGCACACGGGCTCAGTAGTTGTGGCTCGCGGGCTCTAGAGCTCAGGCTCAGTAGTTGTGGCACATGGGCTTTGTTTGTCCATGGCATGTGGGATCCTCCCGGACCAGGGCTTGAACCCATGTTCCCTGCATTGGCAGGCGGATTCTTAACCACTGCGCCACCAGGGAAGCCCCTCTGCTATTTCTTTTTGCTTGTGGCTATATCTGCAGCAATTTGCATCATGAGAAAACAGATTCTGTAGAACCATGCTTTTGTTGAGATAGCTAAACCCATCGCTCTTACCTAGTCTACCTTCTTGGTCGTAAGTGTAGGTAGGTAGTTTTTGTCTGGGGAAAAAAGTTGGTGACTATGGTGAAAAGATAGTTCTCAGACCATGACACAGTAGACAAGGGACACGATGTCCACCTCACAGGGATGCGAAGGAGCGTGTGCTATGAAACCTCTCCCTATACTGGTTCTCAGCGTTACACGTGTCTTTCCAATACAAGAAAAAAGAGCAAGATGGGACACAGGACACTGCTTACACTGAACTGTCTGTCTCCAGTTCATACATTCTTTCATTCATCCCATCCATCCAACCAATAGATGTTTACTGAGGACGCATCATAAGTGCTAGGCACTGAGCTAAGTAAGCGCTGGGGAACAGAAACAAAAAAGACATAATCGCTGCCCGCTCATAGTTGAGTTACGGAAAGAGACAAGCAATCATAATAGTCACAGCTGAGAGTTGCTGAGCATTTACTATTTGCCAGGCACCGTGCTAAGCACTCACTTGTCTCAGTTAGTCCTCCTGCGAGACACGTAGAAGCAGAAATAAGATAGCACCTATGTAAAAATGGAAGAGGAGAAAAAGAAAGTCATTTAAGATCACACAGCCAGTAGATGGTGGAGCTGGGATTTGAGCTTTGGCCACGTGACCCAGAGCCTATGTCTTTACCATCTTCAGCAGGTGTCTCTGGAGAAAATCAGTAATGGCGGCTAAGTGAGGGAACGGCTACGACAGAGGAGTGAGAGGTGGCCTGGGACACTGACATCTGCAACGCAAAATTGAAAAGGGCTTGGGGATGAGGCCCAGCGAGGCCTCTGTGGAGCGAAGGGCAGCTCTTCTCTCTGCGCAGACACGTGATTCCGTCCTCGCCCGACAGACGCTTCAGGTTTCACTTTACTTTCATTAGTTTGGTGTTGGGACACTATAAATAAACTAGTTTTGAGGGTTGGGGAAAAGGCATCCCCCAACTTACTAACTTTGGGCAATAGCGAGGTTCCCTGTTTGTAAAACACAGGGGGCGTGGTTCTTGCCAGGTGTCAGTCGGCGGATACCCGAGGGCCTAAGAGCTGCAGGGGAATTTCTCCTTTTTAAAAGGAACTCAGGAAAGCAGGCTGAGCTGTGTGGTCCAGCCAGACCCTCACGAAGCACATGAGGCTCTTTCCCTCACCTTTCTCTACTATGCCTTGGTGTGAAGTCAGAGTGTCCCGCTACTAAACCAACAGACGGTTAGAAGTCACGAGAAGCGAGACTTCCCTGGTGGTGCAGTGGTTAAGAATACGCCTGCCAATGCAGGGGACGTGGGTTCGATCCTTGGTCGGGGAACTAAGATCCCACATGCCACGGGGCAGCTAAGCCCACGCGCTGCAACAAAGCGAAAAGAAAGAAATCACAAGAAGCAAGAGGTGGCAAGTTAATAAAAGAGCGAGTCATGGAAGGTTTGAATATGAGGACTCATGGACACCAGGGTAATGACATCTGTGGGCCATACCGTGGACATGGCCCCCCACCGCTGCCTCACCTTTACTGGGCTTCAGTCTTCCTCTGGAGAGACCCCTCCCCAGGAAACGAGGAGTTAACCTTTAGTTGCTAAAATGAGCTTAGATGACAGCAACAGGCCCCCAAGTCTTCTGCCTCTTTGCAAGTGGGCTTCGATTACTGCAATTTATAGGAACAGTTCTCTGTTTCACATTAGTCAGGAAAATAACCCCAGCCTCAGCCTCTCACAAGGAAAATTCCACTTGTACTCTGAGTCCTGTACGTATGCACGTCCACTATGATTATAGCATACATCCCTGTAAATGCAAGTTAAGGCTCTGTTGATACCTTGCAAACAGATAAGCTTACTTCTTTCCCTTTGGTAGCACTTAATGTTAAACAGTGGACTTGATTCCTAGCAAGAACTATATCCAGTAAAGATCCTTTGTGCTTCCCTTGCAGGGGGTGCTGGTTCAATCCCTGGTCAGGGGAATTAAGATCCCACATGCCGTGGGGTGTGGCCAAAAAGTTAAAAAAAAAACAACTTGGCGATGTTCTATTTAAATGCTTCTTTTAAAGTCAAGAGTTTGAAAAAGTTCCTGGCCTGAAGTCACATTGTTTTAGAAATCACGTTTTTAAACATCTTAAAAAGCCGTGTCTTTTTTTAATGTATAATTTAAATACTGCATGCAAATTAGGAATAACAATAACTCTACTATTAGGAATAGTAGAGGACAATAGGACAGTAGTAGGAAAAGGTGGACAAGTCAGAGAGAGAAACATATTCAGTGGGAAAATGACAATCACATTGTTCTATATAAACCACTGGTTTTTCTTTCTTTACAGTGAAGTGAGAGAATTGAGGAGCGAGAAACAATTTCTCAGTTGTTTAAGCAGCTATGTTGTGATCAATCTAGGTGGACACTTCTCGCATTACTTAACCAGCATTTAAAGCTTCAAAAAGAAAAATAAATAAATAAATAAATAAATAAAATAAAGCTTCAAAAAGACAATAAAACCACTGAGGGGAGCATCCGATAGGAGGTTTTGAAAGAGGTTTTACCAGGAGTCTTGGTGATGTGATCCAATCTGGAAAAGTTGGGAGAGGCGTCAAAATGAGTTAGAAAAGTGTGTTATTAAATCTCAGGAGAGACAAGTGTGTCTGGCCTCATTTTGTTCCCCAGCACCACGAGTGCAGAGCTCCTGGGAGATCAGGGAGGGCACTGAGAAGCGTTTCCTACCAGCTGCCATCAGTGTAAATCAGATGCTGTCACTCTGCCCAGACTTACCAGGTCTGGACCGTGCTCTGTGCTCCGGCATCACCTGCAGATTGTCTCTCATTTCTATCTTAGCCTCTGATTTGATACCCTTGTCTTACTCTGTCCAGGGCCCTAGCGTTACCCTGGCTTTTGCTATTTTCCAACTGCTTTCTTGTTGGGTGTCTTTTCTTGCTTCCCTCGCCTGGATTGCTTGATCTCGGGCTTGATTCAGAAGGAAGACAAATAATACGAAACGATGATGATTGTGGAAGAACAAAGTGCTGTGGGAAAACCTGGGAAGCGGCAAAATCGGGAGAAAATAATCAGAGATGTGAAAGTGCCCGGAACCTTGAGATGGTTTTGTAGATGGGGCTGGAAAGGTAGTGTGGAGCCAAAGGTGGAGATCTTGCACTTGTACTAAGAACTGTGGACTTCATTCTCTGAGGGAGATGTTAAAGCATGGCAATGACTTGATTAGATTTGTTCAGAAAGATGGGCTTGGGACTTCCCTGGTAGTCCAGTGGGTAAGACTCTGCACTCCCAATGCAGGTGGCCCGGGTTCCATCCCTCGTCGGGGAACTAGATCCCACATGCATGCCACAACTAAGAAGTCCGCACGCCACAACTAAGAGTCCACACGCTGCAACTAAGAAGTCTGCATGCCACAACGAAGCTCCCATGTGCTGCAACTAAGACCCAGTGCAGCCAAAATAAATAAATAAACACATAAATAAATATTTTTAAAAAATAACGAAAGATGGGCTTTACCAAGACTGACTGATTTCTGACATCTATGCCTCCTGGTCCTACTTGAGACCTCCATGCTGTTATAGGAACAACAGCCCCCGAACTGGTCTCCCAAGTTGCCAGTTGCTCTCCTGGGTTATCTTATTCTGCTATAATTTCTAAAACACTGTTCTGATTATAGAGAACCATGTATAAAGTAAATATTGAGCAGAGTCGAAATTACCTTTGAATGCCATATTGAAGTCCGACAAACCATCTCTCCAGAAGTCCAACAACAGCATTAAAACACAATATTTTTTTCTTCCAGCATGGGGATAGATTGCACTTTCTTATGTCCAGCACTACCTAAGGTAGTTTTTTTTGCATTTAGAAGCCATTTTGGTGGGGAAATGTATTTTTAAACACTTCTTCTATGAAAGACAAGCAAGAAAGAATTGAAACTGTGGAAGAGGGAAAAGAATTTTCCCTCTACCCTTCTGAGTTCTTGGCTAAGACCCCTGCAACAAAAGGCAGATTAACAAGAGAAAAGCACACAGAAGTTTATTAACATGTGTACCTCAGGTATACCTGGGAGAAACCCAGGGAAAAATGAGAAACTCTCCAAGGTGGCTTAGAACTCCAGCTTAAACACCATCTCGAGCTACAGACAAAAGAAAGAAAGGTGTGGGGTAGAAGAGTTTTGGAAGGTTACCTGGAAAAGCACCGTAAACATGAGTGAGGCTTGTTATGCAGGTCTGAGTCCAAGCTTTCTCCCTGGATAAGGGTCTAAAGTTATCTAGGGGAATTAGCCTTTGTCTTTTCTGGTAGGGAGGTGAGGAGGGACAACTTTGCAGATTTACATCCTGCTTTTAGGCAAATAAGGGGAGGGCAGGGAGCTTTTCCGGTATCTTCTTTTTCCAATTGCCTTCAGCTCAAAATAATCCTTAGAACAAAATAGCATATTTTAGGGTGGCAGGTTCTGCTACCCTTCAAGACTAACAGAGGACACAACAGATTTGCATCTTCCCCTCTTGTACACACTCCAGGCGCATGCTATGGAAAGGGTGGCACGGAACATCACCCACAATGCCCCCTCCATTAATTGTTTTTTCTCTTTTTTTTTTTTTTTTTGCTAAGCACCGATAATTCAATAGGAAGGAATTAAGCACAGATATGATAGTATTTTGCTGACGTAGCTCAAATGGATGGGTCAAGGTGTCCACATGCCTGCACTCGAGGCCCTTAGCAGTGCCATCCAGAGCTGGGAGGGCAAAGAAGGTACCTGGGTGCCACTCTGTGCCACCGATTCACGTGGAACTCCAAGCGTTCTAAAACTTCTAAATTCAAACATGGTCTTCCAGGTCTTTACGAAGGTACATTTTTCAAGTTAGGAGGCTATAGCATATACTTTTTAAATAGTTTGTTACTCTGATTTATAACTTTTAGCTGTTGAGACACAGGGCATATGACCCTCTGCCTGCCCTCTTGCTCTGGCCCGTGAATGTCAGGGTGGCTGGCTGTGTATTCAGCACATTCTCCTGAGTCAGAGGGAGAAGCAGCGGGGGGTTTGCCACTCGACCGCACAGCACAAACGTCTTCAAATCATGGTTGGGATGCTCTGTGGCCGTTCTCACCACCTCTTCCCCATACCTCCCTGGCTCCTCCATCCCCCCTCTTCTAGATCCTGTTATGCTGCAAGGAAACCCTAATGCTCATTACGTCATTAGGTAGGGAATTTAGATTTCTGCATGGCATTTTGCTTTTTAGACCTTTGCTACTCAAAGTGTGGTCCGCAGGTCCTCAGCCTCAGCCCTGGAAGCGGGGTGGAAATGCAGACTTTCAGCTGCTGAGGGGCAGTATTCACTCACTATTCCTTGGAATCCTAAGGAACGCATTTGGAGGAGAGGCAATCAGTGCTATAGGTAATCCTCAGGCAGGGAAGATGATGAGAGAACAGAAGGCCAGGGCTTGGGCCTTGGAGAAGAATAGGAAAACAGAGAAGGAATGGTGAGAAAAGCAGAAACAAATCCAGGACGGCAGCACAGCAGTGAAAGCCTGAGAGAAGAGAGTTTCCCACCAGGTCCCAGAGCCACCAGGCCTGGCTGTCTCGTTCAGCAGGGGGACCCTGAGGCTTGGCAGTTAGGGGACAGAGTACAACAGCCAGGTGTGTTCGGAGGGGCTTGTCTTATAGGGCCAGAGGGCAGGGGAAGGTGACAAGAATCTGAAAGTGGTGAGAAAAAAGAATGAAATAAGTAAGGAAATAGAGAGGAATTCAGTCTACTTTTAAGAGACGAAACAGCTAGGAAATGTCCCACACACATCTGAGTGATGAAGGGACCACGGTGACAGCACAGCAGCCCCAGTGCTTTGGGGGAGGCAGAGAAGGATCTTGGGCAGAGGGTGACAACCCAGCCAGTGTCAAAGAAAAACCAGAGCCGGACACCAGTTAAAGGGATAAAAAGAGATTTTATTTGGGACTATTGCAATAGGGCAAAAGACGCCTCAGTATAGAACAGGGCTCAATTCCGAATACAACATGGGCAAGTGGGAGTTGATAGCCAAGGACCAGAGTCGGGACCAGTGGATGGACAATTATGCATCCATGGAAAATTGTTATTATGGCCAAAGGTCCTCTGGGGGATGTGGGGAGGGAGTGGTGAGGAACCCTATCAGATATGGAGGGTGGGGTTCTGCTTAAACTGACTTAGCAAGGCTCTTGCTGAAACTGGATCTTACAAAGAGGTCCATAGATGGGCCTAGAAGAAGGTTCAGGAGTCTGACTAAAGTTTGGCCAACAAAGAATCTTTATCCCTGGAGATAGAGGGACAGCTTTGGTCCCTCGCAAGGTGCAAACACCCAGCCGTCCTAGAATAACCCTGTGCACCCCACACCCCTCTCCACATCAGGCTGCCACGGCCATCGCTCTCATCTGTCTCCCTGGGCCCAGCTCCCTGGCCTTCAGAGGTGCTGCCAGCTAAGCCACAGAGGGCTTCCTCGTTTCTCAGCCTCCTGGGCTAAGTAAGGACGTTCCTGGTCTGGGTGAAGACAGGAGAGGCTCCGTGGTAAGAGGCCGCACTATCTAAAAACCCATCTGGGTGCCATCTCCCTTGCCTATGGTTCTGAGACCATGGGAATCCTGGCAGTAGTGGCTTTTCCGGGGCAAGCTGGGGTCCCCCTTGGACCGCTGAGGCTTCTGCATTCCATGTTTCCTCCCCAAATCTAGCTCTTCCAGGCACCGAGGCTCTGCTCCCCACTCCCTCCCCATCATGGCAGCCCTCCTCCTTGGCCTGGTTTCCACTCTCCCACAATCACCCTCCCTCCCCTCCCACTCTTTGGCCCCGTGATCCCAATCTCTTCCTGCTCCCTCCTCTACCCTTCACAGCCCATTCGTATCTTCTCTGAAGTCTGGCAGCTCCCAGAACTTCCTCTCTCGTCCTCCAGAGTGGAGGTCTCTCCACACAACGTTCCTCATAAACGCGTGCCATCCAGCCATATCCCACTCTGCTCTGGTGGTGGAATTTAATTCTGAGATCCTAATAGCTTTGAGAGCTTAATCTGTGCCAGGCGCTCTTTGAAGTACTTTATGTATGTGGAAATTTGTCCACGTCACACTGCACCAACAGTGGTGACAGTACCGGGCTGCGGGCTGCCTTGTTCCACATCCCACCCGCTGCCTCTATGAAGACATGCTTTCTCTTCTCAGCCCATGACCTCCTCCACTGGGGGAGACACAGTCTTCCGGCTGGGGAACATTGGCCCCCATGGAGGAGAAGATGCAAAAGCACCCGGCAGAATGAAGGGCCAATCGTCTTTCTCAACACAGAAAAAGCAGGAAAGTTGATATCCAAGATGTTTCTGACTTATATGTACCAGTTCCATGTGTATGTAGGAGAAAGAGGGGTTTTTGTTTTTCTTGAGTTTCAGAAGCTTAGCTTTGAATGTCAGGAGGCAAACACTTCACGTATGGAGCTCAGGCTATAAGGATGAGAGTGGCCGACAGCACCGTGATGGAGGTGGCAGGCTGGCGGGGCTGGGGGAGGAGAGTGATGGAGTGGACTCCCGGTGCGAGCGGGCCGGGGTGGAGACTAGTGGACCTGCAGGGGATGTTGAAGAGCCCCTTGGTGCTGCATAACCCTGCGAAGCTGGCTTATTCTTTGGGTGGGAGTTTGGAGACCGTCCTGTGTTCTCCTCCAAGGCCATGAAGTCTGTCTTCATGTTTCCCGGACCATTCGCCTGTTCTCCTGGATGAACAAGCAAGGAGAGACTCAAGTGGCATCCAAAGGACGCTTGAGAAAAAGCAGGCACCGTGGCCCAGGCCAGGGCTGGGCTGCCCATGGGAGGCGGGTCCTGTGAGTGGGGGGACATTGGCTGCAGGGTGAATGGGCACCGGGGAAACAGCAGCATGTCGGGTTCCTGCTCTGCATGTGCCGGTGGGCAGCCTCTGGGCTCCCGTGTCCTGGCCGGTAAATCTTTCCTTCACGAGGTGCTGTGAGAAGGAATGCCAGGCATGGTGAGGACTCAGTGGAGACTGCTCCCTTAGACCCACTCTGGTTACTTTGTCCACACCTATTAGATGATAAGCTGGCTGAGGGCAGGTTCTTGCTCATGCTTGCTTCCCGTGACTAGCCCTGTGTCTGGCGCACAGTGGATGAATGAACAAATGAACATCAAGGAACAGGCCGTGAGGCACGCCAGCGTGAGACACCGTCTCCGCCACTGTGTTCCCTGAGCGCAAGTAAATCACTTTTCTCTGTCTTTACTAGTTTCCCCACTATTGGGGGAAGGCAATGTAACTTCCCTCTGTTTAAAATTTGTTATTAAACATTTTTGTATGAAGGTATAATTGACATATTAGTTCCAGGTGTACAATATAATGATTCAATATCAATTGACATATTAGTTCCAGGTGTACAATATAATGATTCAGTATCTCTGTACATTGCAAAATGATCACCATAATAAGGCTAGTTACCATCTGTCACCATTATATAGTTATAAAAACTTTTTTCTTGTGATGGGGACTTTTAAGATTTAATCTCTTAGCAACTTTCAAATATGCAATGCAGTATTATTAAGTAGAGTCGCTGGGCTGTACATGGCATATGCCCAGGACTTGTTTATCTTATAACTGGAAGTTTGTACCTTTTGACCCTCCTCACCCACTTTGGCCTCCCCTCACCCCCGCCTCTGGCAGCCACCAATCTGTTCTGTATATTTATGAGCTTGGTGTGTTTTCTTTTGTTTGTCTTTTTCTTAATAGGGGTGTTATCAGGACCTAGGTGCTAATGTGCTTACAGCACACAGAGCTTCTTAGATGAAAGTTTCTATTAAACAGATGAGCTAAGCTTCAGAAAATTCCTTGACTTTGCCCCCAAATATATGATACACAGCAAGCTTGGCTTTTGTGTTTCTGACTCTGGTTTAGAGGAGAATGCAGAGCTTGTGCAATAGTTGGTTCCATCTAGCTCTTGGTTATTGATATAAAAACATAAAAACATAACTAATATTTCTGCAATGTAGTTTTCTTGACCTCTCTCTGGCCTCTGTTGTAGGATGTTTTCAAAACAGCTTAATCAGAACTCTCCATATTTCTGGGGTTTCAGCCTAACAGTTCTTCTAGGGACCGAGGGAGGTCACTGAAGGGTGACAGCCTATAGGTGCTGGACCAGCAGGGAGAGGGGCGGGGCTGGGGGCGGCTGTGTGGAGGCGGGCAGGGAAGCTGCCAGCGGATGGCTGGCCCATAGGCGGGCACGCAGCCACCTGTGTAACCACGATGGGCTCCTCGCAGTCACTCAGGTCAATACCCACGGTGTGCTGGTGGGCATCGATGCTACGGTCTAACCACACTACAGCGAGAGGGGATGCAGTAAGGGTCAGTGAGATGGCATTTAAACCCAACTTTCAAGAATAGGTAGAATTTGGGCAGGTGATCATGAGGAAGAAAGACTTCCTAACCAAATAGACGGCTGGGCACGGAGCTAGGAACGAGGTTGAAGGTGATTGCCGGAGAGAGTTTGGGCCTAAAGTGGTAGCAAAAAGAATGAAATTGGGTCATTTGTAGAGACGTGGATGGACCTAGAGTCCGTCATACAGAGTGAACTAAGTCAGAAAGAGAAAAACAAATACCGTAAATTAACGCATATATGTGGAATCTAGAAAAATGGTATAGATTTACAGGGCAGGAATAGAGACGCAGACGTAGAGAAGGGACGTATGGACACAGGGTTGGGGGGAAGGGGTGGGTGGGATGAATTGGGAGATTAGGTTTGACTTATATACACTACCATGTGTAAAACAGATAGCTAGTGGGAACCTGCTATATAGCACAGGGAGCTCAGCTCGGTGCTCTGTGATGACCCAGATGGGTGGGATGGGGGGGTGGAAGGGAGGTATAAGAAGGAGGGGATGTATGTATCCGTACAGCTGATTCACTTTGCTGTACAGAAGAAACTAACATAACAGTGTAAAGCAACTATATCACAATAAAAAAAAAAGGGTGACACCCAACTGGAGGCGTTGTGAAGGAGGAGGCTGGCAGAGGCAACTTGGAGGGAGTGGCTTGGAGTTGGGAAGGCCGGCCACGCCAGGATGGATGATGGGACCTGGAGTATGGTGGGGACATTGGGAAAAGGACGAAGAAATACTTCGTAGACCATTACGAATGTGATACAACTTGTTTTCTGAGTCGACCTCCAGGATGAAGTTGTGAGCTGTATCACAACATGATGGGGGCCAAGTTGTTGGCGAGATTCCCTCCTCCACTCACCTCTCATCCATCTGACAAGTATTTATTAAGGGCTCCCCTTGGGCACTGGCCAGTGACTGTCATTTACTCAAAGGCGGGAGCTGCTCTCCTTAACTTCCTGTCTTGCAGGTTAGACGGGGTCAGGTTCACTGACAACAGCCCATATATTTCATATTTTCAGTGTTCAGTAGCATCTCACTCTCTGTTTGGAAATGTGAGTGACTCACAGTACTTGACAATTTTAATGTATCAAATGTATCAAACAACATCTTCACAAAAATTAAAAAACAAAATACAATCACAGAAACTTAACAGATAACGGTTTTCATTTTTCCATAGTCATTTTCATTCTCCATAGCATCTTGGTATTTTGATAATATTTCAAGTTAAAAAGATTCAAGGACATAGATCAAATCCAAACAGGGACCATAGAGTGAAAATACTATGGTCCCCGAAAGTCAGTCTTTTTAACTTCATAAAGTTTTAACCAAGTGCCTGAGCTCTAACGATGACAGAGGTAAGGAGCAAGCTGGCTAGTGTCTCCAGTGGAGCAGAGAGCTCCAGGGGGTTCTACTGAACTCCCCCAGGGAGCTTGGACAACCATCTACAGATCTCAAAGTGGTGACATCCACAAGCCAAGAAGGAGCCCATCTGACAAATGTCAGGGCAGCTGACATGAAGAGAAGAACAGAATAAAGAAAAACACATTCCACATCTGGGAGCGTGTAGAAGTTGAGAGCAGATTGTTTAGAGGAACAGAGAGAGAGGAATTCTCTTTACTTCTCAATCAATAAATCATTGCCACATAGTTTAAAAAAAAATGTATATATATATTTATTTATTTATTTATTTTGGCTGCACCGGGTCTTAGTTGCGGCACATGGACTTCTTAGTTGCAGCATGCAGACTCTTAGTTGCGGCATGCATGCGAGATCTAGTTCCCCGACCAGGGATCAAACCCGGGCCCCCTGCACTGGGAGTGTGGAGTCCTACCCACGAACTGCCAGGGAAGTCCCCATTGCCACATACTTTCATCTCTCCTCTCCATCAGCCATTTTTTATCTCCTTCATCCTCTCTCTAACTACATCTATACACTCTCAGTAAGCCAAAGATTTTATACGAATTTGAAGCCATTTCCACATTGTCTGAGCTCAGGCTGCTATAAGGATATAAACAACAAATATTTATTTCTCATAGTTCTGGAAACTGGGAAGTCCAAGATCTAGGCGCCAGCAGATCCGGTGTCTGCCTGCTTCCTGGTTTGCAGATGGCCTCATGGTGTCCTCACATGGTGGGGAACAGTGAGAGAGGCAAGCTCTCTTGTATCTTCTTATCAGGGTACTATCCCATCACGAGGGCTCCACCCTCAGGTCCTAATCAGCCCCCAAAGACCCCACCTCCAAATACCATTCCATTGGGAATTAGGGCTTCAACGTGTGAATTTGACCTACGGTCCATAACACATATGTACAATACCAAAAATGTTGGCATTGTTCTTCCCAGGACACAAAAGTCTATCTGAGGGGGACTTCCCTGGTGGTCCAGTGGTTAAGAATCCGCCTTCCAATGCACGGGACGCGGGTTTGATCTCTGGTTGGGGAACTAAGACCCCACATACCAAGAGGCAACTAAGTCCACGTGCCGCAACTACTGAGCCCATGTGCTCTGGAGCCCGCATGCCGCAACTAGAGAGAAGCCCTCGCGTCACAACTAAGACCTGACGTAGCCAAAAATAAATAAATAAATATTAAAATAAAAAGGTCTACCTGAGATCAAATTATAAAGGAGACAAACCGTCTCTTCTGTGCCTACCTACCTTCTTTTCGGTGTGGGTGATCTTGAGGACTTCATTTGAGCTAGGTCTTAAGGATGGAATTTCTACAGCTGGCGACAGCGGGGTGGGAATTTCAGGTGAAGGGGAAAAAGCGAACAATTGCTTCTGGACTTATTTATATTCTTACGAAGGACTAAAAATCACAGAGGCTTTTCTAAATGGAAAATTTTGGACAGGTAGGGTCTTCTTGTTGTTTTCAAGAGGTCTTTCAGCATTTTTCACAGAGCAGTTAAGCCGGTATGTGAAGTATGGTGCTGACAGGGAAGGACCCAGTTCTGAGCCTCACGTGGATCATGCGGCCTTACCCAGAGAAGGTGATTCTGTTCCTGTAGGCACAGGGAGTGCCTCACACCTGCCCGGACGTGGTGACAGACCATGGCTGTGTCAGTGAAAACTCTCCCTACAATTGCAAAAATAACCCAACCCTTCAAAATATTCAAAGCACATTTCCTGCCCGTAGTAGATTTGTACAATCATCTCCTTGTCTTTTCCTTCTTGCTGCATCTCTTTTTTGTCTTGGTCAAGAACACTGCCCTACAATCCTACAGGGAAGTCGGTCTTCTAAATACACCAGGCTGGCTCTCTTCCATCTCCTGTTCTTTCTGGGTGTGGGAGTGAAGAACAGAGAACAGTCGTCTTTCAGGGCAGCATCTGGAATAACCAGCACCAGATGCAGGAATGAATCATCGTCCTCAGGGAGCCTGCCTGCATCCAAGCTGAAAGCGTCAGTAAGGAAGGCTGGCTTTATCTGCCAGCCGACTGCCTGCTATGTCACCAACAGATTCCCTTCCCAAAACTGTCATCTGTTTGCCACAGTGCCTGGAATTTCACCATGAGCTTCAATAACCGGCTTGCAAAATGTCACAGCTGGTCACTCTGCTCTTAGAAGCAGGGCTAGAATGCGTGCCCTGTGGTTTTCCATGAGCTGGCAGGGTCTTCATGGCGAAAGCGGGCTCACAAATGATTTGTTTGGGACAACAAATTCATTCAACAGACATCTGTACTAACTGGCTGAGGGAGGGCTTTTCGCACGTGTCACCCCCCCCCATTTGACATGCTACCCTTGAAGGCTGGTATAGGTGTCCCTGTATCAAAAATGAAGGGATCGAGGCTTCAACAGGTTTTGAGCACCTCTGTGGTAGCCAGGTGCCTGACCACGGCGCCCCACTTCAGGTGCACCCGACTTCATTGCCTCTGGGCTTTTCCCCAAAGCCACTGAATCTTGGCAGCCTCCAACCCTGGGGGATGGCCTTGCTCTTTGCATCTCTGTCAACAGGTTTTGTTTTTTTTTTTAACATCTTTATTGGAGTATAATTGCTTTACAATGGTGTGTTAGTTTCTGCTTTATAACAAAGTGAATCAGTTATACATATACATATGTTCCCATATCTCTTCCCTCTTGCGTCTCCCTCCCTCCCACCCTCCCTACCCCACCCCTCTAGGTGATCACAGAGCACCGAGCTGATCTCTCTGTGCTATGCAGCTGCTTCCCACTAGCTATCTATTTTACGTTTGGTAGGGCATTTACCCTGAGAAAACCATAATTCAAAAAGAGTCATGTACCAAAATGTTCATTGCATCTCTATTTACAATAGCCAGGACATGGAAGCAACCTAAGTGTCCATCATTGGATGAATGGATAAAGAAGATGTGGCACATATATACAATGGAACATTACTCAGCCATAAAAAGAAACGAAACTGAGTTATTTGTAGTGAGGTGGATGGACCTAGAGTCTGTCATACAGAGTGAAATAAGTCAGAAAGAGAAAAACAAATACCATATGCTAACACATATATATGGAATCTAAGGAAAAAAAAAAAAGGTCATGAAGAACCTAGTGGTAAGATGGGAATAAAGACACAGACCTACTAGAGAATGGACTTGAGGATATGGGGATGGGGAAGGGTAAGCTGTGACAAAGTGAGAGAGTGGCATGGACATATATACACTACCAAATGTCAATAGGTTTTTTAAGAAAGGTACTGACCTGGGGAGAGGAGTCCCAGGCCGGCAACTGTTAGCTGAGATGTCAGACGTATAATGGAAATGTTGGTGATCATCTCAGGTATTCAGTTATGATACTGAAAAAATTAGTGCTGTGTTTTACTAATGAGTAATTTGGAAGCTTTAATAAACTGTAGCCATAAACCCAGTTTATTATTAATAATCCAGTAATTAACCTTAGACACATTAATCTAATGTTAGAGATTTAACAAAAGGCAAAGGAAACTCTGTTTTGTGACTCTCCGTTCCATCACATGAGGGGCGATGGGGGATGATCTCAGGTGAAGTTTTTTCCTTTGATGGCTCAGTATCTCTATCTGTAAAGAGGGGATAATCATGTAAACTGTGCAACATTCATTCATTTCTTCATTCATAATTCATTCATCAAATAGTCACTGGACCCTTAGCTCTGAGTCAGGCACATGCTTGTTCCCAAGAGTAAACAAGACAAATAAGGATCTCCCTATTGTGGAGTTCACATTCTGGTGGGGACTCAAGAACTCTTCTAAGAAAAATAGCTGAAATGCCACTGGCCAAGAAAGAGCTCCACAGTTCAAGACACCGAGAGACAGTTTAAACCTTAGTGAAAGCACTCTTTGCTATGTCTCCCTAGTTTCTAAGAAAAGCCTTCTAGGAACAAACACCAAATGCCTCAATAAAATGTTGATGAATAAAGGAATGCTCTTTGGAACAGTGCAAGGTTTTAAAGCATTTCAGAGGGTCAGTGACCACATGCTTGTCTCTTCATTTTGTGAAGAGCCCACTGGCTAAACCAAATCCACAAAGGACAAGGCAGCCTGTCTCTATCCAAACTCTTGCCTAAGAAGATGCTTAGCACTTGAATCATCCCACTATTTTACCTTACTACATATTTGGAGTTGGGCTATCTTTATTTCTTCTCTGGAGTGAATATCTATCTATCTATCCATCTGCCCATTTATCTCCTAATTTCAGCAAAGTCATCTGTCAGAGCCATTTAATTCCCCTGAGTGTCTTCTTTTAATCTGGAAGAAATTTTCTTTTAGTTACCCCTTATCACCGAGATCATGGAGTTTACATACTTTGGCTGATGTCCCTGATTTATTTCATACTATATTTATATTATGGCTTCTCTAGTAATAAATTATATTTGATCTGAAACACTTCATTGGGTTGTGCTTTTCTGCAATCAACATTTATTTTTGCAATTGCTGTGAAAACCACATGCAACCAAGTTTCTAACAGCACAGAACCCTTCCTATGTGACTTGCAAAGCAACCTTGAAGATGTTAATTAAATTTCAAGAATACATCTTTAAACATCACCCACCTTATTAAACAAGTCTTCGAGGTGAGAAAGTAGGATTCTGGTTGGTGTACTGAGCCTATATAAAATAGACTTATCTAGAGATAGAATAGTACCAAAAAACTCAACCTCCTGGCCTCATAAACAGACCTTCAAATACTGTGCAATCCAGGCTATTATTTGGTGGCTTTTCCCACTGCTTTTCAGTATGGTATGCTGATAACACTGTTGAAAGCAATATGTTTTATTGCACAGCTTGTCACATTCATGGCATTCTAAAAATATTTTCTAAGGAATTCTGGGCCAGAAGATAAGGCCATCTCACATTTAAAACAGAACCCTGCAAGTTATTTCTATGACTGTGTTCAGAATTATCCAAGTGCTTTATTGTTATTATTTGAGGTAACACTGGTTTATAACACTATGTAAGTTTCAGAATTATCCAACTGTTACTTCAGAGGCAATGACCCTAAGTAACAGCTGAAATGCAGTTTTTTGTTTTAAATGTGGACATTTAGTTCTCACCTGAGACCTGTTACAGTCAAATCAGCCAGAAAGTAAAGCAGATGAGGGCTCTGTATAATTTTAATCATTGTGCTCTGGGACACACTTCAAAATGGCCCGGCTGACCTGCCTATGAAAACTTCCTGCCGCTCTTCAGTGGGTTTGCAAACATCAAGCCGCCTAGAGTCCTCGTGATTTCTGAGATTCCAAAAGAAAGCAAAGGCCCCGCGGCCGGCTCGGGGAAAACGTCTTCACCTGCAAAAGCAAAACGAAGTGCCAGGTGCACCAGCCCGCCGGCCCCAGATGCCTGCCGGCAGTTCCGCGCTGCCTTTTAGGGAAAGGCCCTGTGAGCTACCCGGCACTTCATTTCACTCCTCTCTTTAGGAGGCACGGACACTGATTTTCTTTCGCCACTCCCGACACCAGTCCAGGCTCCCCAGCTCGTACCTTCGGCGCCCTCGCTGCCCCGAACCGCCAGCCCCCTTCCATCAGCTCACCGCGCCAGGACCCTGGCCCAGGTTTGGGACAGCTCCAAGAAAGCGAAAAAGATGGCTCGGCAGGGAAAGGGATACAATAGGCATAAGGCGGCCGGTGGCTCGGTCCAGAAATGCAGCACTTCGGAGGGAGAAAAAAGTTTCCTTTGTCAAACAAGTGACCACGTGGCGCTATGGCGGTCACCCCCAGCAGTCCCGTCAGGCCGCCAGGCGCGGACCCGGGGACGCGCCAGCCACCTCCGGCGCTGGCCGAGGGGAGCCCCGAAAAGCGGGGGGCCCGCGGGAAGCCCTGAGAGAGGGGATCGGGAGGACGCCAGGAGGCGCGAGACGGTGGCTCAGGGCGCTGCGCGGGGGGCGGGGCTCCCGGGGGGAGAGGGGCGAGGAGCGCAAGGTTCCCGGAAGCAGCGGGGCACAGGGGGCGGGACCCTCGGGGGCGGTGGCGCGGGGGGCGGGGTCCCCGGCGTTGGGCGGGCGCGGGGGGCGCGGCTTCAGGGACTGGGCGGGAGGCGGGGTCGCTGGGGCCTTGGGCGCCGGGCTCCGGGCCGCGGAAGGGCGCCGTTCGCGGGGCGGGGCGGGGCGCGGGCGGGGAGTGTCGGGCCGGCCGGGCATGGCGTCCATGGCGGCGGCGATCGCGGCCTCGCGCTCGGCCGTCATGAGTGGGAACCGGCCTCTGGACGACAGGGAGCGGAAGCGCTTCACCTACTTCTCGTCGCTGAGCCCCATGGCCAGGAAGATCATGCTGGACAAGGAGAAGATCCGGGAGAAGTACGGGCCCGAGTGGGCGCGGCTGCCGCCCGCGCAGCAGGACGAGATCATCGACCGGTGCCTGGTGGCGCCGAGCGCCCCGGCGCCCCGCGAGCCCGGGGACCCCGAGGAGCTGGCGCGCTTCCCCGGCCTGCGCGGGCCCACGGGCCAGAAGGTGGTGCGCTTCGGGGACGAGGTAGGTGCGGAGCGGGCCGGGCTCCCCCGCCCCCCGAGGCGCCCCGGGCCGGGCGGACCCCTGCCCGCTAGCAGCCGCCCCCGCCAGGCGCGCGGGCAGGGGCTGGAGAGGAGAAGGCGCAGGAACCGGGGTGGGTGGGCTGGGGCGTCCCGGAGCCGGAGGTCTGGGGCTGGGGGGATCCCCGGAGGAGTTCGTGGAGGACCGCCGCGAGAAGGAAGGAGGTCATTCCAGACCCACCATCTGGAGCTGCCCCGCCGGGCCGCAGGGGACCCGAGACTTGTCAGACCAAAGCGCCAACAGCAAGGGATTTTAAGCCAGGCAGGCCTGGGTTCTGGTCCATTCTGCCATTTAGCTCTCTGGCCGTGGGTGACCTAACCTTTTAGAGCCTCAGTTCCCCCCGGGAATAATAATACCCACCCCAGGCCTGCCAGGGAAGGCAGTCAGCCTTTTATACATAATAATATTAATATTTGTGATGAGTTGTGTGCGGAGAGTGAAATTGTCCAGCAAGGCAACAAGAAGGAAGAGGTGCCTTCCAAGATTAGGAGGCAAAACCCAAAGCCCTAAGATGTTTCCGAGTGAGCCCGATGTGCTGCTTAGTTTTGGGAATGAGTATGGTGGCCTCCTTTTTCCAGTGAAAAGCGAGGGATCCGTTCAAATGAGCTGTCGCAAGCCTTTGGTACATATAAGGGCATGCCTGGGCCTCTGACCTAGACACTCTGCTGGGACTTCTAGAGGGCCGGACATCGTGGAGGAAGAAACACTGAAACTAGAAAAAACTCAGGGGTGACCCATACTAAGTCACAAAGGCCTGAGTGTCCTGTGCTTCTCCGAAAGTCGGCCTTTTCCTGGAAATGTGTTTAACTAAAACCTGTTTGGTGCCAAATCTGCGGCTCTTTGGCCTTTCAGACTCAACTTTTGTGGTGAGGGTCAAAGTCCAAAGGAGCCAGCAGTATACAGGGAAATCCGCAGCCCTGAGAGCTCTGAGGCTGCAGGCAGGAGGGGCTGGGCTTGGAGAGGTTTTCCAAGGAAGTTGTAGACTGTGGAAGGAATTCTAGTTGAGGATGAAGTTTTAATCTGATTTTCAGGCGTGGGTGTGCTGAGACGTTTATTAATACAAAATGTTTGTGGTCATAAGCCCGCTTTCACGTGGGGGAAGTGTGAGAGGGCAGAACTATGCTTCCAACATTGCCTCATACTGACAGAATTAAAAGAAGAGTCTTCCAGGGAATTTAAACTCTGAAGGCTTCGCCAGGAAAAAACGAGGGTGTGGTAACGGAAGAGATGAGAATATAGGTTTAAGATGTAAGCCCAGAGCTGAAGCATTTTTAGTGTGAAAATATGCATCTCTCTAAAGACATTCACAGGGTTGGGGCTCAGATTTGGGTGATGGAAAAGCAGGCAGCCCCTCTTTGGAAAAGTCACGAATAAATAAACCGTGAGAAGAAATAAACCTGCAGGTACTTACAGATGTTGCAGGGTCCCTGTCATTCTCCCTTAGCTTGCTGTCCGGCTAAGAATATCCACATGCCCGTTCACCATCCAAAAGCCTGTGCCATGTAAGGGTCCGGTGTGGCTGATAAGGAAAGATGTGGCCAAGTGAATTTTGTGCTCCGATTCCTTAACTGGATGCCGGACTGAGCTGTTTGCGAATTTGTAAACGCAAAGCGATTTAATGGCCAACACAACCTTTTGCTGTGGGACCTGCACGTCCTTCCAGGAGCCCAGGAGCCCTGATTTTCAGAATTGAACTCAGCTTTGCAAAATGGGTTGCGAGTACGTCCTGGAATGCCTCTGACCAACCTTTCAGCATGGATGGCGGAGAGAGGCGGAGAGACAGTGAGTTTGAGGACAGGTACAGAGGAACCTTGCCCAGAGCTTTTTTTGTTTTTGTTTTTTGTCTCCCCCTGCCCTCCTGCAGCGGCTGTGTGATTTCATCCCACTAGGGAGTTTAAAATGTGTTACCTGGACTTGGCAAGAGGTTGGCACCAAAGTGGAGTTGGTGGTCTCGTGCCCAAGAGGAGGGTTGTACTTGGAGGAGGGTTGGCTCCTGTGCACAAGGGGCGATGATAAGGGAATGTGGCGGATGTGGCGGGTGACCCCTCGGTATAGGCTGCTGGACAGAGTGGCCTGAATAGGTGGCCCCAGGTTTGTCCAGAAGGGCCCTGAACCAGACTGAGTCAGGCACCCTGTCCCTTCCTGTTTGATCTGTCCTCAGATGTAGTCCCTGGGGCCTCCACGGCCAATCTGGCAACAGAGGATGCACCTCCTGCTTTAGCCAGCATCTGACCTTGGATGATAAGCAGGGTGGGACCCGTAGATACTTGGGAAAGACCACCTGGGATACTGGGTTCTGAGGGCCTTTGCTAAGGCTGTAATAGAAAGCGCCTGGGCTTGGTTGTGAGTCTTGGGTTTGTTTTGGCTTCCATCTACTAACCTTTTGACTGTGGTGAACCCCTAACCTCTCTGAGCTCCTACAATGGGAAGAACATTAACGGGATGATAATAGAGACAGTGTCTAGGAAAGGCCTGTGGGATTAAAACATGGTTGCTGCTGGTGAGAATATGAAGGTTGTTAGCTGTTGTCTCTCCATGTCCGCTTTTGAAAATCACTGTCAAATCAATAAATTCCTCCTGTTGCAAAGCCTGGAGCTGGCCACATAGAGTCCCACGTGAGAAGGAGCTCTGCCCTGCTGAGCTCTAGGGATGGGCCTCGGGGCACATACTGAAAGCTGGGCTTGCTCTGTCCACAGTGTGGCCGTGATGTGCCCTGTTTCCTGATCAGCAGTCACACCCGCCTCAGATTGGGCCCCCCTTTCGGCCACCCTGAAGGACCGGGACGTCGCCTGTTTCTTTGAGTACTCTCCCTCATCGCCAGTAACATTTCTGTGTCCCACGCAGCAGCATTTGACGTCAGATCATGCCCATATGGCCTTCAAATGGGACTGCCATCCAATCACTGTTACGCGTTGAGGGAACAAACGAGTGGAAGCTTGCTTGGGCTCAGGGCTCCGCTCACGCGTCCAAGTTGCCCAGCTGGGGCCGCTCTGTGTAGGACCGGTGTGGCAGCGTGCCATCCGCGTGTTCGTTTTTACCCTCGCTCTCTGTAAAGTGAGGAGACCAGCGTCCAGGCCTAGATCCACCCTTGCTTGGAGGACGCGCCTGCCGAGGCGAGGGAGGCTGGCTGCCTTTGCGCGTTGAAGCCGTGGAGGGTCCTGTCGGTTTCTTGGTTCTTACACCTTGGCAGTCAATTGAGTGCCTATTTCCCAAAGCCCAGTGTATTAGACACTAGAGCCATTCATGCTTTAGGGACGCTTGGTCTTCCCCTGATCTTCACCAGCTTTTTTCGAAATCCTTCCACGTGAACTCATGATCTCAGTACAGCTTCAGTGCAAGGCCGCCGGCCCCTCCTGCCCCCCGGTCATCTCCCCCAGGCCCCTCCTGTGCAGAGAATCTAGAGCTGCTGCGGGTGGAACAGTTAATCTCTCCGCAACAGAAGAGGAGCCGCTGGCGTCCCCATACCCGGTTCTGGTCCTGCCGTAGCCGGGCTGCCCTCTTAGGGCGGGGTTCTCCCTCCACCAGGGAGCAGCTCACTGGACTTCTCTCGGGTTCACAGGCCTTGCTTGGAACAGACATGGACGTTGAGGCTTGCCCTTTGGGTCAGGTACTTGGTCTGAACACTGAAGCATGTTTGCGAATAGATGCTCTGAGCGGTCTCTACTTTCCCTGGGCTTCTCAATTACGGCGTTCTTCTTCCAGCAGTAAAAGTTTTGGGAATGGCTTGCTTCGGGAGATGAAAAGTTTTCGTTTTAGAGGGATTTAGCCATCACCCCAGTCTGCTTCTGCCGCCTTCTGTTATCAAATAGCAAAAAAAACCCCAAAAACGAAGAAACAAAAAAACCCGAAAAACGAAAACCCTGACTTTTCAGGCGTGCGTCGCTCTCTGGCCCTTGCTCCTACTCCCGGACTCTTCCACTGATCTGAGCACGTTAGTGAGAGACACAGGGTTCTGAGCTCTATGCCACGTTCTCGGCTCCCAACAGGCCATAAGCAAGTGAACTCAGAAGTTTGGGCAGCCGGGGTATTGGCTTCTCAGGGACCTGCTTGCCTGTTTCACTTCTCTGTAAAGTAGGTGGGGCTGGGCAGGAAGCGTGTTTCCCTATGCCGGCCCCGGGGACCCTGATCTGGATGTCGCGTGCTGTAGAACACAGGCTTTAAGCCCTGGGGCCAGGCATCTCTGTCCCCTGTTCAGCAGCTTAGCGTGACCCGCTGCTCGCAGAAGGAGGTGTTCTCTAGCACCTGCATCCCTCCCCCTCCTGCAGGAACCTGGAGGCTTGCTGGCTGCACTTTTACTCCAGCTGGCCTTCACCTCCTTTTCTGGGGCTGGGTCTTGGCCTCCCTGATCCCCGGATACCCTCTGCAGGCCTCTGAAGGCCCCGTGGCTTTTCCCATGCCCATCGCCCGCCCGGCTTCTGCTCCCAGCTGGCTGACCAGGCACCTTGCCCTGAAGTGCTCAGGAGGCTGGGGGGTCAGTATGGCATCCCCCCGTGCAGCAGACCTCGCTGAGCCGCTGTCATCCCGTCCATGCCCTTGGGGCTGCCTGCCAAGGGCCACCTTGCCCCCCCCCCTCCTTAGAGTCCAGGCTGGCCAGCTGTTTGTGTTTGAACACAAACTAATTAAATGGGTATACAATTTCTAAAATAACGACCCTGTGTGTTACTGTTAAAAGTTTCAAGCAATGCAGAAAGAAGCAGCATTATGAAGCAGAAATTGGTAGTGTCCTTCCAGAACTTTCCTCACTTATTCAGTCTTCGTTAGATTTGAGTTTGGTTGGATATGTGGCTTCCTGATGCAGGACCTGTGACATGTGAGGTCACCTCTTCCCCGTTCACTTCAGCAGCTTGGCTTTTATTTTTCAGCCTTTGGCACAAAAAATGAGAAATTTGAGAGTTCCTTTCTCAGCGTTTGGACTTGTTTTCTAAGGAAGGCGGAATGTGTAATTATGATTCCCACCTTCTGTCTGGCAGATGCATGCATTTTTTAGAAAAGATGACAGGGTGGACCTGGCTTTTCGTGTCCCTGCGCCTGGCGTCTGTGCCCTGGCTCCAGGTAGCAGTTGAGAACACGGCCATCCTCAACCATCCAGTTGAGATGGTGAGATGATCCTCTGCCCAGAGTAGCACCTGGCCTGGGACTCTGCATAGCTGGGGCTCCTCGGGTTGGGGGAAGTGTATTGAACAGGTGGCCTTGGGAGCTGTGGCAACAACACAGGCTACCCCTGGCCCCTGTGGGTGTGTGGCCCAGTGGCTACCAGGAAACAGGTTTTGCAAAGAAACGACTCGCTCCTTGTCTTGCAGGGAGGGAGGGGCCAGAGCTGGGAAGCCTGTTGGCAGGTCTGGAGTCATCTTATAATTGATGGGAGTTACTTTTACACTCTAAAATGAGAGATTTCCTTAGTACCAGAAAAAGTACCCATTTCTCAGAAAAAGAAATCAAGGCCAGACCTGTCTGTTAAACTTCTGGCTCGTTCTCCTCTTCATTTCCTTAGACCTGTCCCCCACCCATCCTCCCATCACTACCTTGGCATGTTTCTGCTGAGGTCTGAGGAGGCCTGAGTTTCTGTATTTGTATTCATGGTGGAACCTGCCCAGGAGTTAAATCATAACTGCTTTTCTGTTGTTGGAACTGCCCTTTTGTACTTCCGGTGCTGGCAACCCTCTGATCTCAGCAGAATTAAATATACTACAAGTCAAAGGGGAAAACATTGATTCCATAAACATATAAACAATAGTCCCTAAGAATAACCAGTTGGTAAAAAAAAAAAAAAAAAAAAAGCATATTCTTCTTCTTCACTCCTCCCTTTTTTTAAGTAGGCTTTATTTTTTAGAGCAGCTTTAGATTCCCAAAAACTGAGCAGGAAGTACAGAGAGTTCCCATACACCCCTGCACCCCATGCACAACCTCCCCCGGGATCAACACCCGCACCAGAGCCGTGCATTTGTGAACGACCAGTGAACCGACACTGACACATCATGGTCACCCAGAGCCCGGAGTTTACACTTCACTCTTGATGTTGGACATTCAGTGGTTTGGACAAATGTATGAGGACACAATTCCATCATTACAGTTCTGTACAGAGTATTTTCACTGTCCTAAAAATCCTCCGCGTGCCTCCCGTTCATCCCTCTCTCCCCTCCAGCCCCTAGCAACTACTTATCTTTTTACTGTCTCCACAGTTTTGCCTTTTCCAGACGTCATATAGTTGAATCATGGAGCCTTTTCAGATTGGCTTCTGTCACTTAGTAATATGCATTGAAGGTTCCTCAGTGTCTTTTCATGGCTTGACAGCTCATTCTTCCTAGTGCTGAATAGTATTCCACTGCCTGGATGGACCACAGTTCACTTACTTAGCCATTCATAGCCGTTCACCTACCGAAGGACATCTTGGTTGCTTCTAAGTTTTGGCATTTATGGCTGAAGCTGCTGTAAGCATCCATGTGTAGGTTTTTGTGTGGACCTAAGTTTTCAACTCATTTGGCGAAATACCAAGGAGCATGATTGCCTCCCTTCTGTTTTTAATATGCTCCTGTGAATTTGACGTACAGACCCACACTAACCAGATCAGCAGGAAGAAGGTGCTGCGGGCAGGATGTTCCAGGAGGCCCCGGCCAGCCGACCTCACTGAGGGATGAGACAGTCAGCAACACGGGGCAGCGTCGTCTGTCCTGCTCCCGCAGGCCCTGCCATCCGAGCTTCATTTCTCTAGCTTAGAGTATTTCAGAGTTTACATTTCTTACTTTTTTTTTTTTAATTTAATTTTATTTTTTACACAGAAGGTTCTTATTAGTTATCTGTTTTATACAAATTAGTGTATACATGTCAATCCGGATCTACCAGTTCATCCTCCCCCTACCCGCCCCCGCCCCCCCTGCTTTTCCTGCTTTGTGTCCATACGTTTGATCTCTACATCTGTGTCTCTGTTTCTGCCTTGCAAACCGGTTCATCTGTACCATTTTTCTAGATTCCACATATATGCGTTAATATATATTTGTTTTTCTCTTTCTGACTTAACTTCACTCTGTATGACCGTCTCTAGGTCCATCCACGTCTCTACAAATGACCCAATTTTGTTCCTTTTTATGGCTGAGTAATATTCCATTGTATATGTGTACCACAACTTCTTTATCCATTCGTCTGTCGATGGACACTTAGGTTGCTTCCATGACCTGGCTATTGTAAATAGTGCTGCAGTGAACCTTGGGGTTCATGTGTCTTTTTGAATTATGGCTTTCTCTGGGTATATGCCCAGTACATTTCTTACTTTTAAGCCAGGATGCCACTGTCTATCAACCAGAAACTCCCCTCATTTATGGACTTCCGGAGGCCAGTGACAATATATGGTTCCAGTGAGCACTGTTGCTGAATCCCTCAAGAAAAATCAGATCTATTTCTGGGGAGCTTAATGGTTGGGATTCTGACTTTTAGAGACTCAGCCCTCTAGGCGGCAGGAGAAATTTAACAAACAGTGCGCCGTATTCTGACTACCACCTAAGAGTGTTTATTGTTTATGGTTACATACTAAGGGCATGATTAGAAATGCTGTTCCAGTAGTTTTACGTAATCTTTGAACTCTGGGAAGAATGAAATGAAAGCGGCCTTTAAACGTGATTTGCTGGGCCCTTGCTGTGTATTAGGAGACCGTTTGTGTGCCTTGGTTGATTATACTGATGCGCAGAACGTAATTCTGCCTGCTCCACAGTTGGGTGGGTGAGAGCCAGCCCAGAAAGCCTTGGGCTCCTCGTGAGAGCAGCCTCAACCCAGGTTGGTTTAGTAGAAGTCCTTATTTGGGGATGATGAGAGTCACCTAGCAGTATTCATTGAGGCCACCTTGGCAGGTGGAGTGGCCTGGGAAGACAGAGGTGGGTCCCTGAGCCTGGGACGTCAGCAAGTGCAGCCTGTGTGGCCAAGTGTCCCCAGTGTGATGAGGCAGTCAGGTGTCCTGTGGAGGACTGAAGTAGGTAAGCTGCCCAAGGGGAACGGCTGCATTAGGATTACCTAGGCAGCTGTTGGTTTTCTAAAGCTGTCAGGTGGGACCCACAGATACTGCCTATTAAAACAGCACTCTAGATGATTCTTTTTTTTTTTTTTTTTAATGTGGGAGTTCTTGTCCTTCTAGATGAACTTGTTAATTCATTTGGTGGAATCTTTTTTTTAAATTAATTAATTTATCCTTGGCTGTGTTGGGTCTTCGTTGCTGCGCACGGGCTTTCTCTAGTTGTGGCGACCGGGGGCTACTCTTTGTTGCGGTGCGCGGGCTTCTCATTGAGGTGGCTTCTCTTGTTGCGGAGCACAGGCTCTAGGCATGTGGGCCTCAGTAGTTGTGGCACACGGACTCAGTAGTTGTGGCTCGCGGGCTCAGTAGTTGTGGCACATGGGCTCAGTAGTTGTGGCTCGCGGGCTCTAGAGCGCAGGCTCAGTAGTTGTGGTGCACAGGCTTAGTTGCTCCGTGGCATGTGGGATCTTCCCAGACCAGGGCTCAAACCCGTGTCCCCTGCATTGGCAGGCGGATTCTTAACCACTGCGCCACCCGGGAAGCCCCTAAATGATTCTGATTTACAGCCAGACCTAGAACCTCTAGGCTAGGGGTGCTCTTCAGAGAGTCTTGAGTCTGGTGCCTGTTAATGGCGCCGGCGTGGACGCAAGACCAGTGAGGACCCAGGAGGTGGTCATCCCCTCTGGCTACCTGGAACAGGTGTGCCAGAGAGAGGGCATCTGCAGGAAGGTACAGTTTGTTCAGGTTGCAGAATGATCCCCAGTCTGTCCCTCAGAGAGGCCCAGAGTGGAAGCGAGACTTTCAGAGCGCTGCAGGGGTCTCAGAAGCAGTTCTTTTGACAGTTGCAGGAAAGGTGCCGCTCCCGTCTGCGGGCTGCTGGTGGCCTGGCTTTGTGTAGGGGGAGCTCAGAGCTGCTCTGTGACGCCCGTGCTCCTGGCTCCACTTGCTCAGGCTGACCTGTGGCCGCACTACGAGACACCCGCTGTGGGCAGTGCCACTTACAGGTGCTGTGCACCTCACACGCTTGGGACGCGATGAAATTCACCGGCCCCAAAATTGGAAAGAAAGTTATAAAAGAATAAATGGCCCGTTAGTCTCCAACTTCATGAAGAGGAAAGGCTAATATTTATAACATTTCACGTTTGAAATGAATTCTAAGTCCAGAATTTTTCATTTTAGAATAATTTTGGAGCAGTCCTGACTTTTACAGAGGAATCAACCAATTATAGATGAGTTACTTGTCACCAAATAATTTCCAAAGCAAAATTACCAAAATCCTTAAAAAATTTAAGAGTAGCAGGTTACATTTAGTGTACAATGTAGTGAATTTCAGTGTGTTTGATATTGGTTGCAGCTGTGGTGTGTTGGGAAATGTTTAACATCTGGCTCCAGGGCAGTGAGGGGGGCAGCCCTGATGTGGAGCGCCTGCTGGTTGCCATGGAGATGCTCCCCCAGGGGCTGTCCAAGCCCCCCGGTAGCTCACTGCATCAGAGCCGGTCGGGGAGGTGCAGTGACCCCGTTGTGTGGTGTTATAGATGCACTTTCCATCTTGCAGGGGCAACAGATGTAAGTAACCTCAAGAGCACAGATAATAGCAAGAGGGACTAAAGTAATTAGGAAATGATGTTTTTAGCATTTGTTACCTGTGTCAGGTTTTTTTTGGGGGGGGGTGGGAGGGGACACTTTTTTGAAGAATAGATTTTAATTTTTGGAGCAGTCTTGGGTTCCCAGCAAAAGTGAGTAGAAAGTACAGGTTTCTGACCTACCGCCTACTGTCACACGTGTGTACCCTCTGCTACTACCAACGCGCCCACCAGAGTGGAAGATTTGTTACAGTGGATGAACCTACACAGCATTGTTGCCCAACGTCCATAGTTTCCATTGGGGTTGACTCTTGCTGTGGTCCATTCTATGGGTTTTGAGAAAAGCATCCATCATGACAGTATGGTACGGAGTATTTCACCGTCCTGAAAATCCTCTGTGCTCTGCCTAGTCAGCCCTTCTTCTGTTCAACCCTGGTAACCACTGATCTCTTTATTGTCTCCATAGTTTTACCTTTTCCGGAATGTCATATAGTTGGAATCATATCATATATATAGCCTTTTCAGATTTTTTTTATTGTGGTACCATATTCATAACATAAAATTGACCGTGCTAACCATTTTTAGGTGTACGGTTAGTACATGCACAGTGTTGTACAGCCATCACCACTATCCATGTCTAGAACTTTGCAATCCTGATGCCGTTTTGCATCCAACTGCCTGGAAAGCCTGTGCTTGCCCCCAACGCTCTCTGTGGCTGGCGTGTGCAGCCAGTGGCTGACATCAGAGCTTCAATCACATTTTTGTTTGGCATGTTTATTTTTGTTAAGTGCTTTATGATTATTTTTTTTATGAGCTCAGAACTGCAGAAATGTAAGGAATTTGCCCCTTGACTCCGTTTCTTGCTGGAGCAAACAAAAGATTATTGACTTGACACCAAGTTGGGGAGAAATCACAGTGCACCCCCCTCTGTCTGCAGCCCCCTTGGAATTTCAGCCGATCTGGGCTGCAGCCACTGGAGCCTGCTGGCTCACCAAGCTCCAGGCTACATCTTTGTTCCTCAGAGTCTTGCACTCATTCATCTTCCAAAGCCAAAAACCTTCCTACTGTGTTCTTTGCAGATTTCAAAGGGACTCAAGCTGCATAATTAATATTCAGAGGATCGATCGTATCACATGAGAAGGGGTGTCCAGCTCCGGCGTGTCCTGCTTTTGGCCAGTGGCCCTGCTCCCTTCTCTGCCTCTGCCTGCCCATTGAATCTCCACATGCCTCCTCTGTCCCCTGAGGTGGCCACTGGGCTGTCCACCCCCCCACCCCGCCTCCCCATAGAGGGAGCACATTTACCAGTTGGTTTCCCTTTGCCATTTTTCCACAGGTCCAAATCTAGAACAAAGGGGACATACATTTCATCAGCCTCCTTTATTTTTCCCATGTGAAAACAAAGTCCTTCTTGTTTTATTGCTTCTGAGAGGAACTTAGAGGGTCCTGAGATCACAGAATTTTAAGGACTTTCAGGTCATTGAGCTCAACTGCGCTCTTCTCCCACGCCCTGACCACACACACAGAGACCTGGATGCAGGAGCCCCCTCAGCCGAGACTTGTTAACTCACCTTTCTACTCTTGGAGGGACACAGTTTGTAAGTTGAGGAGTACACTTGGACTTAACTGAGATTCCCAATGGGAGCGTAGTGGCCCACGTTCCCTCTCATTTTTAAAGTTTTGCCTGACAGCCAGGAGTGATAGGAGACATAGCTTAGAGGCCAAGGCTGGGGATGGAGTCGGTACTGAAGGAAGTGGACCCTCTGCAGAACTGGTCCCCCTCCTGGAGGAAGGGGAGGGGAGCCAGGTAACCTAGCTCTGGGGCTAGGGAGTGCCTCTGGGCGCGAAGACATCATGTACCTGGGGTGCTTTATGCGAGGACAGTCTCAATTCAAAATATTTTATCCCATTTTCAGTCTGTATCGCCCAGGATGTCCCAGTTTTTGGTTCAGAAAATATGATTCCCCAGCAGAAGCTGGGCACACATGAGACGTTTGCTAGTATAGGAATACAGCTGGAGGGTTGGAGGGGTGGCCTAGGAAAGGCGATCTTACAAACCTTTGTTCAGGTCAGCGGATCCAAGGTCAGATCCTCAGTGACTGTTTTGAAGGGCTCCTTCTCTCCTGTTCTGCCTGTGAGGGTCAGAGGGATTTCAGAGTTTTCACTGTAATTAGGCAGTTGCATTCAGTTGGCGTTTTCTTCATTGAGAGGCTGATCGCTGCCTTTCAGATCTCTGGCAGGCACTTAGGGGGATGGGAGAACGATGCTCAGACAGTACCGGTGTTGACTGGCAGATGATCACCCGACCTTCTTTTCCTCTGTTACCTCATTTTATCCTCACAACAGCCCCGCAGGGGAAGCGCAGTTCTCCTTTTGCAGATGAGAAAACCGAGGCTCGAAAGGCTAAGTCATCTTCCCCTGGCCGCGTGGCTAGTCGCTGGCAGGGCCGAGACCTGAGCCCGGAAGCCCTGTTTCCTTTCTCCCCAGCCTCCCTGTCATCGAGTCCGTCCTGGGGCTCCCAGGCATTCATCGAGTGTCTGTTTGGCAGGGGACGGGCGTGCCTGGCCACCGCGGCCAGCAAGGTGAGGGGGGAGCCAGACCCAGAAGGTCAGCACATTCTCTGCAGAGCGCGACAACTTCAGGCTGGTTTTGAGCCAGGACTTGGGATTCTTCTTGCTGAAGTTTGGTTCCCCCATGGCCTCGGGTGGTTGTCTGCGCGGGGTCCCTTTGGGTTTGGATTTCAGATTTATTCTTGAATTTTTATTTCAGGACATAACTTGGCAAGATGAACACTCTGCCCCTTTCTCCTGGGAAACGAGGGTAAGTTGGGTTAAATTTAGATTTGTTTGTCTTCTTAAAAAGCGTGGCGTCCTTAGGTATTTTCCGTTCGGCCCTTGGTGGGCTCCGAAGGCCGCGGGCTGCGGGTGATGCGCCCCCTGCCGGTGGGAGAGGAGAGGCGGAGGGGCGGGGCCTGCGCTGCGTTGGGCTTGGTGATGGATGGAAGCGTGGCGGTCGGCGCGCTGGGCACGGTCGGCGGGCGGGCGGGGTGCCCTCTACCCGGGGCTCCCCTGTCCTGGGAAAGCAGTGGGGCGGGGTGGTTAGGAGCTGCTTTTATTAAAGTGAAATCAGAAGGGCAGCCGAGACGGGAAGGTGGGTGGATGCGGAGACAAGGCTGCAGACGCATCAGAACTGCCTGCAAGAGTCGCCTCAAAGGCAGAGTCCCGAGGGAGGAAGGGAGGAGGGGAAGAGTGCCCTTTGTACCCTTTGAAGCTGGACGAGCCAGTGGATACAGATGTGCAACCCAGCCTGGATCCCTGATGCTGGTCCCCAGTCATTCGTTTATTGCTGTTAGTGTTACTGTTGCCAAAGTTGCTTAAGAGTATCAAGCTTAGCTGGGTTTATCCGTTTTCCCCATTCTCCCTAGTTGTCCCAGTACAGGTGCATTAGTAAGTAGCGCAAAATGACCAAAAGGCAGGTGTCTCAAACCCAAGGAAAAGAAGGAAAAAGACCAGGATTCTCTGAATTCTACAACATTCTCTGCTGTGTGTTGGAGGGTCCTTTGCCTAATGGGGGTGACCAGGACGGCTGTGTGCCTGGAATAGGGCTTAGGCTTGAGGTTGGATCAGGGCTTTCAAGCCCTGACACTTGAAGGGGCTTGTTTCTTGGTTTTTCACTTGTGCCTACAGTTGCTCATCCCGGTAGAAGCGGCGTCCAGGGGGCTGTAGGGAGGGTGGGTCAGAGCGGGATGCGGCAGTGGGGGGGGGGGGTCTGCAAGCCACCTGCGAGGCCCTCACGTGGGGGTCTGTGTCTTAAAATGAAGGATTTGACGAGGGCTCCGATGGGTCAGGACATCCGGTGGTGTTGCCCACAGGCGCGGTTGGTTCGCTGATTGATTACCCCAAGTGACGCGAGCTGCCCTAGGATGAGGAAGCCTGTGAAAGTTGAGGTGACTCTTACGTGAGAGTTGAGAGGTGGCTTTTGCGAATATGTGGGATTAACGCAGACGACCATGCTCATCCCGCAAGCACAGACCCCTGCCTTCAGGGATCCAGAACGTCAGGTCCTAAACATCCTAAAAATAAAGATGCAAATACCTGCATCCTGCGTGCGTGATTTTTTTTTTTAATTTCCGTGGCAGATTAATAACCTAGGTCTGCGCAGAGGGCAGGGTGAGCGACGACGTTGTGCCTGGAATTGGAGTCTCCTTCAGGATCGGGGCACTGGTTAAGGGGTGGCTGAAGCGGTGAGGGTAGCTGGGAGGCAGCCAGGGAGAGTGAGGAGAAGCCTGGGATTGCAGCTTCCGAGCTCCGAGACCCACCCGTAAATGCCTCGTCCAGTGACAGGGCAAAGGGAGTTGGAGGTGGGTAGAAAGTACCTCAGCACATCGACGTTCAGCCAGGGCCATCAATATTCCTTTTACATGGGTTCCCCAGATGGGTAACTGAGAAGCACTACAGTTAAGTCCCCTACATACGAACCTTCAAGCTGCAAAGTTTCAAAGATGCGAACGTGCGTTCCATCAACGTCAGGCGTGAGTGAAATTGCAGCTTGCCCTCGTCTCCTATTGGTAACGATCCTTCAGCTCTACCATCTCCCACCTCCTCTCCCCCCACTCCAGTCAGGAACTCTTTGATGCCAGCCCCTGTGTGACAGCTGTTGTACTGCACTACTGTGCTTTTCAAGGGACTGTACTGTAAGATTGAAAATGTTTTCTTTATTTTTTGTTTGTTTTCTATGTTATTTGTGCTAAAGCTGTTTTAAACCCGTTACAGTACAGTCCTAGATAACCCACTGTGTTAGTTGGGTACCTACATACAACTCGTTCGTATGTAGGGGCCTTACTGTAATCCTAGGCAGATGGGTAGTCTGCAGGGGGGAGTGGACAGCCTCGCGGACAGTGGCCCAGAAGGCAGCACAGATGTTACTGGACTGGGCCCTGTGTTTGATGATGTCTCAGTGATGAAGACAGAGAAGTCGAATTAGTTAAAATGCCCCGAGCCCTAAGTCCATCGTGCCCCCCACGAGGATATCTACTCTCGTAAGAACTTACCTTGTTAAATGTTCCTGAGTCAGCCGTCTGTGGGATGGGATGTTTCATCTGTTATTAACTTGATGCAGATGACATTCTGGGGCAAGGATGGGGCAGCGCCTGGGGCGGTGACCGCAGCGCCTGAGGCTCAGTGTGGGAACAGGTGCCGGGAAAAAGTCTCTAGAACAAGGTGTGCTGACGCAGTCCAGCACGGGTCACGCTCGTGCTGGAGTTAATTGTCCACAGATACCATCCAGGTCCCTTGGGAACCTGCAGAAATTGAGAAGGCTTGATAAAGTTAAGCCAATATGTGTTGCTCATTTTAATTAACTTGGGTTTTTTTGTTTTTGTTTTTGTTTTTTAATTAATTAATTTATTTTTGGCTGTGTTGGGTCTTCGTTTCTGTGCGAGGGCTTTCTCCAGTTGCGGCGAGCGGGGGCCAGTCTTCATCGCGGTGCGCGGGCCTCTCACTATTGCGGCCTCTCCCATTGCGGAGCACAGGCTCCAGACGCGCAGGCTCAGTAGTTGTGGCTCGCGGGCTCAGTTGCTCCGCGGCATGTGGGATCTTCCCAGACCAGGGCTCGAACCCGTGTGCCCTGCATTGGCAGGCGGATTCTCAACCACTGTGCCACCAGGGAAGCCCCACGTTCCCTTTCAATGAGAGAACCAGCTTATTTCATGAACAGGTGGGCTGTGTCCTCACCTTTCGATTTGCGCTCTCAAAATCACACTTACGTGATTTAAAGTCAGAACTTTGTAGAGGCAAAATAGAGAGCGTTCCAGAGAGCAAAGGGCTTTACGCCTGCTCTGTCATCAAGAGTCGGAGTTCCACCCCTCGCCTCTCCCCAGCTGAAGCGCGAGTGCCCACCTCTCTTCATTGTCACGCTCTTCCTTAGGACTGAAAGACGGATGAGAACTTGGAGAGCTGCATGCAGGAGGTGGGTTAGCCAGGGCAGGGTGGCCCTGACCTCCAGCTGCAAGGCTGGAGGCTCTTTGTCATTTGACGTCTTTGATGCGTGGCAGGCACCTCACTCCTTCGCGGCTTGAAGCAGCCATTTCTTTGCTCCTGCTTCTGGGGGCCAGTGGTCTGGGCAGGGCTCAGCCTGGCTGTTCTTCTGTGGGCCTCGCCCGGGACTGCTCACGTGTCATCTGACGGCCGATGGGAGCTGGTTGCTCTGGGGTACCCTCTCTTCCGTGTCCGGTTGGGGCCACATGTGTCCAGCGAGCTACGTGTTGGTGGAAGAGTTCCCTCGGGTGAGAGTGGAAGCCGACAGGGTCTTCCGAGGCTGAGGCTTGGGAACCGAAGTATCCCCTCTGCTCTGTTCTGCTGGTCAAATCGAGGCACAGTCCAGCCCGGATTTGGGGTGTGAGGACATGGATCGCAGCTCCTGAGGGACGGTTGCGGAGAATCTGTGCCGTTTTGAATCAAAGACTCCACGCTCTGACAGCCCCGACAGCGGGTCATTTCATTTGATTGTCTATCATCCACTGATGGGTTTTTTTTGAGTTTTAAATTGTGGTAAAATACACATCCCATAAAATGTACCATCTTAGCCATTTGTAAGTGTGCAGTTCGGCGGCCTTAAGTGCATTCACACTGTTTTGCAGCCGTCACCACCATCCATCTCCAGAACTTTATCATCTTCCCAAACTGAAACTCTGTTCCTTTTAAGCCAAAACCCCCCTTTCCCCCTCCCCCAACCCCTGGCAACCACCCTTCTACTTCCTGTCTCTATGACATAATTCACTGATTTTTTTCAAAAATCCAGCGGACATTGATTAGCCTTCCACTCTGGGTCAGACATTATGCTTAAGGCTCAGAGGTGAGTAAACACTCGCTCTCGGCAAAGAGCCCAGCGTGGGGATGACCGCGCCTGGGGGCGGAGCTCACGCAGGAGGACCACTTTAGCCACACGATCATTCTCCTTCATTCACATGACACATATTTACTGCACGTTGGTAGATGCGGTCTCATGCCTTCTGCAGCCGTTCACTTCAGCAGACTTTTTTTTTTTTTTCCTTTTCTTCGGCCGTGCTGCACGGCATGTGGGATCTTAGTTCCCTGACCAGGGATCGAACCCACGCCCCCTGCACTGGAAGCGCGGAGTCTTAGCCACTGGACCACCGGGGAGGTCCCCACTTCTGCAGACATTTAATGATAGCCAACTAAGTGCCCAGCTCTTCCTCAGCTCTGACTTCTCAGTCACCAGTCGATCAGCTGAGGCCAGGGTCAGCCTGACCCAAGGTGATGGTTGTCGGGCACAGAGCCGAGAATCTCAGGGATGTGGGATTTCTTCCCAATTTTTGCACCTCTGTCTGGGCTCCTTCCTTCGGGCCAGCCCGTGGCCGAGGACCCCTGCAGAGACCTGCCGAGGGTGGGCGAGCTGGTGCTGTCCGTCCCTGAAAGGCAGCTCTGACCAGGAGAGGCCTCGCTGCCGGACACGCACTGCCCATTTCCTCGGACCCTGCTCGGTCTTCCAGCCTGCCCTCCCCTCCTGGGTCGCCTCCTGCCGAGGCCGCACCAGGCCCGATGCCTCTGTCGCTCTGACCCCTTCCCCACGGAAGGGAGGCTCTGGGCAGAAGTGCCTGTCCCGGCCGGGCGAGGTGCCCTTGGTCGTCACCTTTCCCCTTGTCCGTCCGCTTGGCAGGTGTGCTGGGGGCACGGGCGCCTGCAGGGCCCCACGGCGGATTCCTCTCTCCTGCTCCTGAGGTTCCACGAGGAAAACACTCAGCACTTGGAACGCTCCAGAGAGGGGAGTCGGGAGGAGAGGACTCTTCGCGCTGCCGCCCCTCTGGGCTGGGGGTTTACGGGAGACTCCTGCAGGGGCAGGTCGGGCCCTAGCGACGGGTGGCTGGACTCTGGGGACACCACGCCCACCGTGCTTGCCTCCCCCCAGGCTGTCTGGGTTTTCCCTTCCTGTCTACCCGCGTCCTTCACCCGAGGTTCGGCTGCCTATTTGGGGATCGTGAGTAAGCTGGGTGGGGATCAGCTCCTTGATCTCCGAGGGACCACAGACCACTCCTGGAGTAGGGACAGCTCCTTGATCTCAGCCCCTCCTCAGGAGGAGAAGTAAGCGCCTGGGAGCAAGCGCATCTCCACGGGCTGAGGTCCACGCCAGGCATCTGCAGGCACATCAAATGCTTTCACCCAGGAGGTCAGTGTCGCTGCCCCCGCCGTGGGCCGGGATGCTGGGGCTCAGGGGCGGCGGTCACGGGCAGGCGGGTTGAATCGATGAAGAGAGGTTGGAGCTTGGGTCTGTCTGTGGCTAACAGGCATCTCTTGCCCAGGCGGGACAGAAGCGTGTTCCGTCAGGATGTCCGTACATGGAGGGTTCCCTGGGTTCCCCGTTACGGTTCTGGCTGGCTGTCCCTCCTCACCGCCAGCCAAAAGTTTCTGCGAAGCGCAGGGCCGTGGAGCCACGCCTGGCTCCCATCACAGCGTCACTCCTGCTTGGGGCCCTCACGGAGACCCCACCTCTGCCCAGCAGTGAAGTCTCCCTCCCCCTCCCCCGTGCTGTCTGTAACTCACCTTCCTGAGATCCAGAGCAGGCCTGTGGCCCCCTGCTCTGGACCTGTCCTGGCTTTTGTAGGTGCGGTGACCTGTCAGCTCCTCGGCCCAGGTCCCCGCCCGCTGCTCTGGCCCCAAGGGTCCTTCCCGCCGGTCTCTTCTCCAGTCCCGCAGCCCTGCCCCGTGGCACCGATCTCGCCTGCCTCGGCGCCTTGCCCAGCCCCCGGCCCCCAGCCACCCGTGCAGGTCCCACCTGCCCCCCAGACCCGCAGCAGATTCCGTTCCGGTGGTTCTCCCAGCTCTTGTGACAGCTGGGCAGCTCCCACAGGCCCCTGATCTGTGCTGAGCACCTTGGGGGCATTTCCTCGACTAATCCCCACAACGCGCCCTTTGACAGATGAAGAAACGGAGGCCCAGAGTGAGGGGTGTGAGCTAGATGTCCCAGCCCAGGGCCGTGTGCTTCACCCCTTGCCGCAGTGTCTGCAACTGTCCCCCTTCTGTGTCCCCTCTGAGAAGCTCTGCGCTAGACGGCCACACATTAATGTCACTGGTGGTGTTCTTTGTCGGTGCGTCTTGTCCCTGTGAGACGACAAGCACCTGGAGGGCAGAGGTTCCTGTCCTTCCCTTGGCCTTATAACCGCAGGCTCCCTCACACCCACTGTCTGTTGCGTGTCTGTTGGGTTGTCCCCAGGCTCGTTGCCATGGGGCCCAACAGCTGGGCAATGTCCATTGTCCGCCCGGCTCCCTGGTGAAAATACAGGAGTGTTCTCTAGCCCCTGGGGCCTCGGGGTTAGGGGCGGGTGGTCCCCAGACCCTGTCCCCCGTGCCCCGCTGGCCTGGAGGCTCTGACACCCCCAGTCTCAGTGGCTAGGCCGTGCTGTCTCTTCCCCACCAGATTGTCATCCTACTGATTTTGAGATTCTAAAAATTGTTCGTATCTTCCCCTCTTCTTCTTCCTTTTCCTCCTTTGGCGGGGGAGGTGGAGGAGGATAAAAGTTAAATGGTTTGTGAATTTATTAGCATTTGCTCCAGTAAGCTATTATGTTTTCTGACAATGTTTCTGCAGCCTTCATCTCAACAATTTAGGTCTGCCAGAGGCCGCCAAGCCAAACAGTTAGTTTTGGCCGCCTGCACCCTCCTTTACTGAAATATTACACATTCCTCTCCAGTGAGTGGGACGTAAAAATAGACACTGGGCCCAGTTGTGGTCTTTCTGTATTTAGAACGGACGTGGCCGGCGAAGACCCAGTTCCCCACATGGGGAGACTGACGCCCAGGCCTGGCTCAGTGCACAGCCCTGGGGCTCCAACCGGGGCGCCTGGGACACAGAGGGTAGCGCCGTCAGCGTCACTGGCAGGAGGGGAGGGGGCTTCCTGAGTACCCCGCGCTCTTCCATCTCAGCCATCTCGTGTAAGACCGCGGGCTTGAATCCCCCTCCGACTTGCTGTCCGAGCCGGGGGCTGCTCTTCACGTGGAACGGCATCCTGTTGCTGGGCCCAGCTCGGCGCAGGGGACGGGGCTCCTGAGAGCTCTTTGTCCACACCTGGAAAAACTGACTTTTTCCAGAAATCAGAAGACTGCATGGGAACTTCCTGACTTTCTGGCGTTCATCACAGGCTCCAGACGCAGTCCCCCCGCTGGCCTGTCAGGTCGCGAGGCAGGGCTGTCCCCTCCTGCGCGCTGATCTGCTCCAGGGTCTGAGGGGGAAGGTGAGGTCAGAGACCCCGTCACAAGCACAGGCTCTGGGGGGTCCAGGGACAGCACGGCGGCAGCACTACATCCCTGTGGGGAGTGTCTCAGCTCAGATTCCACGCCAGACACTGGGCCGGGATGGGGCTTCAGAGTCGCGCTTGCTTCCGGACGCAGACACGGCCCGCGTGTCCCAGCCACGGGCATCACGCCCCTGGTGACCAGAGGAAGGCGGGGAGGGACCAGCGCCCGGAGGGGATCCAGTGGGAATACTGCTGACCCCCCGGGGAGCTTAGATGCCTCTGACCAAGCAGAACAGGAGCAGAGCCCAGTAGCCTGCGTTTACTGAGCACTTACTATGTGCCGGGCCTGGTTCTAAAACAACAGCCCAGGGAGTAAGAATACTCCGTTTTTACTAGAGAAGAAAAGAGTCCAGGTTCAGGTTGGGTCGTTGGTGGGTTTGCCCTTTACTGAGAGGAGCAGGTTCAGGGAAGAAGGTAGCTGTGGCTTTGGGCCGGTGAGCAGGAGGTCCCTCTAAAGGGGACCTGGGGCCTAGGGGACCTCCCGGGAGAAAGCACGGGAGGGACCAGAGGCACCGGGCTGAGCCCTGGTCTGGGAGGGAAGGGGGCGGCCCGGGGAGGGTGGAGTCACCGAGCAAAAAGCAGTGAAACGTCTCCTAAAGCACAGAGGGAGCTGCAGTGCAGGAGCCACTTCTGTGTGACCTGGACAACAGCGTGTCTTTGAAAATGACCAGGGGCCCCTCTTCACCATGTCCTGGTCCAGTTTCGCTGGCGTTCTGGGGTCTTGGAGCCAAGTAACATGAACTCTGGTCAGGAAAAAGGGCCCTTTGCCCCTCTTCTTCTTTCTTTGCCCGCCCCTTCCCAACAGGCATGTGTCTTAAACACAAACCACAAACCTTTGCCCTTTGGGGCGAGGAGTGGGAAAGAAAGAGACCCTCACCAGTGCAGCTGATCAAGGAGGACCGTTTCTTAAAAGGGGGTTGTAGTCATATTTTATCTGCAGAATGGAAAGCAACAAATGCCTGGCCAAAAAGGCTTAGAAGCTGATACACGAGAACGTTTTTTCTTCTGTAAGTTCTTGTTTTCCCCATTTTCACCCCAGAGTGCCCCAAACCAAGTAGCCACCCCTGTCAGCCTGGCCCTCTCTTCTACCAAGACGAGACCCTCCCCGAGGGGCTCTCACGAGGGCTCCGGTGGCCCAAGGAGCCCTGAAAGCCTCCGTGGTTCTGTTGCAGGTTGTCACTCCAGCTAAGTGCTGCTCGGTGCCCTGGTCGAGGGCCTGAAGCAGTCCTGGAACCACTGCGGCTGACTTCTCTCCCCAGCGTCCTTGGCTCGGCCCAGTGCTGCCCTGTGCCTACACTCATGTTCAGCCCAGCTTTCCAGGAGCTTCTCTCCCCACTGGAGACATGGCTGATCCTAAAAGAGCCTAGTGTTTGACGAACCGCTCAGTTTTAAGTGCTTTCTTTACCCTGCAATTTCCAGATCAATCTCAACTCTGTTCTCTCAGGCTCAGTCCCCACTTCCAAGCTATTTCTAGCACTTTGCTTATTTAAAGAACTCATCATCTCTGTGCCCACATTCTCCCTGTATTTTACTGTGGAGTTTGGAAATATGCAGAGTATTGAGAATGATTCACTCAGAAAGAGCCCTTTAAGAATCAGATTAGGTCACTGACATACAGAAATCCTGCCACGTGTGGGGATCGCTGGTGTTCACATGGACACATGGGCATCGTCCCTGGCGGCCACTGGCTTTTTAGATGTGGTGTGATGCCCAGCACAGCTGCAGGCCTCGGAATCACTTGCCCCAGATTGAAATCCCAGCTGCTCTTAATGGACTAGTGACCTAGGACAACTCACTCATTTGCTCCAGACCTCCATTTTCTCCGTTGTAGAATAAAAACTTTTTAGAAGAAAAGCCCAACAACAAAGAAAACTGTGCCTGGTGCCCTGGATGCGCTCAGAGTCTGCATTTGTTCTGAGCCCCAGCACCTGAGCTTTGATGGTTTTTTTTTTTTTTTTTTTTTTAAACATCTTTATTGAAGTATAATTGCCTTACAATAGTGTGTTAGCTTCTGCTTTATAACAAAGTGAATCAGTTATACATATACAATATGTTCCCATTTCTCTTCCCTCTTGCATCTCCCTCGGTTTTTTTTTTTTTAATGTCCAGATTAAAAAAAAAATTTTTTTTTTAATTGAAGTATAGTTGATTTACAATGTTGTGCCGCTCTCTGCTGTACAGCAGTGACTCAGTTATACACATACATACATTCTTTTTTTATATTCTTTTCCATTATGGCTTATCACAGGATATTCAATATAGTTCCCTGTGCTGTACAGTAGGACCTTGTTGTTTATCCATCCTGTATGTAATAGTTTACATCTGCTAACCCCAAACTCCCAGTCTATCCCTCTCCCTCCCCCCTCCCGCCTGGCAACCACAAGTCTGTTCTCTATGTCTGTGAGTCTGTTTCTGTTTTGTAGGTAGGTTCATCTGTGCCATACTTTAGATTCCACATATAAGTGATATCATATGATATTTGTCTTTCTCTTTCTGACTTACTTCAATTAGTATAATAATCTCTAGTTGCATCCATGTTGCTGCAAATGGCATTTTTTCATTCTTTTTTTATGGCTGAGTAGTATTCCATTGTTTATATGTACCACATCTTTATCCATTCATCTGTCGATGGACATTTAGGTTGTTTCCATGTTTTGGCTATTGTGAACAGTGCTTCTGTGAACATAGGGGTGCATGTTTCTTTTTGAATTATAGTTTTGTCCAGGTGTATTCCCAGGAGTGGGATTGCTGGATCATATGGTAATTCTATTTTTAGTTTTCTGAGGAACCTCCATACTGTTTTCCGTAGTGGCTGGACCAACTTACATTCTCACCAACAGTGTAGGAGGGTTCCCTTTTCTCCACATCGTCTCCAGCATTTGTTTTTAGTGATGGCCATTCTGACCGGTGTGAGGTGGTACTGCATTGTAGTTCTGATTTGCATTTCTCTAATAATTAGTGATGTTGAGCATCTTTTCATGTGCCTACTGGCCACCTATATGTCTTCTTTGGAGAAATGTCTGTTAAGGTCTTCTGCCCATTTTTGGATTGGGTTATTTGTTTTTTGTTGTTGAGTTGTATGAGTTGTTTGTATATTTTGGAGATTAAGCCCTTGTCAGTCGCATCATTTGCAAATATTTTCTCCCATTCTGTAGGTTGCCTTTTTGGGTTTTTTAATGGTTTTCTTTGCTGCGCAAAAGCTTTTAAGTTTGATTAGGTCCTATTTGTTTATTTTTTTTTTTATTTCTATTGCCTTGGGAGACCGACCTAAGGAAACATTGGTACGATTTATGTCAGAGAATGTTTTGCCTGTGTTCTCTTCTAGGAGTTTTATGGTGTCTTGTCTTATGTTTAAGTCTTTAAGCCATTTTGAGTTTATTTTTGTGTATGGTGTGAGGGTGTGTTCTAACGTCATTGATTTACATGCGGCTGTCCAACTTTCCCAACACCACTTGCTGAAGAGACTGTCTTTTTCCCATTTTATAATCTTGCCTCCTTTGTTGAAGATTAATTGACTGTAGGTGTGTGGGTTTATTTCTGGGCTCTCTGTTCTGTTCCATTGATTCGTATGCCTGTTTTTGTACCGATACCACACGGTTTTGATTACTGTAGCTTTGTAATATTGTCTGCAGTCTAGGAGAGTTATGCCTCCTGCCTTGTTTTTTTTTTCCTCAGGATTGCTCTAGGAATTCTGGGTCTTTTATGGTTCCATATACATTTTTGGATTGTTTGTTCTAGTTCTGTGAAAAATGTCATGGGTAATTTGATGAGGGTCGCATTAAATCTGTAAATTGCTTTGGGTAGTATTGCCATTTTAGCAATGTTCATTCTTCCAATCCAAGAGCATGGGATATATTTCCATTTCTTTGAATCCTCTTTTATTTCCTTTATTAATGTTTTATAGTTCTCAGTGTATAAATCACCTCCTTGGTCAGGTTTATTCTTAGGTGGTTTTTTTTTTTTTTTTTGGTGTAATTTTAAAAGGTTTTCTTTTTTTTTTTAAATTCCCTTTCTGATATTTCACTGTTAGTGTAAAGGAATGCAACTGATTTCTGAATGTTAATCTTGTATCCTGCTACTTTGCTGCATTATTAGATCTAGTAGTTTTTGTGTGGAGTCCTTAGGGTTTTCTCTATATAGTATCATGTCATCTGCATATAGTGACAATTTTACTTCTTCCCTTCCAACTTGGATACCTTTTATTTATTTTTCTTGTCTGATTGCTGTGGCTAGGACTTCCAATACTATGTTAAAGAGAAGTGGAGAGAGTGGACATCCTTGTCTTGTTCCAGATTTTAGTGGGAAGGCTTTCAGCTTTTCACCATTGAGTATTGTATTGGCTGTGGGTTTGTCATAAATGGCTTTTGTTATGTTGAGATATGTTCCTTCTATTCCCCCTTTGGTAAGAGTTTTTAATCATGAATGGATGTTGAATTTTGTCAAATGCTTTTTCTGCATCTATTGAGATGATCATGTGGTTTTGGACTTTTCTTTTTTTAATGTGGTGTGCATTGATTGATTTGCGTATGTTGAACCATCCTTGTGAACCTGGGATGAATCCCACTCATTTGTGGTGTGTGATCTTTTTTATGTGTTCTTGGATTCGGTTTGCTAATATTTTGATGAGAATTTTTGCATCTATATTCATGACATATATTGGCCTATAATTTTCTTTTTTAGTGGTGTCTTTGTCTGGTTTTGGTATCAGGGTGATGGTGGCTTAGTAGAATGTCTTTGGGAGTGTTCCCTCCTCTTCAGTCTTTTGGAAGAGTTTGAGAAGAATCAGTATGAATTCTTTGTATGTTTGGTAGAATTCACCTGTGAAGCCGTCTGGTCCTGGACTTTTGTTTGTAGGAATTTTTTTTTATTACAGATTCTACTTCACTTCTAGTGATCAGTCTGTTCAAATTATCTATTTCTTCTTGACTCAATTTGGTCTGCAAGTTTCCAGAAAGTTGTCCATTTCTTCTAGGTTGTCAAATTTGTTGGCATGTAATTGTTCATAGTATTCTCTTATGGTTTTTTGTATTTCTGCAGTATCAGTTGAGATTTCTCCTTTTTCATTTCTTATTTTATTTGGGTTCTCTCTCTTTTCTTCTTGGTGAGCCTGGCTAGAGGTTTGTCAATTTTGTTTACCCTTTCAAAGAACCAGCTCTTGGTTTTGTTGATTTTTTTCTATTGTTTTTTTAATCTCTGTTTTATTTATTTCCTCCCTGATATTTATTATTTCCTTCCTTCTGCTGACTTTAGGTTTTTGTTCTTCTTTTTCTAATCCTTTTAGGTGATAGGTTAGGTTGTTTACTTGAGATTTTTCTTGTTTTCTGATGGAGGCCCAGTCCTCTTCCCAGGGTCTGACCCCCGAAGTCTGAGCCTCAGCACCCAGCCCCCATCCGCTCCAGAGGGCGAGCAGACAAGCGTCTCAGTCTGGGGAGTGCCGGTCTGCACAGACCCTCTGTGCAGGTCTCTCCACTTTGCCCTCTGCACACCTGTTGCTGCACTATGCTCTGAGGCTCTGAATGGGCTTTGATGATTTTTTTTGGGTTCTATTTCTTATAACCCTGAGCTTCAAGGCAGCCTGTGCTTATGTTTGGAGCTGGAGTTCCTTGTGGCCTCATCATCTTGAGGAGAGACCTGTGGCCATCAGAATCTGGGCTTTTAGGAAAAATCTCAGCCAGAGAGAAGTGAAGGCGTATGCATTAAAGTAATAGAGAACCATGTTAGCACAGTTTTAAATTATACTCAGTGACAACACGGAAGCAGTGGCTGCAATTGCTACTCTGATATATAGCTGGCGGCATTAGAAATCGGGGCAGCCCCTGGCAAACAAATTTGGTATGCACCCAAAACCATAATAAAAGAAAGGTTTAAACCTGTTGTAGTTTGGTACTTCACTTCTGGAAATCTGTCTGCAGAAATGAACTCCAAATGGGGGAGAGCTGTATGCATGAAGATGTTCTGACAGCCTTAATTATAACAACAGAAATTAAAAGCAGCAAACTGATAAAAAGAAAATGGGAAAGTAGATGGTGGGACAGCCACTCAATGAAATATCTTGTGCCCATTAAAACTAATGACTACAAAGACCACATAACACCACTGATGAGGCTTCTGGTTAAGTGAAAAAACAATACCCAAAATTATACACATAACAGAACTGCAATGTCGTAAAATACGTATCTGAGAAAGAGTACACGAAAATACACAAACTAATGGAGATTATGGGAAGAGGGAAAGGTTATGAATGATTTTTTTCTAATTCCCCAGATTTTAGTATGTAGTTTTCATACTTTTATTTTATTTTATTTTTTTAAATTAATTAATTAATTTATTTATTTATGGCTGTGTTGGGTCTTCGTTTCTGTGCGAGGGCTTTCTCCAGTTGCGGCAAGCGGGGGCCACTCCTCATCGCGGTGCGCGGGCCTCCCACCATCACGGTCTCTCTTGTTGCGGAGCACAGGCTCCAGACGCGCAGGCTCAGTAATTGTGGCTCACGGGCCCAGGTGCTCCGCGGCATGTGGGATCTTCCCAGACCAGGGCTCGAACCTGTGTCCCCTGCATTGGCAGGCAGATTCTCAACCACTGCGCCACCAGGGAAACCCCATACTTTTATTTTAAAAAGAAGAAGAGGAAGGGATTGTATGAGGGAGCAGAAGTGGAGAGGAAGAGAGGAATGTTCCAGTTTGATCTGAGAAATGCCTGAGGCGGCAGATTGCTCGCTCTGCAGGGCTTGGGGACGCCACCCTCCAGGATGCTCCACTGCAAAGAGGCATCAGGTGTCCACTCGGTGGCCTGTCGGTCAGGACAGCTCAGCCCCACCACCTTTAGAGGTCACAGTGGTTAGCAGCATCAGATCAAGGAAAGTGTTTCGGGGGCACCTGGATGTGGGGTGTGGACCCTGCCCTGCCCTCGGGGGTTCCCCACCTAACAGGGCCAGGACCAGCTGAGAGCAGCAGGGTAGCGCCGAGGAGATCACGGGAGAGGAAGACTGTCTTGTCAGCTCGGGCAGCTGTGACAGATACCACAGACTGGGGGCGTCCAGTAACAGACGTCTGCTTCTCACAGTTCTGGGGCCGGGAGTCTGAGATCACGGTGCCAGCAGGGCTGGTCCTGGGGAGACCCTCTTCCTGATTTGCAGACAGCCGCCTTCTCACTGTGTCCTTACATGGTGGGGAAAGAGAGCATCTCTCAGGGCACTAATCCTGTCCTGGGGGCTCCACCCTCATGACCTCACCTAAACCTCCTAAAGGCCCTGCCTCCAAAGACTAACTTCGGGAGTTAGGCCTTCAACATGTGAATTTGGGGCACACAAACATGCAGTGTGCAGCGGGCGTGCGGGCGGAGTGTGGGATGGAGGCGTGGAAGGGAGATCACACCTTTGCAGCCGCACACAGGCCTGCCCTTGACTTTCTTGGTTTAGTCCAGGGAAGCAGGGTCTGGCTGTTGGTTTTTCTTTCACCCTTGCTGGCTGCCGTCACTCAGGAAGGCAGAGGCCCGTGAGGTGGGGACTTGGCTCTGGGTTTTGACCCTCACTGCAGTGCTGTCATGGTGACTGTGCACCCTTCCTTGTCACCCCCAGGGGGGCAGTCACCCTCCTCAGGAAGGGTCGAGCATCCCTCCTGAAGAGGCGGGTGGGTGATCTGCCCACCAAGCAGAGACCTTAGTCGTCAGTCAGATTCAGGAGTCTGAGCTGTTCGTAGCCTCCAGTGTGACAGGATGTGACAGCTCTCAAAGCCTGTGCCGTGTTTCAGGGCTGTGATGGCGGTCCTGAAAATAACCACTGAGGACAGACAGTGCCAGCAAGTGGACGACAGGCAGCGCTGTTGCTACTGGGGGGACGTGTGGGCTGGCACACCTGTCCCGTTGACCGAATGTGTTGCTCTCTTTTTTCCCTCCCTCCCCGCATCCCGCTAGAGTCAGATGGAGTTCAGCGTCTCCTCCTTATCCATCCAAGAACCGAGCTGCAGCACTGCCACCGAGCCCAGGCCACCGTCCAAAGCTCCTCAGGGCTCGCAGGCCCTCCGACCGTCCCAGGGCAGCAAGTCCTCCAGCCTGGATGCTCTGGGTCCTGCCACCCGGAAGGAGGAGGAAGCGTCCTTCTGGAAGATCAATGCGGAGCGGTCCCGGGGGGAGGGCCCTGAGGCCGAGTTCCAGTCCCTGACCCCCAGCCAGATCAAGTCTATGGAGAAAGGGGAAAAGGTCTTGCCTGTCTGTTACCGGCCGGAGCCCGTCCCGAAGGCCAGGGAGGCCAAGGTGGAAAAGTCCAGCAGCCTCCGCCAGGAGCAGTGGGTCCTGCCCGGCGTCAGCGTGGAGCGAGAGAGACCCCAGCCCGCCCAGGCCTGCACCAGCCCGCTGAGCGAAGCCGCCGCCGCCACCTCCGAGCCCGTGGGGAAGCCGCCCTCCCCCGAGGCTGTGGAGGACACGGAGGGTGCCCTGTTCTCGGAACCCGTGCCTGTACAGGTGGGTGCCTTGCTTCAGGCCAGGGGCTCCTTCCTCCCGAGTGACCAGGGCCACCTCACGTGGATGGGCGGACCACAGATGCCCCCATTTTCTCCTTCCTCTGCCATCCCTCGGAGGACTTCTGGGTTCAGGTCTGCTGGGTTGTCACTCAGCTCGGCGACCAACACACAGGCAGGGGACGTGTTCTGTGAAGCCGTCTGGTGCCGTGACCTGTTTGCCTGTTCCGTGGTTGTGTCCCAGATGCCCACTGCCCTTCCGCAGTTGTGTGAGGGCAGGGACAGAAGGGACGCAGGGGGCAGTGAGCAGAGGACTCGAGGGGGAAGGCGGCAGTGTGGGTGGGATTTGGATGCCGGCTCCACGCGGCGGCCTGGGAGGCTGGGCTGCAGTGTCGGTGAGGAAGGGACCCGCAGGTGTCCTGAGGGACATGGGGGAAGTGGCGGGGACCCCAAGCCTCTGCCAGGAGAGCAGCCGTGCTTGTTTGGGGACCATGGGACACTTGCTTCAGGAATGATGGGCCGCTTCTCATTTCCAAGCAAAACAGGGTTAGGTGTCCAGGGAGGAGTCCTAAAGAAAGGACTTCTTTCTGGGAACGGAGGGAAAGGAAACGAAAGATGTGAGAGGTTCACTGGCTGAGGTGCAGTGTGTCGTGAAGAAAGGGCCCTACCAGAGAATAGCCAGCGTGGGTGGCTTCTGCATGTTTTCCCAGTTTTGTGGAGCACCAACTGTTGTCTTTACCAGCTGGTCTGCGTTGCTTGAGAAAACTCAGCAAAGGGAAGAGAAAATGTTTGGTTAAGGCTCACCCAAAACCAAAATAAATAAATAAATAGGTAGGTGTATTTCAGAGGGAGGCTGTGTTTTTTTTTGTTTTTTTTAAAATAAATTTATTTATTTAATTTATTTTTGGCTGCGCTGGGTCTTCGTTGCTGCACGTGGGCTTTCTCTAGTTGCAGCGAGCGGGGGCTACTCTTCATTGCGGTGCATGGGCTTCTCATTGCGATGGCTTCTCTTGTTGCAGAGCACGGGCTGTAGGCATGAGGGCTTCAGTAGTTGTGGCACGTGGGCTCAGTAGTTGTGGCTCGCGGGCTCTAGAGCGCAGGCTCAGTAGTTGTGGCGCACGGGCTTAGCTGCTCTGCGGCATGTGGGATCTTCCCGGACCAGGGCTTGAACCCGTGTCCCCTGCATTGGCAGGCGGATTCTTAACCACTGCGCCACCAGGGAAGTCCCCACCATTCTACCTTCTGTCTCCATGGATTCGACTTCTCTGGGGACCTCGTACAGTATTTGTCCTTTAATGACTGGCTTATTTCACTGAGCGTACTCTCCTCAAGGTTCATGCATGCTGTACTGTGTGTTTATCCATGCTGTAGCGTGTGTACGACCTTTGAATAATATTCCATTGTATAAGTACACCACATTTTACTCATCTGTCGATGGATACTTGGGTTGTTTCTACCTCTTGGCTATTGTGACTAATGCTGCTATGAACTTGGGTGTACAAACATCTGTTCGAGTCCCTGCTTTCAATTCTTTTGGGTATATGCCCAGAAGAAGAATTGCTGGATCCTGTGGTAGTACTATGTTTGATTTTTGAGGAGCTGCCGTGCTGTTTTCCAGCAAAGGCTATGCTGTCTTACATCCCAGCAACAGTGCACAGGGTCCCAACTTCTCCACATCGTCACCAACGCTCATTTCCTTTTTTCTTGTTTCTTTTTTGATAACAGCCATCCTAATGGGTGTGAATGCTATCTATCACTGCGGTTTTGATTTGCATGTCTCTAATGATTGGTGAGGTTGAATATCCTTTCGTGTGCTCAGTGGCCATTTGTATATCTTCTTTGGGGAAATAGCTATTCAAATCCCTTGTCCAGTTATAATCGGCTGTGGGTTTTTGGTTTTTTTTGGCTGCATTGTGTCTTCGTTGCTGCGCGCGGGCTTTCTCTAGTTGCGGCGAGCAGGGACTGCTCTTTATTGTGGTGCGCGGGCTTCTCATTGCGGTGGCTTCTCGTTGCAGAGCGCGAGGGCTTCAGTAGTTGCAGCATGCAGGCTCAGTAGTTGTGGCTCACAGGCTTCAGTAGTTGTGGCTCACGGGCTCTAGAGCGCAGGCTCAGCAGTTGTGGTGCACGGGCTTAGTTGCTCCGTGGCATGAGGGATCCTCCTGGACCAGGGATCAAACCCGTGTCCCCTGCAGTGGCAGGCGGATTCTTAACCGCTGCGCCACCAGGGCAGCCCTTGGATGTGGGTTTTGTTGTTGAGCTGTGGTCGTCCTCTGGGTGTTTCCTGGATTGGGGTTCCAGGCATGTCCACGCCTCTCTAGGCCGAAGACCTAGTCAGTTGTCCTCCCGAAGAAGGGGAGCCCTGGGACGGGAGGGGTTCTGCCTTCCATCGTCTCCACATCAACTTTCCAGCCTGTCCCTCCTTTCAGGGTCTCTCGCCATCTTAGGCCAGCACTTTGGGCCCCTCCCTTGCCGCTCTGGTGCCTGGCGCCGTCTCCTCCCTAATCTTCCTGCCTGGTGCTCTCTCTCCGACACTCTGCAGTGGGGTCTTCCTCCGAAGGAAGCATCTGTATAAGCTACGTGAGGGTCTTCATTGTAAAGAGACGCAGGAAAGCGCTTGTGTGGGGTTGGGGGCGGTGAGTAGGGCAGAGCACCTGAAACCCTTTGAAAGAACAGATTTCTGAGGCACAGCACAGCGTGAAGTGCTGCTGCACGTAAGACGCTGGTAGGAAACCAGAAAACGGAACGTGTGCCTGAGCGCCTTTGGCTTTTCGAGCTCCGGCTCAGTCTGAGAGGCAGCAAAACTGGGCCTGGGACGTGCTTCAGAGGGAGCCGCTCAGCCCCGTGGCCTCCACGTCAGCGCCTTCTGTTTGCCGGTGTGTGGAGGACACAGGGTCAAGGCTCCCTCGCTCGGGAAGACTGCGGCCAGCGGGGAAACACGCACTCGTGTTAGACCCGGGAGACGGGCCTCTTGACTCAGGCGGCTGGCGGAATCCTGTGCAAATGTGTCTGAATCAGCGGCCTGTGCTCGCAGACGGCCCTTTAAACCAACCCCATGTCTTGTAAGTGGGCAGTCTGTGACCTGAAGAATGGCCCTGGGTTAGGGAAGATCACTCCAGAACCTTCCGCATCATCTGAAAAGAATAAACTTTACATCCTTTCTCCATGTTTTTCTCTCCCTCAACTTGGTAATTTATTGTACTTTGTTTCGTCTGTCAGTGTGTGTGTGTGTTTCATATTAGGCGCATATGAAACTTGTAACTTGTTCTCTCACTCCACAGTGACTAAATTTAAACACGCCTATCATTCGAAAGTAGAAAAGCTACGTTCTTCTCCTTTTCTCTGTGGGTAGGTTCCACAGGCTGCCCTCAGACATGCCTGGGGACGGAGAGGGGTACGTGTTAGATCCTGGCCGAGTGTGGCTTGCGTTGAGCTTTATTTAATTTCCTGGTTCCCAGCACTGAAGCAAATTGAGGTCAGGGAGCCTCTGAGACGGAAGCAGACTATTTCATTTGGGTCATTTTAAATGAGATGCTGTTTTTAGATTATGCTAACTTAGCCTCATGCCTTATTTTGGTGTTTTTGTCCCTTCTACAGGTCAGCTCAAGTAATGTCATCTTGAAGACAGGATTTGATTTTCTGGACAATTGGTAAAATGTGTTGGACAGAACAAACCAATAATCCCCAAATGTTTTCCAAAGTGGTGTGGCGAAGGAGAAGAAGAAGGGCAGCGTCCCCCTGTGTCTTTTGCTAGTTTCTGTACACTCTTTTCTTAACCGTTTGGAAACTGGTAAATATTGCCTTGTCCAGCTTTCCAGATTTTTCCCTTTTTGCTAACACCAGATACCTGTGCTATTTTCAACGATTTGATTAACAGAAGTTTTACATTTGGAATTTTTAAAAACTCTTAGGAATTCAGTAAACCTTGTCAATAGAAGTTCTGTTCTAGCTCCGCCCAATTTTCCCCCTCCTCAGAGAAAGATTTTTCTCAACCCTGTCACAAAAATCATGAAGTGATTTCCCTCTCCTCTCCTGTATCCCCTCCCTTTTACAAATGCCCGGGGCTCCTTTCAGTGGGTGGCTGTCCTCAGCAGTAATGGTGCTGGGTGCTGGCTGTGCCCATGGGGAGACCTGCCCCATGTGGCGGGAGAACCCCACGCCCCAGCTGTCCAGGCTTCCCTTGCTGAAGCCACACTTCTGCGTCATGTGCCACCCTTCATTCTCACGTCATGTCCAGGAAACAGATTGTCGGCACGTGGTGGAGGTCGTCTTTAAGCTGCCGTGGTACTTATTCAAACTATTCATCATTGTTTATTAACGAGTTGCATGTTTAAGAGTTTTGTATTAACTTTACATTATTTTGTACCTAGATGTAGCAGTTGTAGGGCTACCACTTTTCTTGGGTTTGTACCAGTTTCCCTTTGGAAGTTCTTTGCTACTTGTGTGACCTGTTGGGTGTTTCCTGTCCTGGGCACCTGCGGGCGTTGCTGGCAGACCAGCCTCTTCTGATTAGTCGTGTTAGGACCTTCCAGCGTGAAGCTGGCAGGGGCACTGGTTGTCCTTCATCCCAAGGACTGGTCAAGCTGCGTCACGGTGGACCCTCCCTCGACCCTGACCGCCAGCAGAAGCGGAGTCGAGTTTCTGCGTGGCCCGAGCGGCGCCCCCTGGAGACCTTCGTGGTCATGGCAACAGCATCTCCTGGAGGTGGACTCGGCTGCCCGCTTGACCTGTGGTCCCTGCTGCTGGGGAAGGGCGTTAGGGCAGCTCCGAGGCTGCCCAGGAGGACAGGGCAGGGCAGGGCGGGCGGGGAGCCGCTACCCAGCGGCCCCGGGTGGCGCGAGCCTGCAGTACGTGCCCGAGCGTGGTCTCCACGTTGCCTCTCACTGTGTTCTCCTCACCTGACGCCTTAATCCCTGCGAGTCCTGCCAGCGAGCACCTAGTTTCAGTATCAAAGTGTGTCTTTTTAAGATGCCTTTCTGTTTCGTAGGACCTTCTGGAATGATTTTTAGAATATTTTATCTGGCTCCAAGGTAAAGCACATGGCGACCTGTTTTTTCCAGGAAAGTTTCTGCCAAAGCTGTGGCCTAGCCAACTTTTGGTTTGGTTTCTGCCAATTGCATTCTGTCCCTAAACCTCATTTGGCCCCTTGGGGTCTTGCATTTGACCTTCCTCCTTTGGTGACTGACGGTATTGTGGTGAATACATGTTCCTTCTGTACTGTTTAAGTATAGTTGAAACAGTCAAGAGGAAAAAAGATTCCTAGCACGGCGATGAGGGGAAAACGAAATCCCAGTCGGAAAGGCATGGCCGGGTGCCAGCCCTGCAGGTCAGCCGCTGAGCCTCGGAGCCGGGCTCGACACGTGCCCTCACTTCCAGCTTTGAGGGCAGTGACCTTAGAACCCATGCTTGCCAGCAGGGTCCCCGTAAGAAAAAAAGATGTCTAGAAGGGAGTTTGCATTCCTTGGTGTTGGTGTAGCAGGGAAGAAAGATCTGCATCCTGGGACAGTTAGCCCAAGGTGATGTGTCTGTTCTTTTGGGAGATGACTCTGATTTCTTTTCCACTTTCTCATAAGACCCAGTATTCCCTTCAGGTTCTCCTGGGAGCTGAGGGGCACGGGGACTATTGAGAGCTTCCACCTTCTTTAACACCATGTGGGGTCCAGTACCCAATGGTATTCAGTTATCCGTAACAGTGTTTAAAGTTTCATAGAGGTACAGCCTCCTGAGATTAAATGTAAAACCACAACTGGGGAAATCCTAGAGGGAGTTCTAAAGTTGTGTTGCTTTGCTTTGCTTTCGGAAGTACAGAAGCGTAAGAGGGAGAGGTGAAGGCCTGGAGGACACGTGCTCATGGGTCTCCATCCTGCCTGACCCTGCAGATTCTCCTCTTAACCCCAGGCAGCCTATGCAAAGATGATTCCTTTCACTGTCCTCCTGGGAATCTATGTTTAGTGTGTCCAAGTAAAGGAAAAATTAAACTCTTATACGTTTTGCCCCCTTTTTTGCCATGTATCAAGAGGGCGTTTCTAAAACCAGAAGTTTATAGTTATGATTTTAAAAACGCACACTTTTCAGTTGAAGCCTAATGTGGTTTTGCATCCCCTCCCTCTGGCCACCCTGTTGTCTGCCCCTGGGGTTCAGCTCAAGGATTCAGTGTCTTGCTTTGGGTGACCGTCATTGGAAAATCTCCACCAGGAGGCTAGAGACCAGTCTCAGTTCTTTCACCTGGGACCCCTCCCCTGCCCCCCGCCGCCCCTGCCCTCTGGGTTTGGGAGTGCCACCCGCTCTGGGAACAGCAGGGTGTGGCACCCAGCCGCACCCACCCCGTGGGTGTCACAGCAGCCTCCCTTTCTTTGATATATGTTTTCAAAAATGAAAACTTCTTACTGACTACTCATAACTTGGTTGTATTTTATATTAACAGCCTTTAATAAAGCCATTTGAAATTTGCTCGACGTGTCTATTTGGGACCTCTGCTGGGGTCAGGAAGCCTGCTAGGATGATTACTGTTGAACACAGAGGAGGAGAAAAGGACTCGTACTAGTGAAAGCCAGCTTGAAACCCCTTCAGCAAGCCCACTTTGCACAGTCCTGCCTTGGGCCCCCTGCACATTGGTGGGAAGCAGTAGCCGAGGTGTACAGGCCCCTAGCAGAAGTGGTGGGCTTTACCCCGGAGAGCTCTCATACAGCCTTCCGGTGACATGGAAAGCACGGCATGTCTTTCCAGGGCCAGCTGATTGCATCAGGTGACTGACTCAGAAGAACAGGTGCAATCTCCCCGAATGCTTTCACCTCCAGTGTGGTTGAACCTGATTTTTCTTGGAAGACATGCAAATTTAAGCATGGCCCGTCAATCTATTCTGTTCATTAAGGTGCCGGTGGTAAGGTACCAGCTGTAGATTGATGAGAATTTTTAGATATCAATTTTTAAAACTAATATCCCCTCAAGAAAATGGGGATTCAGGCTGTCAGACTTCTCCTGAGTTATCGTGCACGGTGGGGCCTTGCTGCCTTGGGGAGCACAGATTTCTGGGTGAGCAAGTGATTGTACTTGCTGCCTCTTCGGGCTAGGGTGATTTGATGAAGTTTGTGGGCCAGCAAGCACTGGGTCACTGTGTGCACATGTTATGAGAGGAAAGTGACTCCTTGGGAGTTACTTGACAAAGTAGCTCCCAAGCCCATAGGTTTGGCAACTTTTATGGTAGCTCAATATGTGGTACCAACATAGCTACCAAAGGAAAAAAAGTGTTTCTATGCAAGAGGGACCTATCAGCATAGACACAAGATATATCTGGGTGTATTCAACACTTTGCAACCCGGAGGGAAGATGTTGAATCTGGGGGACGAGAATGCTCTCGGTCTTGGGTTGGGGGCATTCGTGGGGCTCTTCTAGAAATTTCTTTGGTCTGATCCTCTGCTTCTATGCAATCTTCTAATGAACTTATCAGCCTTCTGGGTGCCTTGATCCCAAAGAGAGGGGCACCCCAGGAGGGAATCAGTGATTCTGAACCCCACCCAAGCTCAGGCAGAAAGCAAGTGAGCAATTCTGAATGTAAGATTAACATAACAAAAATCAAGAGCAGCAATACCAGCTAGAAGCATAAATAAAAAGAACTCAACCCATAATGGCAGTCAAAAGTATAAAGTACCCAGGAATCAACTTCAACAAGTATACAAAGACGTCTTTAATGAAAACTATAAAAGAAAGGAAATAGAAGATGTAGAAGAAAAGCTGAATAATCCTAGGTGGGATAACTTAATATTATAAAAATGTTCATTTTCCTCAAATCATTTCATAAAGTTAGTGCAACCTCAACAAAAATGGCGGTTGGATATTTTGGTAAATTTGATAAATTTACACTAAATTTTAGGTGGAAAAATAATAGTTCACTGAAGAATGAGGGGGGCCTTGCCTGTCAGTTATGAAAACACGTTTATGGGTATTGGTGCAGGACTAGATTATTAGATCAATGCAGAGCTTGGGGACAAACCCACACATATAAGGAGACTTAGTTTACAATCAAAGTGGCATCACAAATTGGCAGGGGAAAGGCGGATTCACTGTAGGAGATACAAAAGTGGTTTCCTACACAATTCCACATAGAAGGTTGGGCTCCATATGGATTCAAGACCAAATTATAAAAGGTAAATGTGTAAAGCTAATAGAGGGAAATATCTTGTGACCTAGGGCCAGGAAGGACTTCTTTAATAAAAGTTCCAAAGGACAAACCATACAGCAAAATACTGATGACTCTCATAGATGAAAATTTAGGATTTCTGTCAGTGAAGTGCACTGTGGACAGAGTTAATTAGTGGAAAGGATGGGAGAAGATACTTGCTATGTCAACTCCAATAAAGGACAAATGCCAAGAATACAGAGGGCACTCCTGCAAATCAACAAAAAGAGACCAGCAACCTTAACAGAATTAACATTACAGAAAATCCTTAAAAACTGTCAAGCATATGAGAAGGTGCTTAAAATAATTGGTAATCAGAGAAAAAATTAGCTGGATAATGCCAAGTGTTGCAGAAAGGGGATAGAGCACTGGTTTTCAACTGGGGGTGATTTTGCCCCTCTTGGGGACCTTTGGTAGTGTTGGGAGACATTTTTTTTTTGTCCCTGCAACTGAGGGAGAGTATGCCGTTTCGTCTCTAGGGGGTGGAGGCCAGAGATCCTCCCAAACATCCTACAGTGCACAGGACAGCCCCAGAACAAAGGATAATCTGGTCCAAAATGTCAATAGTGCTAAGGTTGAGAAACCCTGGGATAGAGCTGTACAGCCATGTGTCAGGAGTAATCTGGTGCTATTTTGCTAAACTAAGTGTTCGTATGTCCTGGGACCCTGCAGTTCCCCTCCAGGACATGTCTTATGGAAATTCCCACACAGGTACTTAAGGGACTATGTACAGGGCTGTTCACTGCAGCACTGTTTCTGGGAGTTGGAGGCTAGGTAGCTGCTATCATTGGGCAGATGGTTTGATGAAATGTGATGGACCCACACCATGGATCATTACTAAAAGCAGCATATTGGATGTGCACATGGCAACGTGGGTGGATCTGAACAACTAAACTACTGAGAAAAAGCAAGAACAATGGGATACAGAATAATCCCTTTTGCATAAATTAGAAACATGCACACAAAATAAGACATTTAACAGTGGAATGATTGCCTGTGGGAGGAACAGAGGTGGAAATAAGGGTAGCAGGGAAGAAATATAACAGAGCTCTAGAGTGGACCGGTGGTGGTCATGTTTCAGTAGACGCCTTTTGACAAACAAGTTTACCATCTTTTGTCATCTAGGTCTGTTACTGATCTCTCACATCAGGCAGGATGTGAGACACTCTTTTGTTTAATTGGTGTGTTAGGTCAGAGGTGGCCCTTGGCCAGCACTGGTTAGATCTTTTGTGGCTTGGCTCTGTTTGCTTTTAATTTGTGTGACTCTGCAGTTGCACATCAGCCAACATCTCTAAACCCTGAATCAATCCAGGCACTTCTCTAATAGCTGGTGGGGCAACTAAGCAGATTGGGAGGAGAGTGGGGGTGGGAATTAGTGACACCTGATGCCCTGGGCCTTAGGGAACAGAGATGACACAGGCTGTGTGAGACTGGGCAGGGCCCTTTGCAGAGGAGAAGATGATTTCATCAGTTGGCCAGTGCCTTTACCACAGCAACCTGAAGTTTACCCCAGCTAAGAATCTGCAGTAAAATTATACACAATAGTATGTGCTAGGATCTTTAAAAATTATTCTAAATGTTCTAACTACACTACAGAAAGTATAGAAAACATAGTCTACTGCTTTAACACAATACTGGCATCTTGAAGCATTCACTGCCAATCTTTTGTTGTGAAAGTGTCCAAGTCCAAGCATGGAAAGCATGTGTCACAGGGACAGCCCAGACTGGAAATGAGGTCCAAATGCAAGTCTGGCAACCACATGGGCCCTGGGCGTTCTCTCTGTGCCATGTGCCCCATTGCTCTCCCTCCATCCCCTCATCTTGCCTCCCTCCACGGATTCATGTCAACATCTAGCTCCAGGATTGCAATAATATATATTTTTCTTCATAGTTCTTACTGGGTTGCAGCCTGGCGCTAGGCACTGTGAATTTCATAGTGTATAATACAGACAGAGTTGCTACCCTCACGCAGCTTACATTCTAGTAGAGGAGGTGGGCTATGCATATGACCACACAATTTCATAGTTGGAAATTGTTAAAAGTAAACAAGATTTCTGCTTCTGGCAATGATAGAGTAATCAGGACTAGACTCAACCCTCTTGTTATAAACAACTAGAAAACTGGAGAAAATATATGTAACAGCAACTTGTATAGCCTTTGGACAACAGTCAATGCAAGACTCTGATCTCGAGAGAAGGGAAACAAGTGAAGTAAAAGTCTTATAATCTTGGTTTTCTGACTTGAGGCATTTTTTAGACTGTGTTGCAAGGAGTCTCACTGAGCTGAGGAGAATGAGTTCGGGGATGAAAAAGATAGTTGGAATTTGCAGGGGGGAATTGTGTAGAGAAAGAGCTCCAGATAAGTGCCTAGGATTCCCCTTGAGTATGTTGGAGACAATTTCTAGAGGGCAGCACAGGAAGGGGACAATCCAAACAGAGACTGGCAGTCTTCCTGAGGTGAAGAGAATGAATTTGGAGCTGGGGAGGCAAAGTGGACTAGAATTAAAAGGGCAGAGTTCCAGAAAGGAACTCTGCATAGGAACTCCTTAAGTCTTTCGCCCAAAACAAATCTGTACATGTGTTGGGTGAACTCTTAATGTGCTGGGCAAGAACAACTTCCAAGAAAGAATAACCTCCAGTTATCAGGCAGCTGTAAGATAAGCAATTCTTAGAGTTCACACAAGGCCAGGAATCATTCAAGTTCTCTCCAGTAAGGGTGCAGACCATGTTGAATATGTGGCCTCACATCAGAGATTGTAGAAGGGCCATGCACTAGAAGTGGGGTTAAATTAGTCTAAAAACAAAGCGTACTCTAGGTCTGCCCTAAAATACTTTTAAAACAAGACATGAAAAGATCAAACCAATTCACAAATAACTTTGCTGCCTGCCAGAATATGTCCAACATGCTTTACAGGAATACTACAAAATCCAGCATTAAACATAAAAATCACAATGTTCAGCACCCAATCAAAAATTACTAGACATACAAATGAGCAGAGAAATGTGACTTAAACAGGAGAAAATAGACCAACCTAGATATGACAGAATAGATAGAATTGGCAGATAGGAATTTTAAAACAGCTATTATAAATATGGTCCATATGCTCAGGGATGTAAAGTAAAATGTGAAGAAGAGAGAAAGGGAACTTACAGAGATAAAACAATATCTTAAAAGTTCATCAAAGTAGATTAAAATTAAATGACACACTGCAGAGATAAGTGAATGTGAAGGTAGCACTAGAATCTATCCAAAGTGAAGCAAAAAGATTAGGGAAAAAAATGAACAGAGCCTCAGTGTCATGTGGGAAAATATTAACTGATCCAGTAATCAAAATCCCAAAGGGCAAAAAGAGAGGGAGGGATGGAAAAAAATATTTGAAGAAATAATGGCCAAATTTCCCCCAATTCAATAAAAACTATAGATGCACAGATACAAGAATATAATGAATCCCAAGTAGGACAAGCATACACACAGAGACACCCCAAACCATGCTGCAAATGGCTGAAAATCAGTAATAAAGAGAAAAACTACAAAACAGTCAGAGAAAAAGAGACATATTAAGTACAGACAGGGGAATAGAAAGAATAACTACAGAATTATCATCCCAAAATATGCAAGCTTGAAGTAAATGGAACCACATCTTTTAAACTGCTAAAAAGAAAAATAGGACTATCAAGCTAGAAGTTAATATACAACAATAACAAAATCCTTCAGAACCAAAGGCAAAATTAAAACATATACACATACACACAGAGACACATATATAACAACCACAGAATACACAATTTTTTCAAGTGTACATGAAAAATTCACCAAGATACAATATGTGTTGGGCCATACAATAAGTCCCAGTAAAATGAGAAGAATTGAAATCATCCAGAGTATGGTCTCTCATACCAGCATTGGTGGTATAGTGGTGAGGACAGCTGCCTTCCAGACTATGACCTCTGATTGTAAAGTAATTAAATCAGAGATTAACAACTGGAAGATACATGGAAGATCCTAATGTATTTAAATATTAAATATTACATTTGAAAATAACCCATTGGTCAAAAAAGTAATCACAAAAAAAATTAGAAAATATTTTGAACTGAAAGTGCAGCATATCAAAATTAGTGATAGGCAACTAAAGCAGTGTTTAGAGGGAAATTTACAGCTTTAAATGCTTATATTAGAAAAGAAGAAAATTGGTCTGAAAAACCAATTATCTAAACTTCCACCATAAGAAACTAGAAGAACAAATTAAGCAGAAGGAAGGAAATAATAAAGAGTGGAAATCAATTAAACAGAAAATGGGCCAAAAATAGTAAAATAGATGATTTTTTAAAAGTTAGAACTTTGAAAAGATCAATAAAATTGATAAATTGCTAGCTAGGCTAATGAAAAACAAAGATATATCATTTACATGCACACACACAAAGAGACACAAATTACTAATATCAGGAATGAAATAGGGACATAACTACAGATACTTCAGATGTTTAAATGATAATAAAAGATTATTATAAACAATTTTATTCCAAATAGTATAAGTTAGATGGAATGGACCACTTCACTGAAAGTTACAACCTATTAAAAATGATTCAAAAGAAATACAAACCCTGAATTTCCCTACAAAGAAATTTATCTTCATTTGAAATCTTCCTCCCAAAAAACTCTAGGTTCATATGATTTCACTGGTGAGTTCTACTAAAATACGTAATAATACCAATCTTACACAAACTTTTTAAAATAGAAAAAGGAAGAATTCTACCCATCTCATGTTATGAGGTCAACATTACCCTGGCATCAAAATCAGACAAAGACATTACAAAACAATAAAGAAAAAAAAAGCAAAAACCTGTAGATCAATATTCATATCATGAACACAGATGCAAAAATATCTAACATAATATTGGGAAAACAAATCTGGTAGTATTTTAAAATAATAATGTATCATGACCAAGTGGGGTTTATGCCAGGAATTCAAGGTATGGTAGTCAATTTGACTAGGCTATAGATACCACCCAGTGATATAATCAAACACTAAGTATGCTGTGAGGTATTTTATAGATGTGATTAACATCTACAATCAGTTGACTTTATAGGAGATTCCCTTGATAATATTTGTGGGCCTCATCCAATCACTTGAAAGGCCTTAAGAGCAAAAACTGAGGTTTCACAGAGAAGAAGTTCAAGTCCTGCCTGAGTCTGCCCTTCAGATTTTGGACTCGCCAGGTCCCACAATCATGTGAGCCAAGTCCTTAAAATAAGTCATTCACATATATATATGTTCCCTATTGGTTCTGTTCCTCTGGAGAACACTGACTGATACACAAAATTTGTTTAGCATTTGAAATTCAGTTAATGTAATTTACCATATTAGCAGAATTAAGGAGAAAAGCCAGTTGATAGTCTCAATAGATGCAAGAAAAGTATTAGGCAAAATCCAACACCCAGTCATGATAAAAATTCTCAGCAGGCTTGAAATAGGCAGGGACTTCCTCAACCTGATAAGGGGCATCTTTGAAAATTCTACATCTAATGTCATATTTAATGGCAAAAGACTGAATCCTTTTCCTTTCAGATTAGGAATAAGCAAGGATCTCCTCTCTCACCACTTCTACTCAGCATTGAGTTGGCAGTCCTACCTAGACAGCTTAATAAAGCAAGAGATAGAAATTAATGTCATAAAATTAAAAAAAAAGAAAGCTCTCTTTATTTGCAGTTGACATGATTATACACATTTGATATACATGTGGATGCCTAAAGAATACATAGAAATAATATGCAAATTTAGAAATGTTAGAGAACAGAACGTTAATATAAAAAAATCAATTGTATTTCTATATACTAGCAATAATATGGAAAATTAAAAAATTTAATGGCATTTACAAGATTATCAAAAACCATGACATTATAACACAATATTTGTACTATGTATATTCTAAAAACTATAAAGCATTGCTGAAATTTAAAAACAGCTAAATACATGGAGAATACATGATGTTCATGCTTTGGAAGACTCAATATTGTTAAGATATTAATTCTTTCCAAATTGATCTATAGATTCAATGCCAACCAAATAAAATCTTAACAGTTTTTTTTGTAGAAATCAACAAGTTGATTCTAAAATGTATATGCAAATTCAAATGACCTAAAATAGGCAAAACAGTTTTGAGAAGAAGAACAAAGTTGAAGGACTTAGCCTGATTTGAAGACTTATTATAAAGCCAGAGTAATCAAGGTAGTGTGGTATTGACATAAGGACAATTATGGAATGGAAAATCCCCAAACAGCCCCAGACATAGAGAGCTGAATTTTTTTGACAAATATGCCAAAATAATTCAATGAGGAAAGAATAGACTTTTCAACAAATGGTTCTGGAAGAATATCCATTTGGGGAAAAGAAATGATTTTGACCCTTACCTCACACCATATACAAAAATTAACTTCAAATGGATCATAAACAGAAACAGAAAAATTAAAAGTTTAAAATATCTAGAAGAAAATATAGAAGAAAATAGTAATTGCGTGTATTAGAAGGATTCTGGGCAAACCCACCACTGTATCATAGGGAGAGCTGAACAAGTTGGCCTGGGCACAGCGCGGAACCAGCAATCCCTGTGGGCCTCTGCCATGAGGACTCCTCTCTAGGATACGAGAGGAGGTACACAGCACCACCTAGGAAGTAGTCTTGCCAGAAAGAAAAAAAGATTAAATCTGAATGCAGACAAGCCTCTACAGTTCTCCTCCATTAACAGGAAAAACGAGATGGTAGAGAAACAAGGTTGATGGGCCCATAAAAATGCAAACCGACTAATCTAGAATGTGAGGCATTCTAGAGGCGTGTGTTTCCATTCTCGGAAAAGCAGATGCCAAGATCATGGCGTCTGAACCGTGCAAGAGATGTACTGGGGGAAACAGCTGTGAGGAAAAATGACGGGGAGTTGGTGGAGGAGGCTGGGAGAGCCACTGGCCTGCAATGCAGCTCCAACCTCTGCAGAGGAAAGAGGGAAGCAGAGGAGGTTGGGTCGGAAAAGTCTTAGCCTGTGGTTAAGGCTGCAGTGGTCTGCGTGGTCATTCTCTAGGAGGTGGCAAAAGCTGACCGGGCTCCAAGCACCTTCCAGCTTGTGTGTCTCTGCTCCAGTTAGCAAATTCTAGGGAGAGAGAGAGAAGAGAGGAGAGGAGAGAGAAAGAAAACGATCCAGCTTTGGCCAGCTGTCTACAATCACCCCTGAATCCACGTGGCCAGGGGACAGAAAGATGTGCCCAGTTTCATAACCTCAGGGGCTATTACTCTGGTCCTTGCAGCTCCTCAATTGGTCTGTCCCTTCAGCAGGATAGTGAGGACAGATCACTCCAGCAACTATATGGAGAATGGCTGGTGTAAGGCTGGAGCTGTTTAGCGGGAGACCATTTAGGAAACAATTACAGGTACTTTGCAATTTAACACTTCCTTGAATGTTTTCCAATCCCCTCACTCACCTTGAACTGCAGTGCTCGTTGGGATGGGTTATTTTACTTAGCTCACAGGGGGTAATTTTCTTTACATCCACTTGCAGTCATGCTTCCCTAGAGACCTCCACGGGGCTTGCCCTTATGCAGACTCTGCCCCCAGTACTTTCCCCAAGAGACCAAAAGGGAACATGAAAAAGGAAGCTGATTCTAGAGCCCATAATGGCAGCTGAATTTTTTGTAACTTCTCAAAAGCTGGTCCCAGCTGAATGGACCTTGTAAACTGAAAGAAAAGTCTTGGTAGTTAAAGTGGTAGTGTCAGGCAGGGGTGGGCCCCAGGCACCAAACTGGTCTGGTTTGGATCCACTTGAAGGCATGGTGACAGATGAGGTGGCCTATCAAGACCCTTCCTCCTTATATTTCAGTTAAATTGAATGTTGAATAGGCTGGTTTATTAAGCCAGATATTCCGAAGGAGCTGATTTTAACCAGCTTTCTTGTATAGCCAATTTGATGGTGGGACTCTTTTATTTTGAAGTGGCTATTTGGACATAGCTGCATAAAAATGTCTGTATGACAATGAAAACCACAGTTTATTGTTGATAAAGAACGTACACAATTCCTTGTTTGTACCCCATTCAGGGACCATGCCCATCTCTCATCGCATTCCCAATCGTCACCCCTGGAGTGGGCATCTGCATGGGGTGAGGCTTGTGAATTGGCTGAGGATATGTATAGGTTTTCCATTGATGCTATAAAAAATTACTACAAACTTGGTGCTTTAAATTCATTATCTTACACTTTGTAGGTTAGAAGTCTAATGCACAGGTCTCATTGAGCTAATATCAAAGTGTCAGCAGCAAAAGTGAATATAACATAATACATATAGTGAATAAAACAAAAAAAGCAACAACTCACAGATACAGAGAACAAACTAGTGGTTACCAGTGGGAAGAGGGATTCGGAGGGGCAGTATAGGGGTAGGGGATTAAGAGATACAAACTCTTGTGTATAAAATAAACTACAAGGATATATTGCACAACACAGGGAACATAGCCAATATTTTATAATAACTATAAATGGAGTATAACCTTTCAAAATTATGAATCGCTATATTGTACACCTGTAACTTATATACTATTGTACAACTATATTTCAATTTAAAAATTAAAATAAATTTAAAAATAATCAACCCAAAGAAACCTTGCCCAGCAGATAATGCCTTGTGGAGTAGCACCCAGTGACTACTTGTACTGTGTTCTTCACTTAGTGATGATAAATAGATAGGCACACAGCTGCCCTACCTTTGGAGGTCCTTGGCCGTCTGTAGAGCACTTGCCTTCATTCTCTCTCCATCACTGAGATGACTGATGGTGGCCCCCTGGGCTGTAGGGGAACGAGGAACCCTGGGATGACGATAAAGCCTCCTCCCAGGGTTGCTGGAGGCTGGTGAGAGCTCTGGGGGTGGGAACTAAAGAGAGCCCCTCCCGTGTTGCCCAGCGTCCGTCCTCCATGCCAAGACGGTAAGTCCAGAGGGTGTGCACCGCTCCAGAGCTGGGACATGGGGGAGACACGAAGAAGTATAAAGGCGTCACTGCTGCCCCCGGAAGTGTCGCTGGGGAGTTAGAGTGAGCTGCAGTTGAAAAAGTCACTGCAATTTACCAACTGCCAGGACTTTAGGGAGGGTAACGGATCAGAGAGCAGGGGTGTGGAGCAAGCAGGTGGGGAAGGCACCACGAAAGAAGCAGGATTTCACCTTCTGTGCTACTTTTTACCTGCCCCCCTCTCAGATGGAACAGCTGTGGGGGGCAAGATGTCATTTTCCCTGTCGCAGTGGGGTGGTCTCCTCATTTGTGGTCGAGACAGCAAGAGCTCTCTGGTACGTTTGAATTAATATAATAAAAGTTATCATTTATTAAACACTTAACATATGCCAGCCAACTGGTATACTGGGTGTTTTATTTTTATGTCATTTAATCCTTACCATACTACAAGTGAAGTTAGTATTATTATTAATCCCATTTTACAGACCATGAAACTGAGGTGCCAAGTAACTTCTCCGAGGTGACTCAGCTAGTAAGTGACCAAACTGGTATTCAAGCCCCCATTCACCTGAGTTCCAAGCACATGCGTGATTATTTTGCAGAGGTCATACTATCTTTCAAACTCAACAAAGCAGTGGTGTCCTGAAAGGGAAATCTATTTACTCTGAAACATCTTCATGCTTCCTCTTGTATAACATCAAATTCACTGAGCTGTGACTCCCAAAACTTTTGTGTCCTTTCTTTCCTTAGAGCACAGAAGCTACAAAGAGCCCATTTTCCTGAGCTACACACTGGTCCTTCTTTTCATATGCTTATTTGGTGTAGAGTGAAAAATTAGTTTGGTCAGTTTAACACCCAGTTTTACATGAATAATGTTCTTGATTTTTTTTTTTTAAATAAAAGCTGTTGTTCCCTTGTCCTCCAGTGGCCCTTGGTGTCTTGCGCTGCCATTCCCATTTGGGGTGAATCTCCGAGTGCCCACAACGGAGATACGCTGTGGCGTTGCCTGTCGCTGGGAGAGGGGGACATGTGTCTAAAGAACGCCATCTCTGGGAGGGGAAAACAGCATCTCCTCTCAGGGACAAGCAGCCCAGCATAGGAGGAAAAGTCACCTTCAAAACATACAGCAGGGGAATTCCTGGTGGTGCAGTGGTTAAGAATCTGCCTGCCAATGCACGGGACACAGGTTCGAACCCTGGTCTGGGAAGATCCCACATGACACGGAGCTGCTAAGCCTGTGGGCCACAACTACAGAGCCCATGTGCCACAACTACTGAAGCCTTAGCGCCTAGAGCCCATGCTCCCCAACAAGAGAAGCCACCGCAGTGAGAAGCCCGAGCACCACAACGAAGAGTAGCCCCCGCTCGCCGCAACTAGAGAAAGCCCGCTCACAGCAACGAAGACCCAACGCAGCCAAATAAATAAATAAATATTTATTTATTTATTGGAAAAAAAAAAAAGTACAGCAGGGGACTTCCCTGGTGACCCAGTGGGTAAGACTCCGCGCTTCCATTGCAGGGGCCCTGGGTTCGATCCCTGGTTGGGGAACTAGATCCCGCATGCATGCCGCCACTAAAGATCCCGAACGCCGCAGCTAAGACCTGGCGCGTCCAAAATAATAAATAAATAAATAAATAAACATTAAAAAACAAAAGTATAGAAGCAGGAGTGGCTGGCCTGACCGTCTCTTTTCCTGGCTTTCAGACTTTGTCTGCTACTTCCCGTCTCTGAGCTTCATTACCCCTCTCTCCAAATTAGCATCAGCATGGTATAACATTTTTGAAATTTCTGGCACAAAATAGTCACTCAGTAAATGTTAGATGAATCCACACTCCTTCGTAACATAGTGTTAGGCTGTAGATGCATTTAAATTATGTCCCTCATAAACTATATCTGTCCATATGAGACATTTTAGAATAATATTTTAAGGGAACTTCCCTGGTGGTCCAGTGGTAAAGAATCCACCTTACAAGGCAGGGGATGGGGGTTCGATCTCTGGTCGGGGAAATAAGAGCCCACATGCCACGGGGCAACTAAGCCCACGTGCCACAACTACTGAGCTCATGTGCCTCTACTAGAGCCCGTGTGCTGCAAACTACAGAGCGCACGCGCGCCCTGGAGCCTGTGCGCCACAACTAGAGAAGAGAAAACCATCACGCCACAACTAGGGAGAAGCCCCTGCGCCACAATGAAGAGCCCACATGCAGCAACTAAGACCCGAAGCAGCCAAAAATAAATAAAGTATATAAATAAATAATAAATTAAAAAAATAAAATAAAATAATAGTTTAAAATTGTATAGTGCTTTAGATACTACAGAGCAAATGTATTTATTTCAAAACCTGGATGACACAGCCTATGAAGCATGTGTTTTTTCAGACTCAAAAATCTTAATGTCCTATTGGGAGCCATGGCCTGACCTGCATTTGCACTCTAACCATGAGGGCTGTCTGGGGCTGACACAGCGGTCTAGTGGGAAATCTAGGGGACAGGTCGATGTCAGGGCCCTCCTCCACTTTCAAGTTCTGTGACCTGAAACAGGTAACTTTCCCTCTCTAAGCCTCAGTTTCCTCTCTGCAAAATGAGCACAATCATCACACTTTTACAGAGTTGTGAGGCCCCATAAGTGCAGGTTTGCAAAGCCCTGGACCCTCAGTGGTGGTCGTCAACACTACACCCCAAACCCTCGAGCTGATGGAGGAGAGATTGGAGAGTTATGTGGTCCTGCCCCTAAGTCACCACCATGCTGGAGTGGGGTGGGGGGCTGGGGTCCACTGGTATTTTTCAATCTGTGATAATTGAATTCTTTTTTTTTTAATTAATATTTATTGAAGTATAGTTGACTTACAATGTTGTGCTCATTTCAGGTGTACAGCAAAGTGATTCAGTTATACATATACATATATCCACTCTTTTTAGATTCTTTTCCCATATAGGCCATTACAGGGTATTGAGCAGAGTTCCCTGTGCTATATAGTAGGTTCTTATTAGTTAATCTATTTTATGTATAGTAGCATGTATATGTCAATCCCAATCTCCAAATTTATCCCTTCCCCCTTTTCCCCCTTGGTAACCATAAGTTGGTTTTCTACATCTGTGATTCTATTTCTGTTTTGTAAATAAGTTCATTTGTATCATTTTTTTTATATTCCACATATAAGCGATATCATATGATATTTGTCCTTTTGTCTGACTTACTTCACTCAGTATGACAATCTCTAGGTCCATCCATGTCGCTGCAAATAGCATTATTTCGTTCTTCTTTCTGGCTGAGTAATATTCCATTGTATATATGTACCACATCTTCTTTATCCATTCATCTGTCAATGGACATTTAAGTTGCTTACATGTCCTGGCTATTGTAAATAGTGCTGCAATGAACATTGTGGTGCATGTATCTTTTCAAATTATGGTTTTCTCTGGATATATGCCCAGGAGTGGGATTGCTGGATCATATGGTACCTCTATTTTTAGTTTTTTAAGGAACCTCCATACTGTTCTCCATACTGGCTGTACCAATTTACATTCCCACCAACAGTTTAGGAGGGTTCCCTTTTCTCCACAGCCTCTCCAGCATTTATTGTTTCTAGATTTTTTGATGATGACCATTCTGACAGGTGTGAGGTGATACCTCATTGTAGTTTTGATTTGCATTTCTCTAATAATTAGTGATGTTGAACACTTTTTCATGTGCTTTTGGACATCTGTATGTCTTCTTTGGAGAAATGTCTATTTAGATCTTCCACCCATTTTTTGATTGGGTTGCTTATGTTTTTTTGATATTGAGGCACATGAACTGTTTCTATATTTTGGAGATTAATCCTTGGTCGGTCTCTTTGTTTGCAAATATGTCTCCCATTCTGTTGGTTGTATTTTTGTTTTGTTTATGGTTCCCTTTGCTGTACAACAGCTTTTAAATTTAATTAGGTCCCATTTGTTCATTTTTGTTTTTATTTTCATTACTCTAGGAGGTAGATCAAAAAAGATCTTGCTGCAATTAATGTCAAAGAGTGTTCTCCCTATGTTTTCCTGTAAGAGTTTTATAGTATCCGGCCTTACACTTAGGTCTTTAATCCATTTTGAGTTTATTTTTGTGTATGGTGTTAGAGAATGTTCTAATTCCATTCTTTTACATGTACCTGCCCAGTTTTCCCAGCACCACTTATTGAAGAGACTGTTTTTTCTCCATGGTATATTCTTGCCTCCTTTGTCATAGATTAGGTGACCATAGGTACATGGGTTTATCTCTGGACTTTCTATCCTGTTCCATTGATCTATATTTCTGGTTTTGTGTCAGCACCATACTGTTTTGATTACTGTAGCTTTGTAGTATAGTTTGAAGTCAGGGATTCTGATTCCTCCAGCTCCGTTTTTCATTCTCAAGATTGCTTTGGCTACTTGGGGTCTTTTGTGTTTCCACACAAATTGTAAAATTTTTTGTTCTAGTTCTGTGAAAAATGCCATTGGTAATTTGATACGGATTGCATTGAATCTGTAGATTACTTTGGGTAGTATAGTCATTTTGATACTACTGATTCTTCCAATCCAAGAACATGATATATCTCTCCATCTGTTTGTGTCATCTTTGAGTTCTTTCATCAGTATCTTACAGTTTTCTGAGTACAGGTCTTAAAACGTTGAGGGCCTGCTTTGGGGGACAACTTGGAGAAGTTTGGTGGCTGGTCTGCCCCCTTCATCTGGAGAGCTCTAATTTGATCTCTTTTCTATGGTGAGGTTTACATCAGATCTTTGTTGTGAAAAATTTTCTGGTGGAAAAATCAAGGTCGGAGTCCACTGGCTAGTGTCAGTGCTGGGTTGTTTTGGTTTCTCACCTTCTCTGAGCCTAAGGAGTCCTGCAAGTCCTCCGAGCTGGCCTTATTTAAGCTCATAGCTGTCCCAGATTAGAAAGGTCTACAGGAGCTACTTGTACTGCTATTGGATAATGCTGAGCTGTCCTATAGAGCAGTCCTGGCCACATGTGGCTACTGACCCCTTGAAATGGGGCAAGTGCTAATTGAGATGTGCTGGAAATGCAAGATACAACACTGGATTTCAAAGACTTAGTATGAAAGAGGAAGGTAAAATATTTCACTGATAATCTTGTTATATTGATTACATGTTGAAATAATATTTTAGATATACAGGGTTAAATAAAATATATTAAAATCCCTTTCTTTTTATATTTTTAGATGTAGTTAACAGAAAATTTAAAATTTTCCTAAGAGTTACAAATAACCAACAGGCACGCGAAAAGGTGCTCAACATCACTCATCATCAGGGAAATGTAAATCAAAACCACCTGGAGATATCACCTCACACCTCAGATTAGCTCTCATCAAAAAGATAAGAAATAACAAGTGTTGGTGAGGATGTGGAGGAAAGGGAACACTTCTACACTGTTGGTGGGAGTGTAAATTGGTGTAGCCACTATGGAAAACAGTATGGAGGTTCCTCCAAAAATTAAGAATAGAACTACCAAGGACTTCCCTGGCTGTCCAGGGGTTAAGAGTTCGCCTTCCAATGCAGGGGGTGTGGGTTTGATCCCCGGTCAGGGAGCTAAGATCCCACATGCCTTGTGGCCAAAAAACCAAAACATAAAACAGAAGCAATATTGTAACAAATTCAATAAAAGATTTAAAAAATGGTCCGCATCAAAAAGAAAATCTTAAAAAAAAAATAGAACTACCATATGACCAGCAATTTCACTTCTGGATATTTATCTGAAGAAAATGAAAACACTAACTTGAAAAGATATATGCACCCCTACATTCATTGCAGTATTATTTACAATAGACAAGATATGGAAGCAATACAAGTGTCCATCAACAGACGAATGGATATATATACAATGGAACACAACTAAGTCATAAAAAGAAGGAAATCTACCTTTTGTGACAACATGGATGAACCTTGGGGGCATTGTGCTTACTGAAATGTCAGACAAGAGAAAGACAAGCACTGTATGATTTCACTTATATGTGAAATCTAAAAACAAAACAGAACTCATAGATACAGAGAACAGATTGGTGGTTGCCAGAAGCAAGGGTTGGGGGAGGGGCAGAAATGGGTGGGTGTGGTCGAAAGGTACAAACTTCCAGTTACAAAATTTAGAAAAAATGATATGGTGGCTCACTTTATATTCCTAGTAGGCAGCATAGTGCAGCACTTCGTCCCCTCCAGAGGGCCTTCCCATGCACCCTTCCATTTGATTTGTGCAGCAGCTCTGTGTAGGATTGAGGTATGCCCTGGATTCTCATGAATCATGTAGACGGAAGGCTGAGATCTCGTCCTGCTTATGATGCCTGTGACTTCAATCAAGTCTGTTTCCTTCTCTGTAAAATGGGATCTCTGGCAGGCCCCCATGGTTCTTGGAAAGCTCGGACCCGACAGTGTACAAGACCAGACATTGTAGCATAGGTGTCATCAACCTCATAAGGGGATGAGAAGGCTTCTCCACTCGGGGGGTGACACCTGTCCCTGATGGGCAAGCTCCCTTTCCTCTCTCCTGCAGGGAGTCCACCATGAGCCTCAAGGTTACACACTCCCTCCCAACCTGCTGGGCCAATGCGTTGTCAGATTAATTTGAGCGGAGAGGACCCCTGCAAGGGGCAGTTCTGCCTGTTGGCTTACCCTGACCTTTTGGGATGGGGAGTCAGGAAAATAAACAAAACTGACCTCAAAGAATTGTACAAAATGAGTCCTGGGTCAAGGAGATTCTCTGTGCAGCAGCTTTTCTTGCAAATAACGAGTGGGTTTTGAATCTTTACCAGACCACTCTTTCTAATGACTCCTTCACCCCACCCCTGCTCCCCCAGGAAGATGGTGACCATTCTTTCCATTTTCCAGTTGAAAAAATAGAGGAAAAGAGAGATTGAGTGTTCTGTTCAATGGCACCCAACCAGACAACGGCAGAGCAAAAGCAGTGTCCAGGGGCGTGGAGAGCAAGGGAGGTGAGGTGAGGAGGCTGAACGTGGCAGGAGGAAGTGGAGCTGCTGGCCAAGGGCGGCCGCACAGATGAGTGGCCGTGACACTCGTGGTCCATGCATGAGGCTGGACACATTGTCTGTGCTGGAGAACCACTGGTGCTTTCCTTGGGTGAGACTGCTTCAGGCCTGGTGCCGCCCCCAGCCTCGCCCCACATCTGGTGGGAGTGCCAGTGTCGGGCCGGGAGAATCCCTCCCCTGTGCCTTGTCAGGGCATCCTGTGGTTTTGATTGTTGTTGGACAGCAGGGCGGAGCAACCCAGGCTGCAGCCACATCCTCTAAAATACAGCTTCTAAAAGCATCCCTGAGGGCTCAGGGCTGGGCGGAGGAGATACATGGGGACTCACCAGCCTGGGGGCCCTGAATCCAAGACCTGAGCCCCAGCGAACTTGGGTACAGGATTTGCCCACTCCACATTCAGCTTTCCTTTCTTCTGGAGCACAAGATTGACCCCACTGGTGTCTCTGACCTTCACTTACTGGGGGGCCCTGCTGGACCTCACCTCCGGTCTCAGTTTGGGGAGCCCCAGGTCAGGATGCATTGGCGGGTAGAGGGGCTAAGAATGGACTTTGGAGTCTCGCAGACTGAGATTCCTTCCCAGCTGCATGCCCTGGGAGGTTACATGACCTTTTTCAAGAGGTTGCACGGACCTCACAGGGTTGCTGAGAGGGTTGGCGAGAAGCACGGTTAACGTAACTCCTGGCGGGTAGTGAACGTTCCCAGGGCGGCGTCAGCCTAGTGGCGGTCACGTGACGACGCAGCAAGGTGGTGACGGAAGGAGAGGAGGAGATGGAGGCTCCCCTCTTGGTGCCTAAAATGCCTTCCAAACAACTAGCTGTCTTCCTGTCCCCTCTCCTGGTCACCACCTCCAAGGTGACGCCTAGCCCCTCAGAGGGCATGATGCCATTTTGTGACTTTGTTCCCGTTTGCAGGCAGCTCCGATGAGCCTTTCCTCTGCTTCCTCCTGCTGCCACCTGGCCGGGCAGGCTCCCGGAGGTGGGACCAGTGCCCCTGCAGTGCCATCTTCCCACCTTCCAAAGGCTGCCTCCACTGAGGGGTGGCAGCTGCCTGCTCTGGGCTGCACCGAAGTGCCTGAGACGTGCCAGCTCCCACCCTCCCGCCCTGGCCTGTCCAGCCCTGCCCCAGGCTCTGTGCCCAGTGGGGGCCAGGGCTGGGGTGGGGGTACAGGGAAAGTGGTGAGGAGCCCGGCAGCCTGGGCTGTGGGCCTGGCGAGTGCCCAGCATCGGCCCCAGTGGACTCTGTCTGCCTTCCAGGCTTCACACCAGCTCTGTTCCCCCAGGCCCTGGCCCCCCTCCTACTTGGGGGCTGCTTCTGTTCTCACGCACTGAGGGAGACGGTGCAGCTCCGGAACACTGTGGGTGGCAGGCAGAACAGCGATTTCTTCTAGAATTGCTCACCTTGTATCAGCCTGTACGCTCACCCTAGCCGGTGCTGAGGCAGGGTGGGGGGAGCAGAAGGGCTCTACAGCTTCTCAACCTCACTGCCAGCACCCCAAGTCCCATGGGACAGTAGTCCCTGCACTGCCGTTTAGGAGACCCTGCTGTTCCATGAATGACCCGCTTTCTAGAACCAGACCACTCAGCAAAATCCTCTCATGTCCTCCGTTATCTCCCCTGCCAGGGACACAGTCAGATTTGCTCCCATGACCTACAGCAGAGAGTTACTGTTTCTAAGTGCCTTCTTGTGAGGAGACCACATAGGACGTGTTACTGAACTTTTCTGTTCTCCAGGTTCCTCATCTGCACTACAGGTAAAATAATAGTTCTGTGAGGACGAAATAAATAAAAATGTAAAGCACAGTCAGCAGGGCCTGTCCACAGCGAATATTTTACAGGGAAGAGCAAAATCTGACTCCATGTTGGATCTGTTTCTTTTACTTTAACCTTTGCTTTCCACTGCTTTTGTTCACTAAAAGGATACTCTCTATACACAATGGCCTGCCTCAGAGAACCCTGCCCCTCTGCCTAAATGCTAAAACAAAGTGCCTTTGTTCAGGGAAGCATCCGGCCCCTGTCCACCTGTGGATGGCTGCAAGAAAGAAGAAATTAACACATCCCCTCCCCGAGGCTGGCCATTCCAGGGGATATTAGCAAAATTTATGGCCTTTTTACTTTACTTCTTCATCTCCTCCCCGTCTCTGTGCTATAAAACAAACTGGCATCCAGACCCCGATAAGATGGTTCTTTAGAGACACTAGTCTGCCATCTTATCGGTCTACTGGCTTTGCGAACAAACTCATATTCCCTGCCTCAACACCTCATCTCCTGATTTACTGGCCTGTCATGTGGCAAGCAGAGCGAGCTTGGACTCCATCATTATGATGTAACACCATCATTATTAGTGAGCCCGTCATGAAAGCCACCTGAAATCAGCTCCCTGAAGCTTTTTCTTGCCCTGAAATGTTGTGACATCTATTTTCTCTAGCTTCGATTATTGCTTACACTTTCACTGTATCAATATTTACCTTGTGTAGCAAACACAAAGCGGAAACACAGCTAGATGTTTAATGCAGCCCAGCACTGGGTCCCAGGGGGTGTCCTTCTTTCCCCATAGCTGGCGGCCGGCTGATGAGGTGGATGAGGCTGAGCTCACCCCAGAGCCAGGGAGGCTTCCAGTCTCCGAGGAAGACCTGCTGGGAGGATGGTGGTGGTGTGGGCAAGAAAAGACTGCCTGGGCTGCAGTCCTGCTCTGGACTGGTCCTGCCCAGCCGGGCCACCCCTCTCCATCTACGACTTCAGGGAAACAGGGGGCAGGGGCTCTAACCTACTGCACATAGAGAGGCATCGGAGGATGGAAGAACTCTCTAGAAGGATGTGTGCACCTCCCAGAAGAAACGGCCAGGAACTCTTTTTTCAGATTCTCAAAGATCTCCGACCCGGAAAAAAAAGTACCACTCTTCAGGGTGATCTCTGGGGTCCTTTCCATCTCAGACCTTCTCGATTTCTAAATTATAGACCTCTCAGTCCTGTCGACAGGTTTCCAACAGTGATTGAGACATTGTCTGAATCTGACCCAGAGGCTGTGACTCTGAGAGGAAGCTGGGATAGAACAGGCTGTTGCATCACATTTATATTTTGCCCTGCATTGAGGAAGAAAATGCGCTCTCCAAAGTACTGTGTTCTTCCTGAGTAATTAGATGCAGATGCTCCTATTAGAACCATTTCCTTTCTTTCCTCATCCACAAGCTCTCCGGGGCGTCTCCTGGGACAGACTGCTGGCCCAGCCCCATCTCCATCATCCTATTTGCTGGATGTGATCTAGTGTGGCTTTTGTACCACATCAGAGGGTGGCTGTCGCCTGGGGCCCCAGGGCCATCGTTGGAGGAAGAAGATGCCTTCTGTGGTACTTCACAGCCCCCTAAGCTGCCCCAGTTTCTAGATGCATAAAAATAGTGTTGTCAGTTTTCTCTACAAAACTGGTTTTCTTTAGAACAGGGTAGAAATTCATAAACAGAGGCAGTTTGGGGTCCGGGGAACTCAGCCTCACTCACTGGATGAGGTGCACATCCATCTCTGAGCTACCCTTTTACTCCTCGGACCCCCGGTCCCACACCTCCAGCGCTTTTGAGGGGAAGACCCCGGCCAGGCCTCAACACTGGATCACAAATACTTGAATCTCCAGGGGAAAATGCTTCGATGTGTGAGCTTCCCCAGGCTTTGGGGAGAAAAGGTTTTCCTTGGCCGGCTTCACACAGGCTGTTTCTGGAAATCTAGCCAAACCAGCCCTCAGCCCCCGGCTGCAGCTGTGCTCCCCTGGACCTGCTCCTCCTTGGGATTCACGCTACTGGACAGCTCGTTTTCCATGCACATTTCACTTTATCCCGCCCAGCTCCTAGACCCTTTGAAAACAGGCCTGCCAGTTTGAGTAGCCTTTTGGCAGGAGAGGTGGGGAGTTCCATTTTCTACCGGAGGGCCTCGTGGTTAATCCTCTGCCTGGTGCTGGGCCCCCTCGCCAGCCAGATGGCACCGGCTCTCCCAGAGGAAGGAAGGCAGGGTTTCCCCAGACAAGAGGGGCCAGAAGGCCTCTTCTGGTGAAGTCAGCCTCCCGAGCCCTATGCCCTGAGCCATCTCGCCTCAGTGATGCACCTCTCCCTCAGCCCGGCCTGGCCTTGCTGAGCCGCACAGAGCAGGACGTGGGAAATTGATTCTCCCCGCCACGTGGGCATCTCAGACCCTGGGTGGGTGTTCTCATCTCCCTCATTTCGAAAGATTGTGTCAAGATCTTGAAGAGACAATGCTGGTGTCCTAATGCCTGGGGTCCCCTGACCCAGGGGGAGTGATCAGCCCTGATGTTGGTCGAGGGCCTCATGTTTGCAGGACCGTTTCTCCTGTGACCTGACATTGCTGATGGTGGGCAAGGGTATAACTCCTCTGGTGCAGATGCCTCCAGCCACATCCTCCCGTCCCTTCGCCCACACCTGCTCAGCTCTGGTTGCCAGGTCCTTGGCCCTCTGCCAGGTTTCTCCCCCTGCCCCCCACGCCCATAGGTGTCTTTTCCTTCACTTTATTTTTTTAAATTTATTTTTTTAAAAATTGAGAATTTGTTTGTTTGTTTGTTTGTTTGTTTGTTTAATATACTTTTCGGCCATGCCGCGCAGCATGTGGGATCTTAGTTGCCCGACCAGGGATCTGTTGACTTGAAAAAAATGCACAACTTGAGAGTTGCGAGTTAAGTTTTATTTGGGCCAAAATGAGGACTGCAGCCTGGGAGACAGCTTTCAGATAGCTCTGAGAAACTGCTCCGAGAAGGTGAGCGGGGAGCCAGGATATATAGAAGTTTTGCAACAAAAGGGCAGGTAGTCGGAACGTCAAAAGATTATTGTTGATTAAAGAAAACCAGATATCTCAAGCTAAGGAATTTAGCGCCTTTCTGTGTATGGCCAGATGCAAGAGTCTGGGCTCCCTGAAATCATTCCTTTGATGTGCACCTCAGCTCTCTGGGGCCAGCATCCTGTATTTTCACATCCTGAGTTTCTTCAGGGCTCACCGCAGGGAGGGGCTGCAGTCTGATGGCTGCTAGGTGGCAGGTATTCTTTTCAGCCCTGAGTTTCCTCCGGCCCACTGGCTCGCATTGGAGGGTTGCAATAGTTGATGACTGTGACATCCTTTGTTTATTGATATGGCAGCAAATATTCCATTTATAAATATTCCATTCCATTATCACATCGAACCCGTGCCCCCCCCCTCGCCCCCCGCATTGGAAGCGCAGAGTCTTAACCACTGGTCCACCAGGGAAGTGCTCTCTCTCATCTTGATTCACATGCCTTCCCTTGTCCCTGCTGCCCACTCTGGCTCTCGCCGTCCAGTCACTGATGGTGGAGTCTAGAACAACCTCTCCTCCCCACGCCCTGACCACCCACGCCCTGTCACCTTTTCCCACATTCAAACCACTCATCAACATCTCAAAGCCTCTCTCAGATTTTCGTAACAAATGCAAACGGAAAAAAACTACTCCGCCTGGGTCTTGATTTCTAAAGGTTTGTAAATCAAGTGAAGTTCTTGCTGAAGTGCAAATACCTAGCCACGTCAGGCAAAGGAAGTCTGAGGGCCGATGGCCCCCTAGTCTCAGGAACTACCCAGTGATGACCCTGCTTGCCTTCACAAACAAAGCAAGAGGTTTTTGGAGAATCCTGACCAAGATGCCATGATAAGAAAACAGTGGTGGCAATTTTTAAGGAAATGGATTTCAATTTTGAAAGCAATAGGAAAAGAGTTGCAAGTAAACTTTTATAAACATGAGAGGGGCTTCCCTGGTAGTCCAGTGGTAAAGAATCCGCCTTCCCATGCAGGGGACGTGGGTTCGATCCCTGGTCAGGGAACTAAGATCCCACATGCCGCGGGGCAACTAAGCCTGCACACCACAACTACTGAGCTTGGGTGCCTCAAAGCGAGAGCCCACGTGTCACAAACTACAGAGCCCACGCGCTCTGGAGCCCTCGCGCCACAACTAGAGAGAGAAAACCCACACGCCGAAACTAGAGAGGAGCCCGAGCGCCACAACAAAGATCCCTCATGCCTCAGTGAAAATCCCACGTGCCGCAACTAAGACCTGATGCGGCCAAATAAATAAATTTTTTAAAATGAGAGAAATTATTAATTAACCAAATCCCCTTGACTCCGTTCCTCAGAAATTGGCCCTAAATCTCCCCAGGAAAGATATTTTTCACCTTCCCCCAACTCCCCTACTCCCCCCACCCCCTGCAGCAAGTATTCTCTTGAACTGCCTGATTAAGGTGTTCTTTCACCTTCTGAGTTTTTAGACAGACTTTAATTTTTAGAGCAACCTTAGGCTTACAGGAAAATTGAGGAGAAGGTACAAGAACTCCCATGTACCCCTCCTGCCCCCCTTTCCCTATTATCAACGTCTTGCGTTAGGGTGGTACATTTGTTACAACTGTTACCGTGTCCAAGCTCATACTGCTTGAAGCACGACAGGTCAATAAATAGAGAGACGAGTTGGGACAAGGACTAGGGACTTTATTCAGAAAGCCAGCAGACTGAGAAGATGGGGGACTCGTGTCCCAAAGAACCATCTCCCCCAAGTTAGAATTTAGGCTTTTTTTATACTAAAAGGGGAGGGGTTAAAGTCCTGGTTCCAGCCAGGATGTGTTCATTTCTTCCTTCCTGCAACCATTCACAGGTGGGCCTGGTCGGGATGTTTCCTGTGAGCTAAACAAAGGTATTTTAGCTTAACGCTCATGACCTGGGAGGCAGGGTCCCCAGAGATGAGCCATTGTGTATAATTTAAGCTTATAGGCAACATCCCTTTAGTGATGAACCTGTAATAGAACACAAAGGCTCTTCCCTATTACACAACTGATGAACCAATATTGACAGAGTATTTTTAATTAAAGCCCATAGTTGACATTAGGTCTCACTCTTTGTGCTGTACAGTTCTATAGGTACCTTCTGACGTTGGTGGGAAAAAGGCAAGAATTAATTCAGAGAAAACTCTACTTAGAAAAAATGTCTAAGATGATTGACTATTTGAGTTATATATTCTTTAGAAAGATTTATTCTGTACACTGTATGGGTGTAAAACTTGCATTGTCTCTGGTTTTTCCTATAATCATTGTATTATAAGAAATTCTCTCAGTAAGAATTTCATCATCAAAATTAGCAATTGCAGGCATGTGTACTATTCTATGGGAAAGTAAAATCCAATTTTTGTGTTTTCACTAAAAACACCCTTTGTTCAAGTTACCTCTAGACAGCCCATATGCATGACACAAATTACATCTTTACTTTCTCAGGGTTGGAGAGGTCCTTGTGTAACCACCCCTTGGCCAAGTGCCACGGGGCAAGGGCAATGGGGCAAGGGCACTGCCTCTCCTCTCATGCTGCGGCCGTGGCTGGGGGTGAGGGATGTCCACGCTCTCTCCCCACATGGAGGAATGCGAGAGAGGGATATTCTGCCCTCCCTGCGTCCTCAGCCTCTCTCTTCCCTGGAAGAGTGGCTATAGGATGACTCAGAGTCTGACATGTTCACGCTGGTGTCTGCAGGGTCACTGTACTGAGGGGTCACGTGCATCTTCCATGCACTTTCAGCATCACCCGTGTCCAAAGTAGGCCCGTCATTAGGTCTTACTTTCAGGTCCACACTCACCCTTCATACCTTGCTCTGTGACATGAGGCTGGTTCCCTGCAAAACCCACTTCTGCTTTGTCAGCTCCTCCCTGTTGGGCTCTGCCAGTCGGGAGACAGAAGCTGCGAGACGTGAGGAGGAAGAGGGGGCTTCACTCCTTCCTGTCTGTTTCCTGTCCACTTGCTGCTTCTGTGAGCGCCACCCCAGCTGCAGGGCCTTCCCACAGAAGCAGCAGCAGCAGAAGGGCCGCCAGATTGCTGTCTACCCAGCCCTGGCAGAGCCAAGCCAAAGAGCACCCTCTTCAGACCCACGTGACCTGCGCGCCTCCCCCCCTGCAATCAGAGTTTAGCGATGCCCACTGATGGATACATCTGGGTCTCTGTTCACCCCCGGCTATTGCTCTTTGGGCATTGATTCCACTGATCAGACCTCGAGAGGGCAGGCGGGGGAAGTGCAGCCAGGACAGCTAGCCTCACTCTTTCCAGACTGCACGCCACTGGGCAAGGTGACTGCTGCCAATAGGAGAGAGGCTCTGGGAGAAGAACAGAACTCAGAAGGAAGGGAGACCCTTCTATTTCTGGTTTTGACTGTGCAGTAGCTGCTGGCAGTTGTAAAGCAGCAAGAGTGGGGTGATGCTGGAGCAGAAGTCAGGCTGGTCTGGACTCTGGAAACCTGCACGAAGGCAGCACCTTTTTGACACTGCCAGTCGTTGCGGTGTTTTGGATGGTGCAGCAGCAGGGGAAAGCTCATGGGCTCCTGTATCTTTTGTGTGGAACAGGCATGCGTTTGGGGGAGCGGGCGCTAGAAGGGGAACTGTGTTATGCCTAATAACAGCCCCTCAAAGATGTTTATGCTCAAATCCCAGAGAACTCTGGTTATACTATGTGACCTGGAAAAAGGGATTTTGTAAATGTAATTAAGGTTACAGACCTTAAAACAGGCAGGTTATCCTGATTGTATTGGGTTGGCCAAAAAGTTCGTTCGGGTTTTTCATACCATCTTACGGAAAAATTCAAACGAACTTTTTGGCCAACCCAATATTATTTTATTGGAAAATTTATCTATGTATTAGATAAGACAATTAAGATAAGACAATTTCCACTATAAGGAAATTGTTTGTATTTTGTTTTACAATTACTGGGTGGGCAAGTTCTTATTCAGTAGTTGTATCCATAAAATCCTTTAATTATTCAGTCCTACATTAGAATTAAAAAAAGCAGGTTATCCTGGATTTTTCTGGATGAGCCCAGTAGTGTGGAAAATTAACCCCAGATTAAATGCTGCTTTTGTCCCACCTAAAAAAGCTTAAAAGCAAGACTCAGAAGGGTCAAACTTATTTTGAATAACTGTGTTCCTGAACAAAGCTCAAGAATATTTATAGGAATACAAAAATATCCAGCAAGCAAGGTAAAAGTCATAGTGTTTGGTGATCAATCAAAAATTACTGGTCATGTGAAGAAACAAGAAAACACAAACCATAACGAGGGAAAAGAAAATCAATCAGCTGAAACTGAACCAGCACTGACACAGACAATAGAATTAGTAAACAAACACATAAACACTGTCATTATAACTGATTCCATATTCTCAAGAAGCTAGAAGAAGACTTGCAAATGTTAAGTAGAGACATGGAATATATATAAAAAAAAACAAAAACCCAAACTGAACCTCTAGATATGAAAACCACAATGGCTTAGATTTTAAAAAAACCAAAAAAACCAAAAAAATCACAGGATGGGATTAACAGCAGAGTAGGCATTTAAGAAAAAATTAGTAAACTTGAAGATGTAGCAAAAGAAATTATCCCAATGAAACACAGAGAGAAAAAAAGACTGAAATAAAATAAAGCATGTAACCTATGGAATGACTTCAAGTGGCCTGGAAGTGTCCAACGCAGAAGGCAGATGGGGAAACAAAAATATTTTTTAAAATGACTGAAAACTCTCCAAATTTAGAGAAAGCTATGAACTCACAGACTTAAAAAGCTCAATGGACACTAAGCACAAAAAACACAAAGAAGCTAGAAAGGCACATCAATCATAATTACATTGCTTGCTACCAGTAAGAAAGAGAAAAATCTTAAAAGAAGCCAGAAAAAAAGGGCACATTATATACAAAGGAACAAAAATAAAGATGACAATAGCTTCCTCATCAGAAATATTGCAAGACTCAACTTACTAGAATCAGAAATGAAAGCACAGACATTAAAATCAATTTCACAGAAATAAAAAGGACCATAAGAGGAATACAATGAATAATTGTATGGCAACAAATTGGATAACCTGTATAAAATGAACAAATTCCTAGAACTGCACTAGCTATCAAAGCTGACTCATGAAGAAATAGAAAATCTGAAAAGAACTCTAGTTAGTAAGGAAATTAAATCAGTAATCAAAAATCTCAACAAATGGAAAGCCCAGAGGTAGATGGCTTCACTGGTAAATTCTACCAAACATTTAAAGAATGTCCTAATCCTTCTCTAACTCTTCTAAAAAATTGAAGGGAGGAAACACTTCTAACTCATTCTATGAGGCCAGTGTGACCCTGATACAAAAGCCAGACAAACACACTGTAAGAAAACTACAAATCAATATCCCAGATGGCTATTGACACAAAAATCTTCAACAAAATACTAGCAAATTGAATTCAGCAGCATATTAAAAGAATTATTTTTTATGGCCAAGTGGGATTTACTCCTGGAGTGCAAGTATGGTTCAACAAATGAAAACCAATTAATGTAACACCCCACATTAATAGAATAAAGGAGGGAGTTCCCTGGTGGTCTAATGGTTAGGATTTGGAGCTCTCATTGCTGTGGCCCAGGTTCAATCCCTGGTGGGAGAACCGAGATCTCACAAGCTGCGCAACGTGGCCAAAAAAAAAAAAAAAAAAAGAATGAAGGAAAAAAACCCATGTGATAATCTCAGTTGCAGCAAAAGCATATGACAAAATTCAGCTCAATTTCATGATAAAAACATTCAACAAGCTAGGAATAGAAGGGAACGTCCTCAATAGGATAAAACCATATATGAAAAATCCACAGCTGACATCATATTCAATAGTGAAAGACCAAACTTGTCCCTTAAGATCAGGAAAAAGACAAAATACCTACTTTCACTAACTCTATTCAACATAGTACTGGAAATTCTAGCCAGAGCAATTAGGCAAGAAAAAGAAATAAAAGGCAAATTGGAAAGGAAAAAGTAAAATTATCTCTGTTTGCAGATGCCATGATCTTGTACATAGAAAATAAAGACTCCACAAAACCCTGTTAAACTAATAAAAGAATTCAGCAAAATTGCAAGACACAATGAAAATCAACACACAAAATTCTGTTGCATATCTATACACTAGCAATGAACAATCCAAAAAAGAAATGAAAACAATTCCATTTATAATAGTATTAAAAAGAATAAAAAGGAATAAATTTAACAGAGGCAAAAACTTGTACACTGAAAACTAAAACGACATTGCTGAAAGGAATGAAAGAAGACAAAATTGGAAAGATATTCTGTGTTTATTAATTGGAAGACATAATTAAGGTGTCAATTCCAAAGCAATCTAGAGATTCAACACAATCTTATTACTGGTATTTTTTTGCAGATATAGAAAAACCCATCCTAAAATTTATATGGAATCTCAAGGGCAATAGCCAAAACAATTGTGAGAAAGAAGAACAAAGCTATAGGACTCAGACTTCCTGATTTCAAAATGAACTACAAAGCTACAGTAATCAAACAGTGTGACACTGACATAAGGACGAACATATATCAATGGTACAGAATAGAGAGTCCAGAAATAAACCGTCACGTATATGGTCAATTGATTTTTGACAAGAATGCTAAGACCATTCAGTGAGAGAAAGAACAGTCTTTTCTACAAATAGTGCTGGGAAAACTGGATATCCACATGTAGACGAATGAAGTTGGACCTTTACTTTGTACTATACATAAAAATTGATGCAAAACAGATCAAAGACCTAAACTTAATGGCTAAAACTACAAAACTCCTAGAAGAAAACATAGCGGACAATCTTCATGACACTTGTTTTGGCATTTATTCCTTGGTTATGACACCAAGAGCTTAGGCAAAAAAAGAAAAAACAGATAAATAAGACTTTATCAAAATTTAAAACTTTTGTGTATCAAAGGACACTGTCAAGAGAAGGAAAAGACAAGCCATGGAATGGGAGAATATATTTGCAAATCATATATTTAATGAAGGATTAACACAGAATAAAAGCTCCTCCAACTCAACAACGAAAACCAAACAATCCAGTTCAAAATGGGCAAAGGATTTGAACAGACAGTTCTGCAAAGAAGATATGCAACATTAAAAGATGTTCAGGGCTTCCCTGGTGGCGCAGTGGTTGAGAATCTGCCTGCTAATGCAGGGGACACGGGTTCGAGCCCTGGTCTGGGAAGATCCCACATGCCGCGGAGCAACTAGGCCCGTGAGCCACAACTACTGAGCCTGCGCGTCTGGAGCCTGTGCTCCGCAACAAGAGAGGCCACGATAGTGAGAGGCCCGCGCACCGTGATGAAGAGTGGCCCCCGCTCGCCGCAACTAGAGAAAGCCCTCGCACAGAAACGAAGACCCAACACAGCCAAAAATAAATAAATAAATAAATAAAATTTAAAAAAAAAGAATGATAGAGAAACTTAAAAAACAAACAAACAAAAAAGATGTTCAACAGGGCTTCCCTGGCGGCACAGTGGTTAAGAATCCGCCTGCTAATGCAGGGGACACAGGTTTGAGCCCTGGTCTGGGAAGATCCCACATGCCACGGAGCAACTAAGCCCCTGCACCACAACTTCTGAAGCCCAAGCGCCTAGAGCCCGTGCTCTGCAACAAGAGAAGCCACCGCAATGAGAAGCCCATGCACCGCGTGCAGCAACATAGACTCAACACAGCCATAAATAAATTAATTAATTAAAAAAAAAAGATTCTCAACATCATTAGTCATTAAAGAAATGCAAATCAAAACTACAGTGAGATACCACTTCGTATCAACTATGATGATTATTATTTTTTTAAAAAGGAAAATTGCAAGTGTTAGTGAAGATGTGGAGAAATTGGAACCCTTGGGCATTGCCAGTGGGGATGTAAAATGGTGCAGCTGCAGGGGAAAACAGTTTGGCTTTTCCTCAAAAAATTAAGCAAAGAATTACCATAAGATCCAACAATTTTAATCCTAGGTATATATGCGAAAGAATTGAAAACAGAGATTCAATCAGATATTTGTACATCCATGCTCATAGCATCATTATTTACAATAGCCAAAAGATGGAAACAACCCAAATATCTATCAACAGATACATGGATAAACAAAATGTAGTATATACATTCAAGGGAATATTATTGAGCCATGAAAAGTAATGAAGTTCTGTCACATGCTACAACTTGAATGAACCTTGAAAACATAATGCTAAGTAAAATAAGCCAGACAGAAACAGACAAAAATTGTATTATTTCACTTGGTTGAGGTATCTAGAATAGGCAAGTTCACAAAGACATAAAGTAGAACAGAAGTTTCCAGGGGCTGGGAGTAGAGGAAAATGGGGAGTGATTGTTTAGTGAGTCCAGAACTTCTGTTGAGATTATGAAACAGTTCTGGAAATGGATGGATATGGTTGCACAACACTGAGGAGTATACTTAATGCCACTGAACTGTATACTTCAAAATGGTTAAAATAGTAAATTTTACATTACATATATTTTACCACAATAAAATAAAGTAAAAAAAAATTTTTATCTGGATGATGATATTTGGGACGATCTTTTCAACCTCATTCCTCATATTTTTATCACTTAAACTCTTTGTAATATATATATAAGAACAACATAAAGTGGTTTTATAAACACTGGGGGGACTTCCTTGGTGGCACAGTGGTTAAGAATCCACCTGCCAATGCAGGGGACACGGGTTGGAGCTCTGGTCTGGGAAGATCCCACATGCCGTGGAGCAACTAAGTCCGTGTGCCACAACTGCTGAGCCCGTGTGCCTAGAGCCTGTGCTCCGCAACAAGAGAAGCCACTGGAGTGAGAAGCCTGCGCACCGCAACGAAGAGTAGCCCCCGCTCGCCACAACTAGAGAAAGCCCGCGTGCAGCAACGAAGACCCAACGCAGCCAAAAATAAATTAAGAACAACAACAACAACAAAAAACTCTAAAAAAAAAAAATTATTAAGATTCAAGGGACTTCCCTGGTGGTCCAGTGGGTAAGACTCCACGTTCCCAGTGTAGGGGGCCTGGGTTCGATCCCCGGTCAGGGAACTAGATCCTGCATGCATGTTGCAACTAAGAAGTCTGCACACTGCAACTAAAGATTCTGCATGCCGCAACTAAGACCCGGTACAGTCAAAAAAAACAAATAAATAAATATTTTTTAAAATTATTAAGATTCAAGATGGTGACCCCAGAGCATTCAACCAAGCGTGGGCATCCAGGGTGGGGGGCACCTGCCCAGCAGTCACCCTGGTGTTGAGTTACAGGCTCTGGATGTGCTTCCTTCAGCTTCAACCGCGTGACTACCCAGTGAGGGGTGGGTGGCTATGAACCGCAAATGCTAAGGACCGCCTGCATGTAATCTCTCTCTCTCTCTCTTCCTGGGGTAACAGATCTTCTCTGAAACAATCGGGTCAGTGTCTACGGCTTACAAAACACAGAGCGATGGAGAGGGAAGGAGGGCGGCGGACAGAGGGAGAGGGAGAGAGACTCCCGATTCTGTGCCCTGTGAGGGGATCCGACCTTTCTTCTGATTCGAGGCAGGAGCCCCATCCCCACCCAGTTACCCTCCCACAAAGGCACTGGGAACGGAGGGAGGGTGACGGTACCAGGCGCACTGCAGAGAAGACGTGCACACACCCACCCCTCGGCTAGCCGCACACGGCACACAGATGGCGGGGCGTGTGGCTCAGCCCGCCTTCGCTGCGGTTCTCAGCAGCTTGCTCCTTACATGCTCCTGGAAAGTGATGGAGGGAGGTGTGCTCTCCCTGGGCTCAGGAACACGCAGCCCCCCTGGACACTTACGACTTGCAGTCTCCAGCCGGACCAGGCAGTTGAGGAAGTCATCGAAGCCCAGTTGGAACTCCTGGTCTGCGTACCTGAGGACGACCAGCTGCAGGAGGGGAGTGCTGAGCTGGAAGCCTGCGGGGAGAGGTGGGGAGGCATGGCCGCCCTGGGTGAGCCCCACAGGGTGCAACTTCGGGAGCACCAGTCAGCCCAGGGCTGGACCAAGGAAGGGAGCTAGTGTCCCCCCGGCGCCCTTGGCTCCGATGCCGTATGACAGTGTGCCTCTGTCGGGGGCACACTGGTGAACCCACAGCTGTACCTTCTGAGTTCGCCAAGTTCAGGGTCTTGGCTTTGACCTCACATCCCCCATAGGGTCTTGCTGACTTTTCAGGAAGCCTTGCTCGGGAGAACTTGATGCTGGACAGTGTTTAAGCCCCAAGCCCGGTGCCACCCTCTGGTTCTAGGGCTCCACTTCCAGCTCCTGCTGGCCCTGGGGGGATTCCAGCCAGGACACCGCAGTAAGTGTCTGTTTCTCGTGGGCATTTTAACCCAGAGGTGCTGGGGGCTCTGGAGACCCAGTTATGCCGCTGCCCTCAGTGAAAGACCCCATGCTAGGCTCACTCACACACGCCCACGATGGAGCGAGAACCTGGGCCTGGATGCTTTGCTTCCCTTCTCTTTGCTTATTCGACCTCTTTGCTCATTGGTCGAATGAGGGGTTTAGAGAAGGTAACGTTCCTTATAGATTCAACACTTAAGGCTTTGATTTCTAACCAGCGTTGCCCTCTTTCATTTCAGCCTGTGCGCTCCCTTTCCAGGAGATGTTCAAAGTATTGCTTAGAAGCCTGCCCAGGGTCTTCCTGTGCCCTCTTTCCCGACTCCAGACTGAGAGGGGGCCAGTCCAGAGGCAGGACATGGTTTCTGGAGCCTGCACGGTGGAGCTGGCTGGGGGCAACACCCAGAATCCTGGTGTCTGCTCCGGATGGGGCAGGAAGAGGGCAGGGTGAGGGCGGATTCCCTCCCCTCCCCAAGCCGGGAAGAAAAAGACGTGGCCACACCTCCCTTTCCGAAGGGCTCCCTTTTCCCCCTGCTCCGTCCTTCTGCCCTAGAAACCAGGTCACCAGACCCTAAGAAGATCAGGCCCTTCTCCTCTGTGGCACTCTCCACATTTATAATTAATTTTGTTTCTTTGCCATCACACAGGATCCAAGCTGGTCCTGATTTTGTCCCATTATCAGACCATGAAACTGACAGTGTTTCCCGATGTTTATTTTACCTGGAAGGGAACCAGATTCCAGGCTTTGGCCGGGCCCAGGGGTATGTCTGTGAAGCTTGCTTTGTGAGAAATGCCTTGTGGCCTGGTAGGGTGTAGGCAGGCTGCAGTGGCCGTCCTATGCAAAGGACAGCTGAGTCCCAGAGACTCAGACTGCCCCGGCAGGGGCTGCCAGAGGGTTAGGAATGCCACCTGGAGTCCATCGCTCATGCAGGAAATGGGTATAAACGACAACAGAATCATTGGTTTGGATTCAGTCTGCTGGTGACAAAGCCAGAGACGGGGCCTCCGTGGCAGAGGGGTACACGAACTCTGTGTACCACAAACCTGACCCCAAACCATGGGATGGACATGCCCTGCCTCTCTGTGTTAATCGCCATCTGAAAGCAGAAATTAAAGGCTTGGGAGCTTGCCACCAGAGTCGCATATAACTTTGCTTGGCCAGAAAATTGGCCAGAGGCTGAGGCCTCCAGGGGTCAGGCTGAGTTCAGCCTCAGTGGATACACTTTAAAGGTCCCTGATGAGGGTGAGCAAGTCCTGAATTTGAGGCTGGGCCCCGCCCTTAAGAAGCATCGATTCTGGTCAAAGTCCAGCCCCCTCCCTGGGCCGCGAGAGGTGAGTGGCTGCCACAGACGGCACCCGGCACGCAGACAGCTTTCGCCCGCGGCCCAGGCTTCCCTTTCCCTGTGGCTTTCAGGGCGGTCCGCAGCTCGCAGGAGGACATGGTGCCAGATGTGTCAGCATCAAACTGAAGGAAAAGGCTCTGTAGGGGGAGAGCAGAGGCATCGAGAATGCGAGCACGCAGAAGCCCCCGGTGAGGCTCCTTTGATGGCAGTAACGGGGTCCATGCAGGGGAGAGACTCCTCACCGGGCGGAAGGGGCAATGGTAGGCTTAGGGTCTCCAAAAGTGTGGGTGCCTTTGTTTTCCTTTCGTATTGGGTGGAAGCCCTGCGGTACTCCCATAAGTATGGGAAGTAACTATGGGAATTCCATCTTGATTTCCTCCCTTCCACCTTTTCAAACACAAATCCTCTGGTCGGCAGCACCTGGACCTTTAAAATCCCCTTCTGGGACTTCCCTGGTGGTCCAGTGGCTAAGACTCCGTGCTCCCAACGCAGGGGGGGTCCAAGTTCCATCTCTGGTCGGGGAACTAGATCCCGCATGCACGCCTCAACTGAGACATGGCTCGGCCTAATTAATTAATTAATTAATTAATTAAAAAATCAAATCAAATCAAATCCCCTTCTGCTCTAGGCTTGTACAGTCCCCTAGCAGCCACGCACTGGCTGGGTTACAGACTGCCCACTTCTTCAGCTTGTCCCAGAACACTCTGAATTCACCAAACGCTAGCTTCCCATTGCCACTGGTCTGTGCAAGTGAATTAAGGAGGAAAGGAAGACGTGAGCATCATCTCACCCCAAGGCTCCTGGGGCTGCAGGGGAGGAGGGCAATGGGCTGGCATGGGTGACATGTGTGACACAGACTCAGGGCTCTGCGGGAGGGGGTTTAATTATTAAGCCATGAATCTCTGAAGAGGGGGCATGGCAGGGGTGAGGGGGGATGGCAAAAGAAAGGTTGAAAACACACATATGAAAAACTCTTCATTGCCCTGGACAGCACCCCAAAGTGGCAAAAAGATCCCCAAGTCCCTTCACAAACATTCCCCCCACTGGCCAGTCTGTGCCTCTTTTTTTTTTTTTTTAATTTTTGGCTGCACTGGGTCTTCATTGCTGCGTGTGGGCTTTCTCTAGTTCCGGCAAGCGGGGGCTACTCTTCCTTGAGGTGCGCGGGCTTCTCATTGCGGTGGCTTCCCTTGTTGTGGAGCACGGGCTGTAGGTGTACGGGTTTCAGTAGTTGCGGCTCGTGCGCTCAGTAGTTGTGGCTTTCAGGCTCTAGAGTGCAGGCTCAGTAGTTGTGGCGCACGGGCTTAGTTGCTCTGTGGCATGTGGGATCTTCCCGGACCAGGGCTGGAACCCGTGTCCCCTGCACTGGCGGGCGGATTCTTAACCACTGCGCCACCAGGGAAGTCTCCTGTGCCTCTTGATTTTGTTCCAATTCAGCACCAGTGTCTCCCAGGCTTTGGTTATTCTCTGTGAAGAAGACTCTCCACATTCTAGGGAAGTCTGCATTAGAGAAAAACACTTAACATCTATTTCTGCCCGCATATTTGGAAGGATACGTCCATTAGAGAAATGATGTTTTTACAGGAAGTCAGGCTTAGCTTCTTGAATTTGATGTCCTTTTCTGAAATCACACAAGAAAGCAGAATTCAGTTGACCCCTGATAAGATAAACCTATTTCCATCTGCTGAAAGTCCAGTAGGGTGGTTAGATCTGGGTTGGTGAGGGTGGTGATGTGGTCACTCTTAAGATGCTGGTGAGAGTAGAACATGGCCTTTGGGGAGGAACATTTGCAAAATATAAAAAAAGCTTTACAAGCTTTAAAAATAGGGATATCCTTCCACTCTTTATCCGAGTTTCAAGAGTCCCAAGCAAAGAATTATAAGTTAAGATTTTTATCATCAGGTTACTTGTAATGGCAAAAACTTAGAAATGATACAAATGACCAATGGAAGGGTATGGACAACAGTTAGGTTATGTCCATATGATGGATTATTATACAATCCTTAAGAATCATGCTTTGATTCTTAAGATCATTTCTGGGGAAATGCTCATAAAAGTTAAGTTTAGGAGACAGGGTTTAAAATTATTGGAGAAATCTGAACACTCACATACTGCTAGTGAAAAGGTACAGAAATCACTTTAGAAAATAGGCAGCTTCTTAAGAAGCAAATACAGAGTTACTATTTAACCCAGCAATTGTCTTAGCTATATACCCCAGAGAAATGAAAACACATGACCACATAAAAGCTTGTACACGAATGTTCATAGCAGCATTATTCATAATAACGAAAAAGTGGTAACAGCCCAAGTGTCCATCAATGGATGAATGGATAAACCCTACCTGGTATATTCAGACAATGGAATATTATCCAGCCATAAAAAGAAGTGAAGGAGTCCTGACACGTTACAACATGGATGGACCTAGAAGATGTCATGCTAAGTGAAAGAAGCCAGCCAAAGAGGACCACATTTTATATGATTCCTTTTATAAGAAAAGTCTGGAACAGGCAAATCTATGGAGACAGAAAACGGATGAGTGCTTGCCAGGGGCTGGGGGTTCGGGGGAGGGTAGTAAATGCTACTGGCACGTGGTTTCTTTTTGGAGTGATGAAATGCTCTGAATCAAATGAAAATTGATTGTGGTGATGGTTGCACAACTCTATGAACATACTAACATCCACTGAGTTGTATATGTTATTTTTTAAAATTTTTTATTTCTTATACAATTTTAAAGGTTATTTTCCATTTGCAGTTATTACAGAATGTTGGCTATATTCTCTGTTGTACAGTACATCTTTGTAGCCTGTCTTACACCCTATAGTTTGTACCTCCTATTTCCCCCACCCCTGCTTCCCTCTCCTCTCTGGTAACCGCTAGTTTGTTCTCTATAGCTGTGAGTCTGCTTCTTTTTGGTTATATATTCACTAGTTGGTTGTATTTCTTAGATTCCACAGTATTTGTCTTTCTCTGTCTGATTTATTTCACTTAGCAGAGTTGTATACTTCAAATGGGTAAATTGTACAGTATGAGAATTAACTCTCAAAGCTGTTAATTCAAAAAATAATATTGCATCTATAGTGTAATACCTATTATGTGTGTACCTATATATACAGAGAGAGACACACACCCACAGACTACACATTTGGTACAGAAACACATACACAAAGACACACACATATATGTTAAAGTGGTTATCTATGGGTAGTGAGATTAGCCGTGATGTTTGCCTTTGTCATTAGGCTTTTCTGCATTTTTCAGAATCTTTTACCATAAACTTGAATCATTAGTGTAATCAAGAAATGAGCGGGCTTCCCTGGTGGTGCAGTGGTTAAGAATCCGCCTGCTAGTGCAGGGGACACGAGTTCGAGCCCTGGTCGGGGAAGATCCCACAGGCCGCGGAGCAACTAAGTCCACGCGCCACAACTACTGAGCCTGCGCTCTAGAGCCCACGAGCCACAACTACTGAGCCGGCGTGCCACAGCTACTGAAGCCCACGTGCCTAGAGCCCATGCTCTGCAACAAGAGAAGCCACTGCAATGAGAAGCCTGCGCACCGCAACGAAGAGTAGGCCCTGCTCGCCGCAACTAGAGAAAACCTGTGCACAGCAACGAAGACCCAATGCAGCCAAAAATAAATAAATAAAATAAATAAATTTTTTAGAAAAGAAAGAAACGAGCAATGAAAGCTACTTTAAAAGTCTACCTAAAGTCAGCCCTGAAAAGCCAGTCTGCAGCTCTGAGGAGCAGGGGATCCGGGGGAGCTGGAGGAGACCCAGGCGCCAGGCCGTTCGTCACACGTCCCTCGTCCTCTCCATGGGAGCCCTGGGGTCCCCGGGGTGCAGGTAGGGGTAGTGGGTGTGAGTACGTACTCTTTTGCAGCACAGCATTTAAACCATATTCGAGCTCCTCCGCGGTTACCTCTGTGTCCTGTTGAAGTGGAGACAACTGCTTTTTATGGCCCTCAGCACCTTCTCTCTTAGAGTTTCTTCCAGTTCTGGGCGTGATTGGGCTCAAGTGATTGGCCTCAGGACCCTGATGGAGGTCCTGTGCCCGCTTACTTCTCAGGGACCGGCAGGCCCCCAAAAAAGCGTGGGAAAACTTCCCCAATCCCCGAGCTGAAGCTCCCCAGGTGATTCTGATGCTGGCGGAGGTTTGGGGCTCAGTCTCCAAGCAACTGCACAGCAGAAGCACCTGGAGAGCTTTAAAAAAACCCCACACAGAGTTGGGGGGCTCACCCCAGGGCCCTCTTCAATCAGAAGACTTGGGAGTATGGCTCATGGGTTATTTTCAAAACCTCTAGGGGTGAATTTCAGAATCACCGGTCTAAGGCGGGCTACTAAGTCCCACTGAATCTCTGCATCCTCAGCCCTGAGAAGTTTGTTGGAAACGCAAAGTCTCAAGCCCCACCCAGACCTCCTGACCAGGAAATCTGCACTTCCAGGAGGACCTGGTGATTTTTATGTCCAAGACAGTTTGAGGAGCCCTCATGTCGGGCTCCTTTGTCCAGGACTTTGAACCAGCAGCGGGAAACACAACTGCCTGTGGGGTGACTTTCACCTCTGCCCACCCAGGCTCCATCCCTGAGCGCCTGAGGCCTGGGGAGTGGGTGCTGGGACGTGCAGCCCTAGTGAAGATTCACGGATGCAACCTCAGCCCCGCAGGAGCAGAGGAGGCCAGAGAGACAGAACCCTGAGCCTGGTCATCCGGCTTGTCTGAAGAACAGCAGGGCCAGGACCAAGCGCCTGAGCTCTAGAGGCTCCTTTGGGTTGTTACTAAAGGTTGAACAAATCTGCAAAGTTCCCTCCTTCCCTTCCAAACCCGGGTCTCTGTTTCTGACAACTTCTGTGGTCTCCCACCTGCCTCCTCACTCTGGCAGCTCCCCCAGGCCAGTCCTACAGAGGCACCTGAGCTGGGAATTTCTCCCTCCTTCCCACTCTTCTCCAGCCCAGACTGTGGTCCCCAGGTCTCCCTGACCTGCCTGTTTATTCCAGTGCCCGAAAGCCCACCATTAGGGATTCATCCCCCATGTGTAGGTGACACCCCTCTTCCACAGCTCAGAGCCTGGTCAGAGGAAAGATGCTCACATAGTCATTAGCTCCTTGCCCTGAATTGGTTTATCAGGCTTATTTTATTTCCGGCTTCCAACGGAGAAGCTTCCAGGGAACACAGATGGGGCAGCTCCCAGGACGATGGAAGCCCTGACAGGGGCAGGGAAAACCCAGGTCCCCCAGGAGCGGTCAGGGCCCCTCAGCAATAAAGCTGGGCAGCTGAGGATGGAAATGGAGGGTGCAAAGGGCTGCAGGCGGGGCACAGACGGTCTCTCCTTCCCAGTGCCCAGCCTGGCCGCGCCTCTGGTGCTAATGGACAAAATGCCCGTGCGCGTCTGCAGTCTAACGGCGGCCTCCCTGAATATCGCCGCCTCTGGCCAGAGCGGACAGAAGGCTTCCTTTACTCATCTGAGCTCTTGGGGCGCTACTGCTCTATCCACAGCGCAGACTGGGATGGGAGATGGTGCGGAGGTGGCAGTCTTTAGGGCCTCTTGTGTGCACCGGTCTCACTTTGCGACCAGCTCCATCAAGCCTCAGGCACCAAACCTCGGGCACCAAGCCTCTGGGAAGTGTAACAACAACCTTCCTGCATCCCCGGGGGGAAGCCGTGCCCCTCAGCACGGCAGGGGACCCAGGGCAGCCTACATCACCAGCGACTTGTTCAAACAGGGCCCGGAGCTGCCGTTCCTCCTCTGTCTCCTGGCCAGGCGGAGTCGGCATTGGTGGCTGAAAATTAACCAGAGGAACTTGCACTGAACCCGCGAAAAGGAAACTTGAAATGGCAGGACAGAAGAGCCCCAGGCTGGAGGTGGTGTCGCCCCATGGGAGAAGCTGGGACCTCCCAGCCACATGATGCCGTGCGCTCTGTAGTTGAGCTCTGAACTGGCTGCTGTCTGTGGCATTACGGTCTCCATTCCTCGTGAAGCTTCTTTAGGAGTGTCTGGAAGGACTTTGTTAGTGGGACTCTTAAGACTGCTTGCCTAAAGGAGGCCTGACCCCTGACTGCGTTAGGGTCCCTGCAGCTCCTCTATCTCAACACTCATTAGATATCTCAACACTCAACACTCATGGACTAATTAGATATCTCAACTCTCAACACTCAACGCTCATGGACTAATTACTTGCTTAATCATCTGACTTTGAGGGCAGGAGACTGTTGCTAGCACAGAACCCAGGAACTGGAGCGTGGAAAGCTCAGTCAATGTCTTGGGTGTTTCGTCTTCTTCTGTTTTGGGCCCCATTAACAAGCCCCCACTCGGTGCCTGCTACACCTCAGCGCCTCTTAGAAACTTTACAGCCCCGGGACAAGTAGAAAATCAGCCCCCCGTCACTCCCACATGCAATGCAGGGAAGAAGTAATGTGTTCCCCCGAGAATCTAGAAAAAGAGATCTTTTTGAAAAGAATGTACCTGCCTCTCTTATTTTCTTTCTATCATTTGTTTTTCTTAAATTGGGCACACGTTTAAGATACTCCACTCCCTCTGGGAACAGCAGCTGCTTCTCAGGGAAAAGAGTAAGTCGGTAGCACAAAGGAAGATCACCCCAAACACAGCTTTCTAGCAAGCACCTACCTCACTACCATGCCGGGTTCTGTTGGGCCAGGGGAGTTTGGAAGGCACAAGTCGTTCTCCAGGAGGTTAGAGCCAAGGTGCTTATCTACCTGGTCGCAGATAGCCATTCCTTGAACTCCAGAGTTTTAAATGACGCTATGGCTAGAGGGACGAGTTCAAGGATGTCACTGGGTCCCACCCTCCAAGGTAACCGAAAAGGCTCACCTCAGGAAGGTCGATGTCTACAGTTCCGCCCATGTCCCTGTGGGGACAGAAAGCACCCGACTCAATGTGGGTTAACTTCCTCCTTAGAACCTGCAGCACTGAAGGGCCCAGACGTACGGAAGGTTCTGTCCCACTGGAGCCCTCCTTTCTCAGCGACATTCCATCTCACCAGGCTGCAGATCTGTATGTGGCTCTCCCTCCGCCGTCACCACTCAGACTCTGCCCAGCATGAAAATGAGAAGGAGGCGGCTTAGCCATCACCCAAAGAGAACTTGCAAAGCCTGGACCTCCAGAAGTGAAAGAAGCTAAACCAGCAGTCATTCCCTATTTCCTGGATGCACTCTGACCAGGGATGTTTATGAAGTGTTACACATTCAATAGAATAGCAGAACCTCTGAGGTCCCATAAGCAGAGAGGATTTGTGACATGCTCCCCAAAACTCTGTCTCATTGGAGACAGTCATTCAACCTACTGAGGGTTAACTATTCGTGAGGGAATTTTAAAAGATTATAGAGCAAGTTGAGTTGGACCAAAAAGACTGGCCCTGGGGCAGCATCATTTGCCCCTGCCCCTCCTGCAGAAGTAACCCTTGTTCCCACTGGAGGTAGGGGAGTCGTGGGTTGTATGCTTATTTTGGGGCAAAGAGGAAAGATAACTGGGAAGATGTTTATTTTGCTGTTCACATCCTTAGGGGAACCTGTAGTGTTTGGAAAGCAGTGACACTGGAGCAGGCTTCAGCTTCTGTTGTTACTGAAAACATTCGGAAGAATCTACTCTTTTTAAATTCAAACCTGAAGCACTCCCAAATAAAAACTGCTGGAGGGACTTCCCTGGTGGTCCAGTGGTTAAGAATCCGCCTTCCAATGCAGGGGATGCGGGTTCAATCCCTGGCCAGGGAACTGAGATCCCACATGCCAGTAAGATCCCACATGCCGCGGGGCAACTAAGCCCGTGCGCCACAACTAGAGAAGCCCGCGTGCCGCAACGAAGAGCCCGCACGCTGCAATGAAAGATCCCGCGTGCCGCAACTAAGACCTGATGCAGCCAAATAAATAAATATTAAAACAAACAAAAAACAAAAAACTGCTGGAAGCTCAAAGGGAACAGAAACAGGCAAACACGAGGATGGCACCGGGCAGCCTCCCTCTCCTCCTCTCCCCCTGGGCCACCACAGAGCTGTCAGAGCTCTTTTATTGTTCAGAACCCTCTCATGAGAACTAAACCAGTGGAAAGAGCTTCGTGTGGCTCTTCTGTTATTGACTACGGAGCTGATTTTTAGGATCATTATCAGAGCAGGTCGAGTATCTCGTTCAGGGCAAGGGGGAGTACGGAGTTGGCTTTGCCACCTAGAAACCACCAATGCTGAGGACTCGGACCTCACCCCACTGATGGGACTGAGAACAAGAAGTGCAGGATTGGAACAACCTGACTTTCTCTCTCTTCCACCCACACGAGTCACCAATCTGCCTCGATCTGAATGGGGTGCTTTTGCGTGAACAGATGCTGGGATGTTCATCATCAGGTTGTGCTAGTACATGGGAGAAGACTGGAGAGCAGCTCTCCAGCACAGTTTTTAAAAATTAGAGACTTTATTGCCTCGATTGAGCTGATGAGAAAGAAACATGACTCTTGCATTGATTTGGGAAACCCAACCAGACTTTCTAATTGGGAATGCAGTTGACCCTTGAACAACCTAGGTCTGAACTGCTTGGGTCAAAAGAGGCAGATTTTTTGCAATAAATATAGTACGATGTTTACAATCCCTGGTTGGTTGAACCCACAGGTACAGAATGCGTGTGTGCCGAGCGCTGACCGCAGGACTTGAGTGTGGGAGGGTTTTGGTATCCGTGGCGGGTCCTGGAACCAATCCCCTGCAGATAGCGAGGATGACTGTATTCTCAGCACACACTATCCCACTAGACAACAGATAAAGCCAGAGCAGACCACGGAGTCACAGCTGTCTCTACCTTGTTATCTCAGGTTGATCCTTTGTTGGGGATTGATCTGACTTAAATACAGAATTCCTAGATCTTGCCATTCTCTTGTGATCCCTCGAAATGGAGTCTTGTATCTTGAACCCCTTTTTCCCTCTGCCGCAGAACAAAAAATTGCTAACAGGCAGTAATGGGAAATTTTTTCCATAGAAGTACCTGATACGAAATAATGTTGCTAAGACACTGAAAAGGAGAGGTGGCAGAATGTCAGGGATAGAGAATGGCAGTCATACTGGTGTGGTGTAAGCCCCAGGCAGTTAGCTTTCTTCATTGTAATGTAAATGCCTGACATTAAGCTTTTTTAAAAATAATTAATTAATTAATTTTTTGGCTGCATTGGGTCTTCGTTGCTGCACGTGGGCTTTCTCTAGTTGCGGCGAGTGGGGGCTACACTTTGTTGCGGTGCGTGGGCTTCTCATTGTGGTGGCTTCTTTTGTTGCAGAGCACAGGCTCTAGGCGCGCGGACTTCAATAGTTGTGGCATGTGGGCCCAGTAGTTGTGGCTCATGGGCTCTAGAGCACAGGCTCAGTAGTTGTGGCGCATGGGCTTAGTTGCTCCGTGGCATGTGGGATCTTCCCAGACCAGGGCTCGAACCCATGTCCCCTGCATTGGCAGGTGGATTCTTAACCACTGCGCCACTGGGGAAGCCCCTGACGTTAAGCTTTTGATTGCCGAGGCAGTTGCTTCAAGGACATCCATCTGGAATAAACACATTGCCAGCTTCACAGCTGGACAAAGAGCCAGCGCCCCACTCTGGAGTTCCCTGTTTTTAGAAAGCTCTGGTAGACCAGATAACTGAGTGGCCACTTGCCTTTCCCTTCCCCTGCTTTAATTCCAGCTCTTATGTTTCAAACTCACCAAGGGTGAACCTATGAAATCTAGGCACCCCACCCTTGACCTCAATAAAAGCAGACCCTGGGGTCCTCTCCCCTACCCTCTGCCCCTGTGTGGCCCTGGGAGGGCCAGGTACCCTCCAGGACCAGTGAATAATACATTTATTTTTCAAAGTTCCCTGACGGCTATTGCTGAGGTGTCTTGCAGTCATAATAAGAACCACAAGGGCTGGTCCAGCCACAACATTGGCTCTGGTTGCGGAAATGTCTACGGGGGTCTCGCCTCAAATAGTACAGGTCCAGGCTGTGCCTCAGGCATTCAGCCCATAGCATCACATCAATAGGATGAGACCAGCTCAAAACAACTTGCTAACATTTATTTAAACTGGAGCTGAAAGAACATGACATTCTTCAAACTTGCAAGAGCCATGCCTTCATCGTGCACAGAAATGAGTTTCTCATCCCTCAATGTGGCTCCCATTCCAGGAGCTTCTTGGTTAAAGGGTCTGGAAAATGAAGGGCTCCAGCCAGGAGGGTCTTGTGAGCGTGCTTCTGGGAGCATTTGGGGGAAGCAATTTTTTAACGGTTTGTTTGAGGGAGGGGAGGAGCGGGACTAAAATGGACATGCATCTTGCTTTGCAAATGGATAAGGAACCCTCCCTGCTTGGGTTCCCAGGGAGGTCATAGGAAAGGGAAGAATGGTGACTTCTCTGGAAATGAACCACAAAATGGAGAGGGATACTTGAACCTGTGACTCACCGAGTAATGGCTTTTTTCTCCGAGAAGATCTGCAGGCAGAAATCGACTGCCTGATGGGGCTCAAAAGTGCTGGGAATCACAATGTACTCCCCAGGGGGCAGCAAGAACCGGTCAGAGACTTCTCTCAGGTTGATGAACGTCTTGCTTCTGGCCTGGGAGGCGTGGTGTCTGAAGAAGTCTTTGTTCAAGTGTCCGTCTTGGCCGGGGCACTGCAGTGAGGAGTAAGGGGGTGGTTTCTCTAGGGAGAGCTGTTGGTCCTGGTTGTTTGGACACAGTGTGGGGACAGGCCATTGAATCTCAGGCATGAAGCCAAGGAGGAACTGAGTCTAGAACTCAGATGGTGATTCTGAGGAGAAGAATGGCCCCCACCCACCTGGTAAATGGCATAACCGATGGTCAGCGTGCTGGCACCAAACCTCTTGAGTTTTCTTCGATCTTTCTGAATCAGGGCTACAAGGAAAGTACATTTCTCCTGCCCCTCATCTTTCTCAGTCAGGGACGATTTTATTTGTGGATTGGTCCAAAAGGTATCTGCCATTTGAAAGAGGAAGATTATTTTCCCTTCCTTAAAAAAAAAAACAAACAAGAACAACAAAAAACACAAAGGAGGGACTTCCCTGGTGGTCCAGTGGTTAAGCATCTGCCTTCCAATGCAGGGGACTCGGGTTCGATCCCTGGTCGGGGAGCTAAGATCCCACATGCCGCAGAGCAGCTAAGCCCGTGTGCTGCAACTACTGAGCCCACGCTCCACAACTAGAGAGAAGCCCACGTGTCACAACTAAGACCTGATGCAACCAAATAAATAAATGTAGAAAAAAACCCCACAAAGGACACATACACATACACACACATGCACCCCTACCACATCCTCCCAAACCTGAGAAAACAGTTCTTCCCTTTCTGTCCCGACCTCCTCTTGCCCTCCTTTCTGTAATCTCCTGTGAGAACACAGTGTCCCCTCTTCCATTTCCACCCTCCTTCTAACCACTTCCCACACAGCTTTTTAAAGACATTCTTCTGGGGCTAGTCGGCTACAGTGTGCACCATCTTATTTTTCCACTTGGCGTTTAAAGGAGAGTGCAGTGCCCTTGTGGTCGTCCCCCAGCATCCGCTTAGTGGTTGCACAATTTGAGCAGGATGGACCTCACCCCCAGCTCCAAGGGTGAGCGCTGAGTAATCTGTGCTAGTCCCTCTTGCCACGGAGCATTGGAACAAAGCCCATCAGCCGTAGCATTCACCAGGCAATCTCAGCAGCTCCCAATTAGAGGGGCGTTGAGGCCTTTTGTGGAATGACCATTAGGAGCTCTTGCCGTGCGTATGAGTGAGAGGCCAGGATACTGCTGGCCGCCCTCCTGTGACTATAAAGAAAACCAGACAGAGGAAGAAGTCAACAGAGGGAAGAGGGCAGGACAGAGGATCGCAAACAAACGGGCTGATAGAACCAGGCCTGATGCCCTCCGTCTCCTCTGAACTTTCCAATTACGGAGGACGATACATCCTTTTTATTATTATTATATTTATTTATTTTATTTTATTTATTTATGGCTTTATTATATATAAAGCTGTGCTTTCTATTACTTATAACGGAAAATAACTTAAGTGGTAAAACATGGGCGTTTCCCTGAGCAATTCTTATCTAACTTCCTGTTCAGTCTTTGTAGCCCTCTTTTCCTCGTCAGCCCTGAAATCCTGCTGTCGACCTCTACTCTTTCCCGAGGGTCCTGGCCCTGACCCACCAATGTCCAGCAAGTGGACTGGACACCTGGGAAAGACAGAGAGTGACAGGCGGGCTACCCACCCAGGAAGCTGCGGCAGACGCCAGCTGTGGCGCCCCGCACCCAGCTTCCCTGAGGGACCGCCACCTCCCACTTGGGGACAGCGTCCCCCTCCAGGGCGTCAGGAGTGAGGTTGCAGGCCTCTACTTTATCAAAGTGGGCCTGGAAGTCTCTGAATGCCATCCTGCAACCAAGGGGAGATGCAGCACGTGGCGGGTGATGGTTATGACGTGGTCTATCCGTTCGTTCACTCACCTAACAAACAGCTACAAGGGCCGGCTGCTTCCTCAAGGAGCAGGGAGACCTCAGGTGTGAGAAGATGGAAAATGCACACCAAAAAGTAGAGGAGAAAAAAGTTTAAACGGGCAAAAATACAGGTTGATTATATGTAAGTGCTGCAAGGAAGTTAGACTAGGGTGAGACTGCGGGCCTGGGGCTACTTTAAACAGGGAGGCCTCTCTGATCAGGTGTGGAGGCCTGAGGCATGGGGGACGGGAAAGGTGGCTCTCTGTGAGCTCCAGGCAGGTAGGGAGCAAGGTCCTGACACAGATACCTTCCTCATGTGCTCACGGAACACCAGGAAGGCCAATGAGGTGGCCCACGGTGTCAGCAAATGATAAGATCCAAAGATAACGGTGGGTCAGGTTGGTCACCATAAGGCTTTTGACTCAGACAAGATGGAGAGCCCCTGGAAGGTGTTACATGGAGGAGGGATGGGACCCGGGGCTGCTGTGTTGAGAACAGACTTCAGGGGCACAGATGTCACCAGCTAGGAAGTTAGTGCCATCGTCCAGGGAAGAGATGAGGGTGATCGGTCCAGGCTGGGAGGGAGGTGGTGAGCGGGGATCAGATTTGAGACACATTCTGAAGGTAGATCTTACAGGACCTGCTGACGGACTGGATGTGGGGAAGGGGAGAAGGAGAGGAATCAAGGTTTTGGTTTGAGCAACTGGAAGGAAAGAAACGGGGCGGGTGTTGAAGGAAGTTTGGGAGATGTTAACCGAGCTGTCGATTAGACGTTCAAGGGGAGATTTAGTGGGCAGGTGAGTATGCGGGTCTGGAATTCCGGGGAAAGGAACTGGGTGTTATCAGTGTGAAGACAGTCTTTAAACTCCTGAGACAGGATGAGATGCCCTAAATACGGGGAGCAGATAGCGAGGAGGGGGTCCATGGACTGAGCCCTGGAGCCCTTCAATGCTAACAGTTTAGGGGGCTGGGGAGGGACCGGGACGGGACACTGAGAAGGAGCCCAGGTAGAACCTGGGATCCAGGGAGCACCGTAGCAACTATGTCAAATGCTGCTGACGGATCAAGTCAATCAGATTCAGCAAAGTGAGAGTCCGGGGTGTCCTTGGCAAGGGCAGGTTCAGCGGATGGTGGAACATATGCCACAGTTGAGGATCGTCAGGATAGGGAGGGTGGAGAGGAACTGGTGAGTTTTATGTAGCAAAGAGGAGAGAAAAGGCTTGGTGGTTTCAGTGGGTCAGGAGAAACTTTTTTCCTTTGAAGTAGGCGAAATGATAGCACTGTACTGCGAATGAAAATGATTCAGTGACAGAGAGGAGTTCATAAATGAGAGAGGGGAAAGTTTTGGGAGTATGTCCTGGGAGGGGGGGAGGTGAAAGATAAAAGTGGAAAGAGATTGGAAAGGCTTTAATGTCAAGCTTCCCAGAGGAAAGGCTCCAGATTCAGAGTGCTGACAGTTTTAATGCCACGCATTGCCCGGGCCAGTTTCAGCCCCAGGTGTCGGGCGCAGCTCCTTTTGGAAGGGCAGTCGTGGTGCAGGGCTGGACCGTGGGCCATGCACAGGGCACTCCCTTTGCTGGGTCTCTCCCTGTGGGTTTCCTCATTTCCTCTGCCCTGTTTCTCCTTCCTTCTGGACCTGACTTTCCTTCCACTAGCTTGACTTCAGGTAGCCTCTCAAACTCTGTTCCCACCTCCTGCTCATATTTGACAATTCTTGGGAGAATCCGAATTCCAGACCTCACTTTTCTTCTGGTTTGCTCTTTTCATGTAACTCATCAACCCTGTACAGTACTCAAAATTCAAGGTCAATGTGTGTCTAATGTCCAATTCAACAGCTTGTCAATCTCTCAAACACCCTGTATGTTTTCCACAAACTTCTACTTATGAACTCATGGTTCCTGAGACAGATGGCTAGCAGGGCACCAAGCTCATTCACCAGGCGGGGCCTTCCAGCTAGCGGAGGGTGAAAATGGTGGTGTGTCTTAATTCTGGGTCAAGGCTTTTAGGAATTGGGGATATCTTCTCCAAAGGTTTTTTTTTTTTTTCCTCTTCTGCTGGCTTCCTGCAGGTGACTGTGTCACTCCAGGGGATGGTAGAGCCACACGAAGGATGGAGCTTGAGTCCCTAATCTCTACATGGAGAGAGGCGCCCACAGAATAGGAATGTCTTCCTGGACGGTTACAATGAGTGAGAAATACACTTGATTGCGTTTGAGTCTATACATTTTGAGTCTATTTGTTATGGCAGCTGGTGTTATCTGGAGTCACTGGTGCCTGGAAGTGTGGAACCACCGTAACGGGATCTAAAATATGTGAGGCCAGCTTAGCATTTGGGCCGGAGGATGCAAGGGAACACTGGAGCTGGAAAATAGATATCCATGTTATTAAGGGCAAAAACACTTGCCACAGTTGTTGTCTGTAAAATATGTAAATATACTGAAGCCAGAACAGATGCCCACTGACGCTGCGCTCGAGGGGAAAAGAAGGGAAGAAACTGGAATATTAATTACTGTGTGCTAGCTTTTGCATGTTGTATTTAATAAAGTGTTATAAAAAAAAGAGATGAGTTCAGGCTAGAATGGACTGATTTGAGCACGTGAAAGGGAAGAGAGCTAGAATTCCAGAAATTGTGGCCTTGGGACTTCTCTGGTGGTCCAGTGGCTAAAAATCCGCCTTCCATTTTTTTCAGGCAAATATTGATTCTGCTAAAGACCACTAGGTGTCCTCTATTGGTTGTATTACTTCAGAGTTCTATATTCTGAAACACCAAAACTGTCTTCTTTGAAATTATTCATTTATACTCTCTTAGAATCACCTAATTGCTTGGCTATCTATGTCTAGATAAACTAGACGACAATGAATATTCATTTATGTAAAGATTATTTCTCTTTATCTATACTTTCTCCTCAGGTTAAAGAAAGAGTTTGTTAAGTTCATTCTCTAAAAAATCATTTTTATTCCAAGAGAATTTTTTCAATATTATACTGTGTGGTTTTTTAAGATGGTATTTTAACAGACACCCTGAAGTTCTAATGTACGGTGTAATGAGTTCTATTTGGACAGGCAGTATTATTAAGTCAAGACAATTAAAAAGAGATTGACAAAGTATGTGTGGGTGTATGTGTGTGTGCGTGTGTGTTAGGGGTAAGATATATAATTTTATGAATGCTTTTTGGTTAGTGCATTGCAGCAGATCTATATAATCCTGATGCTTTTGACATGGAGATGTCAGTTTAACGCTAAAATATAAGATCAAATTTGAAAAAAAAAAAAAAAAAGAATCCGCCTTCCAACGCAGGGGAAGCGGCTTTGATCCCTGGCTGGGGAACTACGATTCCACGTGCCACGGGGCAACTAAGCCCATGTGCCACAGAAGAGCCCGCGTGCCACAATGAAAGATCCCTCATGCTGCAATTAAGACCCGACGCAGCCAAAAATAAAAAGATTTAAAAAGTATGTATTTCTTAAAAAAAAAAAAAAAAAGAATTTGTGGTCTTGCAGGGCTGGATGCACCAACTCTTTCTGGACCCGACGGGAAGAAATAAGATTGAAAAAAGCCTCCAGAGATGAAGGCCCATTAAAGTTTTCAGTTAAACAGAGATTCAGCCCTGTGGAAAGTCCAGGTTAGGAATGTTTCCTTCCCACTTAGGTCTGTATTTTTAGATGCTCTCAGGTAGAAGCTTTCAAGGGTCCCTGTGACCAAGCTGGGCACGGCGGGAGTGTACCTGTGAACGTCAGGGCTGCTTGTCTTCGAATTCACGTGCAAGCGGGGATGATGGAGTGCTCAGAGGAAGGAGGTTGGGCCGGAGACCAGAGGCTCAGCCCCATGTTTTCTGGATCGCACTAACTCCCCTGGGCCTCTTAAACCTGTAGATACGGTGAGTCTCCCAAACGTGACATTACATTCTCTGCCAACCTGGGTTTTGAGACAAATGGATTTGATTTACCAATAAAATAAAAGATAATAGAAGAGAAAAAGCAGCGTTTCTTACACCTAAGGGCACTGAGACACGCTCCACACCTGTGATGGAGTTAATACGGAAAGGAAAGCAGAGACAAGCACCGTACCAGAACTCCCCATCGTCCAGAGCAGCGTGACACAGGCGCTTTTGCTCGGCTGGGCCAACGGAATGCCGCTCAGAAGAACCAGGGGTGAACAAAGCCAGCGTTAGGTACAAGGTCACGGACAGCAATGGGAACGACACTGGCCTTGGGGTGGGACCTGCCCCTCCCTAGGAACCAGGGTCCACGTTATGTGGGGAATTGATCCTGATCGGGGCCCTGGAAATGTGCCGGGGGGTGGAGAGGCTGGTGGGAAAGTACATCTCCAAGCGCAGCTGATGCAAAAAGGCCCTCAGGACCACTGGACCCTCCTCCACAGAAGAGTCTCCTGGGGCCGTCACAGGGAGTTGAACATGAACAGGGCAGCAGAAGGGGCCCAACGAGAAGCCACAGCGGGCTGAGATGTGGGGCCTGGGACACTCCTTCTACCTCTCCCCTTGGTCTACAAGCTGACGCTTTGAAGAGTGGTGATGATACCTCACGTTCACCCGTGCTTGACGTTAAACATACCAAGTAGCTTCTTTTTTAAAAATAATTAATTAATTAATTAATTAATTTATGGCTGTGTTGGGTCTTCGTTTCTGTGTGAGGGCTTTCTCTAGTTGTGGCGAGCGGGGGCCACTCTTCATCGCGGTGCGCGGGCCTCTCACTATCGCGGCCTCTCCCATTGCGGAGCACAGGCTCCAGACGCGCAGGCTCAGTAATTGCGGCTCACGGGCCTAGTCGCTCCGCGGCATGTGGGATCTTCCCAGACCAGGGCTCGAACCCGTGTCCCCTGCATTGGCAGGCAGATTCTCAACCACTGCGCCACCAGGGAAGCCCCCAAGTAGCTTCTTTACAGGACCGCGCTAGGAGGCCAGGTGAGCTTCTGCCAGGTAGACGAGCCCGCCTATGGGCAAGAAGGCTCAGGTGCACAGCGCCCATTGTCCTGCAGACTCAGGAGTTCCACCTCCAGGTCCACGGAGTTTCTGTGACCCCCATGACCACCTCTAAATAGTTCAAACTGAGTCACCCCCACTGCGGTGCTGTAAGTGGTGTGTCTACCTCACCTACACCCTGTAGACCTTGTCTTGGATGGGGGCGGGGAGGACTCAGGTAGAACAACTCTCCAGTCCGGGGAAGAGCAGTACCCAGGGCCAATATCTTTTAAGTGGCCCTCCCCAGACACCTCGTGGGCCTGGGGGAGTATGCAGCCCTTTCAGCCCTGTTCTCACAGCAGGCAGGGTCAGGGTCAGGGTCAGGGATTGGCTTGTGGACCAGCCCCCCATCACCCCGAGGCCGAGTGGGAGAGAAGGCAAGCTTGTGTCCAGCCTCGAGCCAGGGAAAATGCACGTCCTTTATTTCTCCCTCTGCGTGTTTCCCAGGAGGGGGAAAAAGGGTTCGGCCCTTTTACGCACCGCGTTCCCTGAACCGAGAGACTCAAAATCTATTCACCGTAGGAAGCAGTCTCATTAATGTGGGTTTATCTCTTTCTCTCCATTTCCAACTGGAGAGGGAGGCTGATCTCTTCCCTCCTTTGATGGGTCTGAGGAGGCAGAAGCCCAGCGGACGGCAGGGATGGTGGCACAAGCCCAGCGATGGGGCTGACAGGCAGGCCGGGGGTCTGCTTAATGAAGCCCCCAGCACACCGACGGGCGGGGGGCGGGGGGTGCCTCTGCGGGAGCCAAGGACAAACACCGCTCAGTTTTACTGAAGCTCTAGACTCGCTACCGGGCTCCCTGGAGCCCCCCAAGCCGTGGGTGGGCAGGAGTGGGGACGGGTTAGGGGGCCCTGGCTGAGCCAGAACAGCCCCCCATCCCAGTCACCTAGGCTGTTTCCTGGGGAACGAGGAGGGGACACATACAAGACAGGCAGCCCTTTCTTTATCATCGGGGGCCGTATAAACAGCCCAGGTGGCTGCTCTGTGATGGGTGAATTTCCTGCTCCACTTCCTCTGTGTCACTGGGGGCCACCGGGCCTCTGGCCAATGGTCAGTGACCACGGGAGAGAACACTTTAGCGACCTGCTTGGCAATGTTTCAGGGATTCTCACACCTGAAGTACTCATTGCCACCCCACCTGCACCCAACACACACACACACACACACACACACAGACACACACAGACACACACACACACACACACACACACACAGGAGCTCTTCATCACTGGGATGAAGCCTTCACCATATCATGGGATATAAAGTTCCCATGGGAGGTAATACAGTCACTGACATAATACAATCATGTGAAAGGTAAAGGGCACCGTGAGTCTTCAAGTTTGAGGGCATGGAGGGCCCGAGGGCAGAAGTAAGGTCCAGAAGCGGGAGAGGACCCTCCCTGAACAGGAGCCAGGAGAGAACTGTAGTCATGCTGCTCCCTCATCACACGTGCACAAGCCAGCCCTGGCCTCGTGCCCCGTGAGCTGGAGGAAGGTGGGGATCGGTCAGAAGGATGGGGCGGGGACTGACCTGTCGCTCCAGGACCCGGTCCACTCAACTTGGCCCCAAGGGTTTCTGGACTCTGATGAGCTCTATTTTCTGGCCTCGGAAGTTTACCTAAAAGGGAAAAACGTCAGAGAAATGTGAGAATGCTAAATCCATCTGTGAGCTCCAGGGTGGGTTTGCTCCGGCTGAGGCTGGCTTTTCTGAAAGCCTGTTGACACCCTAAGGACATGTCAAAACTCATCAGTTGTTAACTAGCTCTCAAAATTTCCTAATTCCTATTGAACGCGATGTTATATTAATCACCCCAGAATGGTGATGTCGCATCTGGGAAACAAAGTGGAGTTGTAATTAACAAGAAGTGAGTCCACAGGAATCTTCAAACGAGTGAGTTTTCTCTTTAGACTGGAACCCCCCAGAGGCAGAGACCAAGTCTTATTTATCGTGTATCTTCAGCATCCGGCAGTCAGTGGGTCTAACACTGAGTTTTCTTCATCCTTATCATCTGACTCCCAGATGATCAGAATATAAGCCCATGCTGGGAGTTGAAACAACCGCAATAAACAAAAACCCACTTCAAAGTCTTCTAAATCCGATCTTCTCCCCCTTTCAGGTGTCACATGAGGGTCTCTGCTGCCACACTGAGAGCCCTTGAGCCAGTACAGAAAGAGGACTCAGCCCTCAGGCTCTGCCCAGAGCAGGAAAGAGCCCCAATGCATAGAGAGGTTCTGGGGGAGGAAGGGTGAGAGTAAAAGACTTCGATTCATCAATGATCCAGGAATTTCAGTTCTCAGAACGCTTATCCTCATACCTTTGGCATCAATGTTCTCTTTTTACGTGCAAAATCATTTAAGTTAAGTATGACCTCTCCAGAGTCCAAGTTCGCTATGAAAGAGGTTCATTCATTGAAATGTGTGGGGAGGTGAATTCCTTACAGGTGGAGAGGAAGCAAACGCAATTGAACAGAGTGTCATACGATGGGAAGGTTTCTGCCATCACTGGGAATAACATTTAGAAGATCTGACGTCAGGAATCACAGGCCTGCTCAAGTGAGTGGCAGGAAGGCGTGTGTGGACAGGGAGGGGGACGGAGAAAGCCAACTCTCCAAAGAGTCCAGCTGCACCTCCCGCTTGGGCACGCTGCTCACGCCGCCCGCTGGGGGGGCAGGGACAGGTTCCCGCTGCACCCCGTGTGCTCCCCACTCATTTGGAGCATGGCAGCCAATGGAGGAGACCGGAGGCGGCCGGGTCCCCTACCGACTGTGTTTGAGATTCACCCAAGGGGGGCCACGGAGGGAAACCCTTTGGACTTCACTGAACTTGACCCTGCAAGGGCGCCGCCCTCTGCTTCTCATCTCACTTTCTCCCCTCCTCTTTCCCATGCACTCCTCCAAACAAAGCACTCGCGGGAAGTCACAGTGGTGCCATGTAGGGGTCTGGGTGCACCCCCTCACCGCCCCAGGGATTAGTTCCAGCCTGAACTACAGCTGCAGAGAATAGGACTTGTGATGGTTAATTTTATGCGTCAACTTGACTGGGCCATGACATGCCTAGATGTTTGGTTATGCATTATTCTGGGTGTGTCTGTGAGGGTGTTTCTGGATGAGATGAGCTTCTGAACTGGTAGACTGAGTACAGCAGATGGCCTTCCCCATTGTGCGTGGGCCCCATCTCATCAGCTGAAGGTCCAAAAAGAACAAAAAGGCAAAGGAAGGGAGAATTTGCCCTCTCTGCCTGACTGCTGAGCTGGGGCTTTGGTCCTTTTCTGCTCTTGGGCTGGGACTTACTGGTTCTCCTCGTTCTTAGGCTCTTGGGTTTGGACTGGACCTACACCACTGGCTCCAGCTTGGGGATAGCAGGGCTTTTCAGCCTCTATAACCAGGTGAGCAATTCCGACTACTAAGTCTCTTCATATACAGATTTAGCCTATGGGTGCTGTTTCTCTGGGGAACCCTGACTATGACAGGACTGATGTAGAATCAGGGAAGAAAAGAACAGAAAAAACAAAGACCAGGGTCTCGCAGCTGCTGACCAAGTTTATACTGTGCCGGCCTCACAGGTCTCTCTCTCTCTCTCCTGTTTGCTGTTTTGAATTCCAGCCTTTCTTCTTTGGATGAGACATCCTCTGTCATGTCTGAAAGTGCAGTTTAAACTGCAATGCGCTATATAGGTTTACGAAGTCTGTCCCCATACCCTGTCAACAGGGGTCCCTGTCGCCTACCTGGTCAATGCCCGTCACTGTGTAGGCATGACCCCTAATGAGACCAAAAGGTGTCCGGGCTTCAGATTCTGCAGCATTTCTGATCTAAAACAGGAAAGGAGCAGTATCTACGTCAAACCTTCCCCAGCCAGCCAGACACAGCTCCGTGTCTGGCTCAGTCCCTCCTGCCCCCTCAGGTGAGGGCCCTGTGAGTGGGCATATAAAATGGGTACACGGGAACCCCCCTAAGTGGTTAGCAGTGACATACAGCAATTCCCAGTCTCTTCCCAGGGTGGAGGTCCCTCATTCTCTGCTTGGACTTCACCGAAGAGTTTACATTCTTGCCCCCAAACAGAAAAACTTGACCTTTCCCACCATGTAGCAATAGCAAGGAACAGACACCAAAGAGGCAGTAAGAAGCATAAAACCATATGACATGCAATTCTATGTCACAAACTTGAAAAAGTAGAGGAAATTTACTAGCAAAGGATAAATTCCCCAGGTTAATCCAAGAGGAAATAGAAAAGTTGAATAGGTTTCAAAAAATAGATGAGGTAAAATTACATGCGTGTGTTTGTATGCATAAAGAAATTAGAAAAAATGCTGTTCTGTTTCTGTCCACGGGTATATTTTTTCATGATCCATGAAGTGAAAGAGACAAGTTTCAGGAAAGTGTTTAGTAAGATTGCATTCAGGAAACACCACCCACGAGTCTCTGCATATACGCGCGTGCCTGTTGCACGAGCGAGGACAGAGGCGTGACGGGCACCCAACAGGCGTCCCGGCGTGGACGGGGGAGGGAGACAGAGTTTTGCCCTGCCCATCATCTCAGGATTCTTCCACCTGATACAGCAAGGGCGTCTTACCTCTGCAACTCGAAAACCATTAAACACAAACGTTTGTTTTAATTAAAATAAATAAGCATTGCCTCCGCCCCCCTGCAAGGTATGCCTCTTCCGTGGGCAGCTCGGCATCTGAGCCTAGAACAGTGCCTGGGATGCGGCCAGCCAGCGACTTACGTCAATGGAGCAGCCCACCAGAGAGCCCCTCTTCAAGGCCTTGTCTAGAATCTCATAGAAGTTCCCGGGAGCCTCCTTGGTTGTGAAGGTCTCTGCCACGCCCCCGGTGAAGTCCTCCACGGCCTCGATGGCGCTGCCCCCCTTCAGAGCCTCGTAGCTCCCCTTCAGCCTGTGAGGGCGGCAAGAAAGCCTGGCAACGGCTGCAGGGAACAAGGACCACCACCAGGTGGCGCCCCTCAGCCAGAGTTTTTCTACCTTTTCTAACCAAGGACCACCTCCCGAGGCTCGCCCAGGCTGGGGATGTGGAAGAAGGTGGGAAGCAGGGATGGGGTTTACTTGGAGCTCTGAGGAAACCAGAGATGCTGAGAACTCTGTGAGAGAGGCAGTGGGTGTGGTGGTAAGGAGACAGGCGGGGACCTGGGACCCTTGGCTGCGACCTGGGACCCTTGGCTGCTGGGCTACCGTGCTGGCACCTGGACACACCTCTCCTTGAGCAACAAAATACAAAGAAACTGTATGGGGCTAAAAATAACCATGTGCATGCACAGTTGAGACAAATTCTGGACAAACGAGACCAAGAGAAATACCCAACTGCCACTTTTGAAGAGCCGCGAGCAAAAGCAGGGTACTGCACACGCCCCCTGCACGTGACACCACCTAAGGGGTGGGCAAAACACCTAAGCCACCCCTCCGGCCCGACCCCTGGACGCACCCCTACCCTCACCCCGTATAAGGAACAAGCTCGCCGCCCCATCCCCCCAGGGAAAAGCAAGAAAGAGGGCATGTTGCTTGTTCTCGCTCCCCCCCTGCTGCAGCAGGGGCCCCCCCTAAAGCCTTGCCTGACTTTCCTGTCTGGCCTCTGATCAATTTCTATTGATTAAGGAGGCCAAGAACCCTGGTCCCCGACAGACTGCAGGTCCAAGAGCCAGTTCCCCCACTTACAAGCTGAGGGATGCTGGACCAACTCACTCAGCGCTTCAGTTTCCTAATTTTCAAAATGGGGTTGCACTCTTCCTCCTAGGGCTGCTGTGAGGTTTAAATGAGCCTCCTTCTCTCGCCTCACGTGGAATGGGGCCTGAGCATGAAGCTGTTAATTGTATGAGACCGAGAGGGAGATGGAGGCGTTTCTCTTGCTTTCTGGACCCATGTAGTCCCAGCCACTTTTCTCTCTTCATTTCTTTGATTAATACGGTTGTACATTAACATCTTACATCGGTGTGGTGCATTTGTTACAGTGACTGAACCAGTACGTCACTGTTACTAAAGTTCATACCATATTCACACTTCCTTAGTTTTCACCTAACGCGCTTTTTCTGTTGGAAGATCCCATGCGGGATCCCACATCATCACACTTAGTCAAGTCACCTTAGGCTCCTCTGGCCCGTGACAGTTGCTCAGGCTGTCCTTGTTTTTGATGACCTGGGCAGTTTTGAGGCACTGCTGGTGTTCTGTAGAATGTTCCTCAGTTGGGATCTGTCTACTGGTTTTCTCATGCGTAGACTGGGGTGACAGGTTTGGGGGAAGAAGACCACTGGGGTGAAGTACCATTCTCAACACGTCGTATCGAGCATACCTCGTGTCTTCATGACTTGTCACTGTTGATGTCGCCTTGATCACGGGCTGAGGTCTCCTGTCTGTCATGTTTCTCCTCTGTGAACTTACTCTCCCCCCACCCCCCATTACTGTCCTCTTCGGAAGGACTTAGGAGTGGGGGTCATGCTTCACCTTCTTGAGGGCAGAGAGTCTACATAAGTTCCCCGGAATTCTTCTATGTGGCAGATTTGTCTCTTCTCCCGCATTTATTTATTCAATAATTTATTTACATCAGTATGGACTCACGAATATTAATTTTATACTTTGATTTATAATCCATTACCATTTTACTTATTTTGTTGCTCTAATTGTTCCAGCTTTGGCTACTTTCGGCTCCTTCAGTTGGCTCCTGTGTCCCTTTGACATAACTCCATCAGTGTGTGTGTGTGAGTGTGTGTGTGTGTGTGTGTGTGTGTACGTTTAAAGCATACACACACACACATTAACTTCCTGACACTGCAAGATACTCTAGGCTCATCTTCTGTATTTCTTGCCCCAGTTCCACAATCAACCTTATCTCCAAGGAGCCCTGGTTCCTTTGATTGGAGAATGGTGTTAGAAACCAAGACCTGAGAAGAAGGAGTGCTTGTTGCTATGGGATTGTCGTTGCTTCTAGGCCCTCTCAGCTGATAAACAAGGAAATAATACCTGTGTACTAACCCATGAGTGACACATATACTCATCAATGTGTAACCATCTCTATTCGACTAAACCTGAGTTCATACTGATGTCCCCAACTCTGACCCACTATCACTTATATCATTCTAGCCTCCTCCACCAGGCTTCTTTGTACCCTCTCACTCCAACAATGAGAAACCTGGCTTCCACCATCTGCCACCCATTTACTTAATTGTTCAATTCAGTAGATATGTATAACGATATCAGAATTGTTGTCCCTGTACCCCATGAGAAACAACTTTACCAGCTAGTGTGCAGTGCTTGTGTGCAATCTCTCTGTCATTCTTTCTTTCTTTCTTTTTTTTTTTGCCACGTGGCCTGTGGGATCTTAGTTCCCCCACCAGGGATGGTACCCTCGCCCCCTGTATTAGGAAGTGCAGAGTCTTAACTACTGGACCACCAGGGAAGTCCCAATCTCTCTGGCTTTCAATCTCACAGACTGCACTCATTTCCAGAGTTACTTAGGTCAGCGCCTTTCTCGCCTACACCTTCAATGAGTTTGTTTCATAGATTTGTAATACTATTAGATTGTTTTGTCACAGGCTGCTTTTCATACTGGGATTCCTTTATCCTCCTAGATGATTTTTAAGTTCATATATATTAAGGTTTACTCTTTGTGCTGTAAAGTTCTGTGGGTCTGATAAATGCATGGTGTCATATATTCACCATTACAGTATCATACAGAATAGTTTCATTGCCCTAAAAAAACCCTCTGTGCTCTACATATTCATCTTTCCTTCCCTCCTTCCTTCCCCCCAAAGCCCCAACAACCACTGATCTTTTTTTTTAAAATGTTTGAAACACTCCTTTATTCCAGTTATTCTTCTTATTGCCTTGTTCCAACTACAAGTAAGCTTTCCTCTAGCCAGATTCTCCTTTTATTTTTTTAACATCTTTATTGGAGTATAATTGCTTTACAATGGTGTGTTAGTTTCTGCTGTATAACAAAGTGAGTCAGCTATACGTATACATATATCCCCATATCCCCTCCCTCTTGCGTCTCCCTCCCATCCTCCCTATCCCACCCCTCTAGGTGGTCACAAAGCACAGAGCTGATCTCCCTGTGCTATGCGGCTGCTTCCCACTAACTATCTATTTTACATTTGGTAGTGTATATATGTCCATGCCACTCTGTCACTTTGTCCCAGCTTACCCTTCCCCCTCCCCATGTCCTCAAATCCATTCTCTACATCTGCGTCTTTATTCCTGTCCTGCCCCTAGGTTCATCACAACCTTTTTTCTTTTTTTAGATCCCATATATATGTGTTAGCATACAGTATTTGTTTTTCTCTTTCTGACTTACTTCACTCTGTATGACAGACTCTAGGTCCATCCACCTCACTACAAATAACTCATTTTCGTTTCTTTTTATGGCTGAGTAATATTCCACTGTATATATGTGCCACATCTTCTTTATCCATTCATATGTCGATGGACACTTAGGTTGCTTCCATGTCCTGGCTATTGTAAACAGTGCTGCAATGGACATTGTGGTACATGACTCTTTTTGAATTATGGTTTTCTCAGGGTATATGCCCAGTAGTGGGATTGCTGGGTCGTATGGTAGTTCTATTTTTAGTTTATTGAGGAACCTCCATACTGTTCTCCATAGTGGCTGTATCAATTTACATTCCCACCAACAGTGCAAGAGGGTTCCCTTTCTCTGCACTCTCTCCAGCATTTGTTGTTTGTAGATTTTTTGATGATGGCCATTCTGACCAGTATGAGGTCAGTGTAGTTATTTTCACAATGTTGATTCTTCCAATCCAAGAACATGGTATATCTCTCCATCTGTTTGAATCATCTTTCATTTCTTTCATCAGTGTCTTACAGTTTTCTGCATACAGGTCTTTTGTCTCCTTAGATAGGTTTATTCCTAGGTATTTTATTCTTTTTGTTGCAGTGGTAAATGGGAGTGTTTCCTTAATTTCTCTTTCAGATTTTTCATCATTAGTGTATAGGAATGCAAGAGGTTTCTGTGCATTAATTTGTATCCTGCTACTTTACCAGATTCATTGATTAGCTCTAGTAGTTTTCTGGTAACATCTTTAGGATTCTTTATGCATAGTATCATGTCATCTGCAAACAATGACAGTTTTACTTCTTCTTTTGCAATTTGGATTCCTTTTATTTCTTTTTCTTCTCTGATTGCTGTGGCTAAAATTTCCAAAACTATGTTGAATAATAGTGGTGAGAGTGGGCAACCTTGTCTTGTTCCTGATCTTAGTGGAAATGGTTTCAGTTTTTCACCATTGAGAATGATGCTGGCTGTGGGTTTGTCATATATGGCCTTTATTATGTTGAGGTAGGTTCCCTCTATGCCTACTTTCTGGAGGGTTTTTACCGTAAATGGGTGCTGAATTTTGTGGAAAGCTTTTTCTGCATCTATTGAGATGATCATATGGTTTTTATTCCTTAATTTGTTAATATGGTGTATCACATTGATTGATTTGCATACATTGAAGAATCCTTGCATTCCTGGGATAAACCCCACTTGATCATGGTGTATGATCCTTTTAATGTGCTGTTGGATTCTGTTTGCTAGTATTTTGTTGAGGATTTTTGCATCTATGACCATCAGTGATATTGGCCTGTAGTTTTCTTTTTTTGTGACATTTTGTCTGGTTTTGGTATCAGGGTGATGGTGGACTGATAGAATGAGTTTGGGAGTGTTCCTCCCTCTGCTATATTTTGGAAGAGTTTGAGAAGGATGGGTGATAGCTCTTCTCTAAATGTGTGATAGAATTCGCCTGTGAAGCCATCTGGTCCTGGGCTTTTGTTTGTTGGAAGTTGTTTAATCACAGTTTCAATTCCAGTGCTTGTGATTGGTCTGTTTCTATTACCACTGATCTTTTTACCATCTCCATAGGTTTGCCTTTTCAAGAATGTCATATTGTTGGAATTATCTAGTATGCAGCCTTTTCAGATTGGTTTTTTTCATTTAGCAATATGCTTTTAACATTCATCCATATCTTTTCATGCTTGACAGCTCATTTTTTAAATCATTGAAGAATATTCCATTGCCTGAATGTACCACAGTTTGTTTATCCATTCATCTTGAAGCACATCTAGTTTGCTTCCAGTTTCTGGATCTCACTTACCAAAGAGTATGATTGCTGGATCTTTTGGTAAGATGATGTTTAGTTTTGTAAGGAACTGCCAAATTGTCTTCCGAAATGGCTGACCTTGCATCCTCACCAGCAATGCATGAGAGTTCCTCTTACTCCACAGCCCTGTCAGCAGTTGGTATTGTAGGTACGTAGTGATATTTCATCGTTGTCTTAATTTGCAATTTCCTAATGACAAATGATGTTGAGCATCTTTCCATACGCTTAGTTGCATCTGTACATCTATTTTGGTCAGGTGTCCTCCCAACCACTTTTGGCCTCTTTTAATGACAAAAAAACCCAAAGATTTTCTTTTTAGGAAACCTATTCTTTACTCTCCTTTCTGAGGCAGAGGGCTTACTCTTCATATCCCATTGAGTGCCAGTGGCTGGAGTTCCTGGCCCAAGCCTTTTGCACAGCTACAGGGAGAGGATTGCCCTGTGCTGGGCTCACCGAGAATAAAGCTGCCCCCTGCCCAGCTGGCCTTGGAGAGGATCCCCCCAGCCAGGTGCCTGGATGGGAGGACTCAATGAGAGCCAATACTAGGTTCCCCGCTGTGCCTGTAAGCAGTGCCCCTTTGCCCACCTCAAGCCTGTCTGGTGTCACTGAGGGTGTTTGCACAGACCTGGGTGGGGCTGGGGTGAGGCGACCACCTCTGGTTCTTCTTTGATGCCTTTAATCCTGTCCTGACGACTTCAAGGGTTGACCTAACTCCAGTTTGCCTTCACATTTTTTTGCCACTTGTAAGCCTGACCTGGAGGTAGAAGCACGACCATCCTTCCTGGTTCCTGTCTCTGAGGACAGGATTCCCCATGGCTTGAAGATCTAGGCCCAAAAGGGACTCCTGGGGTAGCTCTGCTGTCATCTGAGCACAGAAGTCAGGCTGCTGTGGCCTGTCACTGACAAGCTGGTGGCTGGAAGTCGAGCGTGCCGGAGGGAACCGAGGCCGTCAGCCAAGTGATTAAAAATGGTCATCTCGATTCTGCTTATGAGGTTCCTGGGCTAGTCAAGTCCATGGGGACAGAAAGTAGAAGGGTGGCTGCCAGGGGCAGGGGAGGGGGAATGAGGAGTTAGTGTGTTATGGATGCAGAGTTTCCGTTTTGCAAAATGAAACAGTTCTGGAGCTGGCTGGTGGTGACGGCTGCACAGCGATGTGAATGTGTTTATGCCACTGAACTCTACACTAAGAAAGTTCAAAATGGTAAAATTTACCACAGTTTTTTAAAGAGTAAAAGAAGGAATATTCTGAAGGGGGAAAAAATAATGCCTTGATACCCACGTGGTTAATAATCCAGGTGTTTGAGCTACAACTGCTTGACGGGAAGTCTGGAGAACCAAGTTTCATCAACACACCCAGAATTTCCCTTTGCTTACCCTCTCTGCTCCTCCAAAGGCCAGATTTCTGAGCCAGGGAAAGAAAGGGGACACGTGTCACCACGATGCTCGAGGATGGGCACACCTACGCCATGACAGGAAGACTATTCTGGCTGCTCCTTTTCCACCACCAACCCTGACCGAGCCCCAGCTAGGTGGGCCCCGGTGAGCCACACCGGTACACCCAGACCCTCTGTCTCACTCTCTGAGGATGCTCCAGGCAAAGGCCTGGGTGTGGAGCCGGGGCTTCCTGGGCCTGGGCCTGCGGGCGAGCTGGGAGCACTCACTTAGCGTAGGCTTTCTCCAGCAAGGTCTCCAGAGCTCGCTGCGGTCGGCGGAGTGCAGGAAGACCAAGCGGTCCCTGAAGGTGGGCAGCCGGTCATCGATCACCACATCCAGCCACTGGCTGTGCTGCCAGAACTATAGCTGGGATGGAGGCGGAAACTGAGCGGGGAGGCCCTCGGGAGGCCCACCCCACCTGCAACTGCTGACGGCTTTCCTCCCCTCAACTGGACCACGCTGCCCTGCGGTCGAGGAAAACCACTCCTGGGTTCCATGGGGGGTGCCACCTGGACCTGGAGCTGAGCTGGCCCACCAGTGACACGGGCTGAAGGCTCGGTGTCCCCACGAAAGGCTGGGGCAAGCAGGACGGGTCCTCTGTGGACCCCCCACGGCCCTGCATCAGCTCTTCTCTCACAGGGGTGGGCGGTGTAGGCTTGGTCTGCCCACAGCTGGACCTCCACTCCTCCCTGCATGCAGTTTCACGTTCGGACCCAGGTGTTCCCTCCTCACCTGCAGCTGGAGCCTCTAAGACACAGAGGGAGGCTGTAGTGGGACAGGTGGACGCTTGTGCCAGGTGTGACACGTGAGGGGCGCGTGTGTGTGCACATATGTGCCTGCACGTGTGTTCTCTTTTTTAAAAAATTTTAATTTTCTATTGGAGTATAGCCGATTAACAATGTTATGATAGTTTCAAGTGCACAGCCATAAATATGCATGTATCCATTCTCCCCCAGCTCCCCACCCATCCAGGCTGCCACGTAACATTGAGCCGAGTTCCCTGCTGCACGTGTGTTCTTACACTCTCACACGCATGTGCTTGTGTGTTCGTGCACTGTGTGCAAGTGCTTGCATGCCTCCGTGCGTGCACACGTGTGCGTGTTCCTTGTCATCCAGTTGGCCGAGAGACAGATCTAAGGGCAGGAGACAGAGACAGAGAGGGTCGGCCGTGGCCCCAGAGCCCTTTGTTTGCAGTGCTGCTGGGCGTCTCGAGCACCCCCGGGCTCGGTGACTCGTAGTGGGCCGGCCCTCTCCTGGCACAGTTGTGTGCATTTAAGGAATATCCCCCCCCTGGGCCCTGGTGAGCCCAGTGGGGGATATTCTGGGCTCCCCCTGGGGCTTCATCTTCCCAACCTGTGTCACCCCAGGCTTCCCTGGGGGCAGAGGCACTGTGGAGCAGTGCGCTTGCTGGCCGGGCTGGGCCTCGGGCTCCCTGGAGCAGGGGCCAGGGTTGGGGGCGCTCAGGGCCGGCTTTCCAAGGGAGGGCTGGCTCAGAGGGCACTGCCGGTGGCAGAGAGAGGGCCCCATCAGCCCGGGGGCCAGGACTGTGGGTGAGGACAGGAGAGGAGAGGGAGGAGGGGCTCACCTCCTGTGCCCCTCTCCCCATGGGGGAGATGACAGTATTGTCACCAGACATCAGCAGGTGACTGACAGGCACCCAGCAGGGCCAGGCCCTACCTGAGGAGAAGCAGCAAAAGGGCCGGAATCAGAACTCAGATTGCGGCTGCGGAGACGGAGACGGAAGGGCTGGGCTGGCCCAGAGGAGAAGGGGCGGTGCCGGGCCGAAGGGACAGGAGGAGGGTTGTGTCTGCACCTGCGCCTCCTTTGAAGGATCCCTTTTTGTTCTAGCAGAGCTTGCAATGTCATTTCTCCTTTTTCCAGGTAGTATGCGAAGGCCCAGGGCCACCAAGAAAACTGTGTGAGGTCCCCACTTAGTAAGCAGAGGGGCGTGTGTCAATAGCTGGTCCGAGCTGCTGCAGGTCTGGGGGCGGAGGAAGGAGCGGGTGAAAGGGGAGGTGAGAATACGCAGGGACCCCCAGGGCAGGCCCCCCCCCAGGGGATCCCGACAGGAGATGCCGCTGTGATACTTCCAGCTTTTATTTTTAAACTCACTCTTGTCTCCAAACCTATATTTCTTTAATAAGGAGACTCAGTTTGTGAGAAACAATCCAGTTCCCAGGAGGTATAGTCGTTTCAGACCATTTATGCTTAAAGCCCAAGAAATTCCAGATACTAAAACCCTTAACAAATGGGCCTCCAGATTTGCCAAAACAGCTCTTAGGCTTTTCTTGCATATTCCCTGCAAGGGTTCACGGCAGAACGCCTGCAAGGCTCTCCTAACGCTTCGGGGGTTATTCCTTGACGAAGTGCGGTTGGGTCTAGGGGCGCTTCCTTCCAGGACTCCCACGCAGCTGGAGAGACCCATGGCATCGCACTGAGCCCCTAAGAGGTCAGTCCACTGGCCACGGTGCCCCCTTACCTGGAAGTGGAATATCCCTGCGTAACCCGGGCCGAAGCTTTGGTCCTGGGGGACGACTCTAGCCAGTGCTTTTTCATTAAGCGTAAGGGAGACCACAGCAGCTAACAGCCAGCAGTCGCTTGCAGAATGAAAGCCAGAAATCAGTTTTCGCCACCAATTCACAAGAAACAGGAAAACTCGAGGCCAGAAAGGGATGTGGGGCGTTCCAGGTGTGGCCACATCTTTTCTGCATTTAAAAGAGTGGACAGAATCAGAATAGCAGCAAATACCTCTGTCCTCCCTTCTGCTTCCCTTCCTGACTCTTCTCCTGCCCAGTTTGTCGTAAACAACTGTCACTGTCTTGGCGATGTTACAGGATATGCTTGCTTGGATTTCAGACATACTTGCACATCGGCGCTGTGAAGTTCCAGAGCCATCCCTCCGGGGGCCGAGGCTGCAGACGGTAGCATCAGCAGGACTGGGTAACAGGTGCAGCATAGCTGTAGCCCGGGAGCACCTGCGGCCTTTGGGGGATCTCAGAGATAGCGCCCTGCAGTGCCTGGGGCAGGCGTTTCTGGGACCGAGGCCTCCCCCCAACCTAGACTCAGTTTAGTTATAGATAATGGTAGCTCTGTGGATATTTGCTTTCAATTATCTTGCATTTTCAAGATCTGTTGACTGATCTACTGATTTCCCCAACTACGTCTTCATGTTAACACACATGTAGAGGAAAACTCCAAAGCGAAATCAAACATGAGACGATATTTGGTCTGTGTCGTGCCAGACTCCTGCGGCCTCCGTCCGCCTGTCTAGAGAACGGAGCGAGCGCTCCTCTGTGCCTAGCCGTGTTTCGGTGCTGCCTATGAAACACGCGTGAGCAGAGGTCTAGAAGGATCCAGTTAAGTGGCAGGGCAGGACCTCCACGTTTATCCCCCATCTGTTTGTTTTCTGTAGATAACGCCACTGCCAGTGGAACTCGAGACCCCAGCACGCTCCGCTGGGCCTCCTGAGAGCGCACGTTCCTGGGAAGCGCCGTGTGCGCTGGGCTCGGGCCTTGTCAAATGACCCCTCCTGGATGTCGTCCACAGGCAAGAGACTCACAGAGGGCCTCGTGTCAGGAAAGCTGCTTCGGAGGCCCTCCGCTTCTGGCTTTCCCTAGGGTGTCGCCAGCGGGGCGCCTACAGCCAGTTCCTAACACATCAGCTGGTCTTTGGCAGCCGGGGGCCTGGTTTTGGGGAGGTGCAGAGGGGAAGGGACAGAAGCTGGAGGCTCTCAGCACCCTTTGTTCTGCAGAGTTGGCCATGTACCCTCCAGGTGACCATCCCTGCTCTCAGCTCTCGGTGGCCAGGGCGGGCCAGAGCTGGATGGAGTGAGCTCCTGCTGTAAGCTGACCGCCTCCACACTCTTCTCCAAGTTTTGCCTTCGCCAGGGTAGGGAATTGTGTGTATTTTCCTGGTCTGAGAGTCCATTCAGTCAAATTGCTCTGAGCTTTTGAAGGGGGAGGTTCAGAAGCCAAAGTTAGTTACATAGTTGAAACAAAGGGAGAAACGAGATTGCTTTATCTCTGTTGGGTGGGTACCGATGGGTGGGATCATCCACATTAGCACTGCACCCAGGTCAGGAGATGGCACCCCTGCAGGTCAGTTTGTTGGACGGCTGGGTAGAAGGTTGCGCGCAGGGGGCGCTAACGGGTGGGGGGCGGGCAACGGTGCGGTCCTGTTCTGCTTCTTTTTTTGGGCTGCAGGGCCATTTGATGGTGACCCTTCATAAGGTACACGTATGCTATGAAAAGTATTCGATGTAATGGAAGTGTTACAAAATGATATTCGTAATCAACCGCCAACCAACCATACACGCTTACACCAATGTGACAAACCAAAACTGTGAAAAATAAAGGCGCCCGTTCCATGATTTTCTATTGAAGAGCAATGTAGGGGTGTAGGGGGAGGGCAGGCAGAGGAAGAGGCGGGTGGAGAAACGAGAGGGGAGATGTGGGAGCAGGGGCAGGGAGACCCTCCTAGGGGCTGCACCTCGGTAAATGAACGCCGATCTGAATGCAATCTTTCTGAGAGGTCAAAGTTACATCTAGAACATATAATTCCACCATCTAGCTCTCTGTGGTCTATCTATGATCCACCATCTCTGTCTTTCAGCAGTCATCCCTCTAGCTTTGTGGCTTCCACGTTCTGTGTGAGGGGAGCTTGGTCACTCAACATGGAGGTTCCAGCATGGACCACTTTAACCATTAGACCAAAGTGGTGGTAGCTCGGCTGTAAGTGAGTTTGCTCCACTGGTATGTTTTTTAGGTCTCTCTCTTTCTCTTTTTATTTTTTTTTACATAGATAGAATAAAGGTAAACCCAGCCCAATTTTGGACTAAATCCTGAAATGTAGGGCCCAGTTTAACTGGCTTGGGGACACTCTCAAGTCAATAGCAGGAAGGAGATTGGATTGCTTTGGTGGTGAGCGGGACTTCCCCAAAGTATGAGCCCCTGAGAGACAGGGTGGCATCATGGTTAAGAGCCAGTTAGGACCCTGACTCTGCCTGGCCATCACTCCTGTGACTTTGGATAAGTCACTTAGCTTCCCTCAGATCTGGTTTCTCTTCTGTAAAATTGGAAGGGTGGTTGGGAAGATGAAATGAGGCAACGTGCACTTAGGAGAATACCTGGCAGGGGCTGAGTTCCTGTATGTGAGTGTTAGCCTTGGTCACGGTGCAGGAGAGCCAGGCCAGGGCACTGGGAATCTCTGTTCTCTGTAGACTCCTGGGCTGCGAGCCTGGACCAGAGGGGAATCCACCCGCCGGAGGAATGACGATGCAGGGGGTTTGGAGTCCCTGGGTGCCATTCAGCTGGGGCCAGACCGGGAGACCGGGAAGGAGGGAGGGGGAGGGAGGTGGAAGAGGGTGGTCACATTGATGTTGTCCCAACTCTTGTGCCCCTGGCTTCTCAGGGACCCGGTGCTACTCCTGCTGGCCCCCATGGGATGGTCTGTCCAACCCCATCTCTCCACGCTCCATCCCCTCACACTTACCAAGCTCCCCCCTGGCAGATGTCTGTCCTGGTGGCCCCTCCAAGAAAGAATTCTGGGTGTTTCACTATTTCCTGGAAGAAGGAAAGCATCATTAAAGTGAGGCCCACCGCGTGGAGGGCCGGAGTGATGGAGCAGGCCCAGGGGCTCTCTCCTTACTCGGAGCACAGGGCTTTTTTCCTGTATTTGATGTTTCCCAAGAAGGGACAAGAAGAGGTGAGAGACTGCCGTGACCCTGTTCCTCGCAGACCTGGGTTTGTCGCTGGTTGGTCACACCCTGGGGAGAGGTCCTGCCTTCTGAGCAGCACTCCCATGCGCCCTCTGGCCAGACGGACACGCGACCCTCCTGGCTGCACAGAGGACCACACACTGAGGCTTCCCTTCGCCGCTCAGGGGCCCTGGGCTAGGAGCCGGGGCCGCAGGCTTGCATGCCAGCTCCACGCTTACGAGCTTTGTGCCCTCTGTGGGCTTCAAATTCCTCCTCTTAGAGTGAAGTAATACCCACACCACAGGCCTGGGATTAAGCACAAATTCCCCCTCACCCACCTCCAGCTCCTTTCTTTTTTTAACCACACATTTAGGTGAAAACTTTTATATATCTATAGATTATGTGCACATATCGCTCATATAATTTTATCACAGTGCATTATATATTTTATTATATATTACACACAATCATATAGGTGTATATAATATAATTATGTATATAAAACATGGAGAGATATGTATAAAACATTAACAAAAGGTTTTTGAGAGCATTTATATAAAATTCATATCTTCTTTCCATTTTTTGAGGCATCAGGCTCCATTCCCGGCGTGGACTACAGTTAAGGAACAAGAGAAAGTCCCTGAAGAGTGACTGGGGCCAGACCCCTGAACAGATGTACAAGCTGGGGAGGGACAGAGTGACGGCAGGGGATGGGCTGCTTCAGAGACAGCGGGCAGTTGAGAGGCATCGTGTAACTGTCCAGGGAGGGGAATCAACAAATCAGGGGATGTGGATGAAAGTTCTGTACACAGCGGATGCTCCATCATTTTTTGTTTTTTTTTGTTTTTTGGCTGCGTTGGGTCTTTGCTACTGCGTGCGGGTTTTCTCTAGTTGTGGTGAGCGAGGGCTACTCTTGGCTGCGGTGCGCGGGCTTCTCATTGCGGTGGCTTCTCTTGTTGCAGAGCACGGGCTCTAGGCACGCAGGCTTCAGTAGTTGTGGCACGCGGGCTCCGTAGTTGTGGCTCGCGGGCTCTAGAGCTCAGGCTCAGTAGTTGTGGCGCACGGGCTTAGTTGCTCCGCGGCATGTGGGATCTTCCCGGACCAGGACTCGAACCCGTGTCTCCTGCATTGTCAGGCAGATTCTTAACCACTGCGCCACCAGGGAAGCCCCCCATCATTTTAACTGGGTCCAAATGCAGTTAGGTGAGTGAGGGACTTTCCCCACCTATTCCAGAAATGAGGGCTGGAGACAGCCACTCGCCACCAGGTCTGGGTGGACGCCTGGGGAAGAGCTTTGTCCTTAACTGCTTTCCACAAGCTTCCCAGGACCCTGCTTCTCCTCTGGTCTGTGTCTTAAAGGGCCAGAAGAGGGTGGTGATTTCTTTGAAGGAAGGAGGAATTCCCAGGCTAAAGAATGATGGGGCTCTCTTTGCAGCCTCCAGGATGTGCCAGCCCAGGGGTTTATTAGTTTAAAAAACATCCCAGGGACTTCCCTGGTGGTCCAGTGGTTAAGAATCCACCTTCCACCGCAGGGGACACGGGTTCGATCCCTGGTCGGGGAACTAAGATCCCACATGCCGCAGGGCAACTAAGCCCGCGTGCTCCAACTACTGAGCCTGCGCGCCTCAACGAGAGAGAAGTCTGCGTGCTGCAAAGAAGATCTCGCGTGCCACAACTGAGACCCGACACAGCCAAATCAATTAAAAAAATAAAAATATCCCAGCAAACTCAACCAGGAGAATTTCTGAAAAGCACTGTGCCATTGATGTAGGACAAACCCAGGCCTGGCAGAGGGCTGGCTGACATCCTGAACACCAGCCCTAGAATTCCTGCCTCTTTCCAGGTAACCTCGGGAGTCTTGGCATCATATGACAGCAGGAAGGGCAACTACAGGTGAGGGGCAGCTCCTTTGTGCCCGTGCCCTGCCTTGCCCGTGAGGATCCCCCCGCCCCCATGTTCTCTCTCTCTCCCTGACCTCAGCGCCCAAGGGCGTTTGCACGTGGGAAGGCGCAAACCAGGGAAGTGAGAGTGGTCCCAGCAGCAGCCCTCCCCGATCGGCGGGTCAGGCCGGCCATCTGACTTCTCCAGGCTGTGTTCTTATCTGTCACGTGAGACACAGACCCCACCCTCCTCCAGATGGGACATTTTGGCTGGTGGTAGAATCTGTATTGGAGCCCCTGCCCGCAAGGGCACCCCAGGAGTCCCCAGAGCCCTGTTGCACGGCCCCGAGGCCCTCCCAGGGGAGTTGCTCCAGGGCCTGCATGAGCAGCGCGTGTAGAATGGAGTCTGAAGGTTGGCAGACCGCTGCCCAGCCCCGGGCCAGATGCTGGGCCCCCTGGTACACGATGGGCTGTGGGCGTGAAGGCCCCTCCTCCCCTCCCTGCTGTCCGCCCCTCCCCGACTTCTGCGGCCTCGCCCGCCTCACCAGCTCCACCAACTGCACCTGCAGGTGCCCCCGCCTCCCAGCTCTTGTCTTGCAACTGGTTGTTTTTGTTCAGGAGAATTTTATCAAATTGCATCAAACTGTGCATTGAGAGAGAAAAATACAAAAAAAGAGAAAACTCAGAAATTCTCATCGAGCCAATGCCAATCAGCCATGAGGTATAGGCTGGCGAGATTGTCACGTGTGACGATGCCTCTGTCTGTCCAGCGCTGCCGTGTGTCGGAGTAACCCTGCGCCGGTCACACGGTTCTGTGCGCGCGTGTGTGAAGGGGCGCTGTGTGGGAGTGCCGGACGCCTACGTGCCACGTGGCACGTGTGCGGACAGGTGTGGGTGCCTTCTCTGCTGAATGTGTGACGTGTGTAGGCATGTGGAGTGCGTGAGCCCACGCGTGTGCCCCGTGTGCGCTCCTGTGCGTGGCGCTTATGGCTGGGAGTCCTGCATATGCGTGTGGGCCCCAGAGGCGTGTTTGTTCGTGAGAAATGTTGTCTGGGGGCTTGAGGACGAGGGTTACCTGAAACCACAGTCCTGTGAAGGGAGGATCAGAGGGGTCTCCACAGAGCTGAGGTGACCCCAGACGGCGGCGGGGACCCGGGGAGGGAGGCCGGCCTGGGCACCAGCAGGTGGTTTCCCTGGAGGACTTGGGACCGAGTGTCCAGGAACGTTTGCTTTCAGGGCCTGTACGGTTCACCTTGTACCTCATTAGGGGCTCAGCCAAACACACAGACTTTTCTCTATTAAGTACTTAATTTTAAAAGGGAAAAGCCGCATTTCTAACGAGGTTGGAGAGGCTGGGCCCTACGATCACGGCTGTGCGCGGATCCCGGCCGTGTGCCCAGGGCAGTCGAGGCAGAAGGGGGCACGGGGTGGGGGAAGGGGGACCTGGAGCGCAATGGCCTCTGGGGGGAGGGCAGCCCCAAAGGGAGCGCCACCGTGCAGGGAGGTCTCGGCCACGTGCCGTGGTGCACGCAGGCTGCCAGGGGCCGTCGGCCGAGGCTCGAGGGGGGACCGGGCCTTCAGGAGGCCGAGGAGTCAGGAGGGAATTGCATGGAAGAAGGCAGATGGGAGCAGGCAGACAGGGAGTCGGGGGGCGAAGGGAAGCCGAGGCGCTTGTGAGTTGAGGGGCTCGGGCTACAGGCGCAGAAGGCAGGCCCTCGGCTGCACTGCGCCCTGGCTGTGTCCCCATCAGGCCGGGAGACGCCCCCCCAGATCCACAGCCTTCCCCGTGAGGCCTGGGGCGGGCTCACCCCTGGGCGACCTCCCCTTCTTACCCCAACCCCAGGCCCAGGTTCCCCCTCGGAGCCTCCTTGCCTGGGCTCCCGGGGGGTACGAGGTGCCTCTCCGGCACCCCCAGACGTCCCATGACTTTCCTGGCTCTGGTTGCTCTCGTGCACCACTCCCTGGCCCCCAAGCAGAGCTGTGTTTGCCAAGAAGGTGGTGCTGGCAGAGCGCCCGCCCCACGTTCCCACTGGATGGCCGGGCAGTCGCTGCTGGGACACGCAGCACGTGAGGGCTGAGGAGAAAGGCAGACGGCGCCCGAGCCACGGAGGCTCCCAGAGGGACGCTGCGACTCTTCCCGTGGCCCTGCTGCCCTGGCTGACCCCATCCCGGGGACCCCGGGCTCCGTCCTGCCAGAGCAACCTCAATCCCCACCCAGGTCCTTGCTTCTGATGTCATAGACCTGCGTAAGACGGGACGCAAAGCCCCTGCCCTCCCTGAGTAGGAGACACGCAGAGTGTGTTTCTGGGAATGAAGACAGAGGGGGTGAACTCAGCCGCAGACCAAGCAAAGGGCAGAACGGATTCTGAAAGTGAATGCAGGAAGGACAGCTGCCCAGTTACGATACATCAAAGCGGAGCATGGAGGGGCCCGAGGTGTCAGGCCTTTGGGTGGGAGCCTCGCCCATCATTCAGGGCGGCACTGAGCAGACATCAATGTTAAGGTGAGCACCTCCCAGAGCTGCAGTCTGGGGCACTGGAATCCCTTGGGGGTCCCGGGGGCCCTCGTTCCAGGAGGGGACAAAGACGGTCTCCAGCCTGGCCTGTGCACATCACGCTCTTATCGTGGAGCAATTTCAACTTTGGCAAAGAGAAGGCAAGCTGTAGGCTGCAGAATGACACCTGAAGCCAGGGGATGACCACGTAGGCTGGAGGGTGGGCGCCCTCCCGGACGGGGGTGACGGCGTTGGGTTCCCGTCGCACTCGATGCTCCGGGGCAGTGCCTGGGGAGGTGCCCAGCTCTGTCACGTACTGCCTGTGCGCGTCACCCATCAGGCTCTAGCTTCTCCTTCGGTAGAACGGGGATAATGATAATACCCGGATGTTAGGACTGTGTGGGATTAAATGAGACAATCCTGGAACAGTCAGTGTTGGCCGGGCATCGTAACTGCTGGCTGCTATCATTGTTTAGAAGGTGACAGAAGGTGCTGGAAGCTGAGAGTGCAGTGGGGTATGGGATGAATGAGGGCCTGCCTCTCGGAAGACTTGGGCGCCGAGGAGGGACACAGGCAGGTCATTACATTAGAACAGCATGAGTGCTGAAATAGGACGGCCGACAGTTCTTCAGGGGGCCAAGAAGGCTCGGTGCGTGAGGCCCCTGCAAGAGCCCGAATTCCCCAAGCAGAGAAGGGCCTCCCAGATCGACAGGGCATTCCGATGGGAGGGTCCGGCCGCGGGGAGGGGCGGCGGGCGCAGGGCAGCCTGGGGACAGGGGCTGTGTGGGAGCCCGGGCCTCACTCCTGGCTAATGCTGAGCCCACTGAGGGCGCTGAGCAGGGGATGGCAAGGCCCCTGGTGGCAGTAGGGGTGGCCTGACGGGCTACGGCTGGAAGTAGGGAGACCAGTTAGGAGGAAAGGAAGTGATCGGAATTTCTCAGAAGAGAGGCTGAGCCATTCTGTGATAGCCTTGTCAGACTTAGGAAAATACTGGACAACCAGAAGTGGCTTACACCTGAACCACGGCAGCATGGCCTATAGATGTGCACTCACACGCGCACACATACACACACACAGACTACAACGGGAAATGGCAATAAAAAGAGCTAGCCACTGCGTGGGACTTCCCTGGTGTCCGGTGGGTAAGACTCTGCACTCGGGGAACTAGATCCCGCATGCGTGCCGCAACTAAGGAGCCCGCGTGCTGCAACGAATATCCCGTGTGCCGCGACTAAGACCCGGCGCAGCCAAAATAAATAAATAGATTAATTAATTTTTTAAAAAGAGCTTACCACTGTGCAAGTAACAGCTTATGTGTGCTTTGGGCCCGGGCCTGAAGAGGCCGGAGGTTTTCGTGTTTGTTTGTTTGTTTAAAGTAGACATGTTATGTATTTAAAATATAGACATTAGACATTATTTGAATATAGGGAGATGGTGAGGTCGATGTGGTGCTCGTGGTGAGATGAGATTCAGAGCTGATGCTGATGACGCACTAATAGCAGCCGCAATCAGAACAACAGCCGTCACTTGCTGAGCAACTTCCGTGTGCCAGACGTCGGGCCTACGTTGGTCGTTATTGTTCCCACCTTACAGGTGAGGAGACTGAGGCCTGGGACCACGGTCAGGGGTCACGTTAGCGGCAGGGTGGCACCAGCACTCAGGGTCTCCCCTTTAGGTCCGGCACCCTTAGCCTTGCCCACAGCGTCCTGTCCCCACAGGGGCCGCTCCCAGACCAGCACCCTCCCTGGGGGAAGGAGAGCCAGCCGGCGCCCGGTCAGAGGTCGAGTCCTGACTAATCCAGCACGGCAAATATTGATTCCTGGTCCCAGGCACCAGCTGGTGCCACGCGGGACCATCACCTCCAGACTGCTGGTGGCAGGGGGCCTGCGGGGACACAGATGATGGCTGCCTTCCAGGAAGGGAGATGGTCTGGGGAGAGAATCCCTGCTTCACATGCCTTCTGTCCATCGCGCAGGTCCTGAGCGCTCGCTGAGTGAACTTCTGTCCCCTCTGAGCATCCTAGGCTCTGGCCAGAAGCCCCTGAGCACATCGGGCGCATTGTCTCAGCGTTAGCGTGAGGGATCTGCGGGGAGCCACCTCTCACCCGTTTCTGCGTGTTTGCCCTTGGGCTCTGGTGGGACATGTCACCTGACACTTCCGGATAAAGCTTTGACTTCCACTCACCAGCTACAGACAAGACGCTCTCTGATCCTGAGTCCCGGGCCTCGGCGGGGAATCGTGGAGCCAGGGGGCCAGGTGCAGCCAGATACCCTGGCCACCACCCAGAGCAGCCACTTGCCCCCCGAGCACCATTCCTGCCTTCAAACCGCATCCCTTCTAGGGGACTCAGGAGATGTGCCTAAGTCCAGTTTGTGCATAGCCCAGGCCTCCCAGCCCATCCTTTCCTTGATGCCCCCTCCTGGGCTGCTGAGCTGCACACCCCGTGTCTGTTGCCCGCCCGCCCTGGCAGCACTCACCCCCGGCCTCTTCCACACGAAGGGGATCTGGGGCCTCTCGCTGTAGAAGACAGAGGAACTGTTGGCTGGGAGGTCTGCATCCTCAAACAGGACGCCCTTCTGCAGACACGCCCACCTCAGCTCCTCGAAGCTCTGGCCCGAGGAGTGGGTGATGCGGGCATCCTTGGGGGCGGGGGGCTCCCGAGGCCCTGGGGCCCGGTAGAGGAAAGGCGTAGCTGTCCTCGGGCCAGCGGACTCGGGGTCAGTGACGGATGGGGAGAGGTGAGATGCAGGTGCCAGTCAAAAGGAGCCAGTGTGGCAGCACTGGACTAAGTGGACCTTGGCCTCTGCCTGCTTTCCTGGGGACCTCCCTGTTAGGCGGAAACGGGGCGCACCCTGATGGCAAACTGTCACAGAGCCCTCTGCCCTCCCAGGGGCTCCTGTAGCACAGCAGGAGCTCTGAGGCTGAGCCGGGTTTGGGCGGAGACAGCGCTCTCTGCTTAATGCACAGGGGAGACCCTGGTGGGAGAGAGAGGGTGGCTTTATGGCAAAAGAGCGCAAGATACCAAACTGGTCCAGGAGGTGGCAGGCAGCGTGGGCTTTGCTGTGGGGAGAGGGCATGGGGTGATCTTCAATCACCTCTTAAATCAGAGAGTCGCAGAGTTCTGTAGCTGGCAGAGAGCTTAGTGAATCACAATAGTCCATGTGGCACGGACAGCTTTCTCACAGCCTCCCATTTTGATTTAGAGCAGGGCTGGCAAACTTTGTCTGGAAAGAACCAGATAGTAAATCTTCCCGGCCTCGTGGGACGTGCGGTCTGTGTGGCAGCTACTCAGCTTTGGGTTGTAGAGCAAAAACAGCCACGATGCTGTGTGAACCAAACAGCGAGGCTGTGCCCCATGCAACTCTACTTACAAAAGCAGAAGGGCTGGATTTCATCCAGCCGGAGCTGGGGCTCTGACCCCCGACATGGGTGCACTCACAGGGGATGTCCGCCCCTCCTCCAGGGCAAGGATGCCGCTGTCTCCATCCTTCCTGGCAGCTGGTCTTGGAAAACAGTTGCAAAAACAGACATCATATTAATGAAATTCCTTGCCCTGCCAAACTCTACGAATAGGCTGTCACGTTTGAGAAGAAATGATGTTCTGGGGCAGCAGTTTAATAAAAATCTGAGCCGCTGCGTGAAGCCCCGAGGCTTCTAAGGGCTTCACTGTGGAGTCAAGGGGTCTGCAGTTAATAGGTGTGGTTAGAAGCCCGTGGCATGAGTTTTCACACGACCCCCAATTCCCAGGAACGTTCACTTGGCTCCACACACTTTCTGTCGAGAGAATCCTGCATATGGTCTACAGGGATGTACAGACACTGAAGTTGGGGGCATCCGGGTTGGACTCCCAGATTTGCCTGGGGTGACCTTGGGCAGGGCCTCTTTGCCCCGGTTCCTCTGGGACTCGGTTGACGGGCAACTGTGAGGGCTGCGAGGGGCGGCTGGGAACAAAGCAGCCGGCAGGATCCACGGGCCGGGTCAGGAGCTGCAGGTGCCTCCTTCCCTGTCCTGTCTATCCCCTGCCCTGCCCTAGACACCGGATCTCAGAGCCCCCTTCCTGAGCCTCTTTTGCCGCCTCTAGTAAAGGCTTCTTATGTTTCTTTGACCACACCATAAAGGATTCTGGAATAATTCTCTGCCAGAGACAGTGGAGCTGCCAGCGTCTTGTAAGACAGCTCTGTTTCCAGGTGATTAAGAACAGCCCGGGAGACAGGTGCAGCAGCGTGAGGGCCATTCATTTCTGTGATGCCTTGGTCAGGGAAATGATCACCAGCTCAGATTTTTCAGAATTTCCCCTTCAAACGACCCCGAGACTAGGGGGAAAGGACCTTGAAGTGAAATTCAACACAATTTCAATGTCGTAAGGGGTTTCCGTGATGCTGGACCCTCTCCAGGCTCCAGGGATGCATGTCCGTATACCGTGCCCCTACCTCTCCAGGCAAGGGGTCCTGTCCTGCCGTGTTGGTCTCTCCTGTGGACCGGATGAACCCATGTTTATTTAAAGCCCATCTTAGTTACTAGGTAATCAGAGACTGCACTGTCATTTGTGACTAAAGCAAAAACACCTGCGAGCGGGAACTACACTAAAAGGGCTTAGAGATGCCTTAGTCTCCTGGAGGTCATCCCACACCCCTGCTCTCCAGGACATCACCCCAGCGCAGGGGGCCAGGTCTGCCGCCAGGACCCTGCCCCAGCATGCCCGCTCGCCGGCCCCTGCACGGGTCTGCGGCGAGGGTCCACAGGAAGGAGTGCTGTCACCTGTCCACACCCCCCGCCCGTGCCCCGGCCACGTCTAGGTGCAGGCACTCAGCAGAGCTTACTGCCTGGACTTAGGGCTGCATCCCAGCACCTCTGAGCCCGCCCCCAGCTCAGCCCGGTGGGTCGGAGCTGGCTGCCCATTTGCTGTGGGAACTTGGAAAGCAGACACTGTACCTGAGCCTCTCAGGTGAATCTTCCAAACCTTTGCTTCTTCTCTGGATGGCATATTTAGAGGATCTTGAGCCATGCGTTCTGGGGGCCCAGCAGGATCTCAGCCTCCTGTGTGCAGCTCCCACACACACGCAGGGAAGCGCTCCGCCCGTCCGGAGGGCAAGGCCCGTGGGTTTGCTCACAGACAAGACAGGACGGTGCACATTGCTTGTCACAAGGCCTGTCCACTTGTCACCAGCCTAGAGGCATGCATGGCATTGAGCCCTGTGGTGACCACAGAGACCACTCATCACTTTAGCTGCCTTCTCCTCCCCTGAACAGAACAACTGCTAAAGGGAACTCCAGCTTAACTCACCCTCACCCCGGCCCTGGGGTCTTCCCGTCCTTTCTTTCTCTCTCCTCCACTCCCTCAGCTTGCAGAGGCCGCTGGGTTTCTCGTTCTCCAGAGAAGAGGCCTGAGTAAGCCCGGGGGTGGGGTGGGGTGTGTGTGCATCAGGGCAGTGGGATGCAAGAAGCCCCCTGGGTGGGTCTGTGAGGCCTCTGGGCAAAACCCAAGAACAACATTCTGAACCTTCACCTGGGCGCAGAGACCTTGTCCTGGACGCCAGTGGGCCGGGAGTTACAGTAGCAGAGCTGACTCTTCGCCAGCACCAGGTATGACAGGTACGCAAAACAGACGACCCCGCAGTAGGAATTGGAACTGCTCTGTTTTGGGTGTCTGCGGGTGGCGGTCAGGAGCCTGCCTGCGGCGATGGGTGCAGCATGGGCCCCGCTGCTTGCGTGTGGAGAAGAGGTAGCGGAAGATACAAGAGGGGAAGTGAGTCAGGAGGCTCAGGTGTCCAGGTGAGCAGCGCAGGTGTGGTAGGAGAGAAGGCGAGAAGAAGGGACAGATTGTCTTCGGAGAATCACTGCCCGGGCTTCCTCATGGCGGGGGGGCAAGATGGGGCCTCCTGCTTTCGGACCTGAGCAAAGGAACGAAGCAGGGGCAGGCCTGGAAGAAAGGTTCAAAACTTTGGGTCTGTCGAGCTAAAAATGCCCTCTTAATGGCTGGTGGGAGTGTAAACGGGTACAGTTTTTTTGGAGAGCAGCTTATTAATATCTATGAAAATTACAAATGCACACACTCTCTAAATCCAACTGCTCCCTCCTGGCAAATTATCCTGCAGATGAACCTGCACCCCTGCAAAGTGGAGATGTTCAAGCTTATCCGTTTCGTTGCAGCGCTGCTCACTTGAGAAACAAGTTGAAAAATGCTCAGTGCCCGCCACTGGGGGAAATGATAAAAAAAATTATGGCCCGGCCAATCAGGAAGTGGGATAACCGACAGCCACGGAACAGAGCCAGGAGGACCTCCACGCTGACGCGGAGGGTCTCCGATAGGTCAAGGTGCAGCACAGGACGCAGAGGACACCCCCATTTGTGGAGAAAGGGGGAGCAGGGTGCGCATTTACAGCTGCATAAAGGTCTCTTGGGAATTACACAAGGCATAACGAGAGGGGTGGACTGAGCACGGGAAATACGTTTTCACTTGTAACCCTCTAGACTTACTTGCTTGAGTTTCTTTTTACGTTGAGACGCCCGTGAAAGGGCAACGCCCAGTGGTGATTAGACAGCAGGGCAGCTTCACAGAGGGAGGGGGCCCTGGCCGATGCCCCGGCATCCTCTCTCAGACTCCCAATCCCTCCGCCCTAGGATCTTGGCGGCTCTATTCCCCCCCAGCACGGAACTCTCTGCACTCTTCCCTTACTGGCCGTCCCGGTCGTCACCTGCCACCTGTGCCCCGGTACGTGGCACTCACAGCGTATGCAAAGGAGTTCCACATACCCAGGTTGAGAATCGTCAGCTTCTGCAGTAAGAGCTGGGCCTGGGGTCTCAAAATCCACGCCCTGTGTCCCACATGTACAGAAATGCAATTCCCTCTTTTCTAGTACTTGCTTTCCCGCGGCCCTGGAGCCCGAAAACTGCAGGGAGCGCACATCTCTCCTGGCCCTCTGCAGGGTGTTCAGTCCAATGCAGTAAGTTTCCGGTCGGTTTTAAATATTACTGTCTCAGTCACTCTCAAAGCCAAAGCGGAGTCCTCTCAGGGTAAGCACCGTCTGCAGTGACTCTGCCCCCCTCCGCCCTCCCCAGGGGGGCACGTGGGGGCAGGGGGAAGGGTCTCTGCCCTCCGCCACCTCAGATCCTCACATCTCCCGGCCCCAGGGGGCTTTCTCTCTTAGGTGGGAATGACCTTTACTTGTAACTGTTGTCCCCTGGCGATTTGCTGTATGATTTACTTTCCAGTTACGCTTCCAAGCTTTGATCTTTAAAAAAAAAAAGTCATTTTGTGGGTTCGGAGAAATCCTTTGTTCTCACTTGACAGCCCAGCTTTCCAGAGCCTCGCCATAGACTTAAAAGTCCAGCTTGAAGCTTGGAGCGGAGCAATGATGGCATTGTTCCAGGCGAGCTCGGTCTCCCTTTTTGGGCCGTCCCCAGCAGTCTGTGCTTTGCAAAAGGAGGTTCAGCTGTGGTCATGAGTGTCACTGAGTGTCCTAGAAGGTGAGAGCTTGTCCTCCACCTCCCGCCTCCCAAGTTCATATCAGCAAACCTGGTTACCAGGCGGGACTCGCTTCCCTCCCCTGGGGCCTGTTCTTCCCTGGAACACCCGCCATCTGTGCACTCCTCCCCCTGCAGGAGCCCACTTTCTCCTGCGTGGGAATGAGCCTCGCAAAGGCATCGCATCATGGGGTGAGAGGTCATCTTCAGGCACCCGCCCAATCCCTCCACGCTCTCTGGCCAGTCTTGGGCCTCCGTTGACCCACAGGGATTCCAGTTTGGAGTCACACAGACCATGAACTTCCCTTCCATTTCCCAGGACTGCTGAAGCTGCCTGAAGCCTCTATTGCGGAATACAGCTTCCTCCAGAGGCCTAAGCTCCCCAGTAAACCCCTGGCCCCAACTGACACTGTTGAAATTGCCCTTGCATCCCTGAGAAGGAACTCTACTCTTCAAAACTCCAGTGTTGGGATTAACAGATGCACACTACCATATATAACATAGATAGACAACAAGGATGTACTTATAGCACAGGGAACTATATTCAATATCGTGTAATAAACTATAATGGAAAAGAATAGAAAAAAAGGAATATAGGTATATACATATATATGTGTAACGGAATCACTTTACTGTACACCTGAAACTAATATACTATTGTAAATCAACTATACTTCAATTAAAAATAAATAAAATTTAAAAAAAATCTAGTGTCGCGGAAGGATAAATATCGCCCAGGTCCTTCTGCCCTGGCACTTCTCCCCCTGCCGTTTAATCTTATTCCAGAGATTAAAAGCCCCTGCACACAGCTCTTAGGGCGACTTGAACCCTGGACGTTTACACCCCATGGTTTAGGGTGCAAACATGCTAACTTTACTTTTTTAAACTATATATTTTATCTCCTCTTGCTCTGAAGCTCCCGTTATATCTAGTACTAAAAATTCAATTTAAATTTTGCTGTATGACACACTCTTTCATTTTGGATTAGTCTCTCCCTCTCTCTCTCTCTGTCTGTAAATTAGCAGTCACTTGAAAGTTTAAACACCCTATAAAGTCCATTTCTCCCATAGTCTTCCTTTCCCTTCCTTTCCAGTAGTGGCATGGGAACAGGGGGAGATCTTATGCACCCAGGGCATCGGGGCAGGACCTCCGGTCCACTGGGGAAGGACCGAGGCTGGTGTAACCTGCATCTTAGTTTCTTACTGGGGACCATGCATTGCCGTTCCCCTGGGCTCAGCCTGAGTCCAGCATTTTCCCCTAATGAGGAGTTCCCGCCAGGTCTCTCCAATGTCAGTCGTTTCCCCAACTCTTATATATATATTTTTTAATTTGACTGCACTGGGTCCCAGCTGCGGCATGCAGGATCCTTAGTTGCAGCATGTGGGATCTTTAGTTGCGGCAAGCGGGATCTTTCATTGCGGCACGTGGGATCTTTCGTTGCGGTGCGTGGGCTCTCTAGTTGTGGCATGCGGGCTTAGTTGCCCCGTGGCATGTGAGATCTTAGTTCCCCGACCTGCAGGGCGCCCTGCATTGGGAGTGCAGTGTCCCAACCACCGGACCAATGGCTGGAGAGCAAGGTCTCTGCGAGTGGCAGTGACAATGCCATCTCTCTAACGCAGCCTCCTGATGAGGTCGAGTGTTGTTTCTGGCTTTGTTCTCTCTGAGCCCGAGTCTCTGCCTTCCCCGGGAACTGTCAGTTCCCTAAGATCCCTCAATACATATTTTTCTAAACTGGCAACTGCTGTTTGCCCCTGGAGGCAATCTGCGTGCCTGCCCGGAGGGGCTAATCTCCAGAAGTCTCTGACCACCTGCGACTTTTTCTGCCCCATCAACAGACTCTAAGGACATCTATTCTGTGAGAATTCTGCAGGTAAGGGTGTCACTCACAACCCTACTGGTTAAGCAGGATAAGGGATGGCCAATTAGCAACCCTGATACTGTTTATGGTTGCTACTCATTTTTCTAGGAAAAAAGTCCACATTTTTCACCAGATTCCCAAAGGAGCTTGTTTCCCCTTGAGTTAAAAACCACGTATCTTGGGACTTTCCTGCTGGTCCAGTGGTTAAGAATCCGCCTTCCAATGCAGGGGACGTGGGTTCAATCCCTGGTCGGGGACCTAAGATCCCACATGCCGTGGGGCAACTAAACCCCTGCGCCACAACTAGAGAGCCTGTGTGCCGCAACGAAAGATCCCGTGTGCTGTAACTAAGACCCAACACAGCCAAATAAATAAATAAATATTTTTTAAAAAACCCAAAAAACACTTATCTCCCATATGGTTTCCAGTTCTAACATTCTTGTGATTTTTGAGGTTCAGTAACACAAAATGATAAGCCGAACAAAAAAGATACTTTCTCCTCACTTGTATCCTATTGTCAACAATATTAATGTTTGGGCATTTATTATTTTTAATTACGGGGAACACTGGAGAGGTCATTGATACAGAGAAGCAGGGGCACAGTAGCCAGAGCATGACTAACGTGAATTACCGCTGACACATCAGGTTCTTGGCTACTGGAGGGCAAAGTTTGTGAAGTTCTTCTACAGCAGAAGGAGACGTAAAAGAAAATCCTTTCATTACAGAGATTTTTATCTTCTCCAAGTATAATACTTCTGGGTTATTAAATGAATTGATTTCATTAAAGATATCTCATTGGCGCTCTCCGTACAAGTACAGTTGTATATTTAGTTATGTGACGTAGATCTGATTTAATTCTCATCTTCTTGTGGTCAAGGTTTATCTTCAGCATCTCCTCCTGTGTCTTTTCTTTTCTCCCTTTATATCTCCTCTTTTTGATACACCATTGTCAGATTCTCATAAATGACGTATCCTCCCACTTTGGGAAGGCAGCACTAGGCAGCAAACACGCTGTGTTTTTGTGGATGAATGGCTCAGGGAAAGAACTATATGTCTTCTTTAAGCTAATGGCTTTCATAAAATCTTATAGCAATCTTTATGATCCAACTTTCAAAAGGAATTTATTAGCTTAAGTTCCTATGAAAAGATAATTTATAAACTCACCGACTGTCAGTCATAGCTGTGAGGACGTAAAGGAACATAATAATCTTTTTTTTTCTTTGATAGGACTGTTTTTCATCTGAGCACTATGGTATGCACTACTACAGTAACAAGTTCAGTTAGTATGACTGATTTATAAATATAATTTCCTGTTTAATGTAGGTAATTAAACATGTGTGAGATGGTAGGGATGTAAAATGGTACAGCCATTTGGGAAAACAGTCTGGAAGTTCCTCAGATGATTAAACAGAGTTGACAAGAGAATTAATCAGTTGATCTAAGAATGAAATGGAAAATTTTATTTGTGCCAAATTTGAGGATTATAACCCGGGAACAGCATCTCAGAAAACCCTGAGAATTGTCCTGCCCATTAGCAGTCCAGACGCAGTTATGTAAGTTTTTTGAGACAGAGGGCTGGACAGCAAATGACATATTATTGACAGTTTACACAATCCAGATCTAAGCGTTATTGTGGTTCCTTAGGAGATCAAGAAGGAACGTTATCTTTAAGGAATTGTCTCGTTGATGCTGGGAGAATATTGCTCCATATGGCTGAGCAGGTATTTCTGCCCATGGGGGAGGTTTGGTCGATGCCCAATGCAGACACACAATGCACAGCATGGGGAGAGAGGAGTCCAACGGGCAAAGAAGATTTCGTATGTTTAAATTTTTCTTGTCTTGCCATAGAATGTGAGTTTTATTTCACAACAGTTACTATATAACCCAGTAATTCCACTCCTAAGCGTATTTCCCCCCAAAATGAAATATGTTTACACAAAAACTTGTTCGGGAATGTGTATAGCAACATTGTTCATTGCCTAAAGGTGGAAACAATCCAAGTGTCTATCAGCTGATGAATGAATAAAAAAATGTAGCATACGGATACAGTGGAGTATTAGTCAGTCATAAAGAGGAATGGAATACTAATATATGTTACAATATGGACGAACCATGAAAACATTATGCTAAGTGAAAGCGGCTGGTCACAAAAGTCCACATATTATGTGCTATAGACTGAATGTTTGTGTCCCTCCCCAATTCAGATGTGGAAGCCTGACGTCTAATGTGATGGTATTAGGAGGTGGGCCTTTGGGAGGTAATCAGGTAATGAGGACAGAGCCCTCATGGGTGGGATTAGTGCCTTTAATAAAAGATACTCTAGAAAGCTCCCTTGTCCCTTCCCCATGTGAGGACATAGTGAACAGATGGCCATCTATGAACCGAGAAATGGATTCTCCAGGTTTGTTGGCACTTTGACCTTGGACTCCCCAGATTCTAGAACAGTCTGTTGTTTAAGCCACACAATCTGATAGTTTTGTTACAGCAGCTCAAATGGACTAAGATATTAGATGATCCCATTCAGATGAAAGTCCAGCATAGGAAAATCTATAGAGACAGAAAGTAGATTAGCGGTTGCTTAGGGCTGGGGGAGTGTGGGAGGGTGGGTGTGGGGAGGTGGAGTTTCTTTCTGATGTGATGAAAATGCATTAAAATTGACCCTGGTGATGGTTGCACATACCTGTGAATGTACTAAACATCATTGAATTGTACACTTGAAACAGGTGAGTCTGGGCTGTGTGAATCATACCTCAATAAAGTTGTTTATTAAAAAAAAAAAAAAAGATGGCCCAGAAAACATTTGTTTACCAAACATAACTTTGTATCTTCTGTGAGTTACCTTACTTCCCCTTGAGGCCTCAAACCCCTACTTCCTTCTCCTTACCTCACCTGGCCTCACTGCTTTTGGAATTCTTCATATTTATGTGGATTCCCTGTGCACAAGTAACATCGGTGAGTTTCTCCTGTTAATCTCCCTAGGTCATTTGAATTGCCAGACAAAAGAACTAGGATGGGAAAGAGGGGAAATTTCCCCTTCCCCACAGTTGGCGTAGTTGGAAGGATACTTCCCTGGCTGGGAACATCTGGCTGAAAAACTGCCTTCTCTGGGTGGAAAGCTGCTTCCTCCTGAAGACGGATGCAGGTGAAGAGATGCTGGGACACCTGACAAAGGCCAGCAGAAGGTGATACTTCTTAGCATGCCGGCCTCCCAGGATCTGTCTGTGGGGTTCGGTGGCACGAATGTGGTGAGAATCTCCTTCTTTCTGTCTCTAAATTTAGATTAGCAGGAGAAAATATTTGTGGAACGAATTCCCTGGCTCAGTGACACTTGGTTGGAAATCTGGTAGAGCACACTTGGTGTGTTGATTCTCCCTGCCCCTCACCCCCCCAGAGATGATTACTGTCTTCCTTTGTCTGTATTGTGTCATTCATCATAAGAAGGAAATTCCATAGGGTGGGATACAGGCACAGGCCCTGTAAGCCTGTTGTTCAGGTCAACCTCACAGATCGCGAGTCTGTGTAGACAAACACTGCTGTGGGTTGATAGACCCACGTGGTTAAAGCTAAGGGACATTTTGGAAGCCACAGCTGCCCCATTGGTGGGTACAAGGCAAGCATTTAATAGACATTAGGGTTCTCACCACCTCAAGAAGACACCCGTGAGGGGTTAAGCTGGTCACAGAACCTGTCAGGTTGACACTAGGTCACCCACCGACCTCAAGAAAATTTCCATGCAGCAAGGTACTCTGTAAAATGTTACCCAATCCCCACCCTCCCAAGCATTAGCATGACCCCAAGAAACCCAAGACCTAGGCAAACTGTTAATGTGCAGATAAGAAAAAGTTGAAGTTTTTCTTTCTGTCTTGTACTATGTCCTGAAGAGTTTGGCTTTTTGGCCAGTGAGAAACCTCTCTCTTGTCTCTGCCATCTAGAAGGGACATATACAGAGGTGCATCTTGTGGCCAGTCAAGTGACTGGGGCTCTGAGACACTAAGTCACAAACAACACCTTCTTTGTCCAGCCATTCCAGCTCTCACAAGGGGTCCCAGTCTGAAAGGGGCCTTCGTTGTCGCAAACTTTGTTGCTTGTTAGTGCTGGAAATGTCCCATTCCAGTAATACCTGCCCAGTGCCATATAATTAGTGGGTTTATAGGCAAAGGTGCCACACATTTTTGTGGGAGACCAGGGACACCATTTTCACTATACCATCCTTACCACCTATGCAACGAAGGTCTTTACTTTTTTAGACTATTTCTGGGAGTAAACCTTTGAATCATGAGGGCTACATCTGCCCCCTCACCAGGGATGCCTCTTGCATCCATGGTAAAGATTTATTCTAAACCTGGAAAGTTACCTCTGGGTTTTATCATAAATAGGCTTATTGAATTTGATGCCAAAAGCTCGACCTCCGTGCACTGGTGTTGAATCGAATCATGGAGACAGAGTTTTGGGTGAAAAGAATAGCTTTATTGCTTTGCCAGGCAAAGGGGGACACAGCGGGCTCAGGCCCCTCAAAAAGTATGTGTCCCAAGCCGGGAGGTTTTGGTGAGGAGTTTTATAGCAAATAGTTCAGGGGTGGGGTTGCTGATGAGATTAGGGTGTGTGCAGGACCTGCACTCCTTTCGTCTGGCCTCAGGTGGTCTCCAGATTAGCTTCTCTGGTTTTCCGAGGCTCTCAATCCAGTGACCTTCTCTCTGGCAGGAGGATTGCTTCATCTTCCATTTACTGGGGGTTTTAGTTCTATAAAGAGTCCAAAAGATATTGTTGTGTGAATCCCTTGAGGGGGAACCAGGACCCTGCCCCAAGGCTGCACTATTGTTTCTTGGCTGCTTCTCCTGGTCTCCCGTCCCCTCCCTTCCCTAATTAACAACTGCTTGGATCTGCCCATTGGAACTCAGGGAAGGTCATGGAGGCTGAATGAAAGCTGTTTCCTGTAATTAAAGAAATAAGGGACACAGAAAGGCTTTGTGCCCAGGAGCCCCACAGGGCTCTGCTCAGTATCACAAGCATAACCTAATCCCTCTCTCTAGGGATGCAAAGCAAGGAATTAAATCTCTAATAGATTCCCCCTTTTTTATTGAAGTATAGTTGGTATACAATATTGTATATGTTACAGGTATACAGTACAGTGATTCACAATTTTTAAAGGTTATATTCCATTTATAGTTATTATAAAATATTGGCTATATTCCCTGTGGTGTACAATATAGCTTATATATTGTAGCTTATATAATAGACTCCCTTTTGAAGCAGGGTATACTAGTCTTTACTTCCTCACCCTGTAACATCCCAATCTTGCCAACAGAGAAAGAAGGCAAATTTGATTCTGACAGGAACCAAATCTATCAATTTGTACAAGACGCAAGAGCCATAAACTTTTTTGTAATTCCTTGACATCCTGTGGTCCCTGGTCCGGCTGTTATTCTCACTGAAATAATTCCTGCTGACGCAGCCTCCTGCTTTACAGTAATTTACCTCTGTTCAGTTTTCTTCTCAAACTCTTTGCATCCTGACTTGCTTTTTTTTTTTTTTTTTGTATTTACCTTTAAAGGGAGACAATTAACATGCACTCTCACACCTCAGGGATATTGTGAGTCTCCCTCAGCATTTTCCCAAGTCTTTAAGGCAAACCATCTCCTGTAGTCTTTAATCCAAGGCTCCAATGTTTGTTCAATATGTTGACCTTTTACTTTGTTTTTTTTTTAAAAAATATTTATTTAATTTAATTATTTGGTCACGTCTGGTCTTAGTTGCGGCAGGCAGGCTCTCTGGCTCCTTAGTTGAGGCATGTAGACTCTTAGTTGCGGCATGCAGACTCTTAGTTGAGGCATGTGAGATCCAGTTCCCAGACCAGGGATCGAACTCGGGGCCCCTGCATTGGGAGTGCGGAGTCTTAACCGCTGTGGCACCAGGGAAGTCTCCACCTTTTACCTTGTGATCAGCTCTTACAGACTCCCTTGTTCTCCTAAAGGGACCAGCTGAACGAGGCCATAAAGCCTCCAGATCTAAACTTCAATGGGTGCAAACCACTGTTACCTACTTAGGACATGAGATATTTCAGGGCATTCAAAGGCTCACCCCAAACACCTGGAGAGTCATTGTTGGCCATCCCTCTCCCTAAAATGAAAACACGGTTACGTAAGTTTTTAGGGGCAGCTGGTGGCTACTGCTGCCAATAGATGCCTAATTTTGCAGCCCTTGCTAAGCCTCTGTAGGCACGCCTCCCAGATACCACCCCAGAGCCCATTTCCTGGCTTCCAGAGACATGCACCTCCTTTGAAGCCTTAAAATAAGCTTTATCCACACCCCCAGCTCTTACCTACTTTTGACAAACTTCCTCATCTATACCACCATGAAAATGACGGGATTGTCGCAGGCATTGTAGGACAGGCTTGTGCCTCTCGGATCTGTCCTATAGCATATTTCTCACGGAAGTTAGATCTCATAGCATCAGATTTGCCCCACGTGATGGCTGCAGCTGCCACCAGTGTTGTAACCTTAGCCCGCATCCGTCTCCGTGTTCCCCAGGCTGTGTCTGCCATCTTACGCGTCCATAGCACACACACCTGTCTACACAGCACAGACCACTTCTGGGCAGGCTCTTCTAACTAACCCTCCATCCTCTCAGTCTTGTAACCCCTTGACCCCAGGTCCTCCGCTGCGTCTCCCAGATTACAGAGAACCCACTCTCTCCCATATGATCGCCCTGCAACCGCAGAAATGGTCTCTAAGCCACGGGGTGATGTCTCAGACAGCCCTTTAAATAATCCAGACCCACTTCTATTTCATGAGCACTCCGCTAAGTGAAATTTCCGGGGAAACATAATACCTGGTTATGCCATAGCTTCCCTGATGAGACTCTTGAGGCTTATTCTTTGTCGACTATGAAATCAGCCCAAGCTGCTGAACCCATAGCTCTTCTTAGAGCTTGTACATTAGTGAGAGGGAGAACTGCCAATATTTGCCCAGACTCCAGATACGCTTTTGGAGTCTGCCATGCTGTTGCCACAATTTGGAAATCCCGCGGATAATTAACTCCTATTGCTAATGCGCAGGTAATTGCTGCCCTATTACAAGCTATTCATCTGCCTTCTAAAATTGCTATTGTTCCTTGCTCAGCCCCTACTAAGGACACAGATGCTGTATCTTTAGGAAGTGATAGGGCAGACAGAGCTGCTAAACATGCAGCTCTATAGGGAACCCCTGATCCTTTCCCCACCCAATTTTTAAACCAGCCTTTATCCCTGACTGACATTATTGACTATCAGGCAAATGCCCTGCAATCTGAAAAAGACAAATGGATACAAAAGGGTGCCAAATGAGGGACCTCCCTGGCAGTCCCGTGGTTAAGACTTCGCCTTCCAATGCAGGGGGCCTGGGTTTGATCCCTGGTCTGGGAACTAGATTCCCACATGCATGCCGCAACTAAGAGTTCATGTGCCACAACTAAGGAGCCCACGTGCTACAAATAAGACCCGGTGCAACCAAATTAAAAAAAAAAATTTTCATACCCATATCATCCTCAATCATCGGGGCAAGTGGAACATAAAAATCTAGACATAAAAAGACTTCAGGGAAGTTTTGTCAAGAAACTGGACTTAAAAGGCCAGAAGCTTTGCCCTTGGCCCTTGTAGAGATCAGAATACTCCAAATAGGAGACATGGATTGATGTCTTTTGAACTAGTGTTTGGACAACCAATGCCTACTGGCATCTGTAAACCTTCCATTCCTGGATTAAATGAACATTATGGAGTCTTACGTGAACAATCAATGCTATGACTAGCTAGATACAAGAACTAACAAGTGTACTTGAAGCACATCACCAACAGATAAAAGGGGCATGGCCGCCACCGACTGACAAGGCCCGCCATCCCTTTAGACCAGGAGACTGGGTATACATCAGGGTCTTTAGAAGAAAACACACTCCAGGAAAGGTCCAGTGTCATGTTCTGTCTTCTTTTTGGACAGTCATTTGGACCCCAGAAAACTCTATAGAAGCCCAAGGACTGTCTGTCCCTTACCCAAATAAGGGCCACAGGTGGAAACTTTTCCCTTTGCATTGAAAACAAACATGACCCTGGACTTTTCTTGGGTGACTTTCCAGGACAATATTGCAATCAAACTCTGCAGTTTGAGCCCACAGGTGGCATCCTCAAACCTCTCAAGAAAGCTGTGAGTGACTCTAACACAAACGTCTGCCAAATCACCACATGTTCCAAATGACTCACAGCCACCCTTGAACAACTTGGGTATTGTAGCTACCCCGCATGATTAAACTGGCCAATACTCAAACTATATATGGGTGGATCAAAAATCTGGACTTGGGCCTTCTCTGGTGGTCCAGTGGTTAAGAATCCTCCTTCCAATGCAAGGGAAGCGGGTTCGATCCCTGGTCGGAGAACTAACAGCCCATGTGCTGAGGGGCAGCTAAGCCCACGTGCCACAACTACTGAGCCCATGCACTCTGGAGTCCACATGACACAACTAGAGAGAAGCCCGCCCTCCATAACTAGAGAAGCCCACATGCCACAACAAAGACCCGACACAGTGGGTCCGTGGGCCGCAACTAAGACCCGACACAGCCAAATAAATAAATAAATAAATAAATAAATAAATAAATAAATAATTTTTTAAAAAACCCTGGACTTAACTTGGTTAGGTGACAGAACCAAACTTTACAGCTGCCAAAACCAGATGACAGGCCTCCTGTACCGGCTCTTTTGCAATCTGTTTTGTTCTCAAAGACTGACAGAAGCACATGGGAAATGGAGGTTTGGGGACACCAATGACAAAGGCCATAGAATGTTCCAGACACTGGAAATTACAGATTCCATTCTAACCTTGTCTGCAAACCACACTGGTTTTTTAATTTTATGTGGCAACAAAGTATATAAAGGGTTCCCACCTCAATGGTCTGGATGATGTAGACTTGGGCACTTGGCTTCTTTTGTCACCAAATCCTCCACCCCAAATGCCAGCCAAGTTACAAACCTGGGCTTCTTTGTTCATGAAGTTGTGCTACATAAATGTACCAGTCAAGAAACTGTAGAGAATCTCCTTGTGTATCACAACTCCAAGTTCTTTTCAGCACTGAGGGTCTTATTCCCAAGCTTTAGAGGTTATGAATTGGAAAAGGCAATCTTAAATCTCTCCATGGCAATAGAACAAGAGTTCAATACCAGTATGCAAACTTTGAAAATACTCCAGTTCGAAGTTAACAGCCTGGCCTCTGGGGTGCTCCAAAACAGCATGCCCCAGATACACTGTCCAGCAAGGAGGAGCTTGTATAATCATCGTGGAAAAAGTTGATTTTATGTGAATCAAACAGGGCAAGTAGTGTCTAACTTACATCTACCAAAAAAAGTTTATATCATCTTTAATTTCTTTCATCAGTATCTTATAGTTTTCTGCATACAGGTCTTTGTCTCCTTAGGTAGGTTTATTCCTAGGTATTTTATTCTTTTTGTTGCAATGGTAAATGGGAGTGTTTCCTTAATTTCTCTTTCAGATTTTTCATGATTAGTGTATAGGAATGCAAGAGATTTCTGTGCATTAATTTTGTATCCTGCTACTTTACCAAATTCATTGATTAGCTCTAGTAGTTTTCTGGTAGCATCTTTAGGATTCTCTATGTATAGTATCATGTCATCTGCAAACAGTGACAGCTTAACTTCTTCTTTTGCGATTTGGATTCCTTTTATTTCTTTTTCTTCTCTGATTGCTGTGGCTAAAACTTCCAAAACTATCCTGAATAATAGTGGCGAAATTGATACAGCCACTATGGAGAATGATATGGATGTTCCTTAAAAAACTAAAAATAGAACTACCATACGACCCAGCAACCCCACTACTGGGCATATACCCTGAGAAAACCATAATTCAAAAAGAGTCATGTACCACAATGTTCATTGCAGCTCTATTTACAATAGCCAGGACATGGAACCTAAGTGTCCATCATCGGATGAATGGATAAAGAAGATGTGGCACATATATACAATGGAATATTACTCAGCCATAAAAAGAAATGAAATTGAAGTATTTGTAGTGAGGTGGATGGACCTAGAGTCTGTCATACAGAATGAAGTAAGTCAGAAAGAGAAAAACAAATACCGTATGCTAACACATACATGTGGAATCTAAAAAAAAAAAAAATGGTTCTGAAGAACCTAGGGGCAGGACAGGAATAAAGACACAGACGTAGAGAATGGACTTGAGGACACGGGGAGTGGGAAGGGGTAAGCTGGGACAAAGTGAGAGAGTGGCATGGACATATATACACTACCAAACGTAAAATAGATAGCTAGTGGGAAGCAGCCGCATGGCACAGGGAGATCAGCTCGGTGCTTTGTGACCACCTAGAGGGGTGGGATAGGGAGGGCGGGAGGGAGAGAGATGCAAGAGGGAGGAGATATGGGGATATATGTATACGTATAGCTGATTCACTTTGTTATACAGCAGAAACTAACACACCATTGTAAAGCAATTATACTCCAATAAAGATGTTAAAAAAAAATTTAGCATTTTCCATTAGATAAATGAAGCTTAAACATTTCATTGTACTGGCCCATTCCCAGGGTTAGGGCCTGGGTCAGTGAGGTGTAAGGAAATGTTTCTGTCGACTGAAAAAAAAATGCACAAGGGACTTCCCTAGTGGCTCAGTGGATACGACTCCACGCTCCCAATGCAGGGGTCCCGGGTTTGATACCTGGTCCGGGAACTAGATCCCACATGCATGCTACAACTAGGAGTTTGCATGCCACAACTAAGGAGCCCACCTGCTGCAACTAAGGAGCTGGCGAGCCGCAACTAAGACCTGGTGCAACCAAATAAATAAATATATTTTTTAAAATGCACAATATGAGAGTCATGAGTTAAGTTTTATTTGGGGCAAAATGAGGACTATAGCCCAGGAGACAGCGTCTCACATAGCTCTGAGGAACTGCTCTGAAGAAGTAGGGGAGAAAGTCAATATACATGTGATTTTGGTGAAGGGGGCGTGTGCACCATGCTTCTGTTTGTGATGTTAGTGCTTCTCTAGATGTGAGAAGATGCTAGAATTGGGCTCATAAAATCTTCTGCTGAAAATATTTATCTGAAGCCCTGCTCTGCCAGTTTTTCCCATAGCACAGGGCGCTGCATTCCTGATCTCTGCCCTGAACTCCTTTCGGGGGGGTGTTGAAGGTCAGCGATGGCAGTGGCCGGTGACGTCATCCTTGTAGAGGCAGATGACAAGGAACAGTCTTTAGGTGGCAACTCTGTTCTTTTCTGCTGGTTGATCCTCATTCCAATCTATGTTTTTTTCTCCCTCTGCAGATTCCTTACCACTTGGTTATATACCATTTTCTCTCTCCACAGCCACCAGCTCAGCTTTTTGTGTGTAAAGCTTCCAGGGAAGTTTCAGAGAAGGGTACTGATGGGGCTCAGGGCCGCCACCCCAAGATGTGTCAATCCGGCTTGCAGATTATTTTGAGATGAAAAAAACCAAAGCACAAAAGACTCAGGAAGAACCTTTGAATGTCCCCCCTTACTGCCTGAAAGAGGAAAGTCACTCCTTCAAAGCCTTCCTATTTTCACACAATAAGCAAAGATACCATTTTGGTACGAATGGGTTTATTAAACTGTGGCAAATGAGACAGCCTTCAGGATGTAGGTAAATGCACACAAATCGCTTAGGAAGAGAAGCAGCCTCACGACCAAAGGTGATCACTGGGTACCAGTTCCTGCCAGTATTTGTCACAGACGCCAGCTGTCACAGAAGTGTGCCTGGAAACATCTAGTAAAGAGTTGAGTTTGGGAGTTGATAGTAATATTCTATCATTTCCATTGGAAGGAGTTTTCACAAAAAGGGGCTGACTTTTAATGGGCCAATTGCTCGTTTGAGCCCATCCGAGACTGAGATGGTTTTAGGTGCCTCTCTGAAGTTGTGCTGACCCAGTTTACCCCTCAACCAGTTCACCAGAAAGGCCAGGCTGCCTGCCCCAGCTCTACCCGCCCCACGACTTGGTGGGCACACCGGTTCTTGGGCTTACCTTTAGGCAGACACTGCTCTAGATGTGGCAATATTGCAACAAACAAAATCACTCCTCTGAGAGCTCACTGAGCTCAGACATGAATTATTAACCCAGACTTCAATAATGAAATTCCTGTGATGACAATGGTTGTAAAGAAGGTAAGGTTGGGACTTCCCTGGCGGTCCAGTGGTTAAGACTCCGCACTACCAATGCAGGGGCACAGGTTCGATCCCTGGTCGGGGAACTGAGATCCCACATCCTGCACGGCATGGCCAAAAATTTTTTTTTAATTTTAAAAAACAGGTAAGGTTGTCCTGAGAGGGGAGAGGTGGGCAGGGCTCCCCTGGGGTGCGATTCCAGCTGAGACTCAAGTGGTGAGGGACCTCTGCTCCAGATTGAGGAAGAAAGGACGCTGGGGGCGGGGGGGGACAGGGCAGCACTGCGAGTCTGTGTTCAGGGGACAGAGATGGTCAGCGTGGCTGGAGCCCAGAGGTCAGGGACGGGCGCAGGGTGAGGCTTACAGAGAGGCAGCAGATGGCTCATGAGAATGGCTGCCTTTGGGGACTTTGAGTCCTGGAGGGAATATGATGTGATCTGATTCACACCGAGAGCTGAGTGAGTAACAGCTGGAAGGGGCCGCAGGAGAAGCAGGGGGCATTGTCAGGGGGCCTGCAGGACGAGCCAGGCACACACGAGGCAGAGTTACGGGGCACTGCTGGGGACAAAGTGCCAGCAGTGCCAGTATGGGATGCTGTGCTTGGTAGAGAGGATGTCTGGGTTCTCTCCCAACCCAGACATCCTCTCTACCAAGCAGTTGGGAAAGCAAACACTTTTATTATTGAATAAGCATTTATACCAGAGGGTGACGGGCGTCACAGGCGTTCCGCTAAGGGACTGCAGAGACAGGAAGCCACCTTGACTTCTTATGCAGATGAGCAGATACAACCAATCACACGTATGTTCTCATGATAAACAGTAACTAGTCCTCACGGGAGGGGGCCTGACTGCGCCACTGGTCATACAGAGTTCATCCCAGCTTCACCTGGTAATTGGAGAGCCATCTGTGTTGGCTACTTGGCCTCATCCAGAGGAAAAACAAACTCTCACATCTTTATGGCAGGAAGTGGTGTTGCAACTTGGAGCCAGGTGCCCACTGAACTGGAGGATAGGACACCATCTCCCTTAATGCTTGCATTTCAAAAGGAAGAGAAAGCATTTACAGTGATGCGTTTTCTAAGGTAAATGCCCTGAGAAGAGGGATGGGAGGGGAATCTCTTCCCCATTCTCAACAGGAAGAATTTTAGACTTTTATCTGTCCTTAACACAGGGTCTGCTGCGTGTTGGGAACCCAGCCCAGGAGCACAGGTAACAGGCATCACCAAGCTCCTGCTGAATGTGGGTGAAAGTCCAGGGAGCGGGTGGAAAGTGGCAGCCAAAGGGCAGTGGGAGCCCTGCAAGGTAGTTGATGGAGAAATTGCAGAAGCCGTGGGCTCCAGGTCGGGGGAGGGTCAGGTTTCTTCTGCTTTGCCGTTGCTGTGAGCCTGGACCAGTTAGCTCTGTGGGGACCTCCTCTCTTTCCCCAGCTTGCTGGCTGAGAACCACGCCACCAGCTGACCTTTCATGAGTGAGAGAAGCTAAGGCTTAAACTAAACTCACTGCAAGAGAGGCTCTGTTCCAAAGCCTTGCCTGTGTTAACTAATTTAATCCTCAGAACAAACCGCGAGATAGGAATTTTTCTACTGGGGATTGCAGGGAATACAAAAATGTGCCAGGTATGTTCCCTGACCTTAATTAAAGAATATAGGACGCAAGAGCAAAAATAATCCCTGCCCTGAAAGAGCTACAGGGCAAATAGTACACGCTACCCTTGTTCTGTGTACCGTGTTATGGAGAATGAAATGAAGAAGTAGATGTAAAGTGCTTGGTAAAGATATCAAGTACATCAAAAGTGCTTGGTAAGTGGCAGTATCTTATTATTGTTGCTAATATTTCACTGGTTATATCTTCATGTGTATGAATATTACCTCTCCAGCTTGACATAAGACCCTTGAAGGCTGGAGAACTTCTTATATTATATACCTCCTGGCACTAGGTCAAGATCTTACATAGAGTAGGTGCTCGACAGTTATTCACAGAAGAGGAGAATTGTTGGTTCCTTACAAGTGGAGAGACCTTGCCATTTTCCCACTCAGGCATGGTGTCTTTTGGGGGGTAGAACTTTGACTGAACTTTTTATGTCCTCCTCGGTTATTTACTTAGGATTTCTATTTCTTCTTGAGCCTGTATTGATTATGTGGATTTTGCTAGAGAATTGTGACATGTCATTTAGGTTTTCCCCCTTCATGGCATGAAGCTGTGTATAGTATTAGCTCTCAGTTTTCCAATCTCTTCTGTAACTGTGGTCTGTTTATATGTGCTCAGTAAATATGTGTTAACAGTTGATTGATAGTTTTAGATTATGATCGTGGAATAACTGAGTGAGTGCAGTTGGATATCTGCCTCCTGGGGAAGACATCTGGGATTCCCAATTTGGATGGTTGGTGCTATGAGATGCTCTCTCTGCCCTGGCCTGGGGGACCGCCCAGTTGGGTTCACGTATGAGAAGCAATTCCTGGCACGGGGGATCACTAAGGTCTGGAGCAAGGAGCTAAGGGGAGTTGTATTTTCCTCTTGTCTAGAATCTTTAGGAGGAGAGCTAGTCCTTTCTGGGTATCAGGGTCATACCTGGGCACCACTGGTGTGGTTTTTGGGCTCTCCAAGGCCCACTGGGGTGCCCGAAAGTGCCACCATTCATCATTCATGGTACAGACAATGGAGAGGGCAACCTTGACTTGAGAAGGACACCATGACATGACCATCTAGGAGAGAAGGAGAAGGGAGAACTTCCAGGTGTTTTGTCCAAGTTCCTTATTTCTTACTCAGATAGCCCAGATGTCTTCTTGGAAAATATTTTGAGATCCAAGGGAATGGTGAGGTAGGAAGACAAGTGTTCGGGAGACATGGTAGCTGGGCTCAGTGAGGCCCTGTTGTGGGAGGAGTAGGGGAGATAAATCTGAAGACGGGAGGAAGGATGGGATGGCTGACCCTGGGTCATCTGGACCTCTGTGAGTCTTTCAGTTTGAAGAACACCCACAGATGACTATTGAATCGTGAAACAAGGGTGTTTAGAAAGGATACCGGAAGAGATTTATTCACCCATCAGACATCCTACTGCTGATTAAGGATATAATAAAGTAATGTAAGTGGTCAATCGAACTGTTTTCGTTTGGTTTTCTTTTTAAAATATTGTAAGTGCAAACCAAATCGAGCTCTCTCCCACCTTGGCTGGTAGGATGACATGTAAGGCCAAGCCTTATGTCCAGTTGGCTTGACCATCTGCCATTGAACCAGTTGTAAGGCAGCTGGGCCCTCTCATGGTGAAGAGGAGCAAAGGGACTGTGGTGGGTGCTCTCCTCACACAGATGTTTAGGCAGGAGGAGCATGGGCTTGCGGGGCGCCCAGCGGTGCCTGGGAACACCCCTCCCTGCTGCTGTGGCCGCCAGCCTTCCCCACAGACCCGCAGTGACGGCCTCCCCCAGGCTGAGTCCTCCGACTTCGCCTCCTTTGCAGTAGGAAGGCACTAATACGTCTCTTTCCAAATCTCTCTGCCATGTTCTTCCTAGAAGAGAAACCGATCATTAAATAAATATTATTTCTGGAGCTTGGTTTCATAAGAGATAGCATCTCAGGCTCACAGCACAGAATTTCTACCATCACAAGGCTGCGCTTCAGTGGGAAAAGGGTGACAACATTTTTCCATTTCAACAGCCACGTCTTATCTAAACTTATTAAATGGTGAGTGGGACTGTCCTCTGTAGACTTTTCCCAGCTGCGTGAGCGCCAAAGCAAACACCTGGACTTCAGCCACCTTGCTTGCAGTAGTATAAGGGCAAGAGAGTCTGAATGGAGAAATGGATTTAGTAATAGTACTTTCTGTATCTGCTTTCACAGCACCTCACTCTACTGACACAGAAATGTCTCCCCAGGCCTGTCCAGGGCCATTCCTGAGCTACGGAGGCACCCACAAAACAAACAGGATAACTGAGAATGTGCCATTTGATTATATTTTTTTATAAATTTATTTATTTATTTATTTTTGGCTGCGTTGGGTCTTCGTTGCTACACGCAGGCTTTCTCTAGTTGCGGCGAGGGGGCTTCTCATCGCGGTGGCTTCTCTTGCTGCGGAGCACGGGCTCTAGGCACGTGGGCTTCAGTAGTTGTGGCACGCGGGCTCAGCAGTTTTGGTGCACGGGCTTAGTTCCTCTGTGGCGTGTGGGATCTTCCCAGACCAGGGCTCGAACCCGTGTCCCCTGTTTTGGCAGGCAGATTCTTAACCATTGCGCCACAAGGGAAGTCTCGCCATTTTAAATAAGAATATCGTATGCACTTTTATATGACTCCTGATGAATTTTCCTTGAAAAATGTATTTTCTGGAATAAAATCCATTAAGCCAATTTAATTCCTTAATCAATTTCTATATACTTGGTTAAATTATTTTTCTAAAATTAATTAATGAAACATTTTCCATTTTGATTTCTCTAAAGTACTTTTCATCAGGATAAATTCTTTTCCACTTAGAATTTATAATGAAGAGCTGATTAATCAATTAGCTTTTGTCCTTATCAAATTTTCCTGATTATAACTTCTGTCACTGAAAGTTTTCTTTTATGGCCAGATACAAAATTTCCTTTTGTTTTTCTTTGTTTCCCACCCCACCTTGGTCAAATCCAGTGTCCAAAGCTTAAATTTTTTAAGATCAATTTTTTATTTTTTAAAATCAATTTTCAGTTGGTGACAAAGTGTGTAATGTGCAGTTTTAGCCATTGTCTGTGGATAGGCTGTGTAGACTATTTCTACCTGTCATATTCATTATGAGTTGAATAAAATATGTTATCTAATTTGTGTGTGTGTCATTATATTCAGAATTCCCTGAGTAGTCGTCCCTTCATGTAGGAATGAAATAATTAAATTATACATGAAATAAGTGCTGTAAATACAGTACATGTTTACAATACTAATTTTTAAATAAAAGGAGAGAATATACAAGTCTAGATTTATCGCCTCTGTCACTGGCAATCTGAATTAACAGAATAGGTTAGGGGTCAGCAAGTTTTTTCTGTAAAGGGCCAGGTAATAAATATTTTAGGCTTTGCAGGTCATACGTTCTCTGTGACAACCATTCAAGTCTGCTGTTGTAGCCTGAAAGCAGCCATAGACTGTATGAAAACTACTGAGCATGGTTGTGTTCCAATAAAACTTTATTTACACATGGTCCAGATATGGCCCTTGGGCTATAGTTTGCCAATCCCTGGAATAGATGTTCATTCTATTTGTTTTATAAAAGTATCCTTTCCTTGCCAAGATTGACCGTAGACTACTATAAATAGGGAGGTCCTGGAATACACATTAGAAATGGTTTCTTTTCACCCAGTCATTCAGGATGGCAGCTGTTATTAGAAGACTGTACACCAACAATGTGTGCATCCTCAGAGTCATACCTAGTTTTCTTAGAAGACCTCAACACACTGCAGTGCTAAATTAAGAACCATAAACCTCCTGGGAATGGATATAGGGAAGGTAACCATATTCCCATCTTATTGAAAGTGAAGGCAGAACGACTGTCCAGACCCTCATCACAGGGTTAATTATATGATAAAATAAAAACTAATAGCAAAGCAAGGTATGACACTTACCTTGTTATTCATTCAAGGTTCAGATTCATTAACCTCATCTGGGCATAGCAGATTAAGTTCTGAACTTAATTGGGAAATTGCTACACTTCATTATACTTTGCATGCCCCCTTAAAATTAAAACCAGCTGAAACAAATATGAAACAGAAAACCCATTACAAAGAGGCTGAAATTTGACAGGAAATATACTATACTCAATGGAGTTGAATTTTTAAAGAATGCTCTTCTGGCCTCTGGGTGGGAGTAAAAGTTGTATTCTTTAGGGATGTTTTCAGCTACACATAACCGTCTAAAAATGCCACTAGTTGGGTCCAGACAAGTAGAGGTTAGAGACGGGCAGTTGTTGGTACTAGTGTAGCAACTCTATAGGTCAATCAAAAGCCCAGGTTTTTTCCATCGCTCCACTCAATCATTCTTGACTTGTTGGCCTTTGGTCCTTACGTTTGTTGTTTTATGGTTGCAAATGGCTGCTCTGTCACCAGACATTACATCAACATTTGAGGGAAGAAGAAGTGGTAGAGTCTGAGCCACTGAGTCTGCTAATAAAAGGAAAGCAAAAGCAATTCCAGAAGCTCTCAACAGATTTCTGTTTATGTCCCACTGGCCAGAACTCTTTTATTTGGCCACTAACAGTTACAGAGGAGACTCAGAAAGCGAGTATTTACTTTTCTCAATTTCTACATGGATGTGGACGAAGGAGAAAGGTGTAGGGGGAGAGAGAGGAGAGGTCAGTATCCATCAGTGTTTGGCATAAACTTTATTACCACTTTTCAGAGAAAACCATAATTCAAAAAAACACATGCACCCCAATATTCATTGCAGCACTATTTACAATAGCCAGGTCATGGAAGCAACCTAAATGTCCATCAACAGACGAATGGATAAAGAAGATGTGGTACATATATACAATGGAATATTACTCAGCCATAAAAAGGAACGAAATTGGGTCATTTGTAGAGACGTGGATGGACCTAGAGACTGTCATACAGAGTGAAGTAAGTCAGAAAGAGAAAAACAAATATCGTATATAAATGCATATATGTGGAATCTAGAAAAATGGTACAGGTGAACTGCTTTGCAAGGCAGAAATAGAGACACAGATGTAAAGAACAGACGTATGGACACCAAGGGGGGAAAGGGGGGGGTGGTTGTGGTGGGATGAATTGGGAGATTGGGATTGACATGTATACACTAATATGAATAAAAGAGAGAACTAATGAGAACCCACTGTATAGCACAGGAAACTCCACATCGCTGTACAGTAGAAACTAACACAACATTGTAAAACAACTATACCCCAATTAAAAAATAAAAAACTTTATTACTACTTTTCAAAAGAAGGTGCAACTGAATTCACTAAATGTATCACCTCATGTTAAAATTGATAGGGACAAACAACCCACTTCGTATTTATAAAACTGTAATTGGCGACCAAGAAAAGCCATCAGTGTGGCTATAACTCCTGAAACATGGTCCAATCACAAAGTTTCCCAGATCTCATTATCCCAAATCACCATCTTCTCCACCCCGTGGTTTGCTGTGTCCGAAGTGGCAGCCATGCTTCCGCCAGACAAAGGCTGCCTGCAGCAGTCTGTAGGGCACGGCCCGGAGCATCCTGAGAGGTCCAAGAGGGCTACACGGGAAGCAGGTTCCTCCTGGGGAAATGGGGGAGCCGGGACTATTTTGTTTTATTTACCAGAAATCTGAAGCTCATTTGAGCCAACTGAGAAAACTCTTCGTATGTGAGTGTTCTTTATTAGAAAGAAGTGGACTTTCCCCTAAAGAGCCCATGTTACAAATGCAGAGCCCTCTGGTCTGCCCCAGCTCTCCTGATGCAAGAGAGCAGCAATGAGGACTCAGGAGGAGTGGAAACTGTCCTTGTCGTAGACGGAAAACCTTGGATGTAGGACAGCGAGCTCCTCCCCATCCTCTGGTTCCAGTAAATGATGAGTTTAGTGGCCACGTGTCTTGCACAAGGCACGTTCATGGTAAAACAGTCTGATCCAGGCAGAAACAAATCCCTTGTGAAACAATTAGTTTTTTCCTAGACGCAAAAATGGAAACCCGGTTCCTATGTTGACCCCTCCTTGTTTCCTTCCCTCGTGCTAGCTGGTTCCAAGCAGGATTGCCTCCTATATATAAATAAAGCACCTCCTTCTCTCCTGGTTTGGCTCTGTTTTACTTTACAGCAGGAGTCTGTGTGTGTCTGGCCCGTGACTAGCTGGTTGGTCAGGAACTGGGAAGGCGGGGGTTCTGGTTTAGATCAAGCTTCATCTCACAACGACAGAAGAGACTTGACCCACATAGACGTGAACGTTGTCAGCCCGAGGGGCACCTTCTGACCAGTATGTCACCGCATCTGCCGACTGTATCCGTGGCTGGGTCCACGGTCCGACTCTGAGAGAAGCCTCCTCCACAGCCAGCGCTCACGTTCATTCAAGTCTTTATTGAGCCACAGATAAACTGTCCCTCACGTCCACTGCTGGAACGAAAGCACAAGAAATAGCACCTATTGGAAAGAAGTTGTCCTAAATCTGACTAGGTCAAAAGTCTGTGGTGTGTTGGAAGTGGTTGCTCTTTCTGGGGATAATTTACATTCTTGATAAAATGCTCTAGCAATTTTCTGATTTATTTTAATGAGCTTAAAAGCCTCGCTTAGAAAACCCACCCAGCTGATAGTCACCCTTGAAAGTTGATTAAGGGCCTTGAACCAACCCTGCAGAAAATGTAGGCAGACGTCCTTTTATTGTGTCCAACCCGACAACGGTTATTTCCTTATTTTTCCCCAATAACATGTCATTACCAAGAGAGAATTTTCTGCCTTGTTTTAGAGCCTCTCTCCTCATGACAAGGCTGAAATGGACTTTGACATGGGTTGTGATCCCTGAGAAGCTGCTTCAAATATACTAAAAGATGTATGATGGTGTGGCAGGCCCCCTCAGGGATGAGGGGGCCCTCTCCAAGGGGAGTTACACCAGCGCAGGGTTTGCAGAAGCTCCCGGAGCAGCTGGAGGTGACCTGGCTCTGGGGGGTGGGTGGGCACGGCCAAGGCTAGAGGTGGGGAGGAGAGCCTTTGGTCTGAGGGCTCAGAGGAGTGGCCGCCAGCACAGGCAGAAGCTGGTCCAGGCTTGAACTGGGGAACAGGTGAGTCCACACACAGTAAGATGGATGGAGGGGGCGGGTCCAGCAGAGCCTGGACCCCGGGGAAGCCTGGAGAAGAGAGGAAGGAACTGGGCAACGTGGTGTCTATTCCCCTCCAGCCGACAGAGAAGGCTGGGGAAGAGGCCGGGAGCCAAAATTCTGGGTCAGTGACCCAGGGAGGCGACGTGTGCACAGAAGAGACACGGGACGGGCAAACACCAGTCAGTATGCCCAGCTCCCCACCGCTACACACACCACACCACACACACACACCCTACTGCACACATACATACACACAAAAACATACAAGCACCACACACATACGTACACACACCACACCACACACACACACACACACACCCTACTGCACACGTACATACACACAAAAACATACAAGCACCACACACATACATACACACACCACACTACACCGTACACGTACATACACCGCATACACACACATCCCACCACACACATATATACACACACCACACTACACCGTACACATACATACACCGCATACACACACACCCCACCACACACATATATACACACACCACACTACACTGTACACGTACATGCACCACATACACACACCCCACCACACACATATATACGCACACCACACTACACCGTACACATACATACACTGCATACACACACACCCCACCACACACAGATATACACACATCACACTACACCGTACACGTACATACACTGCATACACACACACCCCACCACACACATCACGTACCACATCACACACACAGACCATCACATGCCACACCCCACCCACACCCAAATGTATACACACACGTCACATCGTACCCACACACCACTCATATGTACACACACCACACATGTACACACATACACACCCCACATCCTGCTACACACATACAGTGAAGGAAACCTTGTGCCAGGCAGCAAGAGTGATCCTGTTAGTAGACGGCCTTCCTAGAACTGGGATACTCCATAGGCAAGAGTCCTGGAGCTACTTGGACATCTGGTCAACCCCTGGTGCCACTTGGGGGATGAGTGCACTGAAGGGGAGAAACAGGAACCAGGGGCCACACAGGTCATGGTCCTGCCACCCTGCCAGTCCCAGGCACCAGAGAGCTTGGAACACTTAGAGGAAGGTGCCCTGGAGCGTGGCTTGTGGGATCTAAGGGTGGCACTGTCGAGAGGCCCCTTCTAGTTCTGTGGTCCCAAGATTCAACTCTTCTCAGCTCAGTTTTCCCACTGCTGTTGGGCCATTTTGAGATGATGCAGTAAAACCTAGTTACACACATATTTGGGGTTCAGGGCCCCTCCCCCAAATTCACTAGCTTAATAAAAAACGTGTGCATTATGATTTGTCTAGATAGCGGATGTCTCCCACCACCTCTTGATACTGTCATTTTTGTGAAACATTTGTGGTCCTTTTGAGAGCTGGGCTAAGACCCATTTCAATGCCACATCAGCAAGCACAATCTAGATTTTATCTGTAATGCCCAAACTAAGTGCCTGAGGGGCAAGTGGGCTGCCCAGTGGGAGAGCACTTTTCTCAGCCCAGACCCCCCCCTGGGCTGGGTGCATTTTTCTCTCAGTGCAGGGAAATCTGTGCGGCCAGGTGAGTTGACAGGTAGGTAAGGGACTCCTAGGGCTAGAAGGGTGCTTGTGGTCACTCAGGGCAGAGGGAGGAGTGAGGGGCAGCTCTCAGCCCAGCAGGACAGAGACCTGCCCAGAGGACTATATCATCCCTTGGTCCGTCCTGTCTCTGTGAGAGTCGTAGACTGTCAGACATGGGTCCAGGTTGACCCCGACCAGTGCAGGTCGGGGCCCCACCAACACTTTTCCCGGGGCCACTTCCACTCATCCTCAAGGCCTTGCCCTGCCTTCTCCTTTCTCAAAGTGAGTCTCCCTGACTGTACAGGCTAGACCAGGCTTCCTGTTCTATCCTCAGGTTGCACACGACTCTTCTTCCTAACATTTATGCAAACTGCAAATAAATCATTACTTATGCAATTACGGATTAATTTTGACAGTTTGCAAAACTGTAGGTTTCATGAGGGTGGCGACTGTGCCTGATTTGTTTCCAGTTGTCACCTCAGAGGTGAATTCCATTCTTGACATGTATTCTAATAGGTTTTCCATAGATAGTTGTTGGGCAAATGAACAAAAGTGGTACGCAAAGAATGGGTGTTGGTGTCAGACAGACCTGGATTCCTTCTGGGTGACGTTTAGCAAATAGCTGAGCCTCTTTGGACCTCAGTTTTCTCTCCCTAGCTGGTGGGTATAGTAAAATTTATACTGCAGCCATGTTGAAAGATTTATATACCTGGCATGCAGCAGCTGCTCCATAAATATTAATTCTTTCTTCCTTCTCTTTTAGAGTTGAGAATACAGAATAATGCCTCTTCTTTCATTATCACATTTCAATGAAGAGGAGCTCACGGTTCAATCTGCTCACTTCTCTTTCCACTGTCTTCTCAAACCATCTCAGCCTGGTCCCTCCCTCATCTTTCCCTGAGGCCGCTCTCCAACTCGCCCATGACCTCACCCCACCTCCTCTTGGCCTTTGACGAGCGCTAAAGGGTTAGTCAATGATTGATCAAAAATGCTTTGTGTGGACACATCTCAGTACCAGTGACTCTAAGCCATTATGACATCCTGCTCAGAAGACCTCTTTCAGGCCGTAACTCCTCACTTATCAGAACTGCCCCCTGGCCTCTGGAACACCACCTCATGCTTCTTGCACTGTCCCCTTGGACCTCTCCTAGGCTGGCTGACCCCTATCCCATCCCCTCTCCCCCTGGATTCCCTCGGGGCTCCTCTCCTCACTTTGACTCTCCCTGGGTAAAACACCTCCCAGTGGCCTTGGATTACGTGCTGGTTGTGCACTTGTCTCCCGCATCTGTGTCCCCAGCCTGGCCCGCCCTCTGGAGCGTCAGAACCGTCTCCCCAAGTGCTCAGCAATGGGTTCCAATAGACACCTCAAAAGAAACCCATCCAGACTCAAACTCTGTGCAGTCCTTCCCCAGAGCTCTTGTACCTCCCGTGTCCCTCTCGGGGGTTATTGGTTTCATCCTTCTCTCAGTAGCCTGAGCTTGGAAACGTGATGCCTGTACCTTCTTCGTCTTTCCTCCAGCCCTCCTATGATGGTATCGCTGTTAGAGTGAATTTTTTGAAGGAGAAGTCCAGCATCATCCCCCTCGCTTTGCTCAGATGTCTTCAATCCCTCCCTCTCCGGGCGTCGCCTCTACCCTCCGAAGTGGTCTTCGGGCTCTAACCAGCATCCTTCCTTCCCTGTCACTCACTTTACACGGTCCAGACCCAGGCTGGCATCTTGTGTGCCAACTCCAGTTCCTGCAGAGTTTGGCCTGAAACTCTGTGTCTGGGGGATTCTCGCCATCCCCGGGGGGGGGGGGGGCAGCCCAGGAGCAGCGGCAGTTTTGCTGCCATCACTGCCCCCCGCTTCCAGCCCCTGGGCTGGCTGGTGACCCCCGGACAAGCCCCATGCTTCCCCACCTCTGTTACTGTCATATCTGTCTCTACCCTTGAAAAGCGCTTCTTTAACCTCCAAGTCCAACTTATTTATCCTTCAAGGTTTGACTCAAGTGACAGGGAGAACCCTGAGACCTTCCCCAGCTTTAAGGGATTGATGTGTCTCACAATCTGAAAGCATTTTGTGGGCACCTTCCCATCTGTCTGAGTCTAGTGAGTGTCTAATGGTCTCCCCAGATAAATCACAAGCTTCTAGAAAATGCTTTTGCTTGGTTGTGTGTTTCTCCCCACGCCTGTCAGAGGTCCTCGCGTGGAGTGGGCGCCCAGTGGTTATTTGGACAATGGCTGGGCCGCTCAAGGCCGTCGGGTCAGGCGACCCCCAGGCCACCTGAGCGGGCCTTTCCCCTTCCCGCTGCGCCCATGAGCCCGCACATCCTTGGGGCCTCTCAGAAGCACACCCCAAGGGGACTCCGGTCCAAGGCTTGGGTGGCTGGCCTCGGGCCATCACATCTCGGGGCCGAGACGCATCACACCATCACATGGGACACTCCTGTGTCCCATAACAGCAGCCTCTGCTCGGGAGAACTTCAGTAAATGTGTAACTCGACCGTGTACCGGCTCGGTCTGTCAGAGGCAACAGTGTGCATCGATCTCCCTGGCTTCCTGGACGGAGGCCCAGCGTGAGAGTCGCCTGGCCTGGCGTCCATCCCTCTAGTCGGGCAGTTGCCTGAGGCCCCCACCCCCACGGCCCGGCGCCGTGATGCAACCCCTGTCCCAAGCCTGAACACAGGGCAGCCTGGGAACGGCACGGTCCCCACCCTGCAGACATAAATAGGGCCTCAGCGGCCCAGCCACAGGAAGAGGCCACCCCTGTCTTGGGGACCAGAGTAGAAGGTAAGCGGGAGCCTTCTCCGCACCTACCCCTCCCCAGCTCTATCCGGCCGGGGGGCTTGTCCGCTGTGGGAGGAAAGCTGGGGGCTCTGCTGGGGGCAGGGGAAGAGCTGCCGGAAGGCCACGGCTAAACAGCACCCAGGACCCAGGCGCCAGGGGCCAGTGGTGACCTGGGGTGCAGCGGACGTTACCACTGAAGTCGCTGAGGCTGTCTCGTCCCCCAGGCCTGGGCTGTCCTTCCTCTGAGCCCACCCTGGGTCTCACCAGGGGACCTGCTCCCCTCAGCGGCAGGCAGGCTGGCCTCTCCCTCTGAGCGGGGCTGGGTCCTGCGGGGCTGGCCTGGGAGAAGACTCACCGCGGTCAGCAGGCCACTGGGTCCTCTTCTGGCCAGAGGGGCAGCAAGGCTTGTGCAGGCAGTGGAGCTGGGGGGAAGGGCAGGCTCAGTGAGCCCGGGGCTGCGTCCGCGCAGGGCTCAGGGGAGCGGTGGCCTTGTCTCCTGCAGCTCTGTTGAGGCAGTGCTGGCTCTGGTCCCGGGCTCCCTGAGCCTTGGTTTGCTCATCTATAAAATGGAGCCAATGGCAGCACCTGGCCTCCCTTGTTCAGGGACTTGCTATAAATTAAGAGTGCTAATACATCCTGAAAGTGCTTCCTAAACTTTAGAATAAACGAAAAACACACGGTCTTATTACTTTGGCTCATGAGTAGTATAGATTAGTGCTTAACAGTGTGGACTGTGGAGTCAGGGGCTCTGGGTCTGAATACTAGATCTGTCTCTTACCGGCTGTGTGACCTTGAGCAAGTCTCTGAACCTCTCTGTTCCTCCGCAAAACAGCACTAAGCCATTCATTTAGCCACTACCTGTTGAGTACTTGCTGGCACATTTTGGGGAATGTGAGACACATCAGTGAAGAAAACAGAGCAAGAATCTCACTCCTGTGGGATTTGCATTCATTGCTTAGCATGGCAGTACACACTAAACAGAAGAAATAAAAGAATAACTCAGTGACACAGAGTGTTGCAGGTGACCAGTGCCATGGGGAAGGGAAAGGAGGGCAGGGGGAGTGAGTTCAGAGTGCCAGGCGTGTCGGGGCCAGTCGCAGCATGAAATCTGGCTGCGGCGAGGCGTGGGCAGGAAGGTAGGGCTGCTATGAGGGTTGGAGGACTTGATCCTTGAAATTGCTAGAACAGTGAACCTCCTTATACATGCCTTAGCTGCCGTCCTCACCGTTATCCTTACGCACAGGGCCCTGAGAAGTAGGGAAGCCTAGGAGGAGGGGCTGGTGAAGGGGGAGGCCAAGGACGGGGGGATGGAAGAGAATGGAACCCAAGGAGAGGGCGTCAGGCCAGGCCGGCCGGGTACCGACTTAGAACCGGGGCTGCAGCCACGGACCACAACTGAGAGTCAGCAACAGTCTCAGAAATCACCTGAAATGGTGCTGTGCCTCCAGGAAGCCAGCATGGGTCTGCGATTACCTGCCTGGCCCCCACCCGGGACCCTCAGGCCTGTCACTGAAGGAGTGCTCCACGCTTGCTCAGGCCCCAGCGGTTTCCCCGGCGACTTGACTTGCTGTGGCCTTTTACATCCTTTTACACGAGACGTCAGCTGGCAACTTAGGCCCGCGTAACAGGAAGGCCTATGAAGAGGGGAGAATCTTCCGTCCCTTGTTTCCGTGTCGTGTGGTTCCTCGTGGGAACAGTGGGTTGTGTCAAATGCCTTGGAAGGAGGGGAGGCAGGGGCTGAGACCGGAGGTCAAAGCTCCCTTGGCCACTCGGCGCCTAGAGCAGGGCGAGCACACAACGTGTGGGAGCTGGAGGCCTAGAGCAGTTGCAGTCAGCACGCCTGGGGGAGGAAAGCACGCTGACCGGCCGTGCATGGGTGTGCAGGAACCGTCCGGGCCTCAAGGTGACCTGGAGGCTGTGGTGACGTCCCACAGCTCCAAGGAGGCCCAGGCCAGCTCTGGGAGGGCCGGGGGAGGATGGGGAAGGATGCGGAGGCTGACCGGTAGCCTGGTGGTCCAGCACACCCCCTCAGAACAATGAGGGAGGTGCCGTGTAAAAATGGCCAGGAATGAAAGAAGCCATACAGGCAGCATGCATCCTCTCAGTGAGAACCATCGCAGAATAAACGAGCAGAGCTGGCCCAGGAGCTTCCTCTCCCAGGGGTTCGGCCCACTCCCGTGCTCTTGGCCAGAGGTGAGGCTGGGGCAGAATCGCAGGGCTCCTGAGCCAAAAGGGTGCTGGAGACTGTCCCGCCCGCCCCGGGTGACCCGTGTCTAGGGAGAGGTTCTAAACCATTGCGGCACTTCCGTGTCGCCTGGGAGAACGCGACACAGACCAGTGAAATCCGGCTGTTGGTGGGTGGGGCTTGGTAGGGTGACAGAGCTCCTCGGGGATTCCACTAGCAGGGAAGAGGGAGCTGGTGTGGGGTTGACACAGGTGAGGGATGCTTGGGCTTCCCCGGCCTGAGCCCACGGGGCTTAGTCCCGGCTGCATGTTGAGACCCCTGGGAGACTAAACACCCCTTCCCAGACCCCTCCCCAGGGCCCCTTAGTTAGCATGTCTGGGGGTGAGGCCCAGGTCTTCCTAGTTTCTAAGGCTTCCCGGCTGAGTCCCTTGAGCACCGGGGGAGAGTAAAGTAGGTTGGAATCGGATGTCTGTTACATCCTTGCTGTATGACCTTGGGAACATTTCTCCACATCTTAGAACTCCCCTTTGTGTGTCTGCAAAGGAGGGAAACAATTCCTTCTTTACGCGATCGTGTAACGGTTAGATAGGATGATCTATGGGAAAGGGCTTTTGTGAACGGTCACGTACCAAACAAATCTGAGATCTCCATTCTTAGATTATACACATAGCTGGGAAATGAGGGGAACATTCCCCAGGGGATACTACACAGCTGGATTGTTCTCGCCAGGCTGATTTATAACACAGGAAAAACTTGTGTGTGTGTTAGTCTTGTACTCCAAGCTGGTTTGCCACCTACCCTGGGGCTTGGAGGCCCACAGAGACCTGCTGTCTGCCCCACGTTTTGTTCTCTGGGGAAAACTGATAGCCATAACCATGTGGGCATTTTAGTGCCGTGGGCTGCCACAAGTACCACACGCTGGGGTCTTAAACAACGGAAATCTATTTTCTCATGATTCTGGAGGCTGGAAGTCCAAGATCAAGATGTTGGCAGGGGTGGCTTCTTCTGAGGCCTCTCTCCTTGGCTGCAGGTCTCCTGGCCATCTCCTTCTTGTATTTTCGAGCGGTCCTCCCTCTGTCTGTGTTTTAATCTCCTCTTCGTATAAGGACACCAGTCAGATTGGATTAGGGCCACCCTGATGGCCTCATTTAACCTACATTACCTCTTTAAAGACCCTGTCTCCAAATATAGTCATTTTAAAAAAATTTTTTTAAATATTTATTTTTATTTTTTTGTTTTGGCCACGTCGGGTCTGAGTTGTGGCACGTGGGATCTTTCGTTGAGGCGAGCAGGCTTCTCTCTAGTCACGGCGCGTGGGCTTAGTTGCCCCGCAGCACGTGGGATCTTAGTTCCCCGACCAGGGATCGAACCTGCGTCCCCTGCACTGAGAGGCGGATTCTTAACCACTGGACCACCAGGGAAGTCCCTAAATATAGTCACACTTTGAGGCACTGGGGGTCAGGACTTTGTTGACAAAAACAATCTATATTAGGAATAGAAAACTCTTTGATTTCAGCCAAACTGAGGACTATAGCAGGGAGACACGGATACAGGAAGCACGTGAATTGGGTTCCACCAGACAACAAAATAGAGGAGGCTTGTAAAGGCAAAAACTGCAAAATTACATAAGCTGTTTGTCAAGAATTAGGATTGGAACTGGCAAGAAGTAAGGGTGTTTGTTTAGTAAGGATTGGTTGGGGTCCAAAAAGGTTGCATAGTTACAAGGGGAGACCTTGAGACCACAAGGTTGCAGCTGGCAGCTGTATCAGTATTATTTTGAGAATGGCTGGTGGTGTCCTTGAGTCTGATAGAGTTCAGAAAATTCAAGTTCTCAGTGATGCAGGAACATGTCTGAAAGCACATCTGCAGTGGCCACCCAGCTCCATTTTGGATAAGCCAGAATGACTTCACCATACCTCAATATGTAAACATTTCTTCCATCAACTTTAACATATGAATTTTTAAATTTTTGCATAAAATCATGATACATTTTTACTCAAAGTGTTCCTTTAAAAATAAGTTAAAATGTTTCCATATTACTCTTTTGTTAAACATGTAATTATTGACCAAAGCATCATATCACTAATTAGCACAAGGTAAAAATAATATAAGCCACTCACATATTCTTGAAGAAAAATACTTGCGATATTTTGTGAAAACATTTGTTTACATTCTTTACTTGACTTAATGAACCGTTTCATATTTTTTCTTTAAAATCTACAAATGTCTTCATATTCAGGCATCCTCACCACTCTAAAATATAAACAAAACCCAAACCCAACACCAAAATAAAACCCCGCGAAAGCACAACTCAGCCCGTGACAGTGCAATGTGCACCTCGATCATATACACAGATATTTTCCACAGAGCTCTGAACCACTTCCTTTCTGACATCTGTAAGACATGGATGGATTTCTCCTGTGCCGACTGGTTGTAGGGAATATTGCTAGAGGGCATTCAGTAATCCTCTTTCACCCTTCACAGAATATTTCAGGGTCCGCAGAAGCGAGCACCCCGTCAGAGATGGCGCCTGCTGGCCTGAGCCTGGGGGCCTCCGTCCTTTGCCTCTTGGCCTGGGCTCTCCTGGCCACTGCAGACCGGGTGTATATACACCCCTTCCACCTCCTTGTTTACAGCAAGAGCAGCTGTGACCAGCTGGAGAAGCCCAGTGCGGCGTCGCCCCCAGACCCGACCTTCACACCTGTCCCGATTCAGGCCAAGTCGTCCGCCGTGGATGAGCAGGCCCTGCGTGAACAGCTGGTTCGAGCCACCCAGAAGCTGGAGGCCGAAGACCGGCTGCGGGCCGTGAACGTGGGGATGTTGCTCAACTTCATGGGCTTCCACATGTACAAGATGCTGAGCGAGACACGGAGCGCGGCCAGCGGGGCTGTACTCTCCCCGGTGGCTCTCTTTGGCACCCTGACCTCTTTCTACCTGGGGGCCTTGGACCCCACGGCCAGCAGACTACAGGCGTTCCTGGGCGTCCCGGGGGAGGATCAGGGCTGCACCTCCCGGCTGGATGGTCACAAGGTCCTGTCCGCCCTGCAGACCATCCAGGGCCTCCTGGTGGCCCAGGGAGGGGCCGGCAGCCGGGCCAGGCTGCTCCTGTCCACGGTGGTGGGGCTGTTCACGGCCCCTGGCCTGCGCCTGAAGCAGCCATTCGTGCAGGGCCTGTCTGCCATCACCCCTGTCACCCTCTCCCGCTCGCTAGACTTGTCCACGGACCCAGATCTCGCCGCCGAGGAGATCAACAGGTTCATGCAGGCTGTGACGGGGTGGGAGATGGGCAGGCCCCTGACAGGGGTCAGCCCAGACAGCACCCTGCTCTTCAACGCTTACGTCCACTTCCAAGGTAAGGCCAGCCCTCGAGGGGGCTCTGCCCCCGGCCGGTGAAGGAGGGTGGCAGTTCTTTGTCTGTATGGACTTAATGTCCGACGTCTCAGTTCAGCTGAGCAGGGCTGGGCCTGGAGAGGGGCAGGGTGGCAGATGTGGAGAAGTACCTGGGGCCACCCTCACGGAGGACGAAGTGGCTGCCCCACTGGGCTCCTTGGATGGGCACTGGCCGAGCATCCGCCTCCCCCGCGGCTGCCCTACTATGTGCAGCTCCCGCACTGCATCCTTTTACTTTCAGCACTGAATCCCCTCGTGATGCGGTGAGAGGCGTGATTGCCTTTGTTTACCAGGGAGGAAACAGACTCAGAGAAACAAAGGGACCGCTCCCGATGGTAGAGCCACAAGTGGAGGTCCCGGGTTCTAAACTCACGTCTCGTGGCCCTGTGGCCCAGCTCCACGCTCAGAAGGGACGGGTTCCTGCCTGTTGAGAAGATCAAGGGTTCTCGTCCTTGAGAAGGTCACTGTCCCATGCAAAAATAACCAGTCTGCTTACATCACTTTCATATTGGGAGAGGTTATTACCAAAAAAAATCCCTAAGACACAAGTTGTTCATTCATTCAAAAACAATCGTTGAGGATGTAGTACTTGCAAGACTCTGAGCTGGCGCCTCAGAGGGGACAAGCAGGGAGGCCGCACAGGCCCCGACCCCAGCTTGCTGACTGTGGTTTACCAGAAAGCTGGACCCCTCGGGCCAGTGCCGCAGCCCCAGAGCTGCAGGTAAGGCGCGCTGGGAAGGTGGCCCGGGGCTCAGCGCACTCGGCGAGGGGTGTCACCTGGGAGACGACAAAAGGAAGGCCTGGGAAATGGCGCAAGGCTGCCAAGGTCAGGGCGAGGAACCAGAACAGGAGCAGCTTTGTTTGGCCTGAGCTCAGAAGGAGAGAATGGGACCAGTGTTAGGCAATGCCACAAAGATGGGTCAGGGCCAGACTTTGAGACTTTGGATGTGATGCTGGGAGTTTGGAGTTGTGGGTGTCTGGGAGCTGAGGGGCAGGCGTAAGGCTCAGAGGTCATCCCTGGCCTGCACTGTGGGGACTGGAGGCCAGGTGAGTGGTTGGAAGGTTGTGCAATTGCCCGGCAAACTCTCCTGGGAACAGGCCCTGAGGTCTCGGCTCTGTGAACGGAGGGGTGGGCTGAGGAGGCTGCACGTGAGGTGCCATCAGGACGGGCAACTAGCAGAGCTGAGAGACAAGGAAGCAGGCGGTCGGAGGGCAGGGCCGTGGGGACGGGGGAAGGCTGAACAGAGCGCGGTCCTTTTCTTACTCTGACAATATCCCGGAAGGCTGAAAATCTGCAAAGAGAAGGCCTCCGACCTGCCTTTGGGAGCAGGGGGAAGGCGCTAACCCCAGGAGGGCCCAGGTCCCCGCGCTGACAGGTCCCGGGAGCGGAGTCCAGGCAGGGGCCACGCAGCCAGGGGCGGCCGCACCCCGTGGAGGGTGGAGGGGGCCTGTGAGCTCGGCCCGCCGTCCCTAAGAGGCGCCTGGGAGGAGAGCTCAATGCGGAAGGCCTGCCCTCCAAAAGGAAGAGCCAGAGGGCCACTGGTGCCAGAAAGGGCCACACCCGTTTTCCTGGCCTGGCGAGACGTCCTTCATCTCTGGATGAGGACCGGGTGCTGCGTTCTTCAGCGGAGCGGAGAGAAGCGGGCAGTCATCCTCGTTTCGGACTCCCAGATCTTTTTGGAGGCAGCACCCTTCTTTCCCTTTTAGCTTGTTGGTGGAAAAAATTTAGTCCTTCCTTCCCTATACACTAACCAGCCTCCTGCCAGGTCTGTGGCCCCCTGGGGAGCCAGAGGACGGACACTGCAGCTCCTCGTGCGCAGCCCTCCCGGAAGCCGACCTTGTCTGTAGACACAGGGCTCCAAGGATGGAGGACAGGGCAGAGGCCGGGTGCCCTGGCCACTCCCTTCTCACAAGACCCAGGCTCCCTGCCCCCAGCTCCCTCCCCCCTCTCTCCGTGGAGACCCCGGACTCATTTAAGTCACCTCTGCTCAGCTCTCCAAGTGCCAGGTGCCCCGGGGCCACTCTGCGATGGGCTCATCTCTCAACCTCACCTTGTTCTCCCAGGAACAACCACACAATGGGCCGTTCAAGGGGCTGGGAGGACTGCAGAGGGAGGGATACGCTGGTGTGTCCCCAGGTGCCAGCGCCTTCAGCAAGCTGCTCAACAACAGCTGAGCCGGCTGGCAGCTCAGCTCCGCAACCCCCATGCCACAGCCCACCCCTGGGGGTGGGAGGGGACAGGGAGGGCTCGCCCCGCTCAGGGCGCAGCACAGAGGTAGCACACAGCACTTCTGCTCACATCCACTGGTCACTGGATCGGCTGTCTGTCCTTAGCAGCAAGCAGTACGGAGAAACGTGAAACGATTCTGTACGCTAGTATAACGGTGGACACGCCATTGAGCGTTTGTCCAAACCTGTAAACCGTCCAGCACCAGGCGTGAATTGTGTGAACTCTGGAACTCTGGGTGACGATGATGTGGCCACTTCAGTTCCTCAGTGTTACCCAACGTACCGTCTAGTGGGGATGCTGGCCGTAGGGGGCTGTGTGCTGGGGAGGGGGGAGTAGGGGACGTATGGGAAAGACCTGCACTTTTCTCGCAATTTTGCCGTGAACCTAAAACGGCTCTAAGAGATAAAGTGGTTCTTCTGGTTTGTTGTTTGTTTTTTAAAGTGAGCATGGCAGAGCCCAGGCTTGGGGCCAGGACAGCTCTGGGTCTGAGTTTACCAGGTTATTAGCAGGGTAGGGTCCTCGAGCTGGTTTCCTTTGTGGGCCTCAGGTTGGGGCCTGGCATGGACTACGCCTTCAACATTGGCAGTTGGTAGATTCTGCAGGAGGAAGAATTGATGGTTGGGGGTCCTGGGGCTCGTGAACTTTGGGGGCCAGGAAAGTGCAGAGCAGCCTGGGGCTGGGGCAGGGGTGCTGCTTTGGCAGGGAGTGGGGAGGAAAAGGGGGGAGGGAAAGGGGGAGGGGAAGGGGGAGGGGAGGGGGAGGGGAGGGGGAGGGCAGAGGAAGGGGAGGGGGAGGGCAGGGGAGAGGGGAGGGGAGGGGAAGGGGGAGGGGAGGGAGAGGGGAAGGGGGAGGGGAGGGAGAGGGGAAGGGGGAGGGGAGGGAGAGGAAGGGGAGAGGGGAGGGGGAGGGGGAGGGGAGGGAGAGGAAGGGGAGAGGGGAGGGGAGGGGAGGGGGAGGGGAGGGCAGGGGAGGGGGAGGGCAGAGGAAGAGGAGGGGGAGGGCAGGGGAGGGGAGGGGAAGGGGGAGGGGAGGGAGAGGGGAAGGGGGAGGGGAGGGAGAGGAAGGGGAGAGGGGAGGGGGAGGGGGAGGGGGAGGGGGAGGGGAAGGGGGAGGAAGGGGAGGGGAGGGGAAGGGGAGGGGAGGGAGAGAGTAAGGGGGAGGGGAGGGAAAGGGAAGGGGAGGGGAAGGGGGGAGGAAGGGGAGGGAAGGGGAAGGGGGAGGGGAGGGAGAGGAAGGGGAGGGGAGGGGAGGGGAGGGGGAGGGGAGGGCAGGGGAGGGGGAGGGCAGAGGAAGAGGAGGGGGAGGGCAGGGGAGGGGAGGGGAAGGGGGAGGGGAGGGAGAGGGGAAGGGGGAGGGCAGGGGAGGGGAGGGCGAGGAGAAAGGAAAGGGGAGGGGGAGGGGGAAGGGAGGGGGAGGGGAGGGGGAAGGGAGGGGGAGGGGAAGGGGGGGAAGGGGAAGGGGTCTGCGGCCCAGCCCTGCCTCCCACCTTCCCTCTCCCGACTCTTCCCTTCCTGTCTCCTGCCGGGTCCCCAGGAAAGATGAAGGGGTTCTCCCTGCTGCCGGGGCTCCAGGAGTTCTGGGTGGACAACACCACCTCAGTGTCGGTCCCCATGCTCTCGGGCATCGGCACCTTCCACTACTGGAGCGACACCCAGAACAACCTCTCCGTGACCCGCGTGCCCCTCAGCGCCAACGCCTGCCTGCTGCTCATCCAGCCGCACCGCGCCCCCGACCTGCGGCAGGTGGAGGCCGTCACCTTCCAGCACACCTTCCTGACCTGGATGAAGAATCTCTCTCCCCGGTACGGCTCCGGGAGACTGCTTGGAGCCTCCTGGGCTGCGCCCCTGGAGAGCGGGGAGCTGCACGGGCGGCTCTGCCCGGGCAGTGGGGGGCACGGGTGGGCGTGGGCACGGTGTGGGCCGAGCCCTGGGCGCCCAGCGGGTGGGGTGGCGATGGTGCCTGAGCACCCTCCACCCAGCAGTGCCCCCTCCGTCCGTGGACCCAGCTCTTGATTTGTCTTCTCTCTCTGGGTGCAGGAGAGGTAGGGGAGGAGGGGGCCCGCTTTTCCCCATGCTTCCGTTTACCCACAGGGCTGGGAGGCCCACGGTCCACACGCCCTCTGAGAGGGGACCTTGGCCGTGTGTGATCCGCTGCATTCCAACAGCTTCCGGGGGACGGACTTTCCAGCAGCACCGGGACCCCTTCAACAGCCCTGGGAGCAGGGGGGCTTTCTCGGTGTGCTGCTCGACTCCAGGACTCCCCTAGTCTGCTGCCTGGGTCATCTGCTCCTCTTTCCTCCTGTGACGGGAATAAAGTAACTCCCCTCCACTGGGGCATTAGACTTGCTTACATATCAGGCCCGGAGCAGTGGGTCCAGAAGTCTGTTCTGAGACAGGCACCAAGGGGCACAGAGGGCCTCCTGAGGTCAACTCTTTTGAAGTCAGTTTTTAAAAATTGTGGTAAACACATAACCTAGAATTTACCACCCGAGCCATTTTTTAGTGTATATCTCTGTGGCATCAATACCTTCATATTTTTGTGCTACCAACCATCCGTCTCCAGAAACTTGTCATCTTCCCAAACTGAAACTCTGTCCCCATTAATCACTAACAACTCATTTCCCCTCCCCGCAGCCCCTGGCGACCACCCTTCTACTTTGTCTCTATGAATTCCACTCCGCTGTGTACCTCCTATAAGTGGTATCATATAGTATTTGTCCTTTTGTGTTGGGCTTATTTCACTGAGCATAACGTTTTCAAGGCTCATGCATGTTGTCTCATGTGTCAGAATGTCCTTCCTCTCTGAGGCTGGAGAGTATTCCATTGTGGGATCTGCCACGGTCTGTTTATCCATCCATCCGCTGATGTACACCTGGGTCACTTCCACCTTTTGGCTGTTGTGAATAGTGGTGCTCTGGACATGGGTGTACTGTCAACCCTGTAAGGGTTTGGAACATCGCTGGAAACATCTATGGGCTTTCAGGTTGCCCAAGGAAGGCAGAGGTAGTACATGGAGGTGAACTGACTTGACATAAGTGACATGCCCGGCACAGAGGCTGACATTGTACCTTCTCCCCCTCCCACGGGGAGCTCACCACTGAAAGGTAGCCAGTGAGACATGACACGTTATCTTAGAGGACAGCGTTTTAAAATTAACCGAGTACGCTTTCAATGCAGCCAACTTAAAAAAGGAGTAGAAAAAAGAATAGACAACTATTCACATCAACCCCCAGAGAGCACTGTTGTACATCCGTTGTACTGTACATCCCTCCCACAGAATTTCAAAGAAAATGAAGGGTTTTTTTGTTGCATTTGTCGCTGAAAATTTTCCCGAGACACCCTAGCTGGGTGAGGGTGGCAAACGCCCCCTCCTTCGGGGACACATGCCACCCGGTTTCCCGGGTCTTCCGTGAGTCCGGTGTGGCCTGGGGCTTCACAGTGGGAGCTTGGTAACCGTGTGTCATCTCCCCAGGGCCATCCGCCTGACCATGCCCCAGCTGACACTGAAAGGGTCCTACGACCTGCAGGACCTGCTTGCCCAGACCAAGCTGCCCACCCTGCTGGGCGCCGAGGCGAACCTGGGCAAAATCAGCGATGCCAGCCTCAGAGTTGGAAAGGTACCGTGCCGCCAGCGTCTGTGCCTGACGTGGGCTCTGTGTGTTCCCGGGGTTGGGAGGCACGGGCGGGAGGGACACAGAGGAGGCCTGGTGGGCAGGAGGAGAGAGGGGAGCGCATGGCCGGGCGGCTGGGGGCCCAGGGTGGCAGAGAAGTGACCAGAGCTCTCTGGGGCTTTCCAGGGACAGCTGGAGGGCAGCAAACCTCTCCCCACCACGCGCTCTGGGCTCTGTCCCGCCTGGCCCAGCCTCGGGTCCTCCCCAGATCCTATAGCAGGGTTGGGACCGGGACCAGGAGAGTAGGGCCTCTAGGCTGGCTGCCGGCCCTGCCACACAGCTCCCGGCTTCAGGGACGCACTTAGCAGTAGACGGACGGTCCAGGGGCACAGGGGGCGACGGACACCCGCAACCGAGAAACGCCTGCACGCTGGGAGGGAGGGGAGGCCGGGCGGCTCACAGTCGTGGGCCCGGAGCCCTCTGTGCTGAGTTCACAGAGAGAAGCACCTGCCCGGGACAGCAGGGGAAGGTGGAGACGGGCGGGTTTGGGGGACACTTTGGGGAGGAGCCGTCACATCGTGTGAGTCGGGCCGAGGGAGGGCGGGCAGGCTGGAGAGTGGTCCTCCCCAGGGCCCGGCCTTCAGGAGCGACCCCCAGGCTCGCTGCTTTGCAGGTGCTGAACAGCGTTCTCTTTGAGCTACAAGCAGACGAGGGAGAGCAGCCCACGGAGTCCGCACCACAGCCCGCTGGGCCCGAGGTCTTGGAGGTGACCCTGAACAGCCCATTCCTGTTGGCCGTCTTGGAGCGAGACTCGGCCGCCCTGCACTTCCTGGGCCGCGTGTCCAACCCGCTGAGCGCCGCGTGAGGCCCGCAGCCCGTGTGTCACCACCCGTCCCCGTTCTCTTCCACGGGGTCCACCGGGGGCCGGGAGCGGCCGCTCCTCCTGGGAAACGCGCACTGTGTACAATGAGCATCCTTCTCGGGCGGCTGGGGGGATGCAGGGCCACGAGCCGTGTTCTGTACAGGCCACTGCTCCTGAAGGAGCCTGAACACACCAGCTTGTCTGTGAAACCGCAAATGGTTTCCTTTTTCATCGAGGACAGAAATCGGGCTTTAAAATTAAAACACCCCTTTCTCGTTGCCCCAGGCTCCCCTTTGGCTTACTGAGTGTGACGATGACCTGCAAGTGGTCCACGATGCGTTCCTTTCTCCGGGTTTCTCAGTTTTTCTTTCCCCTGATACTTGTGGTTTTTGAAAAACACACGACGAAAAAAAACACAAGCGTCTGAATGTACGTTAGACCGTAATCCCATGGCTGACTATCCCTGCGTTATTAATAAATGTCTTGCAACAATAAGCAAAAATGAAAAACTCTTTCCCTCAGCAGCAGCAGGACAAATGTGTGCAAAGTAGCTGACAGGCTGTACCGACAAAAGGGCCTTTTAGGCCTTGGAGCCGTGTTTGGATGGGGCTTTCACGGAAGGCACAGGCTGTCCTCAGCCTCATCTGGACAAGTTCCAGGTGACGGTGACCAGCTGCGCACACCCCGCTGGGAAGCACTGGACCGGACGCCCTGCAGGATTGCTGCTCACGCTGTGCTTGGGATCCCAAGATGGAGAGAGAAATCGTCACCCATGAACGTGGGCACACGCCTCGCAGTCTGCTGAGTGCCTGCCTGCCCCCCCACTTTCTAGATCTCAGGCAGAGCCTGAGAGGGAGGTGGGCCCTCGCAGGCCGGCCCATGCTGCTCGCCCCGAACTGTGAAAGTGAAATGCACGCAGAGCACCTTCGGTCCCTGACTAAGCCGTCTAGTCTAAGCCGTCTTGAAGCGTGGCCACTATCCGTAAGGGCCAAGGAGCAGGGGAGGGAGCCGGAGGCTCGAGGGCTGGGAGTGGGCAGCGTCTTGGCTCTGCGTGTAGGAGCTGCCCCGCCCATCCCAGACTGGGCTCACTGCAGCCGCTCCAAGGGCCCGGCTCTTCCAGAGGGAACTGCGGGGATGGGGTGGGCGTCTGCTCCTCGGACCACCCAGGCCGGCAGGGGACAGCAGCTCAGCTTCTCTCCCCACACGCCCAAGCCCCCCTCTGTAGTAAAAACACCTCTCCCTAGTTTCGATGTCACGGGAGACCGCTGTCCTTCCCAGCCGTCTAGTCTGCTGCGCCGGGCACATGAGAGGCGTTCCAGAGATGGGCGGCTGGCAGGAAGCCCAGCTCCAACACTTACGAACTGCTGTGTGCCCCAGATCCAGTTACTTTGCCTCTCTGGGCTTCCCTGCCTTTATTTGTAAAATGGGAAACACTTGAATGAATAGCTGAATAACAACCACCAATACGTCAATGGCCCTCAGTCCACACAAAGGTCACGACCTCCCTGTCTGGAAGTCCTGCTCCACAAAAGTACGGCAGGAAGGGGGCTGCCTATCTGTGGGCAGCTGTGGCAGGCTAAATAATGGAACCCAAAGACACCCAGGTCCCAATCCCTAGAACCTCTGAATGTGACCTTACATGGCAAAGGGGGCTTTGCTGATGTGATTAAAGGTCTTTAGGCGAGAAGGTGATCCTGGATTATCTGGGTGGGCCCTGGGTGCAGACACAGGCCTCCTTGTAAGAGGGAGGAACAGAGAGACTGGAGGAGGAGAAAGGAGATGTGACATGGGGCCACAGGGCAAGGAGTGAGGACAGCCCCGAGAGGCTGCACAGGAAGGGCAGGGTCCTCCGCTAGCGTCCGGGGGAGCACTGCCCCGGGAGCCTAGGAGAAAGGCAGGCCCGCAGGCCCCGCCCAGACCTCCTGAGTCGGAATCTGCATCTTTGCAGGAGGCCCGGGGATCACCTAGAATTTAGGAAGCACTGCTTTAAGCGATGCTCAAAACCTCCCCTCCAAGCACATGCTTCTAGACGGGAACGTGGCCACCACCAGTCAGGACCCACCACTTGGAGTTAGGGTCTCGAGGGGACAGACGCATCTGCAAATCAGAACCACAAATCATCTGCAAATCAGACGCATCTGCAAATCAGAACCACAACCATCACGGTGTCTTCTGTAATTCCTAAAACAACTTTGGGCGAAAAACGGCTTTTATTTTCAAAATAGGTGCTGACTACTGGATTCAGAGCTGCCCTTCAAAACAATCCCCCCAGCACATGCCTTCCTGCATCTGACAAACATCTGTGAGGGCGCTGGGTGCCCAGCTTTGGGCTGAAGTCGCCTGGATAGACCTGGGGCAGCGCCACCACGGCAGCCAGAGGGAGGGGATATCTGTGCCCCGGCCTTATCTCCAAAAGCAACTGGCAGTGCACGAACGGACCTGCTGCTCTCTGCTCCGGAGCTCTTTTACAAATGCGAAGTCGGCTCAGGATGCTACAAGAATACTCAGTACCGACGTCCTGTGGATCACTTAACACAAAAATATTAACGGATTAACGGTAGGGGTTTGTTTCTCTTACACATTTCTGCAGCCAACCGTGCGTCTTCCTGGGGTTGTGAGTGCTTATCCAGTGACAAGGTCATCATCCGACAACTACAGGTCCCTTCAATCTGACATTCCAGCTGGCACGAGCCCCGGCCCAAGGACGGCCAGGGGACGCGCCTCATGGCCCCCGAGGGGTGTCATCAGATCCCAAACCTGTTTCGGACTCAACTCCTTAGTTTCTGTTTCGTCATCTGCAAACTGGGAACAACAGTGCTGGAGTTGGAGGGGCTGATAAACCGTATCCCTGTCCGCCACGTTCTGAAACAACCGATAAAGGCAAAGCAGCCGGGGAGATGGGGACAGCGCCGGAGTCCATCGCTGAGACTGGGCCACGTGGCTGCCGAGGCAGGCCGCGTCAGGCGTGCACGAGGCTGCCGAGGCCCCGAGGGAGCCCGCGGGATGCGGAGGAGGCGGTGATGCAGCGTGTGCTGTGCACCCCGTCGCGCCGAGCTGCAGGCTCGCCTCCTGGCACGAGGCCCTTCCTCAGCTCCCAGGTGCGCGTGCAGCTCCGAGGCGGCACAGCGGGGCCGGCTCTCCCCACTCCGCACCCACCTCTCCTCCCCGTCTCGGCCCCTGCCGCCCACGGGCCCGGCCCCGCACAAGGAGCACCAGCCCAGGCGGGTGAGCCGGCGCCCCCGGCCGAGCGGGCTCAGTCCCTTCGCGTCAGCCCCTCCCGTGGTGTCACTCGCCCCTGTCCCTCTGACCAGCTTCCTAATGTCACGCAGAGTTAGGACACCCATCCGTCCAAGGGCAGGGCCTTCCCTGCCAGGACCGGGGCACCTGCTCTCCGCGGGGGGGGATGCCACAGCGCTGCCCAGCTGTGCCCGCTGCTCTCCCGGGGGGTCCCCTCCCCTCACCCCCACTTCCCCGGCTCCGCCGCCTCGTTCCTGCCGAGGCCTCCCGGGTCTTCTCCCCTAACTCCCGGTCACCCTTCTCTCCCCCTAGAGCTAACCTTGGACCGGACTGAGACACGAGGAAACGCCAAGGCAGAGCAGGAGGCGCACCTGCTCTCGTGTCGTCGTCGGGCTGAAGAGGCACACACCACGGCCCAGCACAAGCACTTGCACGCGCGTGTGAACCCGTGAGCCGACGAACCAGCCGCGTGCTGTCAGTACCTCCTTCCAGCACTCCCCACTCTTCTCCCTCCCCGACGCGCAGGAGGCGGTTGCCGGGCGGGTGCGCTGGGTCACACTCCCTGGGCCCGGAACCGCCGCGCACCTGAAGGGAGGCTCTGGGCGGACGGGACCCCGCAGGTGCCAGAAGAGGGGGCGCGTCGTCACAGGCATGACTGAGGAGCACTGGACCTGTGCGCAATTCACACATCAGAGGCACACAGGCTTTGGCAGACTCTTCTTTTATTTAGGAGACCAACGCCCCCCCCCCCCCGCTGGTTCGAGCGCCCGACAGAGGCCTGGGTGACGTGCACTGTTCCTGAACGCCTAACGGGGGAACGGGAGCCACCAGGACCGTGCCTTCTAGAAAGTCAGGAAGTGGGCAGTTACTTTCATCGTGGAGAAGGGCGTTTGCACAGTATGGTCACCCCTCTGCAGCCGGCCACTTCTAACTGCAGGATCAGGGAGACGACTTTTTACATTCATACATATATTTCCTTCAATCATATCTTAGAAATCAGCTCTGCCACGCTAAGATTTACGAAAAAAATAAAATAATTTGCTCTGTAAACTATAGTAGAAAGTTTCAAATGTCTTAGTTAAAAACTATCTTCCATACAACGGAAAAAGGCTTTTGTATTCTTTTTGGGTGAAAGGAAACCCAAACAGGCTGCGGGGGAGGCTGCCCTAGCGCGTTGCTGGGACCCGTGCGAGCGCTTCTTGGCTGCAGGCCGTGAGAGAACAGAGCCGCTTTCTTCCCTGCAGGCGCGAGGCCCAACTTCTTCTCCCCTGGGCTCTTCCAAGATGCTTAAGGCTGCTCCGCCGTTGCCTGGTCCGTAGCAGCAGCAACAAGCTCTGTAAGAGCTGGAAAGCTTCTTATGTCCTTTGTCCGCAGGCCTATCTTTTCGATCTGCAAAGGCCACGGGGATGAATCAAGTTACTGCAAGGTGAGCTGAACGTGGAGAGACCCTTACAAAGAAGGAGACAAAACATCCACCCTCACCTCACCCTCCGCGGAACCAGAAAAAGGCAGTTCCCTAATGACTGGCAGGGTATTCCTTCCTTCCAAATAAATGAAGTAAAAAAAAATTTCCTTATCGTAGAATTTATTTCTGGGGGTCCTTCTAAGAAGCCAGTGTTAAGTTATGTCAGTTCATTGAATCAGACCAGGACAAGAGCCTCTTCTGTGGGCTGGAAGAGGAAACTCACACTAAGAGAAACAATAAAGTAATTTTTTAACTGAAGCATTTTCAGAAAACAACCGGCCTGAGACCTTCACTTCTTAGTGTGCCATCCACAACCTTTTCTCAGAAGCCGATGAAGTCAAACAGCTTTGCACAGCAGCTGCTGTGGATTATTTCAGTGACAGAGACGCAGGATGCAGCGTCCTTCCCACCTTAACCCAACTACACACGCACGCGTGCACAAGCGGGCCTGGAAAAACCCAGACCGAGTGTTGAGTCTCTGCTGGCGTGCTGTGGCTCGTCTGGGGGCTGGGGTCGAGGACTGCCTTTCCCTTCCCTCCCCGGCCCACAACTCTTTTGCTTGTTTGCTCTTCATGTGTCTATAACCAACTTTCCTGCCTGTCAAAAGACTTCTAAGTTTCTCCTGAGAAATCAAGAAACAAGGCAACGGACTTCTGCCAGAATGCATCTCTAAATTCACCCGAAAGGGGAAAAATTTAGATTTTCAGTGATGACCCTGAACTGTATGAAAGAGTGACTAGAAAACAAGGCATCTTCTGATGGGAATGTTATGATCTCACTTCTTTTTCTCTCGCAAAAAGGTCTTCCTTGAGGATCTACTGCTACAGACAACCTAAGCAGTTGACAAAGCCAGTTTCTGAACACCCCAAAGCTCTGACAGTCTGTGAGGACGGAAGGCCCTGCGCGGAGTCCACACCTGCCCCTACGTGAATGTCCACCCACACGCCGTGACCCCAAAATCCGTGTTTCATAGAAAACCTACAAAACGCAGGCAGGGAGGCAAAGAAGCTGTGCTATTTTTCAAGCACCGCACTGAGAAATCAACGGCCTGATGCTTCTCTAGTTTTTCTAAAGCCAAACTAACAAATATCTCAAAAGACCCTCATCTGGCACCCATGACGTATCAGGCACGTTCCAGGCAGTGGACCAAAAGGACACCATCTCTGCCCACGGGCTCACCCCCAGCGGCTTCGGGAACATGAATGCCAGCGAGCCAAGAGGATGTCAATTCCCTGGACCTCAAAAAGTCTGTCTTTTCTTTCTCATATTCCCTAGGGGCACGTCCTCCTCCTTCAAGTGTCTGGGGCCCTGGCCCTCTTTTCTAGCACCGGGAATGGACTCCCGGTCCCTCCCAGCATCTCTGGGCCCAGGCGCACCACCAGCTGGCTGTCGGGCCCTCGGAATGTGGAGTCAGGCCCCCTGGAAGGACGGCGGCGCTCAGGTCACCTGCTCTCCTAAATATGCGACGTCCAAGGCCAACTGCAGCCTGATCTTGTCATCGTCACTCATGCCGCCGCCACTGGGCCCGGCGGGGGTGGCGGGAGTGGTCCTCCTGGCTTGTTTCAGCCTCTTCAGGCTCTCCTCCATCTTCCTCACGGAGTTCAGGACGTCCGACACGGTCTCATAGTACCTTGGGCACGAGACGCACAGACTGGTGAGAGACACGACGCCAAACACGCCCACAAGCTTTGTGGACCAAAACAGGGATTTTTAAGATGAAAATTCAATTCCAGTAAAAAAAAAAACCAGCCACGGTAACACTGTTTCTCAAGACTGAAAGAAAAACAGGGTCTTGAGTGTCCAGCACTGCATCCTCTAGGAACATGAGAACTACGTATGTGAATTGTGTCTAAAATTTCAGCCCTGAACACTAAGCAAGAATCACAGGCCAAGCTGTCTTTCCTGTGTCAGGGGTGAGCAGCTGCGGCTCGTTCCCCAAATGCAAGGGACAAACCCATTTGCCATCAGTTCTAGGAAAAGCTTGTCTTTTAAAACGTATTTCAGAGCTCTTAAATAAAACTAATTGCCTTTAACTAGTTTCAATATAATTTCCAAATTATAAATGAGTTATATTTCAAAATTTTGTTTACAAGCTGGTTACTTAGCATTTGGAATACATTTCCCCACAGAAACAGTATGATAACTCATTGTTATGTTCTAAGTTAACTCACAAATGCTGCTTAACTCATAAGTAGTCGAAAGAAACAAAATACTACTGCAAAATTAATAATTAAACAAAATCCAACAATAAAATCAAATAATATACTTTCTGACATAACTCAGTGCTGGATCTGGGGAAAAGTAGGGGGAGTCGGAACTGAAGAGACGTTCGGCCACAGTGATACTGAAGACCTCCCCTATTCTCGTTAGTGTTAGGATTTTGACACCCATCCTTCAACAGCTGTCATTACACTGCACAGTGAGCGTTTCCGCTTCCTTGATTACACTGGTCTCCCCAGCGCAAGTCTGCTGATTATGTGGCATGACTGGAGCCACCATGGACTGACAGAGCTGAAGAGAAAGGACCTGAAAGGAGAAAGCGTGCCTGGACTTGCAGAACATTCCTGCACGAAGCGACGTTAAGGACAGTCCGAGGCAGTGTGCCGGGGGGACTGTGGAATGTGCCCGGGCCCCGAAAGGTGTGTGAGCTGGGCGACGCCAGGCAGAGCCTTGGGTGGGGTGGAGCGAGCACAGCCGGGAAGGGGCTGAGTGCCCGCACCCTGCCTTGTCCAGCGATGGGGCCACTGGATGTTCTCACCACCTTATGTACAAGCAGCCTGTGATGGTCCCAGTGACCTCCGGCTTAGGGCTTTTCTAAGAGTGCAGAATAGCCCGCTTTTAAGCTACTTACTTATGCGTGCTCTCGGAGAGAGCGCCTGCCAGCCACCGCTGAATCATGGCTCGCTTGAGCTTATCCTCGTGCCCGCTCTGCAGCTGGTACAGCGGCTTCAGAGCACCGTCCACGTACGCGGAGGCGGTCGTCGGCACCTCCTGGGATCATGTCGGTAGGGGTTAGAGATGAACAGAAAAACAAAAAGAAGGAAGAGAGCAAGTTACCCAAACCTCACGTTCAAAAGGGCGTTACGCAGGTCCCGGTCTGGAGACACATACAAGCGCTGCCCACAGAAAGAGCCGCGGAGACCGAGAGTACAAGCGCTGTCCACAGAAAGAGCCGCGGAGACCGAGAGTACAAGCGCTGTCCACAGAAAGAGCCGCGGAGACCGAGAGTACAAGCGCTGTCCACAGAAAGAGCCGCGGAGACCGAGAGTACAAGCGCTGCCCACAGAAAGAGCCGCGGAGACCGAGAGTACAAGCGCTGCCCACAGAAAGAGCCGCGGAGACCGAGAGTACAAGCGCTGTCCACAGAAAGAGCCCCGGAGACCGAGAGTACAAGCGCTGTCCACAAAAAGAGCCGCGGAGACCGAGAGTACAAGCGCTGTCCACAGAAAGAGCCCCGGAGACCGAGAGGGAGCCGGGGAGGACGCCGCCCGGATCCGACTGGACTCGGGCGCCCTAGCCTGGTGCCCACACGCATCACCCGGCCACCTCGTTAATCCCGGGTCTGATTCCGTGTGTGTGCTGCAGGGAGGGGAACGGGCCAAGTTGTGAGATGGCACATTTCTAACCAGTTCCCACCAGTGACCAGTCGCTGCTGGTCAACAGACCACCATTTGAGAGGTCAGAATCTAGGGTGTCTGACTTTTCTTAGTTTTGGTTTCTTCATCCGTGAGTAAGGACACGGGCGCTCACTCTGTAGGACTAATGAGGGTATAAGGTCTTTAGCACGGTGTCTGACCCACGATGCAAGCGCTCGGTAAATGTAACACCCCGTTGAAGAGAAAGGGAAAAGTTGCTAGATTCCTAAAGGAAAAGTAATGAATTTGGCAAAATAAAATAGGTCTCTCCCACTGCAGACCAGAAAATCGGGAGATAAGGTACTCTCGCTAGAAATGGGAATTCTGCTGCGTGTCCCAGATTTTAAAAGCAAAAGGAGGACAGCCCCAGCGGAGGTGAGCTGGGTCTCAGCTCGGCACTCAGCCCAGCCGCTCGCTGCACCCAGAACCCGGCCGGGCGGGAAGAGTAACCCCGACAGCAGAGCAGGCCGCAGGCTCAGCGCACAACAGAGAGGCGGCCCCGCCCGCCCAGGCGTGTCTGTAGGAACTCCGGGATATTCCAAAGGAGCACAATGCTGCAGGAGGTTCTCACAGCTCCTGAGAATAATTTCAGTTGTAAATGGCCTAAAACCCAACTATCCAACTGGGAGAAAAGAAAATCTAGAGGGAAAATAAGTGAGAACTAGCAAGAATGAAATGAGCATAAATAAACGCATGAAAATGAGAGTTCAAGGGGGAAAACTAAAACGCTGGTAAAAACAAATCCCCCAATCCCCATTCTACAAAGTGAGGACACAGAACTCGGCTTTGAACACCAGTGTGAGCTTAATTTTTCACCTTATGAATGCCTTTAATATTTTTTAATGCAGCTTTTTTTTATACCTTATCCAGTAAAAGACAGGAGAAAGCAGGTACTTCCAATGACAATATAAAAGGAATAAGGTAAATTCAGACCTTTTCAAATATAAGATATGAAGACCAAAAGAAGGGTAGGACTTAAAAATATTTTATTAAAATGCTTTCTTTGAAAATACGACTTTTCCTTAAGGCCAGAAGTCCGTGCTGTGCAAGTCCAACTACCTAAGTTGTGTCTGTGCCACGTCTCCTGAGGAGCCCCCTTCTCACAAATAGGGTTTCTCTCCATGAGACGGATTCTCCCCCCGAGAACCTGTTTCTGTCCCTCGCTTAACCACTTCCTCCCTCTCTGGCCTTCCTGCTATATATTTCCCCACCTCGAAATCCTTTTCAGTGAGGGCACTGACCTTATTGGTTCTTCGGTACAGCCTGGGAACCTCCAGGGCACTTTTCAGGTGACTGAAGCAAGACTCACTCAAGTCCTGGGTGATTCTGTCGCTCAAGGCAGGCACACAGGCAGACAGGGACAGCCGGGAGTCCTCCAGGGCTGCTGCAGAGACAGAAGCCTGTGTTTAATCACGCTACCCAGGCCCAGGGGTGAATTCTATTTTAAATACCGTCAATGTATTTAGAGAGCGTACTACAACAAACCAAATCAAATCAAATTATTAGAATTAAACAAAATATCTCATTCAAGGAAGTTATAAACACAGAACAGAATACAGAAACAACCAAGGACTTACAACTAGAGAAGAAAATGGTTAGTTAAAATTTATCCTACAGTCTCTAAAATTCTATTGTAAATTATTTCTTATTCAAAGATTTGCTGAATCTAAAGATTCATTTTTACCTGAGATAGAAGAAAAATTCTTAAAGCCAATCACTTCAAGTTTTGGCCTGATTGTTTCCAAGAGTTCTGGAAGCTGAAATAAATATGCACTTTATATAGTCAGTTACTTTTTATAAATCAAAGGAAGAGTCAATTCTTTATGCATCTACAAACTCTAGAATATTATTAATGAACGATAAAACTAAACTCAGAACTTCCAGTGATTTTCATCAGAAGAAAACAAAATTCCTAATTAATGCTTTCACTATGAAAGAATCCAACAACATGGAAAACAGCATTTTCACGGCTATTAACAGACCCAGAAAATACGCAAAATCATTTTCTATTCTGTAGCTCTCCCCAGTACCAAAAAAACTCATGGTAAACACCACGTTTTTGCTCCAAACATACAATATTTGTCCAAGCACCACAAAATATTTAAACTTGAGAAAAGCAGAACTACATATCACAGCACTTAAATACATGCATCCCACAGAGTTCTGTCCATGGTAAAAGCAAAAACATGGAATCTATTTGGAGAAAACAGGAAGGAGTGTTAATAGGTCAGCACTTTCAAAGTATAGCTGAAGATTACATATTACCCTGAAATACTGGGTAAGTGAATTAGAAATAATTAAAATCCAACCCACTAAAGGTCATGCCTGCACAGAGTAAGCTGAGCTAATGCAAACAACAGTGGTGCCTGGTGTGCTGCAAGCCTGTGGCGTCGCCGCTGGAAGGGAAGCTGAGGCTCTGGGCCAGCACGTCCTAGGTGGGACCGGTGAGCAAGGAGGAGGGAGCACGCCGGGTAGGGGAGTGGGAACAACACCCAGAAGGGAGGCGAACGGATGTCCTCTCAGGGCGCCCTGGGCCCACAGTTCTACGCCCCATGAGGCCAGACGCTGCACACGCTGAAGCCGGTACTTAGAATCCCTCTGGGACACAGGCTCACCTGATCCTGAAGCCTGTCCAGGTCTGCGACCACGTAAACAAGCTGAGTGCTGGAAACGGGGACGACGGGCTTCGTTTCGGAAGGGCCGCTTCCTTGGTCTTCGCAATTTCCTTGGGTGACGGAAGGATCTTTGCTGCCAGTTACCAAAGGCTTTTTAATATCCTTGGCACTTTCATTAGAGATGGGCCTGAGTAAAAGCTGAAAAAAAGGATTTCAACGATTAAATGTGTTTCCACCAGCAAGATACATGAGCATTTATATAGGTCAGTGACTCACCATAAAATGCCAGCTGTCCACAAAGGATTCAGTGAAAGTTTACTCATGAAAAGTCACAACCCTCTCCCCAGGCAGGTGTGGAAAATAGAGAAACAGGACAGACTGCAACCCCATGTGCATTTCCCCTCCTTGACTTAAGTAACGGGCAGAAATAAAACAATAGGCCCCTAAACTAAAGGAAAATTAAGATCTGGAACATCATAAATTTTAAAAAATTAATTAACTGCTTAAGGTAAATAATTTACTGTATTTACTTAATAAATTTATTATCATCTTAAGGGTAAAAAAATCAAAATCTAAACCTCAATTATGCTTCAAATAACACAAACGACAGAAGTGTTCTTTGCATGATGGATTGCTACAAGGGGAAGAAACCTACGAGATGTGCACTGGGATCAAGAAAAGAATGGAATATTCTGGATGTGAGAAGAATTACTGGCTAGCATCGTGCTTGGGCGTGACGTAGCAGGCCCAGGCCTAACAGAACTGTACCGACCCGACCGTGTGCCGGGAACTGCACGGTCTTCGTGAACAGTTTCACGGAGCAGGGTGGTCTCCTGAGACCCCCTCTGAGCAGAGAGAGGCAAAGGCGGAGGAGGAAAGGAACTTCCGTGGAGCGCCGCTGTCTGCCAGGCCCCTTGGTTATCAGTTGGCTGGTCAAATCTCTCTCTACTCCTCACAACAAGCACAGACAGAAGCTGTTTTCCTACTTTACAGATGAAGAATCTGAGACTCAATTTCCCTAAGACCACGAAATGAGATAAAGAGTGGCAGAGCCAAGGTCTGATGCTGTCTTGAAAGCCTGCACTCTTTCCACTGAGATACTCTGCTTCAGCTGGAAGAGTGCTTTCCTTTCCATGGATGAGGGCTTCCTCATGTCGCCTTCCCTGAGCTTCCGCTCACATCTCTTTTATACTCATCACCTTGCCGTGGCCAGGGCGTGCGTCTGTCACCGAGCTGTCTGTGCAGCAGGCCTCTCTGAGACACGGGCGCAGGGCCTGGCAGGGCCGGGGGCTCAGCAGCGGACCACACGAGTACTCCCGTGGCTTTACGCACAATATCTAATAAGCCATCAGAGGCGTGCGGACACTTAATGCATCCAACTACTACTTCTGAAATGGAGGGAAGGTTAATTAATTTTACTACCTTTTAATCTCAACCACTTGGGGTTTTTACACTTCCAAATACTAAATACTAAAATACGCATTTTTTAAATCATTTTCATTAAAATGGGCATTTCTGTTTTAGTCTGGAGGCAAAGATTCTGGTTTTCAGAAGGGAAAAATGAGGTGGTCGGTGTGGCAGTTTTCAAAAAGACAAAGCACTGACCACGTGACAGCAGACACCCCTCAAGGCCACACGCGCAAGAGCGAAAAGGAGACCCAGAAGCGGAATTGGATAGAAACTGAGACGCTGGCCTGTAGTCCCCGCATCAACCTCTCATGACAACACGGCCCCTAAAACTCTCAGCACGTTTAGCCTCACCCATCCTGAATTCGTTTCAGCCTGGATTAGGGATGAGCCACCCGTCAGCCCTCACCTCCTTGACAAACACGGAGTACCGCGCCAGAATCTGCAGAGTGAGTCTCCACAGACGATGCACCAGCGACGGCAAGAACATCTGGTCAGACCAACACCTCTGCAGGCTGCTCCACGTCCTGTGAGAAGCCAAGAGGCAATACGAACTTCCAGCTAGACAAAAAACATACAGTTAAGGAATCTCAGCTGAAGGGCTAACGGCTAAAATCTTCAACGTACAACCCAAGAGTGAAGCCACTGGCCTTCTCAAGAACCCTATGTGGTCAGCAAAGTTTTAGGGAGGTGTTTCTAATTTTACATGACTCCCCCTCCCAGGCATTTGATAAACATTAAACATAAACGGCATTCAGAAATCATCAGTTAGCAGGCACTTTGTACCAAATCAACAAACACGAGCTGGAGTGGCAGTCACTGGCAAGGGTTTCATCTTTGGTTCTGAATTTGTCCTGTCTTCTCCTCCCCTCCTGAATATGCTATTTCAATACAGGATGTCGATTACATATGGCCATTTTTGGCAAAAACAGCTGGAAAACAACTTTGAGGCTAAAAGAGTGCAGCTTAGATGGAACTTGGCTGCACGAAAGGGAGCAGAAAGTGGAGTGGAGCTGCCCAAAGACCTTTGTGGCTATAGGAACAGCCACCTACTAGGTGAGTGGCCACCGGGGACGGCTACAACGTGACACACGAACGAGGCTGTAGGGATGCAAATGAGGCAAACGTGTCTGGAAAGCGTATCCTAACCCCAGCCACCTGCGCACGGTCCCAGGACTGGCCCAAGGGCTCTGGAGGCCTGGGGCCAGGAGCCCCACCTGTGAGCCGTCCCCCAGAGGGAAAGCCGTCCTGGTCCTTCACCTCAGCTCGGGAAAGAAGCGGAGCGTGGCCACTTGGCTGCAAAAAGGGCTGCTCCCTTAAGCACAGCAGCGGTTATATCCCCTTGACACGTTACACTGAGGAATGAAAATGAAGTCTCCTTCCTGCGTTCTTAAAGCAGCCTTTTTTATCATCTCTGTACAGCAAGAAGCTCTATAAACTTTTTTTTAAAAAAGAAGTTAAAGTACGTCTTTGGGTCTAACTTACTGGAAGATAGGAAAAGGTGAAAGTGCCCCAGGGTACTGAGGTCCCCAAGATGACTTGGTGAGCCTACTTAACTCACTTAGTGACAGCCTGTCATTTGTCACTTTGAGGAAGTTACCTGGTGCGTCTTCCAGGACATCTGTAAGTGCTGCTTCTAAGGATCCCGCTATTTCTCTAAATCTGAGAGAAAAACAAGAGCGTAAACTGTTGTTTTCTCTGCTGCAGGCGGCTGTCCCACCCATCCTCCCCTCTCCCCACGAAACAGGACCTTCCTCCACTGGCTTGCTGGTGAGGCCAGCGCTGTCAGAGCTGCCACACCAGCCCTGATGCCTGTTCCCCAGACTTTTTTTTTTTTTTTTTACTGAGCAGGAAATAAATGTGTCTCAATTAATCTACCAGGAAGCCATTTCCGGCAAGTCCCACCGGCTATAATCAGGTAATCACTTGAAGGCCGTAAGACTGGTTTTTCCAATCCTCTTACATCAGCCCTATCAGAAGAAAGTGAATGTCCCCCAAACTAAGAAACGGGAAAGCTATACTGTGTGTCTTTGTTTGCAGCTTGAGAAAGTCACTGAAGGTAGGCAGCTCCACCAGAACAACTCTCTGCCTGGTGCTCTTCGCGTGTCCGCTGCCGGGCTCTCGCGCTGCCATGGTAACTGGCCCGGCCGGCCCCGAGGCTCAAGACCTGCTTCCTGGATGGGTTTTCTTTTTCCTCTGCTGGCCCACTTGTCCCCTCATACCGTCCTGTCACAGACTTCTATTTTAATGACTAGTGTGGACACATTTTTATGACTCTGAAATGAAAACTCTGTGTGTCTGTGTGTGTGTGTGTGTGTGTGTGTGTGTGTGTGTGTATTTCCTTAACTAGCTGCTTACGTAGCATCTTTCTTCCCAACTATGTAACTCTTCCATCTTCATACTTTCTTCACCACACACTCTTCTGTCACCTGCTAGTTCCCTTGCTAGCAGTAAGTTCTGACACATGCTGCACATCAGTTTACTGAAGTCGTAATTCTGGTGTTTGGACAGCACTCACGTGCTTTTTAAAAGCGGTTCAGAGGCTGGATTTCAGGAGCAAAAGCACTGCACACGAGGAGCAGCCGCCCTGCCCGCCACAAGGTGCGAGTGGCTGCAGCGGGGGGCTCTGGGCCGCCCTGGGCACTGGAGCTGGCCAGTGCCCGCAGCGTCCCTGCACCACAGGGAGGGAAGGGACTCGCCCTCTGCCCCGTGAAGCCTGCGAAAGGCCAGTCTCTCCGAGCAGCAGGGAGAGGCCCAGAGGGAGCAAGTGACAGAAGGCAAGCGGGGAACAGAAGAGAGCACCGGGGCCCAGCGAAGGAGGCGGTGGCCCCGAGCACAGTGAGGGCGGGGAGGGGCTGCCCCGCGGTGGAGAGAGCAAACCAGCACCTGCGTCAGCCTCAGACCCTCGGCCCACCTTTCCTCCAAATCCACACAAAACACGGAAAAGGCCTGACAGCTAACACAGCACCGTTTACAACAGGGAACACCGGCCCCCAAGGAAGGGAAGGGCCTGCAACGCGCGGCACATCCATGCTGACAGCACCACGGAGAGAGGTCAGCTCGAAGCTCTGCAGCCACAAGAAGAGCGGGTATAATTCAGTGCAGGTAAAGACACGGGATAAAATTATATGGACGCCTATGACAATTCTGATAAACACACAAACGAGAAAGTGCAAGAAAAATGCAGCAGACCCGACACCAGTGCATTTCACACAGACGTGCTGACTGCGTGAGACCAGCTGTTGGACCCTTAGAGGAAAGCTGTCTATGTCACGTGACCCAGCTGTCCCCTCGGCCCCCAAGAGCCAGGAGCCCAGCAGCAGTCCCTGGCACAGCCTTGCTGGGCAGTAACTTCCAGGACTGAAGTGATACGTTATACTTCTCAGAAAAGAAACGAAGTGAGATGTTACTTTGGTGAAATTTGAAAACTTGTGCTGTAGTCTTCACGTGTATATGGGATGCTATTCTACTCTTGATAGGAGATTTGTAAGAAAGGCAACCCCAAATACAAACACTCCCAAATTCTTACATTTGGGTTTGGGGAGGGTCTGGAGACGCACTTCCCAACGCATGTCTCTACTTCGCGCGTGCACACACTTGCGGAGGGTGGAGGGAAAGGAAGGTACGTTATGCCACACGGACTCCAGGTCACAAAGGAGTTACACCACGCTCAGCGTGTGCTGAATGTAACAGACACAGAGCACACATGTGACCGTCCTGGGAGCATATCACATTCTAGCGAGATTTCAATTAAAAAAGACCTAACGCTTTGCCTGTGGCATTTAAGGGGTGACCAGCCCAGTTTCCAGGTAACCACTGATTCGCTACCGTTTGAGACTGTTCTGCGCACATGTGCATTTAATCTCTTCCTATGAGAAACGGAGTCCTAACCCTACTTTCCGATACTCCTGTAAGAACAAATGAAGCGCAGACACAGCAGGGTACCAGGGGCAGGAGGGGTGCACGAGTGCTCACAGAGCGGTGCGTGTGGGCAGGGCTGCCTTCTTCCTGAAGGTGACGGGGATGCAGGCACAGAGTCAGACCCGGGAGCATCCACCTGCTACTGAGGGTGCAGTATTAATACTTCTTCCTAGAAACATGTCAACCCATCACCACCCCACTGGCTTTAGGCTTACTTTAAATGACCCTGATGTGAATCAGGTAACACTACAACTCTGACCCCAGCAGTGTTTGCAGAACATTCTGTCATCCCTCAGAATAAACAATCTAATGCCTGATAAAAATCGACAGAACGGTGTCCTATAAAGTATTACTTGAATTTATTTCTTAAACGGAAAAACAAAGGTATTGAAAGTTATGAAGTTCCACACTTCATAACTCAAACACCATTTAAAAAAAAATTTTATACATTTTAAATAAAACTGTTTACAAAGAAAAGTTAACCAATCCCTTTGAATGCTATGGCTAAAATCTGCTGAAGGTGAAAACATCTTTCAGGGCACCGGCTGAGTTCCGACAGAGTTTAAGGCTCAATCACCGGCTTTGAGAGAACGTATAATGAGAGGAGAACCTGCCGAGGCCGGGCTGTGCCGTCCCTGCGGGGCCCAGAGCTCCAGGAATCAAGGTGACAGTGCAAGATTACCGAGCACGGGGCCATGGGGTCTGGGGGAAATGACTAGAAAACAGGGGTTCGGAGGCAGTAGACGGGAGTATGGGCTGTGACGGCGTTGGATATCTAAAGCAATCTAATTTTGAACCTGGACTCCAAACGACATGGGACATTTGAAACATTATTTCTCTACTGCAGTCTTATGCTATAAAATGATGCTTCACCATTTTAAATTCTTCTCACAAACCAAAAGGGCTTCTTGCCCTGGCTTGGTCTTGATCATCACGTAACGATTACTTCCCATGCAGTCCATGAGTATCTTAGACAAAAAAAATCCTTAATTTCCTACCTACAGGATAATGTAACCTTGAAAAATTAAGCATAAAACCCAGTATTGCATGTAAAAGGGCATCTTACTAACAGTCTGACAGCTATGATTTCACTATCAAAAGATGATTACATACATTCTCCATCATGGCGAGTAATGACAAATCAAGGTATCTAATTCTTAGTGTATTTCCCTCTGTAATTATTCCTTAGAACTCTGGGGAAGGACTGCATCATAATTAATGAAAACACCCAACAATTTAAACAGAAAGCCTGTGAGTCTTTAAAGAGCGTGCTAACTGAAATGCTCTAGTTCACACCACTCCGTGGAGGAGCTTGCTGTGATCTCGTTCAGGAGGGTCTGCAAACACGGCTATTACCATCTATGTTTCCAAGGGAACACGTACTGTTAGGAATTTATCCTAAATGTCCCCAAAGAGTCTACAGACCACTTACTGACATAGGTGATATCATTATGACATCTGGAAGAAAAGGGTCACCATTTTCCAGAATAGAGAGAAAAAATGTCACCAAGTATTATAAAGGAATCCAAAACAATAAATAGAATTCTTATCAACTGATAAGATGGAATCAGCTACAAAGACTACTTTAAGAAAGAATACTTCTCCCGACTCCCTCTGAGGATAGAAAATGTTCCAGATGAGCAAAACAACAAATGCAGGGTAGGTCTGCTATCTGAAGCAGGAGATGAGAGAGGAAAATGGAGAGAAAGAGCTGCTAGGTGACCCGCTCTTTCTGTCTCTTCACGACGAACGAGGACGTAGCACGTGGGAACGAAGCCGGGCCTGGTCTAGCTCACTCTGAGTCTTGTGTTCTCAGCTCTCTAATGACCAAAGAGTAAAACTTATCTTTTTGTCATACAAGCCGGAACTTTGGCAATCATGGTACTTCCTGTGCATTTCCACTCTAAATTCTGTTTCCCAAAGAACAGTATGATGATCATCAAGAAGGGGCTGTTAGCTGGAGCCAACATCCTTAACTGGTGTTCAAATTCTATTTTAGAAGGGTGGAGGTGGGGGGGATAAATTACTGACCTTATTTGAAAATACACAGGCAAGTTCCACTTATTATTGAAGCTGTGATAGGCAGGATGGGCTCTTAATCTTTTTACACTGGCCTGTGATCCACATTGCCGTTCAAATGTTCTTACAAAATCCATACTTATGGTATATTTCTAAAATAAGAACAAACAAGTGGCATTTTCATTTTAAGTGAACTAACCAGAACTGAGATCATATAGTGAAAACTGTAATCAAGATAAAGATCAACACACAGAATCATAGTTTCTAGATCTGATAAGGACCTTAGGGGATCTTCCTTCCAAGGTCCCCGCTTAAAGATCAAGTAATGCCCAAAGAGGTTCTGTGACGTGCTCAAGGTCTTAGGTGGCAAGCCCATCAGGAGACCCAGGCATCCTAAGTCCAGTGGTCTTTAAGCGACAGCTCTCCCCCATCTTCTAGGGTACCCCTAACCCAGTCCATTGGAATCCCAAGAGATTGCAGATTAAGTGGTATAATTTTCATTGCCTCTCCAGAAGAGGAAGAAGTAGAAAATTTTAAAAAGGAAAGAAAGACTCAAACCATGTGAGTAATTACATCCTTTTAATAGATGCTACAGCATGAAGACTGACAGGAGGAATCGAACAGCAGCGTTAAGAGCAGAAGCTAACACTTACTTAATATCTATCACCCTCACATAGTGCTTAAAACTGTATTACTTACTTTAACCCAGAAAACTGCCCTACCCGGTAACTACTTTTATATCATCTCCCATTTTATAAATGATGCTTCCGCTTCTGCTTAGGCTCAGAGAGAATTTACCCAGAAACAAAGCAAGGAAACAGGGGAAACAGAACCCTCGCCAGTCAGCAGTGCAAAACTGCAGCTGCACACTCCTTTGGCGAGGGCTCTATTCCCCAGTCCCCAGGCTCTGGGGAGGACGCTGCAGGGCTTCCCACGTACTTCTCATTAAGAGGGACTCTGTTCTGGGTCACCAAACCAATCACCTGAATATGACGATGCCTGTGCTTCCGTGGGAATTTTAGTGCAGTAACATGACCACAGGTGTTCCATTTCTTTCAACTGGTTTTGAGCTACGCTTACTGAATCCCCTGAGTGTGGTCTACACGTGTGGAGTTGAGACAAAGAAAGGTATTACTCATCCCTTTTGGGATAAAACTATACCCCTGCACATAATGGGTGTTAAAAAAATACAAAAATATTTTTCTCTTCACCAAAGCATGTCCCATTAAAACTGAAAGCTGAAAGCATTTCTTGCAAGAAATGTTTGTACCCACAAACATTAAGTACTGGTTTAGAATTCTAAAGTTGACATTCTATCAGAAAGCTTCAGCTCTGAGGCGAAAAATCTCCTGAGCCTAACACAATCAATATGATTCTCTAAAGAGGAATGTAAAGGGTCTTAAACTGCTAATGCTTAAGACCTCATATTGTTCAACATACTGTAACATGGCCCAAGAGAACAGATCAGTGGTATTTCTGAGATAATAAAGCTCCCAATTTGTTGTCTTACCTGTTTTGAAGTCTACCAGGCCCCAGGCTCACCACACTCACCTTGTGCCTCTCTACACTTTAAAAATTAATAAGCAATGTGACCAAGCAGAATTAGAAAAAGAAGCAAATAGAACTTCTAGAAACGAAAATAAGGGTAAATTGGAAACAGGTGAAAAGGAGTTTAGACACATCTAAAGAAGGAATCAGTGAACTAGAAGAAAAGTCCCAAGAAATTCTCCAGAATGAGCACAAAGAGACAAAAAATTAAAAAGTGAATTCAGGAAACACAAAGGATAAAGTGAGGAAGTCTAATCAAAAGTTCTAGAAGAAAGTAATAGAGGAATGAGAGAGAAGCACAACTGAAGAGTTAATGAATAAAAATGATACAGAGCTGATTAAAAAAACACCAATCCTCAGATTCAGGAAGCCCAACAAATCCTAAATACAATAAATAAAAAGAAGCCCACACTAGATTATCATAATGAAACAGCATACTAAAGTCACAGAGAAGATTTGGGAAAGAAGGCATAATTATAACTACAAAGAAACAACAATAACTATTTTGATAACGGAAGTCAAGAGACAATGTTCAAAGTGCAGAGAATTCTACTTCCATCAAATCTACCTTTCAAACACAAAAGGTATAAAGTTATTGTCAGACATACAACCTGAGGGTTTATCATAAAAAAGTGAAATTTATTATCAACAGGCCCTGCTAAAAGACGAATTTCAGGAGGAAGGAAAATGATCCAAGAAAAAAGGTCTAACATCCAAGAAGGAACAGTAAGCAAAGGAAATGATAAACATGTGGAATAATTCTGAGAGGAGAATGATGACCATGTAAAACAATAAAAATAACGCCCAATTTGGGGGATAAAAAAAATTAAAATAGAAATAAGACCCTGGAAACAGTAATAGATACTATGGAATGGGGTGACTGGCATCAAAGTACTCTAAGATCCCTGTGCTGTTTGGGAGGCTGAAGAACACCAGTGAGCTTTAGATTCTGTTAAGTAACCACTAAGGTTACTTAATACATAAAGAAATAAAGGGTAGAACTGCCAAATTAGTAGAGGGGAAAAACAGAATAAATGAGGAAAACAAATCCCCAAAAGTCCAAAATACAGAGAAGGTGGAAAAGGAAAGAAAAAAGGAAGGGAGAAAGGAAAAGCAGGAAGAAAAATGGGACAAATAGGAAGAACCAAAGAAACGCCAAATATATCAGTCACTATGATCATTGTAAATTTAACAAATTACCTAATTAAAAGATAAAGATTGTCATGTTGAATAAAACAATCGAAAAACCAAAAATCAAAATCCAGGGCAGGAAGAAGAGGAGAGGCACCGAGGGGCTAAACAACACAGGCACTGAACAGGAGAGCTGGGCACGGACTCAGGCCACCTGGCCGAGAGCCTTTATTCTTCTCCAGGACACTACGTACTATCTTTAGAAATGGTACAACGGAAAATTAACATACGAGTCTACTCCTGAAATATCAACCATGAAGTCTTTTAAATGATAACATGATTTTTTTTAAAAAACTGAAAATATCGAGGCCTCCTAATCTTTCAAATTATAGAGGACACTTACATATTGCATGTTAAAATCCAATCCAATACTACGTTTTCCTTCAAAACGATACAGTAGAGATCTACAAACTTAATTTTTCATGGAAAACAACTGCAAACAGCCTTGTTTTTAATGGTCCTTAGGATCTTTTTTAAAATCAGAATATTCAGATCTAGTCATAACTGCATCTAGATTGAATTTTACTTTACATTCTAAAAAATATTCTTAGTCCTCGAACAGAGACTATGACTTGAATAAAACAGTGCGTGTTTTAAGGTAAATGCTTGCTACGTAACTCAGACTGTGATTTTTCCTAAAACCACAGAACTAAGACTGTGCAGAAAAGATATGATTATCCTAAAGTCTCAGGTTAACATCTTCAAGAATCAAGACGATGGAGGAAAAGGTACCTGGTGAAAGGCATCGGGATTCCCAGGATTAAAAAGTGAGGGCAATTTTTCTTCTAATCCTCGTACTATTTCTGGCCAGACAGAATTCACCAAAAAATCATATCCGGGAACAGTATTGCCTTTTTCACTGTAAGATAAGAGGAAAATTTCAGTCAAATACACCAGAATCTTCTACTTCCAAAAAGCAAAATTCCACTGTGGTGTTTTTATTAAAATAAAAGTTCCTCAGCCTAAAATTTATTTCAACCTTTTTAAAAAAACGATATTTGTCAATTAGTTTGTTCTTAGACCCAAACTTCTATTTCACTCCTTGACCTCATTCTCACCTTGAACCTGACACATCCTCTGTGTCCTGACTCCTACATCTATCTATCAAGTAGTAAGCAAGCTGGGGTCAAGGATGATGGAAAACTACACCGACTTCACTTGGCACAATTTTCTCCCCTAAAATGGGCTACCATGTTTATACTCTGTCTTGAAAAGGAAACAGTTTAATACCACAGGAAAAGCAGTCTTTGGGGGACTTCCCTGGTGGCACAGTGGTTAAGAATCCGCCTGCCAATGCAGGGGACACGGGTTTGAGCCCTGGTCCAGGAAGATCCCACATGCCGTGGAGCAACTAAGCCCGTGCACCACAACTACTGAGCCTGCGTGCCGCAACTACTGAAGCCTGCGTGCCGCAACTACTGAAGCCCGCGCACCTAGAGCCTGTGCTCCGCAACAAGAGAAGCCACCACAATGAGAAGCCCGCACACTGCAACGAAGAGTAGCCCCTGCTCGCCGCAACTAGAGAAAGCCCGCGCGCAACAATGAAGACCCAATGCAGCCAAAAATAAATAAATAAATAAATTTATTTAAAAAAAAAAAGAAGAATTATGTTACATCTACTCTGCCTGTGCTCTGTAAATGGAACAATAAAGCCTACAGGACAGCACATACATTTAAAAAAAAAAAGAAAGAAAAAAAGAAAAGCAGTCTTGTAGTCAACCTTAACACCACTCAACTCTAAAGCACTATAAATCACGCTAATTGCCCAATTACTAACAACTTTCTGATTCAGCTATCCCTAAGATTACCCTCAGTTCTAAAGTTCTATGACTATTTTACGTAAAATCTCGATCACAAATCTTAATACAAAAACCTGGTAACAGTCATGTTTTTTGTGTGTGTATGCTTTATTCTGCATTTTTAGCCAAAAGGCTGGACTCTGGGCTTCTAATTCACTAACTTAGATAAGAGACAACACTGAGATAAAAGCATGCGCTTGGGAGCCAGAGTACCTAAGTTCAAATCTTGGGTCAGTTAACTTCTCTGTGTTTTGGTTTCTTCATCTTCAAAACAGGGATGATAATGATATCTACCTCACAGGGTCATTATATGGATTAATATCTGTAAAGCATTTAGGATGGTGCCTAGCATACAATAAGTGCTATGTTAATAGTGGTTAAATACACAAGTACATAAACAAAAAAGGCAGGTTCCTTAAGTTTCTCTTGAACTTAAAGACCTGTAAGTAGCTTTAAGCAACACCATCTCACTGATCGACCCACTTTGACTGCTGCGTTACTAATATGCTCTCTATTAAGATAACCGTCTTTAAAATTGATCATCGATTCAATATACGGTCTTATTTTAGCAAAACGGGGAGTCGTGTAGCTAAGTGGTGATAACAAATTGGCATTTAACATTCTGATAAGTATTAAAAATAAACAGTAAAAAGTTTTCATAATTTTCCTGCTTAGCAAAAACTATCAAGACAAATAGCTTATTCAGCTTTACCGTTCAGAAAGAGCTATCATCAGATAATCTCATTCTATAATAGGTAGGAATTGATGAGAAATTACTGGCGGGATTGGAGGAGGGTAGAGGAGGGAAAGAAGATGCCTGTGTCCCACATACCCAATTCCAAGTATCATATCATATACTTTTAATCATAATAAGAACTAGCTCTATTAAGGTATCGGAAGAAAGAAAGAACAGAATTGAAGATTTTAAAATACAAATGCACATAATCTGAACAACACTGAAGGACAAGATCAGCTCATTCCCAAAGTAAATGTCTAATTAAAGCCCCAAAGAAAAAATTTAAATCTGTGAGATCAACAATTAGAAAAGCTAATCCACATTTTTCGGAAGATAAATCTTGAACATCTCTGGTGTCCCCAGTTATAAAGGGCACCCGAAGGCAGAAGCTGAGCAAGGGAAGGTCAGGGGTGGCAGGATGATGGGGCCTCAAGCGAATGCAGATGGCCCACCATGGTACAGTTTAGATTCCTCAAATTTCTGAGGTTTCTACATGAATTCTGCCACACTGAACACCACAGAAAAGAGCATGTGAGGCTTTGTAACTTGACATTTCAGGACCAAGACTAGGCTCGTCAAATCCAATGACTGGTTGTTTCATAGCTGTGGCTTCTTTAATTTTACCCCACGGCTTCTATTAAATTCTTACCCCAAATCCAAATCCAACTAAATCTTCATGATTACTAAACAAAAGTGGCAAAACAAGGCTTCATCTGAAATCGTGTAGTGGAAATAGGGTACTTCACAAGTCAAGCAGCGTATTTGTTCCCCAGATTTTTTTTCTTTTCAAAGAACAAAAATTCAAGACCAAATATAATGTTTACTCCATGAAGACAGGGACCTCATTTGCCTTTCTAATGCTGTAAATAGGTTAAGTCTTTCATCCTGCAAACATTGGGTAGTTACTGTCTTCAAGACACCGTGCCAGGAGGGAGGTGTGGGCCGTGCAGGAGGGGAGCATGCTGTTGAGATGGAAAAAGTGAGAGCAACATGCACTGGCCTGCAGGGAACAGGGTTAAAGGTAGACATGACATCAGGATAAAAGATGTTCTCTTGAAGGAAGTGGCGTCTGAGCTGGGGCTTCACGTGCAGTGACCAGGTCTACAAAAAGAGGGAACAGGAAAGGCGGAGGGGACTCTGGGGGAAAACACAGAGCCGCCCAGCGTGTGCTGGGGTGGGCAAGTGTGGCTGTGTGCTGGAGAACGGCGGGGCGAGGGTCCCACAGAGCAGAGTGCCCCACCCGAGGACCACCGGGGCCAGAGCACAAAGGGCCTTGTGTGCTGATCAAGAAGCCTGCATTTTCCGCAATGAGCAATGAGAAGCCACTGAAGACTTAGGAAGAAGGCAGGCCATGAATCTCAGAACTGTGGGTAAGTGTGCTAGCAGAGGGGCAGACTGAGACGCGAGAGCAGGTGGGGAAACCCCGTTACTGTGGACAGAAAAGTGACAAAGGCCTGGACCAGGACAGTGGCAATGGTGGAAGGCAGTGGGGTAGTTACAAAACAGAACTGAAAACCAGGGAAATCAGACAAAAGGAGGGAAAACTGAAGATGACTTTAACCACAATTAACATCTTATAAAACTTGTGGAATTAAACTGAATTGATATTTATTAACAGATTATGACATCAGAATAATGGAAGGAAACCAACTTTTCTTTCCAACCTAGTTGAGGGAAATGACAGTGTAGGCAAGGGCAAAGCATGGGCTGTGGATTGAGAGAGAGACACACCCTTCACCTCAGTCCCACCCACTCCAGTTCCCTTCTCTGCCAGACGAGGCTAACGGCCCCTGCCCGGCTCAGAGCACTGTGCTAGCCATCAAACAGGAAAGGGCATCCGACCCCGGTCCGCACGAGACGGCAATAATCAGCAGGGCACGAGCGGTCCCCAGGCGCGGCCCCCGGCCGAGGGAGCTCTGAGCGCAGCCGCTTCAACTACCTTGAGGTGGCTCCTCCGGTGACCTCGCGAAGGAGGCGGCAGTGGCGGGGAACAAACTCCAGCAGCTTACTGTACATCAGCTGAAGATCGCTCGGACGAGCGTCGGCAATCTGCTCTACAATCACCTAGTAAAAGGAGCACCATTTTTAAAAAAGACAGGTATGAATTACGTATCACAGGGAAAAGAACAAAGAAAACCTTCAAAGCGTGCTTCCTCTCTCCCCCCTCCTCCCCAGCTGACAGGTTTTCTAACGGTAATAGCCGCACTCAGAGCTAGGTCCAGGATTCGGGGGCATAGCTCTGACCTGGGGGAGACACAGGCTGGGTGACAGAGACTGGTCTGAAGCTGAAAAGCCAGACACATTCGCCTGCTTCCCTCCTGAGCTTGAAAATGAAATAAAACGATGATTTCCCATGACAACAGCTCCTTGCTGTCTTGACCTTGGCCTTTTCTTCTAAATACCATCATTCAGATTAGGGGAAGGTTTGAGACAGAGAACGATGGAAGGAAGTATATTTTATTTTACTTGATTATTATTTTATCTTTTGTGTTAAGGCTGAGAATCAAGAGGCGAATGACAAGATAAGCATACGAATTTAAATAAAATTAAAATGTGGCCATGGTTTATTTAATATGCCACTGAAACATCCAATGTTTCTTTAATTTAGCACATTAGGTTCAGTTCAATGAAAAACAAAGGCATAAATTAGTAACCATTTTCACTTAGTGATAAAGAAACAGTGTAGGTAATTTGTCTTTTTCACTCCTATATAGACAGCTTTGAAATACAACAGGATACAAACAGAGGGAGTTGACAGATCATTTATTTTTAGTAATCCTAATGAAAGCTGACCGGAATATTGAAATTAATCCTTAAGTTTCATTTTTATCAATAAGATTCAATTTTCCCCATTTATAAATGGGAGATTTTCACCCCAAAGCCATGGTGAGTAGGGCTTTGTACTTACTGGACAGAAAGGGCGTCCACACTGGTGTGGCACTAAAGAAAGTCTGCAAACACTGAGGACGGGCCTGTGACTTCCATCAGTTTGAACCAGACGAAGCTGCCATTTTTGTGTGTCGGAAAATGTTGAGTATTGGCAACTTCATATGGTACAATCTGTAATATATTCCGGCTGCTCAAAGGCAGAACATGCTTACTTCCCAAATTTTAACTGTATCCTCGTAGGTGAAGGACACTGGATAGCCAAGTTCTGCATTTAAGGTATTACGCTGCTAATTTGCCTATGAAAGCCCTTCATCTGTGAATATTCCCTCCCTCCCACCTTCCTGGCCCACACACTCCTCAGCATGTCTGTGAAGACAGCCCTCCACGCAGACCTTCCACGCTCAGGGCTCTCGGCACACTGTCCCACCACCAGGCACTTGAGCTGCGGTGCTGGCATCTGCTCTACTTGTTCCATTCTACCCACTAGACCAGTAGTTAGAGACTCGTTTTAAAAACTTTATTGACAAATAATTTACATAGCATAAAACTGACCTAAATGTTCTGATACACACCTTCTCCCTAGGCAGGACCCGCCCCCCCACACACTAAATTAAGATGATCCCTGGGTTACGGCATCACTAGAAAATACGAGAGAGGGTGCCTGACTCCTGCAGGCTGGTTGTAACCACCAGGGACCAAGCTTTTGTTACAGCTGATGCTGCAGTGACTATGAGAGTCTTTACAGAAGGACCTGTGACCCACGCTCGCGCCCAGTGAAGCATGCAGCACACAGCCGACGCCCTGGAGCGCCTGCTGCACGAAGGCCTGGGGGGCACAAACCTCGTCCATGTACGGTTTCACGAGGACCTGACCAACTAACGCCTCCGCGTCCCGTGCCTTGTCAATCGTGGCGTAAGTCCGTAAGCAGTGCCGGATTACATCGACACTGGAAGTCCGAAGACCTTCCAACAGGAGGCCTTCCAGTGACTGCTGTAACATGGCTGTAATGCCAGCTATACGCTGCGAGAAAAACAGGTAAGAAAGCAGCTGGAACAACTTCTAAAGACTCAAATATATACATAACAAATCTCTGGCGGCACTAGAAGAGAGTATATGTAAAATTAAAATATTAACATTTTCTGGAGCGTAACAATGAACCTCTCCTCCACCCCACATCTCTTTATAAGTAAACCTTTGCTATATCAAAGGAGGATTTAGATAGAATTGCAGAATGAGAAAAAAAGTTATTTTCCTCTTAAGCTACAGAGTAAATCTGACAAACATCATGAATCTAAAGCCCAGTCGAGAGTTTTGGATAAATTAACTCTGACTACATGAAATTTAGAATTAATTTTACCCTTATAATTCAGAGAATATGCCTGTGTCTTTACACAAAATCTACAGTGTGTGACACTTAGGGGGCAGGGGTCCAAAAAACAAAAACTGAAGGAAAAAATTCAAAGCTAGTTTCAAAATCCTGCAGATCAACAATTATCAGAGGCATTACAGGCATACCTTGGAGATACTGCGAGTGTGGTTCCAGACCACCACAATAAATCGAGCAGTATCACGATAAAGCGGGTCACTGGGATTTCTTGGTCTCTCAGTGCACGTAAAAGAAATGTTTACACTATACTGCAGTATATTAAGTCTGCAATAGCATTATGTCTAAAAAAACAAGGTATATACCTTAATTACCTCAATTAAAAAATACTTTATTGCTAAAAGATGCTAATCATTATCTGAGCCTTCAGTGAGGTATAATCATTTTGCTGGTGGAGGGTTTGAAATACTGTGAAAATTACCAGAATGTGATACAGAGACATGAAGTGAGCAAATGCTGTTGGAATGGCAATGGGAGGCTGATGGACTTGCTTGATGCAGAGTTGCCATAAACCGTCAATTTGTAAAAAAAAAAAAAAAAAAAATACCATATCTGTGAAGTGCAATAAAGTGAAGGGCAATAAAATGAGGTATGCCTGTATCAGATAAAACCAAAATTATTTAGCAAATTCCTAAATACCAAAGTGTGAAAATCTAAAACAACACTTACTGGTCTTATTTTGTCCAGAAGAGGCATGCCTTTGCTTTGAACAGCATGAAACTGTAACTGGTTAAACTCTGTGGCAATTCTCTCCAAAATCTGTCCAGTCAAAAGTGGGCTAGTAGAGACAATGAGAGAAATTTAACTCCTAAAGGTTTTAAATTTCTGAGAGAACACGTCACATGATTAGCAATGGTGACGCTTTAGCACCCACTGTGTTTTTCCCCAGCCCCCGTTACAGGCAGAAGCTAAAGCATCCTTCACGCCATCAGCTTTCACAAGTCACACGCACAGCACGTTCTAGGACAGTGGGCAACTACTTCAGTGTAAGCCACTGACCCTGCCTGGCCTCAGCCACAGGGTCCAGGCAAGAAGCAGGAGCTGGACCAGGCCAGTGTGGGTGCGACGGGTGTTTCCACCTCCTCCCCCAGGCTCTCCCGTCCGTGGCCTTCTTCATCTTTAACCTCCCTTCCTTCTCTTGCCCTATCCTATTATTTACACCTGAATGCTCTTCTACTACTCTGTCTCATTGTCTCTTCCTCTAAAATACCTCCAGTACTTCTAAAATACCAAATACTGCTGTCTCCTTAATAAAATAAAAGCGGCCCTCCAGCGGCAATACGTCAAATAAGTCAAAAGAGCTTTACATTATCGTTTACCAAAGAGCTGAAAGAGCAGTCAATCTGTATTCTCTGGGTCCCAGTGAAGGACATTCATTGTGTATCTGCCCCAAAGTGTAATAAATGCACTTTTTTCCTCTAAAGTACACTGCAACAATACCACTCAAAAGGAAGATAAATAGCAAAAGAAGAAAAATGTAAAGGCACTGAAGCATCTGCTGGGCTTCTCTGAGGCATCCTATATCTAACGGTGACCTATCAGTGAGTGAGGGGAAAAAATCCACATCACAAGGAAATGAAATGCTATCCATTTCAGGTCTATCCAGTCCTGTATCTGTAGCATTCAAACTAGTTCAGAGGGAGAGCAATTCCCCTGCAAGACCAACCCAAAAGGTTAATCCCTCTTTCCTGAGTAACCTAGTGTGGATCTATTAATTATAAATTATCTAAACGTTTCTTGGACTAAGAAGCATGATATAGTTACCATTCACTTACATTGCCCTGGTTTTCCCTTCTCTACAGCTCAAAGTTGCTGATCTGAATTTTTAAAAAGTACTCAAAGGTGATTCTGAGCAAGAAACAGCGTAATATCTATTACATTAAAGATGGAACATGGAGGGACTTCCCTGGCGGTCCAGCAGTTAAGACTCTGTGCTTCCACTGCAGGGGGCCTCAGTTCGATCCCTGGTTGGGGAACTGAGATACCACATGCTGTGCGGTGTGGCCAAAAAGGAGAAAAAAAAAAAAAAAAAGATGGAACATCGCAAAGGAATAGTATCATAGAAAAAGACATCAGTGAGGAAGGGAGTAGGAGTGGACCACAGTGGAAAGAAAACAGGGAGGCAGGTGTGGTGGATGTCGAGTGAGGACAAGTCGGCAGGAGCTGCCAATGCTGCTGAGGGCAAGAGAGACTCGGAGCAGCTCAAGACAAACAGCTCCACTGGACGGGGCAGAAGGGACGACAGCGGAGACGCTGACCAGCGCGGGTAAGGGCGGGAGCACAAGGGCAGTGGGCTGAAGAGGCAAAGACGGCAGGTGCTGACCACTTGTCTGTACATCTTGATTATGAAAGGAAGGAGAGACCCAGGACGGGAGAATCACTTCCTCTTTGGATGCTGCATTCCTCAATCTACACAACAAGAGATACGGAGCATACTGTCTTTAAGGTGCTCCCAAATCTAACATTTTGATTCCTACAATGAAGAAATCCAACATGCCTTTATCGTATGGTAAGACTTTGGTATAGGTATATTCAATTTGGCTTTGGCTGGTTTTGCAGCAGATTATCCAATATTACTCAGGGAAAAATGTTATGGCTGTCCACATGACTTTAGGAGAAGCTCTTGTTAGACCCAAATTAGATGTGTGAGGGCCTACTACATGCCAGGTGCGGCTGACTGTCAGCCAACCCTGCCAGTGGAGTTACTATTAGCCTTACACTGCCCATGACACAGGGAGTTGAGGTTCCATGACTCAGGCTGCCCAATGGTAGATGCAGCACAAACCTGTGCTCCTCCCATGGCACCATGGTGCTGGTATGATCTACTCATTTTCTGAGCCACTCATCTACCTGGCTGATTTAAAATTCACACTAGGAAGGTAACAAGACGGTCACAGTGTAACAAAGGAAATGGTCATTTTTTTCTAATTTCACAAGCTTTCTTTCCCCTGTTTATAAATTTTAACTAAATGTGTCCTATACTGTTTCTTAATGATATAATGCTAGTGCAAGAAACATGAATGGCGATACTCTGGGCATGTCTACATAAATTTAAGAAAGATGAAAGCTATTCCATATTTGACCTGGAAGATCAAAGGATTTTGCCAGTGCTTACGTAAGGCAATTCCAAAGATAAAAAATCTTCCACTGAAAGTACACTCCTCTGACTCCCTGTAAGGTGATGTGTTGGAACAGCGGTCCATCACCACAAAGGTTTTAGAAGGATGTATTATAAACTTTACCATCTCATGCCCTCCACTTTTCATAAGCTATGTTCAAAAACACTGAGCCACAGACTTGGCTTTTCTTCTTTTTCAGAAATGAGTTTTAACTAAAAAAAAAAAAAAAAAAAAAAAAAAGTAGCCTGGGTGTGAAGTATTAATTTATGTGATATTTAGTAAAAAATACTTACCTGCTTGCTTCTAGTGCAGATGTTTCTTTAGAATGTTGAGAATTTAAGATTTTTTCAATTTTCTCCACTGATCGAATAACCTGTATAAGCCTCAACACACATATCTATAAAAATAAAAATGAAGCCAAAAAAAAGTTATCATGATGTTTAATCTTAATTATCTTATTTCCCCATTCTAAATGCAGGGAAATACAAAGCCAAAAGTCAACTTGCAGTATGTAGAGCACTCTACATTTTGAATACTTCCACATAACACTGAATTCCCAAGAATGCAAATCTTAATTTTAGCTGCCTAGAAGAAGCATATTTCAATATTCTATTACAAGTTTATAGTTAAAAAAAGAAAAAAACTAGACTTTTTTTGTCTTCTCATTTCCTGCACTTTTATTCCTTCTTTCTTTTCCCCATCTTAAACGAACCCCTGTATGGGCACTACATTTATTTTCTTATGACCCTTTTTTCATGTTTTAATTTTAGTTTCTGATCATCTTTATCCTCTCTATTTACATGTATATGACACAATTATATGCCTAAGAGTCAATTCATTAAAGACATTATTACACAATAAATATTATCAAAGAGGTTGAGGAACATTATAAAAACTCTCATCCTTAAAAGAACAAAAAGAAAGTCATTCATTAAACAAACAGTTACTAGAACCTACTGTACAGCACAGGGAACTCTACTCAATGCTCTGTGGTGACCTAAATGGGAAGGAAATCGAAAAAAGAGTGGATATATGTATAACTGATTCACTCTGCTGTACAGCAGAAACTAACACTACACTGTAAAGTAACTATACTCCAATAAAAATTAATTTTTAAAAAAAAGACAAAAAAAAAAAACCCAAATAGTTAGTGAGCACCTATTGTGCACCAGACATTCTTCTAGACAGTGAGGACACGAGTGAATAAAACAGGCAAAAATTCCCTGCTCTCACAAAGCTTACAATCTTTTCTAGAAAGGCACTGCATTCTTGAAATCTTTGGATGAAAGCTGATATTTAAAGGAGAATTAAACAGAAGGTTTCTAAAATAGGCTTCTCTCCCTTGAGATTTTGAAAAATACGCTAATAAATTTAGAAAACACTGACAGAGCACCAGGCTAGAATCAGAAGTCTCAAATTCTAATCCTAACTCTGCCATTACATCTTTAAAGTCAGATAATAAAATTAAAACACAGGACCAGTAAAATGTAAAAGTAGAGACATGAGGGAAGGGCCTCTAGCTGGCATGCAGCATAAAAAATCTACAGTTTTCTTTAAAAATTTTAATGCCATCATGAATAAATTAATACACAAGAAGAATATGCAATTTTCTTTGTCTTTTTCTTCTATTAGTTACTTTAGCATATCCCTCTTATTAACAGGACCTTAATCAGCCCAGGAGTGAGAAGACCTGGGCTCCAGCTCTGGCTCGACCCCTCGCGAACCTTGCTGAATACTGATGCCTAAAAATAAGGAGAGACCCCACATTTCCTCTCTGCAAAGGTACCAAGAGAAATAAATCAGACGACATGCGCGGAAGTGCCGTTAACTCCAAGGTGCTACCATGAACCCATGTGCAACCTACCTTTTTTTTCCTAATGTCCTCTTGTTTAGACATTCGTTCATCTACTGCCCGAATTCCTTCACTGACAGATGACCTAAGACTCTTTAAAAGAATAAAGAAAACGTACAGCAGAAACTGTTTTGTGACATTACGAAACTTACACATTTAATTAAATTCCACAGAACTTAATTATCTTCGGGCCGGTATTATGCAGATATTGACAAAAATACATAATATCAGACACAACTGCTGTCGAGGGTACTCATGATTTGGGGGCAAAATGACATATAACGCCAAGGTTACAGAGGATTAACAGCCAAAAGCATAATAATACACGTACAATCAATGTCGTTCAAGAAATCATCTGAATCAAAGGATAGGAGAGTTTGGCACAGGGGATGGGACTTGAGTCTGACCCTGAGAACCTGTGAAAGCTGACGATGGTGGAGAGGAGGTTATCAGAAGACAAAGGTGGGAAGATACAACTGGCGCACACTCAGGGTGGGTGAGGCATGCACCCGGGCGCACTGCAGGCTTCATTTTGCAGAGAAGTAGAAATAAACAGGGAGGGGCTGATTTGGGAGGACTTTAGATTCTACACATTTTAGGGAACTAGAGAATCCCGAAGCACTGATATTTCCTGATGAAATGCTGTTTGGGGGATGGTAGGAATCAAGAAGTAAGGAACAGAATGGCCAGGAAAAGGCAGAGGTCATAGGTGGAGAAACATGTCCAGAAGCTAATAAATTAAGCCAAGTATGAAGAACTGAGGCCAAAATGAAGGTAATGGAAACGATGAGAATAAACTAGATAAATCACAAAAATTTTATAGAAAGGTGAATTCATTCATTCAATAAACATTATGAAATGTCTATTAAATGTCAGCTACTGTGGTAGCCAGTGAGGCTACAATGATGAATTAGACAGAAACAGTCTTATCCCTCAGTGACCTTAGAATCTCAGAGTAGCGTCGTGAGTTGAGATCAAAAAGGCAGGTGAGGTCTGTGGCTGGCGAGGAGAAAGGTGGCTACAAAGACAGCTGCAGAATAAGGGAGGGGACGTGGTACTGGCAGGTGGCAGGGCGGGACTCGAGCCCGGAGGCGTGAGAGCAGCCCAGGAAGGTCAGCAGAGCGGAGAGAGCGCAGAGAGAAGAGTGGGAGGTTAGGACGGGCTGAGGCTCGGGAGACGTCAGCCACACGGCTGCGAGGTGAAGGGAGCACCGAGGGGGAGGCAGGAGGGCCACGCAGAAGCTGCTGTGCAGCCCAGCGGCGGACCCCAAAACCCCTTTCCTTCCATTCCAAGGAAAAGCACTGTAATGAGCTTTTGTAAAATGCAAAGACATACACTTTCAAACATATCTGCTAGTTCAAGGCACAGCTCAAGACTTATCTCTTTCATGACGTCTTTCCTGCCGACCCCTCCTCGGGACTTCTCAGCCCTGACACTCCCATTATCCTGCATTCCCTTCAGTTCTATCCAGGCAGGGCCTCTCTACCTGCGTTACCTACTGAGAGCCTCGCCCGTGCCAGGCGCTGTCTCGGGGGCAAGGTGCATGAGGCCACTTGGTCCGGCGTGGTCCAGTGGTGATACACACAGGAAGTGATGGTGCAGTGCATCACAACTAAGGGACAATGGAGGTCGGAGTGCCTAGCGCAGACGAGCGGGTGAGGGGAGGACAGGCCACACGGTCTCCTGTCAGAGGTGATGCCAAAACTCCCCCTCCACCGTTCATCCAGATGGGGTCCCTGTCCTCAGGGCTTACAGGCAGAGTCCCATTCCCACGGGAGAGAGTTTCTCCCAGAAACTAGGCGTTACATGATATTTATATTATCCTTCAGTTACATACAGGGGTTAAACAGCTTTTGTAGACTGGTCCAGGAACCTAACCACATGTAAAACACTGTCTGAGAAAACACTTGTAAAATTACAAACTTTAAAATATAAGTCAGCCAGTTCTAAGTTGGAGACCACTTACAGATGGGTGAGGTGGTATTAACAAGTTAAATTTTGAAATACCCTTCTTTTTCTCCCTGACATTTAAAGTTGTCTACTCTTTGACGATCTGTCGTCTTCAAACCAAACACATTTTTTAGGCTGTAATACCACATGCAAAAAGTAGAGAATCATTTTCACCAGTTTCGAAGGTGAGTACTATAATCATGGACCATTAAACCACCACCACAACAACCTAACACATTAAAGGAGTTCTTCTTGGAGAAGGCAAAGAAGCATAACGTGCTTTATATATATAGACTGTTTACCAGCACCTGAGGACTTACCAGCACCTCTTCCCGTAACTGTCCCAAAGGCACAGAAAGCTGGCTGAGGGCTCTGTCCATGCCAACCTAAAGGCAAAATCATGTTGGCACAAGCACGTCAGAGTCAGGAGTGACGGTGAAGCTTGTTTAACGAGCAAAGCAGTACTAGACTTAGGTTATTCTTTCCGTACAATCACATATTGCTAGTAACTAGATACATAACAGAAACGTTATCTTACCACAAATATTGCTCACAGAATGTGAAAAAATCTGTTGATATACATGAAACTATGCAAATAGGGAAACTCATAATAAATCAAAGATTCCTCGTATACAATTTGCCTTTGGATGAAATTTTAAATGAATTAAAAAAACTTTAACAGGAAAAATAGCTATCTCTGTACTTATGATGTTCAGCCAGCTGATGTGAAAGTCTGATGGGCTTTATCTCTCCTAAGCATTATTATAGCCCGTGAGAAAAATCCAAATTAAATAGAATGGAAATAAAAGTTTCAGGGTTTCTAATCCTACTGGAACGTTTATCTTAGTGGTGTACTTCCCAAAAGCAAACATGGCTTGTTATTCTTAACGCTTCCTGAAATTCCCATAGAGATGGCGACTTTCTATACTTCTTTGGACAAACAGATTTTACAACAAAATAAAGTATGAACAAGAAGACTTTTCCAAGTATTAAAACTCGAGCATTTCTAAACAACTTTTCCAAGTAACTGATATGCTTCTCACAAACCATTCCTACGTTTTTATAAAACCAGGCCACCTAAAGATCAATATTGGCCAACGTTTCCTCAACCCATGTCTGGCTAGCACAGTACCTGAAAGTAAATTAAGCATTTCCTTAAGAATAGTTGGTATCTGCTCTCGCAAATTAGTCTAAACCAGTGAGATTTCATGGTAATCACTTAGCAACTGCCAAAAACAACCCCTCTTGAGATTGTTATCCTTTACTTTTCACTACTTCTTAATAAGTCATTCAAAAAATAATCAAACTAAACTCAAAACAAAAAATGTGTATCAAGAAAGTTTAGTTCTTTTATTAATAAGATTAGTAATCTCTCCAAGTTTCTGGGGGAAAAATCAACTAAAAGGTTTCTAAAAACACTCAGCACTTTTAAGAATAAACATGAGTGAGAAAAAGCGTGTAGTATGTGTGTAAATACACTGACTGGTAGGAACTCTGGATTTAAAGTTTACCAGGTTCGTTGACAGGTTGACGAAGTCTGCGTAGTCCTTGTTGATGAGCTCGACCATGGCCGTTTTAAGCAGCTTATAGTAGAGCTCCAGGTCATCTCTCAGTGCTTCCAGCTGGACCCGCTTCCGACAGTCGGACACAAAGTGATCGACATCGAAGTCTTCCTGAAAATAAAACCAGAAAAAAGAATTACTGCAACGATATCACATTTTACACAAAGAAATAAAAGGAGAGCAAGAATAAGAGAGAAACGCCATTCTACTCATTTGAAAGGCTACACGGCCGCTGGGAAAAAGTCCTTTTAAGTACACATGACATAAAGCTGCTTGGGCGCTATCAAGGTGCCAAGAGGGAGGCCCCTGACCAAGAGCATTCTCTCCTGTTGCCTAAATTCTACAAGGGATTTAATTTTTTTTAACTACACACGTTAAACAGGCTCCTCACAAAACAGAAATTGCTCCTTTTCCCTTAGTTTTAAAAGTAACAGATGTTCACTGTGAAACTTTCAACCAACAAAGAAATACAGCCATCCCGCAGCATCCATGGGGGCCTGGTTCCCGGACCCCCTACACCAAAATCTGGGGATGCCCAAGTCCCTCATATAAAATGGCGTAATATTTGCGTATACTTTAAATCATCTCTACATTACATAATACCTAATAAAATGTAAATGTTATGTAGATAATTGTAAATACAATGTTAATACTATGTAAATAGTTGCCAACGCAGCAAATTCAAGTTTTGCGTTTTGAAACTTTCTGGAATTTTTTTTCCGAATGTATCTGATCCATGGTTGGTCGAATCCACAGATGTGGAACCTGAGGATAAGGAGGGTAGACTATAATGACACAAAAGACAGAGAGTAAAAAAAAAAAATCACTCAGTCTTGATGCTCTACAGATAGGCACTATTAACGTTTTTCTCACTATTTAACATCGTGATTCACATCCTTCCAGAATTTTTTTGACTTTCTCTTTAAAATATAAATTATTTTTTAAATTGAGATACAATCGACATATAACATTATATGGCTTTCAGGTGCACAACATGATTCCACATTTATATCTATTATAAAATGATCACCGCAGTAAGTCTAGTTAAAATCCATCACACACGGTTACACATTCCCTTTTCTTGCTATGAGAACTTTTAAGATTACAAAGTGAAAAAAGCTAATCTGGAAAGGGTATATCCTATATGATTCCAACTATATGGCATCCTGGAAAAGGCAAAGCTATGGACGCAGTAAAAAGATGAGTGGTTGCCTGGGGTGAGAGGGAGAAAATGATGGACAGTCAGAGCACAGAGGAGTTTTAGGGCTATTATATACAATACTGTGATTGTAGATACATGTCCTTATACATTTGTCAAAACTCATAGAATGTACAACACCAGGAAGGAATCTTAATGTAAATTATGGACTTTGGGTGATAATAATTGTACCAACTCTCCACTTCCTAGGATTTGTTGTTGTTGCTGCTTATTGTAGTTGTTATTGTTTAATGACTTTTCTAAACACACTGAAAAAAAAAAAAGATTCACTCCCTTCAACTTTCAAATACACAACACGGTATTATTCACTACAGTCACCATGCTGTACACCACATGCCCAGGCTTACTTACCTAATTAACTGCAAGTTTGTACCATCTGACCCCCTTCGCCCATTTTGTCCACTCCCCACCGGCTGCCTCTGGTAACCACCCATCTGAACAATACCTGTGGGTCCATTTTTTCTTGCTTTGCTTTTTAGATCCCACACACAAGTGAGATCATGATCACCTTTTCTCTAACTTATGTCACTGAGCACTAATGCCCTCAAGGTCCATCCACGTTGCCACCACAGATGGCAAGCTTGCTTTCTTTTTCGTGGCTGAATAACATCCCAGTGTGTGGTGTGTGTATCACAGTTCCTTTATCCATTCATCCATCCACGGACACTTAGGCTGCTTCCACGTCTTGACTATGGCAAATAATACTGCAATGAACACTGGGGACCTACAAGCGTAAACCTCACTGGCCACCAGAGCCAGGCGACCTAGACGTGTCCCCAGGCAGCAGCTGCAAAAATCAGGGCACCAGACCAAGTATACAAGTCCCTTTCCAGGAAATACTGTTGAGCCGGAGCAAGGCAGAGAGAGAGCAAAGATGGCCCCGCCGGCCTCCAAGCCCCCAGACGTGGGTTAAATTAGAAGCCTGCCCCTCAGGCCGATGCTTTAAGATAAACAAGCCTCTTTCACAGAAAGTCTGGGCCCTTTTCAGTCGCTGTGTCTGTGTCAGGCCCTGGGGAGGGTCAGTTCATGCTGCCCCTTCAAGAACTGTTTCTCAGGTCGCTGTAGCCTCATGGGTCTTCTAGATGCCAGCCCCATCAACTTTCAAAGCTAGATGTTTTGGGGGCTCATCTCCCAGGGGCAGGTCTTGAAAGTAGGGGTGCCAGGGGTGGGGTTCACACCCTTCGCTCCTCGGGGAGCAGCCTGGGATGGGAGTTCCCCCCGATTGCGGGTCACCACACTGGGGGAGGGGTGTATGGTGAGACTGTGTCTCAGCCTCTCCTAGCCACTCTGATGTGGGTTTTTTCTTGTTTGCCAGATGTGCAGGAGTTGCTCAGCTAGTTTCGGGGGTTTTTCTCAGAGGAAACTGTTCCATAAGTAGCTGTCGATTTCGTGTATCCATGCGAGGAGGTGAGTTCAGGATCCTCCTATGTCACCATCTTGAACGAAACCCCAGACCTTTTCCTGTGTTCACACACACACACACACACACAATCTTAATAAACCTTTTCTAAGCTACTTTTCCCCATATAAAAATATAACTTCAACATCTTTTCATAATACATACAAATTTGTACTGACATTTTACAGGGATGTTGAGTATTCCACTGAACAGATGTTCAGAATCGTTCAAAACCGACTTCCAAGTACTGGTCTCACAGGCTCGCTACGCCGTCTCCCTTTATAACATTCTGATGCCCCTGGTAGGCAGACATGCATACAGTCTATTGCACCCATGACTCTGCTACTAGCTGAGCTGCTTAGTCATCAAGAATCAGATGTGATGATTCCCGAGCTTGTCAAGGTCACTTGTACTTATCATCAAAATTACAAAATTTTATTAAACATTATATAAACCAACAAAATGTAAGTGCAAGAAGATAACTGTTTTCATGAAAACTATGATGCTCTGCGAAGACCTGATACTGAGAAATTGATAAGACAATTTTTGCTGAATTATGTATCAGATGACCATGAACCAGGTAGGGTAGCGGCAAGGAGGATCACGCAAATCTTGAAGGATTCCATACCAGACTCTTTGCAGATGCCTTAGGGTTCTCGTCCAACTTAAAGGACAATCTAGAAATTGAATCAGCAGACCAATTTTCAGAGAAAAGAGCTTGGTGCCACACCAATAGAGAATCAATGCACACATGTATGATTGAAAATAAAACGTTAAGTACTCAAGCACCACCCCTTGAGTACTTTTAAAAACTGACTTCCTTAATTAATCACCCAAACACCTGCTCTGATAGTGTCAGATAAGAGGATTTCTTACCAAACTGTAATTTCACCTATTGAAAACTAGCCACCTAGTGAAAAACCATCTGCTTCTTTACCTAGAGCCAGAGTTGGCCTAGACGTTTTGCTGCTTGAGACGACCTCAGGTAACACCGTACACTCACAGTTACACAGCAATCGCAGCAAGAACGTGCGGGCAGGCCTCAGCCTGACGTCCTGGCCTTGCTGTTGACCAGCTGTGTGAGTGGGCAGAGCACTCTGCTTGCCTCAGGTACGTAATCCTCGACGGTATGAACTTCAGATGGATGAAGTTCAGCTATGAACTTCATGGTGACATCCTAAATCATATAACTCAGCTCTCACAACCAAACGCTATCAGGTAATATTAGTGCTCAACTTGCCATTTATATATCTGTCCTTAGATAAACAAGTGTTGCATTGCCCAAGACTAAATTACTTAGAACATCTGTGAATACTGGATTAGGCAGCTTTTGCTATGACAGCAAACAACCCCAAACTCAGTGGTATGCAGCAACTGCCACATTTCATTTATCAGAAATAGTTTTACTTTATACTGTAGATTTCCTAAACATTTAAAAAAGAAAGAACTTAAAACCCATACATTTACAGTCAATTGATTTTTTACAAGGGTGCCAAGACCATTCAATGGGGAAAGAAGAGTCTCTTCAACAACCGATGTTAAGACAAGAGAATATCTACACGGAAGAGAATGAATTTGGACACCAACCTCACACCATAAACGAAAATTTAACTCAAGATAGATCAAAAGACTTAAATAGAAGAACTAAGACCATAAAAATCTTAGAAGAAAACAGGTGAAAGTCCGTCTGACCTTGAATTAGGCAGTCGTTTCTTAGATATGACACAAAAAGCATCAAGATAATAGACAAACTGAACGCGATCAAAATAAAAACTTTTATGTGTCAAAAGACACTATTAAAAAAGTGAAAAGACAACCGATTGAATGGGAGAAAATATCTGCAAATCATATACATGACGAGGGTCTAATATCCAGAATATACAAAAACTCTTACAACTCAACAATAAAAAGACCAATAACCCAATTTAAAAATGAGCAAAGGATCTGAACAGATGTTTCTCCAAAGAAGATACACAAATGGCCAAAAAGCGTGGAAGGAAGTAAAAACAACTGGAGCATTTGGCTGTGATGTGGAAGAGCGAGACAGGACAGACTAGAGGCAGGAGGGTCAAGGGGAAGAGACCAAAGCAAGAATGCGTTTGAAAGCCAGCGGGGAGAGTGCAAGAGGGCCTGGGCTCCAAGCATGGGCGAAGGAAGGAAGGAAAACCCCTCTACACAACAGGCGAGGAGGAGAAAGAGAACGGGCACCAATACAAGAATGAGCTGCCATGTCAGCAAGATGAAGGAGTTCCCATTCGAGGGCACTATTTTGTCTATAAAACAGGAAGCGAAGTTGTACGCTGGGCTAGAAGGGGAAAGCCACAATTCCAACGGCACCCCTAGGTAAAGGGATCTAATTTACCTTTGCTAGCAGGCCGCTTTCTCTCCCTGCTACCAAGATCTTAGGTCCTATTTCATCTGTGAGCTGGCTATCAACGTGCGCTAAAGATTTCTGCAAGGTGACAAAGCTAACGGTGTGATGTCACCACCACCTCCACCCCAAGTGATTCTTCCATCTGCCACTCCTGTCTTTTGATCACATCCATCTTCCACAAATCTGTCCCCTCCTCTCTCATTAGATCTCACAAGGACCACTGAAATAACTTTTTAGTAGCCTCTTTTTTTTTTTTTCTGTGTTCAGAAAGGTAGTTTGTTATTTATTAAGAATTAACTAGTTTCCTAAAGGTCTGAGATACCACTAAGACACTGAGTTAGGACTGAAACACATGGGCAAGAACGGCCCGTATCAAAATATTAGCTCATCAGTTCAAATCCAACACAATTTTCCCTTGAGATAGAACCCGATATTAACCTGAAGTAACCAGTGGCACAGCGCCCTCTAATGCTGCTCCAATGCAACAGACATGCCCATGTAATCTGCTTTAAACGTGACGGCAGCTCAACAAGCACAAGCCCCTCAGTGTAGCACACAAGGCCCAGTCCAACTTGCAACCCTCCCAGCTGCCCTCCTACCTTTCCGGTCTCACTCCTGGCCAGCCTTCCAGCCTTCCAGCCTCTTTGGACTAGGTCCAGTTTCTCAGCACACACGGTGGTCTTCCTGTGACCATACTCAACAGCCCAAACCATATCTTATGTACCCTTGCACTATCCCGTCTAGATTGCTGGGTGACACAAAGCAGGTGATCAATGAATGACTGTTTATTAAGTGAGCAACTGCTACCACTGTCCGAACAGGCCCTCGTCATGTCTGGCGGACTAATGACACAGTTTCCAATCCAGCGACTGGAGTTCAAGTAATCTCAACTCTCCTAGCGCAAATCGGACATTCCCTAACTTTCCCACAGGAACAAATTACAAAATGTGCAGAATGAGACACAGAGGTAGAAATATAACCCCGACAGCAAGCTCTCCACCCACCATTTCTGCCATGGAACTAAAACTTATAAAATGTCTCTTTGAAGGAAACACAAATTGCAAATAACCTTTATCTCCAGGTCTCACCTAGAAAATCAACAACATTTAACACAGGATAGCTGTCCTAGGTATTTTTCTTCTACATGTGAAGTGGTCACATTTATCAGCACTACAAATTGTAGGGCACATTCAGAGGCTTAGGAGCCATGAAAGAATATGGCCATTCCAGCCACCTTCCCAGTTTGCCCTCTCCTTACTGCATGTTCTACTTTAGAACTTATATTTTGAGGTTTCTGCTTTCTGAAGCTGCTCTTGCCAAAGGCATTCTGCCACATCAGAGCAAGAAACATGGTGGGGCTAGCAAGTCCGAAAGAATGCTGGTACTGAGCCTGAAGGAAGCCTTGAAGAAGGCAAAAGTTGGACAAGTTAAATTTTCTGTATTCTGAGACTCCTGAAATCAGAAGTCAGAACAAAGCCCCTGATCTCTGCTTGTGGCTTTTCTTCTTCCAGTGTGCCTCTCATCATCATGCTCTTTCTTTCTACCCTCGCTCCAGGGCAGCTCTCAGCCAGGGGGTGGAACAAAGCGTTCCTGGATCAGCAAGTTCACTCCGCAGTCCCTTTCAGACAACCCTGTCAAGTTACGCTCTTCCTTACCGTGGTTTAGCAGAAACACCACTGTACAAGAACAAGAGTACATTATTCCTGGGTCTAGACAGTCCCACATACTAAAAATGATATGGCCACACTGGAGAGGATCCAGATGTAAATACTGTTTTTTACCACATTAAAAAAAATTTTTTTATTGGAGTATAGTTGACTTACCATGTTGTGTTAGTTTCAGGTGTATAGCAAAGTGAATCAGTTATACATATATCCACTCTTTTTTGGATTCTTTTCCCATATAGTTTATTACAGAATATTGAGTAGAGTCCCCTGTGCTATACAGCGGGTCCTTATTAGTTACCTATTTTATACACAGTAGTGGGTATATGTCAATCCCAATCTCCCATCTTATCACTTCCCCACACGTTTACGCTTTGGTAACCGTAAGTATGATTCTGAGATCTGTGAGTCTGTTTCTGTTTTGTAAATAAGTTCATTTGTATCATTTTTTAAATTAGATTCCACATATAAGTGATATCATATGATATTTGTGTTTCTCTGTCTGACTTACTTCACTTAGTATGATAATCTCTAGGTCTATCCATGTTGCTGCAAATGGCATTATTTCGTTCTTTCTTAGGAACAGTAAAGAGGTGCCTTAAAAAGCTAAATATAGAACTACTATATGATTCAGCAATCCCACTCCTGGGCATATATCCGAAGAAAACCATAATTCGAAAACTTATGTGCACCCCAATGTTCACTGCAGCACTATTTACAATAGCCAGGACATGGAAGCAACCTAAATGTCCATCAACACAGGAATGGATAAAGAAGGTGTGGTACATATATACAATGGAATATTACTCAGCCATAAAAAAGAACAGATATAAATACTTTTAAAAACCAGAGATGTGATCTGAATGCAAATATCAAAAAGAGAGATAGACTGATGAACCTAAAATAAGAAAAAACATAGTATGACTTAAAGTCATCAAAAAAGAACAGTAAGGGACTTAAACTCACTTCCTTAAAAGTTTAGCGTCTACTGAGCCAAAACGTTTAACTTTTTAACACTGAAAACAGCCACTTAGTGGTATCAAAACCCCCAATCCTTAGATATAAAACATAAATATATTTCTTGATAGTTTAAGTACAGACCGAGAAGGTTACACCAAATAGGTATGCAAAGTTCCCCCTAGCTCTGATTCAAATCTTGGATATTTTCAAGGCTGTGCCTGATGAACTTTTATTATCCATAAAATGTTTTCGGTTTATATTGCTATTCTGTTTATGTAAGTTTATGTCCCACAATGACCTGCAGACCAACTTCGAGTTCACCTTATAAAGAGAAGTAGGGCAACTTTAGCAAAGGAGAATGGCTTGCTTTGTTGTACCGCAACAAAATCAGAAGATTCTCATCTTTTAAATATCTCATTCAGAAGCTTTAGGTGAACGTTAAGGAAAAACTTTCGATTTAGTGCCTTTTTCCCCCACCTGATCCCTGGGTATGGACGTGGGTTCAGAGATTTGGGCAATGCATTCGTACTTTTAGGTGCAAGGCGCTGGTCAACAAGCTTCTGTCCGGCCAGGGGACTGGCAATCCGACTGCACTGCATGCTAACGGAGTCGGGTAATAACAGGGGCTTTTACGCTTAGCTCAAAACCACTTGCACACAACTTCGAGGCCTTTTCGCTCACTACGCACGATTTCACAGTGGTGCTTTCTCCGAGCTGCCCCGGCCACACCTGAGGCCAACAGACTCACTGCGAAGAGCAGCGAGGTCCCGCCGGGGGCCGGTCCGGGACAGGCGCGGCCCGAGGACGCCCCGGAGCGAAAGGAGGGCAGGCCCCGGCGCGCACCTTCATGAACTCGTCCTTGTCGAAGCAGAGCGTGTCCGGCCCCTTAGGCAGGTTCATCCTACTTTTCTCCATCCCGATGGCCGCCGCCGCCTCTCAGCGCCGAGACCCGGGCGAGGCGAGGAAGCAGGACACTGCGCGCACGGACTCTGCGGCCGCAGCCACGGCACAGAAGGCGCCGCTTCCGCCAACATGGCAGCGCCCGCGCCGCGGCCAATCAGCGAGCGCGCCACGGGCCGGCCTCCGCCCGCCGCCGCCAAGAGGGGCGCCGGGCCGGCCTCCGCCGCCGCCGCGCTGCAGGTGCTGCTGCCCCCGTTCGGCGGAGGGCGGCCCTGCAGCTCGGGCCGGCTCCGACCCGGCGGTCCAGGCGGGGCTGAGCGCTAAGAGCACGGGCAGGAGGACTCCGGGGCTCCGTCCCGACCTACTGGCAAAAATCTGCCTGCAGCGCTCTTCCAGGGCGGAGGGAAGAGCCACGGCCGCAGTCGGCCCTTCGCTTCTCAGGTCCAGGGTTGGGCTCAGATCCAGGTGGGCAGTCTGAGTGCAACTTTGGGTCTTCCAGGTTCTTAAAGGAGCGCCTCATCACCTGCCTAGTCGGGACACAGCCGACAAATACACGTGCATACATATTCATTTTTAATCTAAACCAGGAATGGGCAAATTTTTGTGTTTGTGGCCAGTATCGGTGCGATTACATCCCCCCCCCCCGCCCATTTCTCAGACTTTCTCCCTCCTCCTGCCCCAGTACATCCCAGTTTTATTTTGACGGTTTCTTTGTGCTTCTCTTCCTTACTCTTTTTCCCATTGTCCCTCCCTCTGGCTGTGAATACCATGATCAAATGATGATGATTCATTTCTCTTTTTTTCTCCTTGAGACCCTGATAACCCTAACCACAAACCTCAGTAAACACTCTTCACCCTGCCACGTCTTTCCTTCCTGCAGCCCGTTGCCTTTGTACACCAGGGTGTAAGCTGCTCCTCCCAAGGCTATTTCCTCCTTGGAGATAACGCTAACCCCTAACAGTCCTTAAAAAGGAGATCAGCTCAGTGCTTCGTGACCACCTAGAGGGGTGGGCTAGGGAGGGTGGGAGGGAGGCTCCAGAAGGAGGGGACATGGGGATGTGTGTATGCATATAGCTGATTCACTTTGTTATACAGCAGAAACTAACACACCATTGTAAAGCAGTTATACTCCAATAAAGGTGTATTAAAATGAAAATGAAAAAAAGAAATGGCAAGCCTACTGGGGGAAAAAAAAAAAGGAGTGGGACAGAGGAAAGCAACACCTTAAGATGAGACACTTGCATTCAAGTTACTCCAAATAGAAAACTGGTCACAGTTTTAAAATGTGGGTATAGAATCCAAAACAATATACCCCTTACCACTGGGCCTGGCAAGTCTCGTCAAAGGGAATGTTCCCTGCTAATGTCTAGCGAAGCTGATGGATAGGATGAGAGGTGGGATCTATCTGGAAAATCATAATAAATTGCAATCATGAAAAGTAAATCCTGCTATTTTTTTAAAATGTGGAGCCAGAAAGCCTCATTATTTGTTTTTGGTTTGTTTGCTCTTATTACAAAAATTTTCAAGCTTGCACAAAAGTCTGGAGAGCACAGGATACCTCACCCCCTTCCACGTATTCATCACCTTGCTTCAACAATCATCTGTCTTCTCCTACCACGGCACTACCACTCCCTTTTTTTGGTCTGGAATGTTTTATTTATTTATTTATTTATTTAATTTATTTATTTATGGCTGTGTTGGGTCTTCATTTCTGTGCAAGGGCTTTCTCTAGTTGAGCCAAGTGGGGGCCACTCTTCATCGCGGTGCGCGGGCCTCTCACTGTCGCGGCCTCTCTTGTTGCGAAGCACAGGCTCCAGACGTGCAGGCTCAGTAGTTGTGGCTCACGGGCCCAGCTGCTCCGCGGCATGCGGGATCCTCCCAGACCAGGGCTCGAACCCGTGTCCCCTGCATTGGCAGGCAGATTCTCAACCACTGCGCCACCAGGGAAGCCCTGGAATGTATTTTAAGACAAATTGCAAACACCACATCATTTCCTGCTCCCCGAATACCTCTGTTTACACATCAAAGAAAAAGAAGAAAAAAGATATTTCCTAACAAACCCCCAATGCCATCATCACACCTAATAAAAATCACCAGTTCTAATACTGGCTCTGAGAGGTGTGACTTTTAGCCCAATGCCACGGGGTTACTGAGTGACAGTTGCAAACCCAGGCAGCACAGACTGCAAAGCCCACACCCTTAACCAAGGCACCAAGGTGGGGGGTTGGGGGGGGAAGGTGCTGGGTAGACCAAGTAAAAATGTCTGGGAAACCCTGCCTTCTCTAGAAGTCTAAGTGAACTAGAACTTGAACTCTTTCCTTCCTTCATTATAATTGCCTCCTGAAATTGTTCCCAGGCCTTTAGTAAAGAAATGCACCTAAATTTATACAGGCTGGTGTGCTAATCGTGGGGAGGCTGAAGGGATTGGGGGTAAAGGAGAACGAGGGTCCCTGCTGCTGCCCGCTCTCCTCCTCAGAGGGGGCAGGTAGCACCCAAGACCCCATAGAGCAGGCTGCCACTTAGAGCCATAGGCTGTGGCAGTGGCCCTACCCACCAAAGGCTGTGATTTCGGACGCGCACAGCAGTGAGCGAGCAGTGGCTTGAAGCGAGACCTTAGTTCCCTGACCAGGGGATTGAACCCTGGTTGCCTGGGTGGAAACCAGGAAGCCTAATCACTAGACCACGGGGGCCAGAGGCTAGAACTTAAACCCCCAGTCCTTGTCTACCTTGAAAGGAGGAATCTGACAAGGAGACGGAAGGTATAGAGGAAAGTAAAGCGTTTATTAGAAAAGCAGAGTACATGTGGAAAGACGCACGGGCGAACTCAGCGAGAGAGTCAGGAGAGTCATGCCTTTGGGAAGTTTAAATCCTTTCTAAGGGGTCAGTCTTCTGGGGCTTTGCCTTCTTCTTGGCTAATCGTCTTGCTTTAACCCCATGGCTAATTTGCCCTGGGACCCTCCCCTAGGTGAGCATGCACCCCTCAGTCAAGATGGATTTCATCACAAAGGCGTCTGGGATGGGCAAAGGCAACACTTATTATGGTCTGGCACCCCTGCCTTTTTGACCCCATGAGGCCGTTTGGGCATGGGTAGTGTCTCCCTTGCCCCGAGGACGGGAAATGTGTGATCTCTTGATCTCTTAACAGGCTTTAGCCCCTCTCTCTTCCTGCCATAAAAGTGTCCAATGTCCAGTTATTTACACTATTCCTATTGTTGTTTCTTATATCAAAGTGCAGATGTTTAAATGCAGACAGGAGCCTGGTCATAAATATGTAGCCGGGAGCCCATTTGTCTCTTGTCTCAGGAAATGTAAATAAGAGACTGGTAGTGAACATCAGGCCTGCGGACCATCTTCTTCTCACCCCAGGAGGTGTGAACAGGAGGCCGGTTGTAAATGTCTAGCCTGGAGCCCATCTATCTCCGGCCTCTGCAGGAGCAGCAGGGAAGACCCCTGATGCTAGTGCAGCATCACGGAGAGGACAAAGTGAAGATGGAGATTAAGCCTAAACCTGCCAAGAGGACAGGTTTCACTCAGAGCTGATGTTCAGTTGGTACACATCATTTCACTCATGCAAATGTTGGTGCGTGGCCTTTGTCTAGAGCCTGCTTCCCGTCCCCTTGTTGCCTTGAGCCCTTCCCAAGATCCCTACTGTGGCCTGGGGAGCCGATTGATAAAGGGTTAAGGCCTGGCTCAGCAGGGGTCCTCTGGCCAGCTTCTGATTGGTTCATTGTCTGTGCTGCTAAATATTTGAATATCGTCTTTAGTGAGATAGCTATTTCATAGGAAATAGGAACTGAAAGATTAAATTAAAAGTAGATATAAAGTTCCTAATCAGTGCAAGACATAATAAGCAGTCAGTGTATCCTAATTTTCTTCCCTCATTCTTCTTTATTTAAAAATATTTATTTATTTGGTTGCACTGGGTCTTAGTTGCAGCAAGCAGTCTCTTTAGTTGCGGCTCGAGGGCTCCTTAGTTGTGGCACGTGAACTCTTAGTTCATGCGGCATGCATGTGGGTTCTAGTTCCCTGACCAGAGATCGAACCTGGGCCCCCTGCCTTGGGAACATGGAGTCTTAACCACTGTGCCACCAGGGAAGTCCCCTTTTCCCTCATTCTTTGATCTGTACTTTTCGTAAGAGCAGGACTTCAATTTGACACATTTTTTTATCTTCAAGTTTCTCTCTTCTATTCCCTAATTTCACTCTTCTGCCTTTCGTTTCATTCTAAAGCTCATGCCTGCTACTCCATTTCTAAGTAAATATTAGCTCCCTTTGACTTTGAATCTCAGGAAAGTTCTTAGTTCCCTATTTTCAGTGGCGTCGTGACAGGTCCCCATTTTTCCTTCCCACTCTTCCCTATTTATACTTCTCACACTTTTGGCAGACTTGCCATGGAACACTTAAAACTTGCAAAGAGAAATACTGTGCTCAGGGAATTCATATGAGCATTTTCTCCAGTAATCATCAATGTGCTCTCCTTCTGATGGCTCCTGAACTGTTGTGCTAGAGCAGCAAAATCTTCCAGCAGCAACCGGAGTCATCCTTGTTCACTACAGCAGGAGAGGAGGGTTTCCATTTTTATACGGATCATACGCTTGAACTGAAGGCTGAGTATATAGTCTGACACTCTTTCATTCCAAGAGGAAGGCAGGCATGGGCTGGGACAGGGGTGGGGGTGTAACAAGCATTATGGTCCAGGCCTCCAACCAACTTGGCAAGCTCGCAGTGAGCCGACAGGACCATTTCAACATCTTCTGTATTTGACTGATATCCCACTACATTCCAGAGTAGATTTGAAGTGGTTTGGTTTGATTCTTAGAATTTCCCATTCTAACTAGGAGACAGATTAATCCTAAGGTATCCCAAATTTGGCCTCATCTCCCTAATCAATTATTACCCATGTTTGGGTATGGTAGTACTGGAATATTCTTCCATGTGTATTTTATAACAGACCCAACTAATAAAAGTGGTAAGGATAACTCTTTTTTTTTTTTTTTTAACATTATAGGGAAAAACGTGAAAGACTTTGAGATAAACGTGAAAGAATATAGAGTCTTCAAAGGAAAAATAGGTGTTTTCTAGCACACCCTTCTGGGCCGATTTTGGGGGAGTGTTGTGTGCCTTTCTTGTCTTTGAGCTATGGACAATCCTGTAAACTGTAGATAATTGATATCAATGCAAGTTATTCTTATCTGTAGCTATACAAATGAATTTTGTCCATGGGAAGTACAATTGACCCCCTCTTTCCTTTGGAGGAATCCAGTTTTGCATCTATTTGCATCTATAAAAGCAAATTCTTTTAAGCATTCCTGTTTGTTTATGTGTCTGCTCTTTGAATTCTCCCTTGAAGTGGTGGTAATATCTTACTGACTTCCTTGTTAATTAACGAATTAAATAAAATCTTTACAAGTGTTCATTTTATATTTGTATGAAAGTCATAATGTTACCTTCAAAAAAATTTTCCCCTAGCAGCATTTCAAATAATAAGCTGCGATAGGATGCTAGTAAATGAAAGTGCAGAGAAATCAAATCAGGGTGAATTTTAGAATTAACTTCTGTGTGGCTAGCACTATGCCAGAGGTGGGGAATGAATGAGGCTCCAGACCTGGCATCTGGCCCTGGGAAGCTGTGACCTGCTTTGTCATTGTCATGCATGACCAATGATGTGACTTTCCCATCAGTGTTCCTCCAGGCTCAGTTAACCTTCCTCTTCCGTGCTACCCTCTCCTGTAGTGATCTTAACTATGCCTTTGGTTTCAGCTCCCATCCACAAGGCAGCTCCTCTCCCATTGCCTCCCTACTATCCACTTCTTTCTTCCCCACCGTGCCCAAGTAACTGACCACCTACTGGTGCTATTTCACGGTGATGTCCCACCGGTGCCTCAAACTCAGCATGTTCAAACCTTGATTCATCATCTTTTCTGAAAGACCTGCTTATCCTTCTTCATTGTGTTTTTTGATAAATGGCTTCACCAAATGCCAGCTGCATAGGCCAGATACACAGGAATCCTTCACACAACTGAGCCAACCTGCTGTACCATGACCTCAAATGGATGCCCAGCCCTGACTGTAAACTCCCCTATCTCTCCAGTGGTTTGCTTCCTTTCTAATGGAAATGACCATTTCCCACCTAGGGGTTTGCCTCACCACCTAACCCCGCCCCTTCTGAACAACATGCCCTCACTCTCAGCTCATGCCGAGTGTCAACTTTGAGAAAATAAAAGCAAATTACGCAGGAATTCCCTTATCCTCACCATTAGATAAAATCTATAGCGGCATCTGTACCCATTTTAATCTGTTTTTTTTTAACATTTATTCAACAAATATTTATTAAGCACCCACTGTGTGCTGGGTACTGCCCTGAGTGTTGGTAATTCAGGGATGAACAATACGGAAAAGTCCCTGTCATCATGGGTTTACACTGTAATCAGAGAAATGTACCATAAACAAAGAAAAAAAAGGTGTTTGCTAAAGATAAAACAGGTTGATGGAGAAGAGCCGTGATAGACTATTATGGGGGAGCATGTTTCCCAGTTCTCACCAGGGGGGCCCTCCTTGCGTTTAGGATTCATTCCTTCCAACCCTTTCAAGGCTTCCACGCCCAGAGTTAACATCAACGTCTCCTTTCTAAGGGAGCGTTCCCATCAGCATACAAACCAGCTTCCATCTTTAAAAAACAAAACAAAACAAAACTTTCCTTTGACCCTACATCTTCTCATTCACAGTATAACTTCTAAAATGTTTACCTATACCTGTGGTTGCCCAACTAGGGTAACATGCACTTGAAAACTCTCTAAAGAATCCTGTGAACACAGCAAAGGAAACCATCAACAAAACAAAAAGACAACCTACAGACTGGGAAAAAATATTTGCAAACGATGCAACTGACAAGGGATTAATTTCCAAAATATACAAACAGCTCATACAGCTCAATAGCAAAAAAACAAACAACCTAATAAAAATGGGAAGAAGATCTAAATAGACATTTCTCCAAAGAAGACATACAGATGGCCAACAGGCACATGAAAAAAATGCTCAACATTGCTAACTATTAGAGAAATGCAAATCAGAACTACAAGAGGTATCACCTCACTCCAGACAGAATGGCCATCATCAAGAAGTCTACAATTAATAAATGCTGAAGAGGGTGTGGAGAAAAAGGAACCCTCCTACACCATCGGTGGGAATGTACAGCCACTATGGAGAACAGTATGGATGTTCCTTTAAAAACTAAAATTAGAGCTACCGTATGATCCTGCAATCCCACTCCTGGGCATATGTTCAGATAAAACTACAATTCAAAAAGATACATGCACCCCAATGTTCATAGCAGCACTATTTACAATAGCCAAGGCATGGAAGCAACCTAAGTGCCCATCACCAGAGAAATGGATAAAGAAGATGTGGTACAGGGACTTCCTTGGTGGTCCAGTGGCTATCTGTGCTCCCAATGCAGGGGGCCCGAGTTCGATCCCTGGTCAGAGAACTAGACCCCATGTGCTGCAACTAAGAGTTCGCATGCTGCAACTAAAGATCCTGCATGCCTCAACTAAAGATCCTGAATGCCGCAACTGAAGATCTCGCACGTGGCAACAAAGATCCCGCGTGCTGCAACTAAGAGTTCACATGCCGCAACTAAAGATCCCACATGCCGCAACTGAAGATCCTGCACATGGCAACAAAGATCTCGTGTGCCACAACTAAGACCCAGGGCAGACAAAAAGAAAAAAAGATGTGGTACATATATACAATGAAATACTACTCAGTCATAAAAAAGAAATGATGCCATTTGCAGCAACATGGATGGACCTAGAGATTATCATACTAAATGAAGTCAGAAAGAGCAACACAAATATCATATGATATGATATCACTTATATGTGGCATCTGATAAATGAACTTATTTACAAAACAGAAATAGACCCACAGACATAGAAAAAAAAACTTATGGTTACCAAAGGGGAAAAGGGGTGGTGGATATATTAGGAGTTTGGGATTAACACATACCCACTACTATGTATAACATAGGTAACCAACAAGAACCTACTGTATAGCACAGAGAACTATACTCAATATTTTGTAATAACCTATAAGGAAAAAGAATCTGAAAAAGAATGTATATGTAATATATATGTGTGTGTGCGTGTGTGTATAACTGAATCACTGTGTTGTACACCTGTAACTTATACGACATTGTAAATCAACTATACTTCAATTGAAAAAAAAAGAATCCTGTGCACAGATCATTTTAAGGGAGTCCCTTTCCAGATCCTCTACTCCTCTAATGCTCTTTAGTAAACCTGATATGCCCAAGTCAGGCATCACAATTCTCCTTCTCTCACTTTACAAGAGAGCAGTACACCCCCTTCCTTCCAAATCTTATTACAGTGTGTGCCTTGGGGTGACCCCAAATTTGAAATATTGGTTTCATCTCAAGTAACCTCCTTCAGTGGTTAATCTTGGTGACTCCTACCCTTAGGGCTTCCTCTCCTTCTAGTTAAGGTTGAAAGTTAGCATTAGAAAAAGGGCATTTGGGCTGATGTTGAAAGGCTGTGAAATCAGAAAAGCAGAATCGATTTGGGTCAGTGACACTGATTCTTTTAAACTATACTGTTTTGAGGGATTAAGAAGTTTCCAGATACAATAGGAGAAAACACAAACAAGCATTTCAACTGATTTCTTTCAGATTCAGTGTGGCTTAGTACATAATACAGTAGAAAACTAGGTTGTTGGTATGTTTAAAAACTCAAATTGTAACAGGAAAATTTTATTTCGATTAAGTCAATCCTTCCCTATTTCATTTTTTAATGTTTACTATTTCAACCTCTAATCCCCAAGAATATGTAAACTTACGATGAAAAGTTTATGATGAAAATTTTCAGGTGTCAACCCGGAACTGTTTGCAGTGGTGCACAGATTCTCTTAGCAAGCACAGGCAGGCACCCAGGGCTCCAGGCACTCACGTCCCCTCCTCTCCTTAGTGCCCTCTTGTCCTGGGTTTCTCTTCCCACCGTCCGGACCTGCATTCTCACCCTCCTTCTCTAACTGGCCTCTGCACTCTTAAGTACCCTAGAGCTTGATCCTGGGTCTTCTCCTGTAGCCGTGTTCTCCCTGGGTCAGGGCTGCCCACCCTGGGCACTGTTGACACCTGGCACTGGATTGTTCTTTGTTATGGGGCCGTCCTGTGCTCTGTAGGGTGTTGAGTGGCACCCCTGGCCTCTAGCACCTCTTCCCTCCGCTACGACAACCCAAAATGTCTCTGCGTGTGCCCTGCAACAACCCCCCTACCCTCACCCCCCAGTTTAAGAACCACTGCTCTAGTTGATTCCATCCAGTGTCGTTGATTTAAGTACTTTCTATAAACTGAAGTTAGTACTTCGAGCCCTAGCCTTTCCTTGGAGCTGAGACCTGTATGTCCCACTGCCCACAGCGTGGCTCTGTACGAATACACAAGAGCCATCTTATTTTCAACATAATTTCTGTTCCCTCCTTCTCCTGTTTCTCTCCCGGTCTCCCTGGAATCCCCACCTGCTTAGTGGCCAAAACCTCAGCCCCCAGGACGATTCCTCCCTTTCCCTTATCTTGATTCTGCCTCCAAAACAGAACTCAGCCTCTGTCACTGCTCTTCATATCCACTGCTCCCATTCAAATATTTTTTAAACTCAGATACTGCTATCAGGCTCTGGCCAGGCTACCACGCTTACACCGGTGTTTCACAAGGTCGCTAATAACCACCACGGGGCCAAATCCGGTGGTTAATTCTCAGATCTCAAATGACTCCGCCTGTCGGTCCTAAACAGCAGGCAGTCCATTCATTTAAACTTGTTATATGTGATTATATTGTATGCACCTGGAGCTTCTGACCCTCCCTTTGTGTCCACTTTGTCCCTTTCAGTCTTCTTTGTTGGTCTTCCTGGAACTTCCTGGCCTTTAAACATTGGTGTGCCCTGGACGAGGGCCTTCAGGTTTAGTTTTCTGTGGTGTTAAAAAACAAATTTCAACTGAGTCAGTTTTAGAGCTCTTACTGGCTTTATTCAACAATTTGCGAGTTGGACAGCATCCAACCAGGCAGATAGAAAGGAACAGTACAAAGTAAAAGACTTTTATAGGCAGAAGGGAGCAGGAACAAGGAAGTTATTCTAAGTAAAAATAGGATTGGTTATTGTAAGGTGGCTTTCCTTTAGGGGAGGGCAGGGGTCTATCGGACAGATGACCTCACTAGTGCTGATCAAGCGATTCTTGACTGGTTTAAGATTCCATTTCAGGGAGAGCAGAAGTTGTAATTAAGTTGTTTTGGTTTGATGACATGGGGCTTAGCATAAGCGACTCCATTTTGGGCCTACTGTCCTGTTTTTAACAGTTACTTCATAACAAGTAACTACAAGCTTAGTAGCTTTAAACAGCAGACATGTATCGTCTCATAATTTCTGTATGCCAGGAGTCAGGGCACACGTAACTGGGTCCTCAGCTCAGGGTCTCACTCAAGGCAGAAAGGTAGATGTTGGCCAGACTGCATTCTCATTTGAAGGCTCGACTAGGGAAGAGTCTTCTTTCAAACTCACTTGGGGTGTTGGTAGAATTCATGTCCTTGGACCTGTATGATTTGGGGCGGAGGGAGCCTTTTTCTGGCTCTTAACTGGAGACCGTCCTCAGCTCCTAGAGGCTGCCTGCAGTTCTCTGTCACACAGCTCACTCCACAGGTGGTTTGAAACACATCTCTTTGCTTCTTCAAGTCCAGCAAGAGGACCTCTCCCTCCAATCAGCAAAAACAGAGTCTTATAGAATATAATGTAATCACAGAAGTGACAGCCCCTTACCTTGCCAAATTCTACTGGTTAGAAGGAAGTCCTAGATTCTGTCCACTCTCAAAAGACATATAACAGAAGGGGAACAGTTGTCACAAGGCTGTCTTAGAACGCTCCCTAACCTACCTTCCCTGATAGATATGTATATTTCTTTGCTTATTGTCTGGCTCTCCTCTTAAAATGGAAGCTTCACGGGGGCAGCAACTTTTTCTTCTTTATTCCATCTCCTGGCACAGGGTAGGTGTTGCATAAATACTGAAGAATAATTTGTTTCTATTTTTGCCTTCCTTCTATTTGTTCTCTACCTAGCAGCCAACGTGATCTTTTAAAATGTGAAATGAATCTTACCACCATCCACTGACCCAGTGTAAACCCTTTCCATGACTTTTCTTTTCTTCTTTATTCCCTCCCCAAGGGACACAAGAGGGTGCTACCTAGTCCAGGCTGTGGACTTGGTGTCATGGGAGCTACAGGAAAACCTGGCCCCTCTTGTCTGGGGCCATGTCAGGATTTCCTCGGCTTTCTGTTTTTTAACTCGATCCGCAGTAAGAAATAAGTTTTACTTTGAGACCCAGTATATGTATTCATATTGTGTATGTATATGTAGGTAGAGATAGGTATATATATATTTACACATATACATATATACATATACTGCAGTAGTTAATTGTATGTGTCAACTTGACTGGCCACGGGGTGCCCAGATCAAACGTTATTTCTGGGTGTGTCTGTGAGGGTATTTCTGGATGGGATGAGCATTTGAATCTGTGGATTCAGTAAAGCAGACGGCCCTCCCCAGTGCAAGTGGGCACCGTCCAATTCGTTGAGGACCTGAACGGAACAAAAGGTGGAGAAAGGAGGAATTCACCCCTTTTCTCCTCACTGCTCAAGCTAAGGCATCTCATCTCATTTTTTCCTTCCCTCAAACTGGGATTTATAGTTTGGTAAATCCCCTGGTTCTAAAGCCTTTGGGCTCAGACTGAATCACACCACCAGCTCTCCTGGTCTCTAGCCTGCAGATGGCAGATCCCGGGACTTCTCAGCCCCCCTAGTTGCATGACTCAGTTCCTTATAATAAATCAATCTCTCTGTCTCTCTTTGGTAAATATATATTTGTGTGTGCATTAATGTCTCTAGCTCTAGCTCTCTCTCTCTCGCTCTATCTATCTACCTGGACCCAAAATTGCAAGATTTGCCGTGAAAACCATGAGAGTAAGTGGTCGATAATGTCCCCTCCCCCTTTTTAAGATGCAATTTATTTAAAGTGAAGAAAATAAAACAGCTTATCCATTTTCCCATCCCCTACTCCCTGCTTCTGGTAACCACCAATCTGTTCATCTGTTCTCTGTATCTATGAGTTTGGTTTTCATGTATATATATATATATATATACATATATGTATACACACACATATATATACACACATACATATACATGTATATATATTCCACATATAAAAGGTCGTATGTAATTTGTCTTTGTCTGACTTATTTCACTTAGCATAATGTCTTCAAGGTCCACCCACGTTGTTGCAAAAGGTAAGATTTCATTCTTTTTTATGGTTGAGTAATATCCCATTGTTTTATAAATATATGACACAATTTCTTTATCCATTCATTCATCCATGGACCCTTAGGTTGTTTCTTTCTATGTCTTGCCTATTGTAAATAATGCCGCAATGAACATGGGGGCACAGATATCTTTCAAGTCAGTGTTTTTGTTTCCTTTGGATAAATACCCAGAGGTGGAATTACTGGATCATATGGTGGTTCTACTTTCAATTTTTTTGAGGAATCTCCTTACTGTTTTCCATAGCGGCTGCACCAATTTACATTCTCACCAACAGGGCGTGAGGGTTCCCTTTTCTCCACATTCTCTCTAACACTTGTTATTTCTTGTCTTTTTGAGAATAGCCATTCTAACAGGTGAGAGGTGATATCTCACTGCGGTTTTGATTTGCAGTTCCCTGATGGTTAATAATGTGGAGCCCTGTTTCATGTACCCGTTGGCCATTTGCATGTCTTCTCTGGAAAATGTCTATTCAGGTCCAGTGCCCATTTTTTAATTGGATGACTAAGATCATTACTATTAGTGTTATTAATTATTATTTTGCTGTTGAGTTATTGATACATGAGTTCTTTATATATTTTGATATCAGCATCTTATCAGATATGACACAAATATTTTCTCCCACTCAGTAGGCTGCCTTTCCATCTTATTGATGGCTTCCTTTGCTGAGCAGAAACTTTTTAGTTTGCTATAGTCTCATTTATTTTTGCTTTTGTTGATTTTGTTTTTGGTATCAGATTAAAAAAAAAATCATTGGCAAGACCTATGTCAAGGAGCTCACTGCTTATGTTTCCTTCAAGGAGTTTTACGGCACAGGATAAATATTGGAGTGACGGAGGAGGGGGGGGGGCGGTCCTCCGTGCTTGTCACAGAAAATTCAATTCTATTGCCTTCTCAGCATTTCTTGAACTCTCCTGACAAGCTCTGATGAAAACAAGGTGAAAAGTCGCAAATCCAGCAGAGAAACTTTTTCCAACGGATCTCTTTACTTTAAAAGTCACATAAGGTTACCTTTAAGGGGTCAGATTTCTCATAAAAGAAGGGGCCTTGGTTTGGGGCCCCCTCTTTTTGGTGAGGAGTGAAAGCTTACACACCGGCACTTTGTTCTGGGGCCCGAGGTGTTTGAGGGCATTCCCCCAGCTTGGCACCTGGTGCTGCAAAGCTCACTTCCATTCCCTCCTTTTCTTCCCACATCCAGGAGAATGTCTCTGCATTTTCCATTCTGCTCTAATGTGGCCGATTGTTCCTCCGTCTGGAGATCTGAAATATACAAAGATCAGTACCTGAAATGTTTATCTGCTAGGAAGAAGCTGTCTCCCGTGTCACCTTATGGAAATCTTGTGGGAGGGTAGACCCAGCCTTGAAGATGACTTGGTTCCTCCTGAACTGTTTTATTCCACGTGGAAATTTAGTTCAGATTCTAGTTTGTTTACCCTTCCTCTCCCATTGCTCTGCTAGAACAGAACCTCCGGAGTAAATAAGCCTCAGGAAGAAGAATCGCTGATTTTTAGGACAATATGAAGGGCTGGCTAAATAGAGCAAGGCAAGAAATAAATGTTTTAACCTCGTAATACTGTGATTGTTTACAAGGGCTTAAATTGGAACTATATAAATAATATATGGATACAGTTTCTTTGTGAAAAATGAAAATATTACATAAAAGGCTACAGTCCCCTGTCACCACCATTCTCAATCCCAATTCTGCCCCTGCCTCTTCCAAGGGAGTCTTCTATCAGTTTACCAAGTTTCCTTTACAGACCTTCTTCTACGTAGAATCTATAAAGTATTGTTTTACGTGTGTAAGTGTGTTTTTAATGTAAATAGTATGCATGATTGTAATATTTTACTATTGAATAAATTTGACATGTAACATTGTGTAAGGTTAAGGTGTACAGTGTTACTTTGATACATTTATATATTGTAGTATGGTGGCTGCTATAGGGGTATTTATCACATTACATAATTATAGTATAAGATACTATGTTTATTATACTGTGCATTAGATCTCTTATGTTTTATTTACTTCTCGTTATAAGTTTGTGACCTTAAACAGCATCACTCTAATTCCTCTCCCCACCATCTCCTGGTATCCAGCATTTTACTCTCGGTTCTTTACAGGTTTAACTGCTTTAGATTCCACATATAAGTGATATCATACACTACTTGTCTTTCTCCATCTGACTTATTTCTCTTTGTATAATACGCTCAAGGCCCATCCATGCTGTCATAAGGATATCCTCCTTTCTCATGGTTGAATAATATTCCATTGTATATATAACCCACCTCATTTTTACTCATTCATCCGATGATGGGTATTTGGGTTGTTTCCATATCTTGGGCGTTGTGAATAATGCAGTGATAAATATGGGCATGCACACATCTCATCAAAACCCTGCTTTCATTTTTTGGAGGGTATACCCAGAAGTGGAATTGATGGATTGTACGGTAGATCTACTTTTAATATTTTGAGGAACCTCCATATTGTTTTCCTTATCACATAGGTGCACAAGGAGGAACCATTTACATTCCCACCAACAGTGTAAAAGAGTTCAATATGGGTTTTCTTTTTTTATTATCGCTATGTCTTAGAGGTGGGTCTTTATTAATAAGTGCCTGAGTTCCACCTCTTTCTTTTTAACTGTTTTGTTGTGTTCTATGGCATAGATAAGTCAAAGTTTATTTAGTCATTCCCCTATGATTTACAATTACAATTTCAGGTTGCTCTTTGTTTTTAGCTACTGTAAATAAATGCTGCAAAGACCATCCTTACACAAACCTCCTTGTGCACCTATGTGATTGTTCATTTCTTTAAGGTAAAAATAATTTGGTTTCTAGCCCCTGGGTCTCCAGGTCTTATAAGGGCAGCTTGAGTTCAGCTACATGCCATAGAGGGTTTTAAAAATTGCCTCAAAATTGGAGGGAAGGAAAGAGTTTAATCTTAGCAAAGCATGGCATCAACCCCCCAAATATTACTTTAATATTCTTTCTCACTTTTGTAGCTTGCATGTTAAATAAGCACTTCAGGAATAAAAAGTAATAGCCAGTTTGTATTTATATGAAAACACTTACAAACCAAGACTTTCATCATAACGCAAAGAGCTACTCTGTGAGAATATTGTCTTTTCTTTAAATAAATGAACATTTAATGAATACATGAGAGGACTGAAAAGTTCAAGGGTCCATCCATTCCTTCGGTCAGCTCCCACCTAGGAACCTCAGTGGGAATTTGGTCTGAGGAAAGATTGCCATATCAGACATTGATTCAGCTAAGGCCAACCCATTTCAAGGTGCCACCCATTCATTTGTTGACTGCAAATAGGAATTTTGCCCAAGGCCAGAACTCACAGCTGGTCCCAGTTGACCTGAAATAGATTTCCACAAGTGGCTGGGAAATGGGAGTCTCTCTTTAGGATGTCTCTCCTTGGTCCACTCTTTCTTTCTCAAGACACACAGGCACGCACACACACCCACACACCTTGACACAGCCTTAATTTCCTTTCAGCCTATGATTATTTTTCAATTTAGCATTGATACTGTTCATATGAGACGGTAGATTGACTTATCTCCAAAGAACCCCAAATGACAGATGGAAACAAAGATAGAAAATACACCCAGGGAGATTCGTTTTTCTCTAAAAGCAGGAAAATTATGGGTTTCAATCATAGCCATGGGGTGGCAGGAACTTGTTCACACCCTCACGTGCCTGCAGTCCCATCTCTAGCTCCGTCTCTCAGGGACTGAGTCTGCATCTTAAGTGCATGAAATTGATTGAATTTATTCATGTGATAAAATTTTGAACTTTCACATTAAAAACCATTATTTCCCAGTAAAAATTTTAGTTAAATAAGAAGCTTTTATTCATTTTTAGAATTTTGATAATTTGGAATGTGAGGGCTATATTTTTTAACTGACAGGAATCCAAAAATAGCTACTCATGTTGTAAACAGAGCAGGTATTCATAGGTGTTTGTTCGTGAGGATGGCTGCAGTTACGTCCCTGGGGCACAGTGGGAAGTGTCGGAAAATTCCTTGGGCTCAAAGAGAAGCACAGGCGACCTTGAGAGAAGAAGAAGAAACATGCTTCTTCCCTGTGTTCTCTACACATTGCAGGGCGCTACCATCCACACAGCTACCAAAGCCAGGCAGCCAGAAACCAGAAGATCTGCTGATTTTTCTCTGTTCGTACCACACATATTGTCCCAATGGGGTGGGTTGATTCTACCATCAAATACTGCTCCAGGTCAACCCTCTTTTCTATCACGGCCCCGGCTACTCTACATCAGCTGTTTGTTCCTGCCCTGAAGACAAGGGCAGTAAACATTCTTGAGCATTGTCTATGTATCAAGCAGTGTGCTTGGTGCAGGGCGTACAAATAGGACATGGCTTTATGTCTTCAAAGATTTATCCTAGAGGGAGAGACAAGCAGTTGAGAATGTTACTCAAGTACTTAATACGTGCCAGGCTGTGTGTTAGGTGCTGCGGCAGGGGGCAGATGGGGGACAAATAAAACATTTCTCTCCTCTTTTTGTTGTAAGTAACAACAAACTCTCCACCCCAAAGCAAGCAAACACACAAACCTACAAAAACCAAGGAAGGGAGGGGATGTATCTGAGCCTCAGAAATGCAAATATCCCCAAGATGATTTTCCATCTCCTGACTCTACATGTTGGCTTCGTTTCCTCCTCATGGCAGCGAAGTTCTCTAGAGTTTCATTCTTACACCTCCCTCCACCAGAAATCATCTTTCTGTGACCCAGTTTGGATCCTGGAGTAGGGGTCCAGGTGGTCCAGCTTGCCTTGTGTGCCCACCCTGGATGAGTGAACTGTGACCCGGGGCAGAGACGTGGGAGCATGGGGGTCCTGGGCAGCCTGGAGGGGCTCCTGGCAGAAGAGGAGACAACAGGGAGGACACAGACACCCACCCTGCTGCGGGATCGAGGGGCTAGAATGCCGTATGGGGGGGTACAGTAAGAGAGATATTGAGGATGCCAGGGTAGAGGGTCTGAACCCAGGCAACAGTTGTAATGGTGGCAGATTCCAAAGGCTTAGGGGATGAGGTCATTTGGACATGCTGAGCAGATGTTTCCACAGGACATCCATGTGGAAATCTGGAAAGGTTTGGGCTGAAGATAAGGACCGGGAGTTATCACAGCCGTCATCTTCAGTTAATAGCTGACTCCAAGGGGGTGGATGTAATTACCAAGAGAACAGGGAAAGCAGTGAAGGGCTATCACCAGTCAGCCTAGTGTTGGGAGAGTCCAGATCTAATTTCTGTATGAAACCCAGCAAAACTGCTTCCTCGTTATTGCTTCTCGCAGAAAGCAGAACTTTGACATTTTAGTGGCTAATGAGCATTCCCAGATTTCTCCTTCACTCTCTTTATTCAATAAGATAGGTAATTCAATTGAAACGATATGCATTTTACGAGGCTCAGTAAAGTTATTTTTATTTTGGATGAAAAAAAATTTTTTTCAGCCTTAAGCCAGAGCACTGAATCTAGGCTTAAAGCAATAAATTCCATGACCCACTGGAGCCCAGGAATTTGGGGGCAGGGGCCTGGGAGTGATGACGTTATTCACAGTGGGGCACAGGATAACCGTAGGTCGAGCTAGGACCCTCTCCAGAGCCCCAGCGAAGGGCTGTAGAGTAGCTAATCTAAGGAAGACTTAAGCAGGTGGTGGTATAGGAGTGTAGGAGGTACAGGGTGTGTCGGTGACACTTCTTTTGTGCTCCCCTAGGACTGTGTGACAGTTTAGAATTGGAAATAAGCTGAAGTGACTGATACTACTCACTATTGTACAAAGGCCATATACCCAAGGGCCTCTCCAGGTAATTCACGTTTTGTCCCCTGGGGACTAGGGCGCCTTGTGGGTTATACCAGGAAATCTACTGGGCTTCAGTAAAAGGCGAAGGATTAAGTTTCAGAGGTTACATCCCAAAGGGCAAACCTTGGCTCTCTCATATGGATGCCCTTCTCAGAAGACCCAGGATTTAACAGGAAAAGCCTCAGGTCAAGGGACAAATTCCCAGTCATCATACCCACAACCTTGTCTGTGGTCCCCTGGAAGCGGCGTGTAGATTCGCCCACCGATGCCATCTCCTAGTCAAGAACTCCCGCCGGGCCAGGTGTGGCCAGCAGTACTTGGTGGCCAATTTTCTCAGCATCCTCCTGGATGTAAAATGCCTGTTTTCCAGACGGATGGGTTGCATGCTGTCACTGTAAAGAGATGTGACAACTTGTCGCAGGCAAGACTGGCATGTTAAACCACCTAAAGGGACAGGATGATAGCACTCCAATGCTGGGCAGACCCTGTGCCCATAACAGAGCACCGTGGGGTGTCTCCCTCTGAGACCACGAGCCCCGCCCCTCCCCTTGCTGGGTCTAGGGCTTCTGAAAAGACCAGAGTGAAGGTCTGGCATCTGGATCCTTTGAACTGTCCTAGGGTTTTCCTAGATATGTGGTGATGGAAATGGGAAAATTGAGGGGGGACCATACCTGCCTTCTATTAGGGGCTTTAAGTCCATTTCCGAAGGGAGGCAAAATGCCTCTGGGGAACGTTCTCACCCACCCCTCACTCCCCACATTTCGATGTGCAGGAGGTGAAAGGAGGCCATGTTGGGCCGGAAGAGGAGCTATTTGTCCAGGACAGAGGAGTCCAGGTGCTGCAGAGTGGGTGTCAAGGGCGGCAGGCAGGGAGGGCAAGAGCCCAGCTCTGGTACTTCCGAGCAGGAGCAGAGACCCTGGCACCCACCAGTTGTTGAGATTCGCCAGCACGTCGGTCACCTGGGAGACCAAGAGGCACGGTCCACAGGGGAGGATAGTGTCAGCACAAGTTACACCTGGGAACCAGGGGGGCCCCTCATCCTCTTCTCCTCAGCCATTGTTCTATGCCAAGGGGAGGGGCTGGAGTTGGAGGAAACACTGGTGGGGTCGTGCTGTAACTCCATCACTCAACAAACAGTGATGGAGCAACCTCTATGTGCCACAAAATGCGCCAGGCAGTGGAATATCCTGGAGTCCCCATGTCAGTGGGAATACTTGCTTCCCAAACAAAATAAACAAGTGCGTTAAATAATGACAAGTCGTGGTAGGCTGTGAAGGAAATAAATAAGGCACAGAATGGAGAAGGGGGTGGGGTAGTCTTCTTAGACATCTCTGAAGGGTTGTGAAGGAGAGAGAAGGAGAAGGCACTTGCCGTGCAAGTGAGAGGTGGGCGGGAGTCGGGAAGGGAGGGTGCAGCATGTGCAAAGGCCCTGAGTGAGCAGGAAGAAATGACTGATGTGAGCACAGGGCGGGTGACTTAGGATGAAGTTGAATAGACAGGGGCCAGATCATGCAGGACCTACGGAATCAGGGGAAGAAGTTTGGATTTTATTATAAGGGCAATGGGATGCCACTGAAGTGTGTCCGGCTGGAGAGAAACTTGGTCGTTCCCTTTTGCCTCCGTATGGTAAATAAAATGGAAAGTAAGGCAAAACTAGGGAGGCTATAGGGCTGGTATAAAAGTGGCCTCATGTTTATAGCTCAGTGACTTAAGACTGCTCACTAAGTCAGCTACACCTGGAAGCTTTCTCTGGTTCCCAGTCCCTGTGTGTTTTATTCTTTGCACTGGTGGTTCTCAACCCTGGCTGATTAGAATTACCTTATGGAGCTTTGAAATATTTACCGACTTTTCCCGCCCTTTACCAGTTAAGTCAGAATCACAACCACAAACAAATCTGACAGATAAATGACAAACTGGAATTTTAAAAAATTGTAACTTGCGTTAAGACAAAGGTTTAATTTCGTGAAACAGAAAAGTGCATTCTCTTTAGAATCAATAAGAAAAGAATTTTTTTTAAACTAATAGATTAAAGCTAGGAGAAGATCATGAAGAAGAAATAGACGTGGCCAATAAGCTTCAAAAGATGCTCAACTTCTCTAGTAATTAGGGAAATGCAAAACAAAATCATGACGAAATGCAATTCTTCACCCACAAAATGGATTTAAAAAAAAGAAAATGACTGATAAGGCTCAGGATTAGTGAGGAGATATAGAAACAGGTGTGCTCAGAACCTGTGGAAGTATAAACTGGCTCAGTATGTTTAAGGAGTTGGCAATATTTATTTAAATATAAAGAGCATATGCCGCCAATCCAGTAAGTCCAGTAATTCCACTTCTGAGTTTCTCTTTTACAGAAATACGTGCATGTGCACTTAAAGATATGTGTACAAGTACAGCACTGATAGTGTGGGGTTTTTTTTAAGGGAAACCGACATCTCCATTAAGCGTGAAATGGCTAAATAAATCATGGAATACTATTTTGCTCAGTTGTTTGAAAAAGGAGATGTTGATCTAAATATACTGGCAAAGAAATATGTCTCATCTATTCTTCAGTGAAAGAAGCAAGCTTTAGACTGTTATGTACAGTGGGAGCCATTTATGTAATCCTGTAATATTTGTGTGTGTGTGTTATATTATTTTGTGCATTGTTCGTGGTTTACTCCCTTCCTCAAGGCACTTGGACGGTTGGTAATTTCTTGCTTTAGTGATTTTTGCAGGTAGAAAACACAGGTCCTTAGAAGTCAACACATTCAGCGAAGAGATTATACTAGGGCGTGGTTTGAAGGTAAGAAAAGAGAGCGAGAGAGAGAGAGAGAGAGAGAGAGAGAGAGAATGCCTCATCAGAGGCAAGAACAAGACAGAGATATCCCTCCAACTAAAAAGCAGCAGGAGGTAGGGGTTTAGGCCCAGAGGGAAACCTGATATTGCCCCCAGGATGGCAAACCTCAGTGAGGGTAGAGCCTGATGTGCCCTGTGGGGCTGGACCCAGGGAACCGGTATCTGTTTGTCAAAGACGCCAGTGTCCCAGCCTCCAACGAGGCACAGAATCCGGAGAGGCGCCGGACCTCAAGGGACCCTGTGGGCTCACACAGCAGCTGATAACTCCTTGGCTGGCACAGGACCCTGGGATCTTTGTGCCACTCTGGAGTGGGAAAGTCCCGGTGATGGAGGATGGGGGCTTGGATTCAGATTTAACTTGATTAAAATATTAATAAAGGAATCTAGCATTTCATATGACATCTGATTTGGAAGACTGAAGTCTACGTGTTTCCAAATACCTAGAAGAAAGACCAGGGAGGTGTATTTACATAGCGGCCATCCCCAGGGAGAGGAGAGAAATTGCTGGAAGAGGAAGGCAGGGACTTTTAGTTTCACGCTCACACCTCTCTGTTGTTTGAATTTTTGACATTGAGCATCTATCACGTTTGCTCTTTTTTACAATGAAGGAGCTTTCCAGTTCTGCGTGATCCCAAGTCCCTCCCATCTCACCAGGAACACGCTGCCTCGTCCCGCAGACTCTCCGGCCGGCCCCACCCCGCCTCGGGTCCCCGATGCCTGGCCCAGCCCTGACTCCTGACCCACCTCAGCCCTTCACTGATGACCCAGCTCTCTGCAGCCACACCCACGCTGAGCCAGCCGCCCAGCCCAGGGCTCTGGTCCGCTCTCCTCGCCTGCTTTCTGTCCCTGCTGCTGCTGAGACAACGTGAACTGTAGCTGCTGCCACCACCCGACAGCCCCCAGCCTCCAGGAGGCACCATCCAGTCTCTGTGTTACAGGAAGTTCCCGGACTTGTTTTCACAACGTTTCTCCCCGGTCTAGTCAAATCAGCTCCTTTCTTCCGCTTGCAAAAAACAGCATCTGCACGGGTTTTTCTGGAGAGCAGTGGTGGAGAAACAGAGGCTCTGGAGCTTTATGTCAGGTCCCCTCTGCCAGAAGTCGTGGCCCTGTGGGGATCTTGGAGTGACTTAAGGGAGGTGATGACGCGTCTGGCTCCAGAATCAGAGGGGTTTGTATGATGCCACTTGTTAGGGTGGATATCACTGCAGCTGGGGTTTGGATGCCGGAAGAGGCGTTCTGAAGAAGGCCCTACGTGAAGGAGGAAGCCCGCTTCTCCCAGCTGCCACACCTTATGTCCTACCAAAGAGCAGCTCACTTTGAGCACCGTCACCACCTGCATTGCCCGACAGCCTGGCGAGAACTTTAGGCGGAGAGAAGGGAGGGCTTGGTGCAATGCTGGGAACTTTGCCTTTTGCTCAAACATGTTTGTTTTGGGAGGTTCCCTTCTAGCTTCTCCTGGTGAACCCTTTTTACTGGGGATATTCAGCCCAACCTCTTGTCATTTGAGTTCCTCTTGTAGGAAATCTCCAGAATTACACAGATTCCTCATCACCAACCAAGGAAAGGGCCAACATCCTTCACGGAGGGAGTGTCCGGGATGCAATCACGGAGGGGGAGGGGACCCCAGGGGGTTGTAGCACACTTCAGTCTGGAAAGCTGAAGCCAGACCCGTGCTGCCCCTTTCAGAGGGGGCCGCCCTCGAGAGCATCAGGTGGATTTAAATCTGTCTCTACCTCTTAGAAGGTGTAAACTCCAGGCGGTTCTTTCTCTCTCATAACCTTCCTGAGATAGGTCGAAGGTGTGCTTCCTGTGTCTGAGGATTAATGAAGTCCAAAGAGGCTGCAGGTGCAGAGCAAGTGCTGTGCATGTGCCACTCCCCTTCTCCAGCATCTGGGACAGCGTTCCTCACAATGTCGGCTGGTCGTCCCGATGTACAGCCTGGAGACGTACAGAACACTGACAGAGACGCTCCAAAGGAAGCAGGGACTCTTCCCTCACACTTCACGGGACAAGATTAAATAAACATGAATACATTCGATCTTCAGCCACTGCTGGACGGGTCCAAGGTGTCCTCGACCTGTCACAGGGTGACCTCCTAACTGTTGCTCATGGGCCATGTTCTCCCACTGTGTGTCTTTACAGAATTTCTGCTTCTTTGATTATAGTATTTAAACAAGAAAGCATCAATTGCCTCCTTTGAATTCCTGATTAACTAGAAAGATCTCTTCATTCATCTTTTTTTGTTTGTTTTATTGTGGTAAATATATGTGACAAAATTTTCCAATTTAACTCTTTCTGTGCAAAGTTCAGGGGCATTAAGTACATTTCCATTGCTGTGTAGCCATCACCACCATCCATCTCCAGAACTTTCTCATCTTCCCAAACTGTAACTACACACCAACAACTCCCATTTCCCTCCCAGCCCCTGGCACCCACCATTCTACTTTCTGTTTCTATGAATTTGACCCTTCCAGGTACCTCATATCAGTGGACTCCTACAGTGTGTGTCCTTTTGTGTCTGGCTCATGTCACTCCAGGTCCATCCCTGTTGTAGCACGTGTCAGAATTTTCCCAGCCACTTTTTCAAGGAGAACTGGTTCTCTGTGTAGTTGTCCGTGCAGCGCCCCAGAATTAGCTCTGTTCCCTTCTACGGGGAGGGAAGAGGCGTGGAGAAGGAACATGACTGATCCACACATGCCCGCACATCTGTTTCCTGCAGGGCTACTTTTTTCCCAGTTATAAATGGGTTACCTTGGCAACCAATCACTTCTCTAATTTTTTTTAAGGTTGTGAACAGATGACCAAATTACAAGAGCACAAGGTCTTGAAGACTGAGTTTACGTATATGGAAGAGAACATTGTCATAATTTTTTTAAAGCACAAGGTGATTGTGACATTGCGACCTCATACTTAGTCCAAGAAACATGTTTTGAGCACCCTGCTATGGCCTGGGCATGGTGCTAAGTCCTGGGATACATGGTAAGCAGAATGGGACATAACATCCACGGAGCCCTCAGTCTGCAAGGGGAGAGACATTAATCCAATAATTCCAAACACAGGTGAACTCTTGGAAGGAAAAGATCATAATTTTATGAAGGCATAGACCAAAGGCACCTGACCTAGACTGGGGCACGGGAAAGGTTTCCCCAAGGAATTATTAATACATCAACAGGGATCTGAATGATGAGTGGGAGTCGAGCCTCAGTTGGAAGGGGAGGGGCGGCCAGAGGTGGCCGAGCAAGTGAGGTGCACGGTGACTGGACACAACACTCACATACTGCTTAGAACTCCAAGTCCTCCAGGAACAAAGGACACGGTGCTTTGTCCTCTACAGGTGGAGGCCGAGGTAAGGATGACAGTTGGCTGGAAAATATATTTTTGGGGTTTAGTCTGTCCTGCCCCGTGATTCAGTATGTTTTAGAGGAGGGACTCTGGGCTGCTTTCAACCATGGCAGTGATCTGGAGGCACTGGACTAGGCCAGAACCTACATCAGGGTGGTCAGTATGGCCTGGGGGCCCCTGGGGACATGGAGGAGAGGGTCCAGCTCTAGGGAAGAGGGGAGCCAATAAATAAGCACATGGTCTGGGCCTTAACCATTCGCTGGAGGTTAGGGCTGGGCTCCATTTCAGAGGGGGAGGTGAGACTTCAGTGTAACCAGAAAATCAAAGTAGAAGCTGTCTGCCTGACAGATTGGGTGGACATCGTGGGGACACAGTGCCCCGGCCTCACACTATTATACTTGGGAGTGAGATGAGGCTGCATCACAAAAGTACCCACAGTCACTCTGGCTGCTTGGCCAAGAGCGACCCTGGGCCTGGAAGGCGCTCATCTTGGATTTTTCAGGACTCAGAGATCAGCTAGAAGGAATGCAAGTTTGATGAAAGGGAGTGGAAGGCAACGTATTTCACAGCCTGGGGCTGTTTGGAGGAAGATCGTCTGGGTTTGTGCGAGAACAACATTGTGGTCAGGGGTCCCTAAGGCCACCCTCAAGTGAAACAGAAAGACGACCCTCGGATAGAAAGTTTGCCAATGATTCACTAGAAGGGCTTAGAGAACTCAGAAAAGCTGTTATACTCACAGTTACAGTTTATTACAGTGAAGGGATGCAGATTACAACCAGCAAAGGGAAAAGGAGTTGAGGGGATGGAATCCAGGAGAAACCAGGCTCAAGGTCCAGGTGTCCTCTCCCCCTGAAGTTGTGTAGATAGCACTTACTTTTCCCAGCAAAGATGTGTGACAACATGTGTGGGTCACTGACAACTAGGGAAGCTCCCCCAGCCTTGGGGTACAGGGTTCTTATTGGGGTTTTGTCACATAAGCATGGAACGCCCAAAGGGCTGACCTTAGTTCTCAGTCTCCAGCTACTTCAGGGCTCAAACGGTTATGGCATGGCCCAAGGACCCCGCCATAAATCACACTGTTAGCATAAACTATATGGCAGGGCCCAAAGCTTCAGGTACACAGAAACAGTCTTATCAGGCAGCAGATTCCAAGGAATTGAAGCTCATCTCCCAGGAACCAGTCAAGAGCTAGTTTCTTTGGAATGTGCAGGGTTTGAACACCCCCAAAGCTGCTGAGTTAACCCTGTGCTGCACAAGTATAAACGACCAGTATCAAAAAATTGAAGAGGAATGTCCATCGCAGAGGGAGGAAATATGTCCTGGATAATTATCATCAATTCCAAAATTTCATTTTGTCTCACCCTTGAATATGGGCTCCTTCCTGCCTCCAAAATGCCAATCGCAGCTGCCACGTGACCTCTGCCAAGTCCCCTCACGCTCCACACCCTCATCTTGCCTGGAATTGGGCTAAGCTGAGGAGGGGCAGGGAGGCATCAAATCAGCTATGATCACACATTTGATCCCCTACTTTGAAGTCACTATGAAACTAGGCTGACCCTGTAATGATGAACATGGAAATCTGTGGGTCGCTTTCAGGGTTCATCCCAGCATTTGCTGTACACAACACACAGATGGTGTGTGCAAGATATTTTATCCCCTGCTCTGTAATCACTGTCTCACCTCCTCTCCCAGCATACACTCCAATCTCCCCCACCACCAAGTTATGCTTATTTTAGCATTGAGAAAGATTTCTTTATTAAGTTACGGGCCTCACATTTTACCAAACTGCTTCTACTTGCAACTTCTTTAAGGCAGCTAACCAAAGAGACCAGTTATTTTCCCTGCGAATGTTTTAAATATATTTGAACAAAACAAAATGAGTTTTAAATAGAATAAAAAGTAATTTTCACCAACTCTACTTTACTCTTCCTTTCAACAAAATTTTCCATCATGTATCTCATTATTATAGGAAGCCACTTTGCAGTGAGATAATTTTTTGTAACAAAAATGCCTATGACTTTGCCACTTACTTTATCCTTTCTCTTAGGTAAAGCTTTCTAGAAATGCAACACCATAATTCACATGCACAGCTGCAGTTAAAGGAGTTTCTGGGTTAAGGCCTTTTGATATCTATTAAATCATTTTACCTTGTCAGCCTAAAAGTGAGGCCAGAGGTCAGCACTAAGTGGCAGTGACATTTAGCTGGTGCACACTAGTACGGCATGCTGGTCAGTGTCTGTATGCTTGGTTACTGCTCATGCCTGCTGATTGTTAAATACTTTGAATGTCACGCTGAGCTCCATGTGGGAAGTGTGAGCTTGGGAGGCCCTGAGTCATACCCTATTCAGTGAAGCGTATTATAAATGGATAACAAGATTTTCTTAACCAAAAGTTAGCAGAATGAAAGGCTTCACTCTGGGTGCCATCAGCAGATTCCAGAAGAGTAACAACTCCAGGGTGCTTCATAAAATTAATCTTAGTATTTATAATGGCCTACTTATTTCAGAGTTTTATTTTAGAATCTTTGTTCATCACTCACAAAAATGACAAAAATGTGCATATCCACAGCCTATATTGTGTTGATGAGGATGAAACTCTTCCCCAAGGCACATTGCTAATCAGGGCTTTAAGTTGTTAAGGAAAAAAGACTATGGCTATCTCGCCATCTGTCAAGTGAATAATTTCCTATGTGAGCATTTCTCTGCAGGATAGGTAGACTGAAAAGAAAATTCACACTCAAAAGTGTTTGGAATACAGACCCTGGCGCCACTGCCAGCTTCCACGTGCCCATGCCCTGGACCTCTGCGGCCACTTTGAACGTCTGTGCCCTAAATCCCAGGACCAAGGGGGATCGCCTTGGCTGTGACTACCCCTTGTAGAAGAAAAGGGGAGCGGAAGGATCCCAGCAGCCTTCACCACCACTGCAGACACTCCCAGCCTTGGCCACTGAGGATCCCTGCAGCCTTCACCAATGCTGTCCTCAGCAGATGGAGCTCCCCAAAGTCTATGCTACTGCATCCCTGGAGCCAGAGCCACCACAGCACCTCCTTTAGCTGGAGCTGCTGCACCCCACCCAGCTGGTGCCCTCACTCCCACCCATGGATGAAGAAGGTCTTTCCCCCATGGAAGCCCGACCATAGAGTCTGGAAGACATAACCACTCTTTCAAATGTGCAGACAGCAATGCAAGGCTACAGTAAGATGAAAAGTCAAAGGAACATGACACCCCCGAAAGAACACAATAGTTTTCCAGTAACCAACCACAGAGAAATGGAGATCTATAAATTGCCTGGCAAAGAATTCAAAATAATTGTTTTAAAGAAGCTCAGCAAGCTACAAGAGAACCCAGACACTCAGAAAAGTCAGGAAAAGAGTACATGAGCAAAATGAGAAGTTGAAGAAAGAGATAGTAATCATAAAAAAAAAAAAAAACTGAACAGAAATTCTGGAGCTAAAGAATTCAATGAATGAAATGGAAAATGCAATAATCAGCAGCGGGCTCAATCAGGCAGAAGAAACGATCTGCATATTCAGAGAGAAATCATGGAAATTATCCAGTCAGAGGAGAAAACAAAACAAAACAAAAAAGAGTGAAAAGAGTGAAATCAGCCAATGAGATGTATTGGTTCAAAAGAACCAATTTATGCATTTGGGAGTCCCAGAAGGAGAAGAGAGAGAGAAAGGGGGCAAGCTTATGTAAAGAAATAATAGCTAAAACTTCCCAAATCTTGGGTGGGAAATGAAAATCCAGATTCATGATGCTGAAAACGTCCCAAACAGTATCAATCCAAAGGAGACTACACCAAGACACATCATAATCAAACTGTCAAAAGTCAAGGGTGAAGAGAGAAATTTGAAAGCAATACGAGAAAGGTGACTTGTCACAGATAAAGGAACCCCCATAATACTATCAGCAGATTTCTCAGCAGAAACCTTGCAGGACAGGAGAGAGTAAGAAAATATATTCAAGGTACTGAAAGAAAAAAACTGCCAAACAAGAATACTATACCTGGCAAAATTATCCTTCAAAAATGAGGAAGAGTTAAACTCTTTTCCAGACAAACAAAGACTGAGGGAGTGTGTCACCCCTAGACCTGCCTTACAAGAAATGTTTACGGGAGTTCTTCAAGTTGAAATGAAAACATGCTAAAAAGCAATGCAAAAGCATATGAAAGCATAAATCTCACTGGTAAAGGTCAGGTAAATATATATACAAATACAGATAAACGTAACAGTATAGTGGTGGTGTAATTACTTTTAATTCTAATATATCATGTAAAAGATAAAAATTTGTTAATGGATACACAATACAAAAAGAAGCAAACTGACTACCAGGACACAAAATTGGGGCAGGGGGAAAGTGGAGAGTTTTTTTGTATGCAATTAAAGTTAAGTTCAATTTTAAATAAATGGTTATAACTACAAGATATTTTATGCAAGACTCAAGCTAACCACGAGGAAAAAATTTATCATAGATACACAAAAGATAAAGAGAAAAGAATCAAAGCAAATCACTACAAAAAAAAATCATCAAATAATAAAGGAATATAGCAAGAAAGAGAGGGACAAAACTCCAAAAGAGACAGAAAACAGTTAACAAAATGACAACAGTTAGTCTTCATCTATCAGCAATTACTTTATATGTAAATCAATTAAACTCCCCAATCAAAAGTCATAAAGTGGCTGAACAGATTAAAAATAAAAACAAACAAACAAGCAGAAAAACCCAAGATCCAGTGATATGCCGTTTACTATAGACTCGCTTTAAATTTAAAGATACTCACAGGCTGAAAGACACTCATAGGCTAAATACATAAAACAAATATAGATAGATCCAAAGGCAGAAACTGACAGCAATACAATAATAATAAGGGACTTCAATACTCTATTTACAATACTGGATGGAACACCCAGATAGAAAATCAGTAAAGAAACAGACAACTTGAACAACACTATAAACCAAATGGCCCTAACAGACATATACAGAACTTTCCACAGAACAGCAGAAGAATACACATTCTTCTCAAGCACACATGAAACATTCTCCAGGACAGATCACATGTTAGGTCACAAAACAAATCCTGACAAATTTAGGAAGCTCTGTATCAGTCAAAGTACGTTTACTGACCACAACAGAATGAAACTAGAAATCAATAACAGCAAGAACATGAGAAAATTCACAAATAGGGGAACTAAACAACACACTCTTGAACAATTGTTGAGTCAAAGAGGGAATCAAAAGGGAATTTTAAAAGTATCTCAAAACAAATGAAAGTGAAAAAACATGTCCCCAAAAGTATGAGATGCAATAAAAGCGTTCTCACCACACATGCACACACACACAAAATCACCACAATCAAGATAAATAAACACCCCTAAGTGTTTATCTTGTGTTTATCTAAGTGTTATCTAAGTTATCTTATCTAAGTGTTTATCTCTCCCTCACTCCCCTCTTTGGTCTTCCTCCCCATCCTCAGGCAACTACTGATCTGCTTTGTATCACTATAGTTCAGTTTGCATTTCATATAATTTCATATAAATGAAATAATACAATATGTAATTTTTATGGCTTCTTGGGAAATCACATCTTAATTATCTCTTTATTCCTAGGGCTAAGCACAGCCACCCAATCAGTGAGTCAACAAATATCTTAGAGTGCCTACTATGTGCTAGGTTTTGGCCACACTATTCTAGGAACATAACACGTGTTCAAAAAATGCTTGATGAATGATTCCGTGAATTCAGGTAGCATAGACTCTTTTTTTTCACTGAGATACATTCATATACCATAACATTAATCTTTTTAAAGTGTACAAGTCAGTGGGCTTTAGTTTGTTTAGAAAGTTGTGCAACCATCACCACAATCTAATCTGAGAACATTTCCCTCACCCCATACTCATTTGTAGTCATTCCCCATTTCTCCCATTCCCCAGCCCCTGGCAACTACTAATCTACTTTCTCTATATATAGATGTGCTTATTCTGGACATTTCTTATAAATGGTATTATTACACTATGTAGTCCTTTGTGACTGGCTTCTTTTGCTCAGCGTAATGTTTGCAAGATTCATTCTTGTTGCAGCGTTATGTCAGGGTTTCCTTCCTTTTTCTGGCTGACTAATATACCACTTCGTTTATCTATTGAACAGCGGATAGACATTTGGGTCGTTTCCAATTTGGGGCAATTATGAATCATGATCTCATGAACATTCAAGAATAAGTTTTTGTGTGAACATATGTTTTCAATTCTTGGGTATATACCTAGGAGTGGAATTCCTGGGCCATATGTTAACTCTGTGTTTAATTTTTTGAGGAAATTCCAGACCATTTCCCAAAGTGGCTGCATCAGTTTACATTCCTAGCAGCAATGTTTGAGGGTTCTAATTTCTCCACAACCTTGTTAACACTTGTTATTGTCTGTGTTTTTTATTCCAGCCATCCTAGTGGGTGTGAGGGGGTATCTCATTGTGGTTTTTATCTGCATCTCCCTAATGACTAAGGATGTTGAGCATCTTTTCACTTGCTTATTGGCAGCACAGACTCCTATTAATTCATTAATTTATTCATATATTTGAGCCCCAGCTTTGTCAGTTCTGTGTGATCTTCAAAAAGTTACTTGGCTTCTCTGGACTCGGTTTTCTCATCTATAAAGTGGGAATAATAATCTCTGTCTGATGGGATTGTTGAGAGGACCAGAATTAATATGTGTAAATCTCTTGGCACAAAGTAAGAACTCGATGAAAACAGAACAGATGTGAATCAATATGATGAGTAAGTCAGATGACATTTGAGTATTTGACTAGGTAGAGATGGCAAGAAAGGAGATTCCAACCAGAAAAATGAGTGTGAGCAAAGGGAAAAAGCAGATACAGTCACCCCCTTCTGTATGCTTTGTCTGTTTTCCTCCTAACAGGGACCTGACCGGACGAATCCTGCGGGAAGACCTGGCATCACACCTCAGTATGGGTCTAAGCTGTTATTTCTCTAGGGGTACCTTCACCCCAAACAACCCTTCCCATTACAACTAGTTAGAGAACTCACAGCCCTCACAGCTTTCCCAGACCCTGTGAAGATGGCTCCAGGAAGACGTCGACCATCAACAGGGCCATACGCTAAAACTCAGAGACTGGTTTCTCTTCTCCTCACGTGTTTATAAACAGTCTACAACACAAGCACCAATTACTGGGGTGGGTCCGTGTGGACGAGGGGGTCAGGTTAGGGGGCAGAGGCAGCAGATTCCCCCCATGACCTCTGTCACCATGGATGCTCCCCAAGTTTCATTTCAGAAACCACCCAGGACCCACTACTCTCACGTCACAGCAGCAAAGGGCAAGTTAGTGCCCGAGCTTGTCCCTGCGCCCACTTACATTTTCCTGGTTTTAAAACAGTCCAGACCTGGAATCGTACATGTGGCTGCTCTGTTGAAGGGGCTTTTACGGAGTCCACGTCTTCAGAGAATCAGACGTCTTTTTCCACACGGGTGGTAGAAAGTCCAGGACAGGAGACCCGTGGAAACGGAAGACAAAAATGCTCATCTGTCCCGGGCAATGCTGTTGGCAGTGCCAGCTCTATCACGTTCCCCCTGCGGGCCTGGGGGGACGGGGAGATGGTGCCACAGCTCTGGCCCCTGGGGCCGGCCGGCCCCGGGCTCCCCCGAGAAGCAGGCGGAAGGGAGGCTGGCACAGACGTGATCGAACGGGACTGACTTCCCTGAGGGCTCTGCCCAACCTCGGGACGCGAGGCTCCCCTGTCTCCTGGGCTGAGGTCACCTTGGGTTGCAAGCAAGTTCTCCAAAACAAGTTGTTAGCTTCTCACATCATGCAGGAGAACACGGTGAGTCCAGAACATGCAAGTCCTGATGGTAACAGAAACAGGAGCTCACGCGTAGGGGAGGAGCAGGGGCTGCAGAAGTGTTGACATTCCAAGTCAGGATCGAGCCTCAGATAATCCTGTGTTTATCTTTGCCAGGAAGGGACTCATCCCTATGGCTCAGAACACTCAGAATCACAACCCCTGATGAAGCCACTGGATGCACGAGGGCACCTTTCCAAGGCGGCACGAGGGCACCTTTCCAAGGCGGCCACCGCGCACGGCCAGCCAGGAGGGAGAGAGCCCACGCACGTATCCACTGCACACCGGCCCCTCGGGTCAGAGGCGCCGACAGCAGCCCTGGCAGCGCCTGGGGCCCCGTCACACCCAGGCTGAGTGTAGCTACAGCGCCGTCCCTCCGCCTGGCGCTTGTCACTCAGGCAGAGAGGCATCAGGGTCCCGGGCTCCTGTTTGACGTTCCCCCGGGAGCCCCCCTTGGGTTTGGGGAACTGGGCCTGGGATGCCCTCTCCTCTCCCCGGGCCCTGTTCACCCCCAGCTACCGTCAGGCTGCCCAGTGCACCTGGCCCTCTCCACGCTCATTCTGCTGCATTATTTATTCAAACCGGCGAGGCCTATTTATAGCTCCTCTGAAAGGCAGCAGCCGCTCAGTTCCAGGGAAAGTGGAACACTGAGACGTTCAAGAGTGTTTTCATTCGTCTGTCGGTGGACACTTAAGTCACTTCCACGTCCTGGCTACTGTAAATAGAGCTGCAAGGAACATTGTGGTACATGTCTCTTTTCGAATTATGGTTTTCTCAGAGTATATGCCCAGTAAAGAAGATGTGGTACATATATACAAGGGAATATTAGCCATAAAAAGAAACGAAATTGAGTTATTTGTAGTGAGGTGGATGGACCTAGAGTCTGTCATACAGAGTGAAGTAAGTCAGAAAGAGAAAAACAAATACGGTATGCTAACACATATATATGAAATCGAAAAAAAAAAAGGTTCTGAAGAACCTAGGGGCAGGACAGGAATAAAGACGCAGATGTAGAGAATGGACTTGAGGACACGGGGAGGGGGAAGGGTAAGCTGGGACGAAGTGAGAGAGTGGCATGGACATATATACACTACCAAAAGTAAAATAGATAGCTAGTGGGAAGCAGCCGCATAGCACAGGGATATCAGCTCGGTGCTTTGTGACCACCTAGAGGGGTGGGATAGGGAGAGTGGGAGGGAGACACAAGAGGGAAGAGATATGGGGATATATGTATACGTATAGCTGATTCACTTTGTTATACAGCAGAAACTAACACACCATTGTAAAGCAATTGTACTCCAATAAAGATGTTAAAAAAAAAAAAAGTGTTTTCAAAAGACAAAAAAACATGCTCTCACCTACTCAGGAGGTTGCTGTCCCGATGCATCTTCCAAAACTAGGCCTCCCTGGCTGCGCTCCCCGGCCCTGGCTGCTGAGGGTGAGAAAGCTCAGCCCTTCTCTGGCACCTCCCGCCACCCAGGACCCCGCTGTCACTCCCTGAACATGCGTCCACCCGCTTGAAATGGACGCGGCCGAGAGAAACGACTACGTGACAAATAGCGAATCAATGACAGTGATTCTGGACTCTCTGTAGCTCTGTTCTCCACAGTATCTCCAAAAACCATTTTATTTTGCTCATTATTTTTTTTCAACCATCTTTATTACATGTGGTTTCAAACAGTCCTCGTCAGGCAGCACAAAGTGGCTATCAGATCCATTCCCTGAAATAACACTCCCCTCGACGGAGCAAGCAAGTAGCCAAACCTATTTTATTTTATTTATTTATTTTAAAAAATATTTATTTATTTGGCTGCACCGTGTCTCAGTTGCGGCATGCGGGATCTTTCGTTGTGGCACGTGGGATCTATTTTCCCGACCAGGGATGGAACCCTGGCCCCCTGCATTGGGAACGCGGCGTCTTAGCCACTAGACCACCAGGAAGTCCCCAAACCCATTTTAAATATCACCTCTTTAATGTTTTAAGTCTCCTGCGAGGACGTCCAGACGCAGTGATTTGCCTGAAATCTCACAAATTTGTCTGATGCTTAATGAGAATGCCATGAGTCCAAACAGGTTCTCAGGCAATCAGGGCATTTGGGAGCTGGGCGACAGAAACCGTGTGCAGAGTTTGGAGACAGGGCAGCTGAGTGAGTCCAGCTGGAGAACGTAGGACAGTAGAGCCGTCAGTAGACAGTGTGGGCTCGAGGGGCAGGCCATCCACGACCTCGCCGCAGACTTCGGAGTTACTGGCATGTGATTTCAGGCAAGTTGCATACGTCTTGTAAGCTCAGTGGTCCTCACAACTTCATATCACATTGCTGTGTTACACAAGACAGTCCGGGCCCCGTGCCTGACACATGGGAAGCGTGGATCACGTGTTCGTGGTTACTAGTAGTGCTGCAGATGGGGAAACCAAGGTATTGAGGACCCAAGAGACTTGTCCAAGGCCACGCAGCCCCAGGACCAGAACCAGGACCCCCGATTCCCAATCCAGGCTTTATTTTTTTACAATTGATTGATTGTGGTACCAGGCTGGTAAGAGGTCTAAACAAGGCAGGTGGCCCAAAGTCCCAGGCATCTGTGAGCACGCAGGAACTGACGATAAGAAGATACATGAAAGAGCAAGAACCATGGACGGCCTTGGTGACTCAGGCAGCATTTTGGGTCAGCTCAGGATCTCACATCTCTCCTGTTGTGAATAAAGCCCGTCCCCAGCTGGCTAATCTGAGGCCTTCGGGGAGGTGGAAGGGGACACTCCTAACTTCAGGAAAAGGTAAGGGGCAACTCCAGGCCCCGGGGCCCTGAGAAAAGTGGGCCATCGGGCCAGGCCTCGCCCTCAGAGAGCTAACCAGCTAGAGAGGCCAGGCAAGACAAAACATGAAACTGTGAAAGAACAACGCAAGGCAGAACCTTGTGCCAAACGGTGTGAGCTTACGGCCCTGAGCGACCAGGGAGGGCAATAAATCATCATTCACGGCTTCATAAAGACAGGAAGACTTAAGCTAGACTTTTGTATCAGACAGGACCTAATAGTCGACTGCAACTATCAGAACTTCAACTCAAACCGGCTGGCGCACCAAAGGGGTACGGTTGTATTTTTGGGGATTTTTTTTTTTTTTTTTTTTGGTGTGGACCATTTTTAAAGTCTTTATTGAATTCGTTACAGTATTGCTTCTGTTTTAGCTTTTTGGCCACAAGGCATGTGGGATCTCAGCTCCCCAACCAGGGATCAAACCTGCACCCCCTGCGTTGGAAGGCAAAGTCTTAACCCCTGGACCCCCAGGGAAGTCCCAGGGGTATGTTTTTAAAAGGATAGATAGGACCGTACAGACTTGTTCTGTAAGTGAGCCAAGGATGCCCTGTTTGTTGGCCCCTAGGCTGTTTATTTCTTCACTGCAGGCTGAGACCTGTTAGCTCAGAGTCCAACGACACCAAACTCAAATTTTTATACGTCTGATTATTTAAAAATAGTCCAAAGGAGCACATTTTTAGCCATTTAGAGATGGCCTGCTTTGCATCTCCCGTGGAATCTCATCCCACCTTGCTGGCCATTGGTCCGACAGAACCTATGGTTATAAGACAAGCTGCTGAGGCCCTTCAGGCTCGCTGAGCCAGAGACACCCTGTTGGGCTGCTGAGCGACATCACCTAGATATGTGAGCCCCCTCTTCCATCCTGCTCTTTCCCAAAATTTCCCTGCCCCGCCTCCCTTCTGGATGGTCCCATGCTCCCTGTCCCACACAACCCCGTCTGTCCGAGCACCACCCAATAAAGCTTGTGCATTACTGCCTCTCCTAATCATACTTTTTTCCTTGATCAACCCCAAAGCCCTCAAGCCCCCTACAAGACTCAAAGAAAACTAAACAAATATATCTAAGGAAGGAAGGCACTAGAACATCTGGGATACCCCCAATAGCGACTAAATCCAGACTCTTTTCCTTTAATTTTTGCTTCATTTATCATAGACTGTCTTTCCCCACAAGTGGGAGGCAACAACCTTGCCCTGGGCCAGCAGGGTCAGGGAGCTCTGGTTGCTGGCTCCAGTGAGAGCCATGACTGCAGCTGGCGGGGAGGTCCCTCCCAAGGTCTGGAAACAGACGCTGTGAAGGGAAACTGCGTGCAAAGGCTTATTGGACAGCTCCTGGGACACACCTGTAAGGACGAAACAAGGCAGGATTGGGCAGTGGTTCCACCTGAGGCTGGCCTGATCCTCTGGGCAGCTCTGGAGCTGAGAGTGTAACCAAGCAGGACCCTATGGGGCCTTCTCGGACAGACCACACTGCCCCCCACCATGTCCTCTACCTGCCTCTTGTTTGTAGAAAAACTTTAGCCTCTAAGGCCTTCCCTGAGTCCCAAAGAATAAATTTAATCAGAAAAATGAGAAAATGCAAAAATAAAGGGAAACAGTCAAGCAAGACAAAATAATAATAATAGTTATTTAACAAAGCCAAGAACCTTTAGTTCCTCCTGAGCCATGTCCTTTGAGCTGTTTTGCAGACACTGAAACTTCCACCTGGTGGAAGAAGTTAGTTAACTGCTACCCACAAGCACGTGGGAACCAGAAGCGTGCTGATGTTGATTCCCTATTACCTCACCACCAATCAATCAGTTTAAGATCTCTGCCTGTCTGCACCACAGTGGTTCAACCTGCTTCCAACCCAGATGCCAAAGGACCATAAAAGGGCAGAAAAGAGGTGGCACTCCAGTTCCAAGAACCCTGCCTATTCCAGAAAACCAAGGCATATGCCTCCCCCTCATTAATTTTGCCCTTAAAATCTTGTCTTCATCGTTCCCCAGTTGAGAAGTAGATTTGAACGCTAAGTTCCAACTGGCCATTGAATAAAGCTCGCACTGCTTCAGCTTTGCTTTTTGCTTTTGGTTGCGTGAACCGGAAGGGTAAAAGAACCTTCCCCACCAAGGCAGGGGATCTCAATCAGGCTAGGACCCAAGTGAGGGTCCATATGACCTAATTCGATTACAAGAGTTGTCCCAAGCTGAGACAAGGGGGCCAGGCCCCTGTGTCCCCATTGTTCTGGGCCTTTTCTCTAGGAGAGGGTGTAACCTTCAGATCTCTGAAGCTGAGGGTCATGCCCAGTGAAGGGACACAGCTGTGAATCATCAGCAGCTGATATTCCTAGACATCAGGGAAGGGGTTCACTGTCCCTAAAGAGGGTACTGGGGCAGGGAACCACAGTACACAGGACTGTCCACCCTTGCATGGCTCAGACCTACTTGCTTCTCATGATGAATTTGTCCCTTATGGGAACAGCTGCTCCAGAATTTTCACTGGTCTTGTTTTGACAGAAATTTACAAGAGAAGGATGTAGGTTGCAGGTTGCTCTTGAGGTTATAACTGATAGATCATCCTCTCTTCCTTAATCCATTCTAGATTTAACCCACCCTTGCCCGGGGCCTGTCATGATGACCCAGACCCTTATCCTTGAGGGGCTGAGACCCTGGTTACCATGACCTCCTCAGGCCATTGCTGCTGATGGCCATTTACCATTAAAACTAGACGTAGAAGCACCGAGAGACTCCTGTTGGCCACCCGAATGCTAAATGTGTTCTTCCCTGCTCTCTGGTGCAACACCAGTCCTACCTCTTCCTGGTGACTAGGCTCAACAATCCCTGCCAGGATGGTGACTCTTTCCCTTGCCCTCAGACCCTAAAGCAATGGAGAGGGGAAGCCCAAACTCCCAAAGTGGTCCTTGAGAGTATTGGTAAGTGTGGTTACTCCTATTCAGTCCCAAAGGGACACAACGCCATATGGTCATTGATGTAGGTTGTATATGCATCCTGATGGATGATCCCATCCTCACAGGGTGTCATCTACAAGCTGCCTCTTTGAGACGCATTCTCTCTCAGGCTGGCAGCTTCTGGGTGATACAGTATGGAACAGGACCAGTGGCTTCTTTGTGCCCATGGCCACACTTTGTTTTCTGTAGAGTAAGTCCCTCGACCTGCAATAACATTTACAGGATCCTTTTGTAAATGGATGAAATAATGGCCAAGGTCCCGTGGACAGGAAAGGCAAACCCAGAAGAATGTACGTCCTCCCACTCAAATCAATTGTACCAAGTGGAGAGTTGGTCTCCGAAAGGGATGGTGCTGTGTCGGGGCTCAGTGTTGGCCCCCGCTGCTGGTAGGATGGACATTTGACAGTAGCAGTGTCTAGATGAGACTTGGTGAGTGGAAGCTCTTGCGGTTGGGCCCGTGTATAAACTCCATCTCTGCCACGGAGCTACTCTGTTCACTTGGCCCTTGTACCAGCTCTGGAGCGGCTGACGTGAACTTGCTGAGTCATTCTGCCTAGCTTGTTGTTCGGAGACTTTCCCAAGGTGGATACTCTTTAGTGGGCATTGATGGGTGATGTTCTCTTATGGTTCCATCCAGACATCCCTGTTCTCAACTTTCCAATCCTTCTCTTTCCAGGCCCTGACCAACCAGCCGGGCCACTCACAATTGCCCATGAGTCTCAGTCTACGCTTATTTTGAGCCTCTTCTTTTTCCAGAGTTGGGTGACCAGGTATGCTGCCTGGATCTCTACCCCTTCAGAAATTCAGTGGCTACTTCAGAGCCATCTCCAAACAGTGCAGCTGCCACCTATTTCTGACAAGCAGACCCATCCACAAACCAAGCTCAACATTTTCCTTTCCACTGGTCATAAAGGAACCTCCCATCCAGCCATCACTGTGAGCTGGAGGCAAGGCCAGTGCAAAATTGATGGATGCCATGGAGGTTGGGGCTCCCTGTGCACACAATTTACATGCACCTTCGGACTCTCCTTGTGCTTAATCTCAGATGTACCATTTCCACATTTTGATGGATTGTTGCTGAGCCACCTGACCTTATGATTTGGTGTGTCTACAGAATCCAGTTCAGGATGGGCAGGTCTGGCCATGTGGTCACCTTGATGATCCATTTACCAAGACCTAATAGAGTGCCTACAGCTGTTTTTTCAAATGGTGTACCATTCTCTGTATAGGTGGCATGGCCTTGCTCCAGAATCTTAGAGGTCTGCCTTGTGATTCTCCTATTGAGGTTACCATCAACTCTACAAAGCATCCTTTCCCACCACAGATAGCTTTGGTATCTGGGTCTTCTGAAGCACATGGCCCAAGCAGCAGAGCTGCATGTATTGCTGCCTGGGCCTGCTGCAGCACCCTTTTCTGCTCTGGACCCCACTCAGATCTTGTATCCTTCCATATTACCCAGTAAATTGGTCAGAGCATCTTTCCAAGTATGGAATATGCTGCCTCCAGAAGCTCAAGAGGTCTACCAGGCATTGTACTTACTTAATAGTGGGAGGTATGAGATGTAATCATCTGTCTTTTACTTTGGAGGGCACTGAAATGCGGGAGGGGACTGAATCCCCATACAATTTTTTCTCCCACTTTTTGGAGTGAATGACTCATCTCGTCTTCCAATGTCACTTTTTGCTCATCTGGTCTATTTTACATTATGTCATTGATATAGTGGACCAATGTGATACTCTGTAGACTGTCCAGATGGTTCAGATCTCTCTGGACTACATTCTGACAGAAAACAGGAAAGTTGGGATAATTCTGGGGCTAGACCATAAATGTACACTATTGTCTGTGCCATGTGAGCATGAACTGTTTCTGATCCTTCTCCGAATAGATTGGACAAGAACTCGCTCAGCAGGTCAGTGGCCACATACCATATGCTGGAGGTTAATCTAGCAAAGACATCGCATCCAACACAGCAGCTGCAGTTGGCACTGCTACTTGGTTAGGTTTCTGATTACCCACTGTCATTGGCCATGATCCACTGATTTTTGCAGAGGCCAGACCGGTGAGTTTCATTGGGTTATCACAAAACCATCACTCCTGCATTCATTATGTTTTTGAACTTAGCTCTAATCCATGGAATGTGGCATTCTTTTTTTACTTATTGACTTACCATGGGCCAGGGGAGGAGTGGTTTAGACCTTCTCCTTGGCCTTTCCTGCTTTAATACCTTTCAGCCTACAGGCCAAACAACCAATCTGAGGGTGCCGCCACCTACCAAGAATGTCCATTCCAGTTTTTCATTTAGGAACCAAGAAAATGACTTCCCAATGGACCCCCTGTAAATCATTCCAGGGCCAGGACCCCAGATATCAGTGGCAATCCAGACCTTTGAAAGGGCTGGGAATTCCCTTTGCCTTCAATGTACAGTATCCAAGTAAATGGCAGTAGATCCCACTGGGAGAAGGTCTGGTGTGATGGTTAATCTCACATGTCAACTTGACCATGCTATGGTGCCCATATCTTTGGTTAAACACCAGTCCAGTTGTTACTGTGAAGGTATTTTTTAGACGTGATTATCATTGAAATCAGTAGACTCTGGGTAAAGCAGATGGCCCTCCGTAATGTGGGTGGGCCTCAGCCAATCAGCTGAAGGTCCTAAGAGTAATGACTGAGGTTGACTGAAGAAGAAGAAATTCTCCTCAAGACTGCAACGTCGACTCTTTCCCGAATTTTCAGGCTGCTGGCCTGCCTTGTGGATTTCAGACTTGCCAGCCACCACAACTGCATGAGTGAAATTCATGCAAATGAATTCAGATCTCTCTCTCTCTCTCTCTCTCCCCCCTATATTACATTGTATTGTATTATGTTATATTATTGATGTATTATATTATATTTTATTGTACTGGATTATATTATAGGCTCTGTTTTGCTTCAGCACCTTGATGGATACATCTGGGCAATTACTATCCAACACATTTGCTGCATTTGTTGAAGTGCCCTTCCTCAAGGAGACTTTGTCTCTCCTTCAGTCACTGGGTTTTAGATCTGAGAACTGGCTCAGGCCCAGAAACTGGACAAAGGATTTTGACTTTCTATTGCGACAACTGCCTTGGCCTTCTGATCACCCATCCTTGCTTTCTTTCCATTCCGTAAGTTAAGCCACACCCTTGTCAGGTGCCTATTTATCTCCCCTCTGAGAACCCTGTGTTTTATGAACAAGCTCTTTAGCTTGCTGCACATCAGCTCTCTTGCTGTCATTCAGCCTTGCCCTTCATTGTGATAACGGTGCCCATCTTGCTTCTGACGGTTCATTATCACCTTCTGGCCTCTATTATTTCAGGATCCTATCATTCCTTTTGCTACCATCAACCCTGGCAGACAGAGGATGCTTTCGCTGAGCTTCTCAGCAATGCTGGAGCCCCTTCCCAAGGACATCCTTGCGGTCTTGGTAAACAGGTGTCCTCCAGGCCTCTCACAGGACAGAGTCAGCTCTGGGTTCTCAGCCTTACATAGTCTGTCCATCTTAGCACGCCCGTGTCTCTGAGCCCTTTGATGCCTTCCTCTACGATCTGCCAAAGAAGTCATGGCATTTGTTTCGATTCATATGAGCCATCACTTTTTCCAAACTTTCAAAAATCTAATAGCAGCATATTAGCACAGTTTCCCAGGATCTTTTCCAGGGTGCTTAATCCTCTATCATGGGAGAAACTCCCATGCTAATAAACAATCTTTCACCCAACTTTATCTTCTGTCTCCCCTTGATTGAGCACCTTCAAGATACCATGCCATGCGTCCACTCTCCCGCTTCTGCAGGAACACGTCAGCCAGATCCTGCTGCTTCTCTGTCCCTCTCTTCCCTTAACAGGCCCAACACCCCATCAAGAGGGCTGAGTTGGGATTTGACTCCTGTAATCTGTCTGGCTACCAGGATGGGAGGTGGAGTAGACCTTAAGGGAGATAAGCAGTGTCTTAGAAGATACCAACTCACTTGAGGACCCTGCGCAATCTCTGAGCAAGAGGTGGAGCCATCTTCTAAGAAGGGGAAATGAACCAATTCTACAGGACCAGCTAGCTCAGGGGAGCCTGGGGATTCAAGACTCTCAAATGCATCTACCCAGAGACCCTCATTCCAAGATTCAGAGGTCTATTCCTTCCCCATTAAGGCCTTGATCTTGGTATAGAAGACCTCCTGGGGGTGGGAACTCAAACGTCTCTGAAGCTCCTCTAGTTTTAGGATTCAGTTCTGAGCCTGGCCCGCCACTCCGTCTGCCCTCCAGCTGTAAGAGATTAAGGTTTCCTTAAATGCTGCAAAGAAACTTTTTGACTTCCACATTTTGTCCTGAATTGATGGTTAATCACCCTGACTGTCATTATCTTTCATCAATGAATCAAGGGCACTTAGCAACAATCGTCCAATTTCGTAGTCCTGATTGCTACCATTTTTTCCTCCTGGTGGATCCCGGCCCACTTTGCCACTGGTGAACATTATAACAGCTGCACCTCTACAGCATGCAGCCCTATCCACATTTCTCCTACCACTGGTGATGGGATCTTTGTGCCAACTCTGTACTCTGAATGGTCCAAGTCTACAGTCCCACTGAAATGGCTCTAAAGAGTCTACTTCCCTACGACCACTTCTGGTACCAATGGCCATAGATGGGCTTCTCTGGAAACAGACTCAGAACCAGACCCTGTGCTGAAGATTTTCTGTAGGTGCTCTCAGCAAAGATACCTGGGGGGTGAAGAGGGCAGGGTTGGCAGAGGGAGAAGCTACCACCCTGCAGCTGCAACTGAGGCCTCAGGTGACCCTTCAGGGAATTCTGTATCAGTAGGTCATTGTTGCAGGGCAGCCCTGGGAGAGGACATGACCCTGGGCGAGGCTGTTCCCTGTGACTGGGAAGGATGCAGCTGTGAGCTGTCAGCAGCTGACGTTCCAGACTCTAAGATATAGATACATGGGCCCTGCAATGGGAGTCTGGGGTGGAAACCACAGTGTCCCCCATACCACTGTTCCACAGAAGGGTGCTTTGCAGACAAAACAAATAGATGTCCACTGTAACCTTAGAGTGGCCAGGATCTGGACAGGTGTAGTGAATGGTGAGCTCACTTCAGATAGGGAAAGCGCACTGACAAAGGCCTAGAAATGGGAATGAGCATGGAATATTCTAGTAAGCAGATAACCCAGAGGATAAAAAGGACGGGGGACAGGGGGACCAAAATCTGCTTAGAGTATTTGTAGTAAGAGACAAGGCATCATCTTGTCAAGGCCTAGCTGGGAAATGTTTCCTCATGTTCTGGATTGTCTTGAAAAGCCTGTGA